>NC_092806.1:2703618-3379522 GCF_040954645.1 Diabrotica undecimpunctata | reverse complement strand
CACCTATAGTGCGTTGGCGAATTATCTTAAGGTCAGACGTCTGTCTTTTGCGGCATGCAAAAGTTCGCCAGTGTTAGTTACGCCTGTCCAGTTCTTTATATTTCGCAGCCACGACATTTGTTTGCGATCTACTCCTCTCTTGCCCTCAATCTTTCCTTGAATAATTAGTTGAGGGATTGCGTATTTTTCCCCTCTCAGGATGTGGCCCAGGTATCCAATCTTTCATGCCTTGATCAAGCTGAGCAATTCTCTCTCAGTATTTGCTCTTCTTAGGACTTCCTCGTTTCTCACCCTATGTGTCCATGGTATGCGGAACATTCTTCGCAAGGTCCACATTTCGACCATCATTCCCAAGTATTTGAATGTTTTCACTTGCTCGATTGGAGCATTATCTACGTGCAGTTGTACTCTGAAAAATGCGCCCTTTCTTATTGTCATGCATTTTGTTTTTCCAGCATTTATCTTCAGGCCATATGTTTTTCCTGTGATGTTTATTTTATTTAGTATCAACTGCATATTATGTTCGTTATCTGTGATTATTGCGGTGTCGTCAGCGTAACGAATGTTATTTATCGGGTACCCGTTGACCTTTATACCACAATCAGTGCCTTCAAGTGCCTCTGCAAAAACATTCTCCACATAGAGGTTGAACAGCATAGGAGACAAAATACAAAATACACCCCTGTCGCACCCCTCGTAAAATTTCGAATTCCTCTGTGTTTGTTGATTTGTTCAGCCTCACACGTGCCTTTTGATTCCAATAGAGATTCTGGATAACTCTTATATCATTCTCATCAATATCAGCATTGTGTAGCATTTTTATTATTTCATCGTGTTTTACGGTGCCAAAAGCTTTTTCGTAGTCGAGGAATGTGATGACTATATCTTTTCGTTGGTCCATACAGTTTTGTACCAGGGTATTCAAGCAGAATGATGCTTCGCGCGTCCCGAGTCCCTTCTTGAAACCAAATTGTGTCTCGCCGCTCAGCTCTTCTAGTTTTCTGAACATTCTTGTGTGGAGTATGCGAAGAAATATTTTAAGTAAATGACTCATCAAGCTAATCAGTCTGTGGTCCTTGCACCATATGTACACAACGCTTCTATTTAGAAAAACAAAGGCTGGTACGATTATTTATCCTCCAGAGTTGAATCGATTCTATCAATTGCGAATTTATAGTACTGGTTATAAGCGTCCGTTTTGGGTAGATCAACGGTTATTTTAACGCACTACTTTTTTGTCTTTAACTTTTAAGCATTCGTAATACTTGATTAACAAATTTCCAGAAATTTTAGTACTAAAAGTTGATCTTACTTTGAGTTCGTAAATTACACAGTTTTCCTGAATAGATTTAAATTTTTTCGTCATGACAGGTAAATTAATAGGCACCTTTATCAATTTTATAAATTACCTTTTATTTCAATAGATTCAGTACACAATTCTTAAAAAAACTTTGGAAAAAGAAGCAAAAAATCAAAATTTAAACAAAAGTTTTATTAAAAGGTTTTCAAAAACAAAGTATTATTCACGATGGAACGACACTAACACAAAAGAACTAGTAGCAAAGGTAGATAGTTACAAAAGATGCTCGATGTTATGACCATTAGTCTTTATGCATAAATTTGCCCTTTGCTTAGGGAAGGCCGAATTATTGTAAAAATTCCAAAGTTATTTCTTAATTCATTGCAATCATCTTGTATCCTTAGACAGATTTGTGCACAATTTTGTATCAGGAGGGAATAAAGAAATACTTTTATGTACCGCCAAATACAATAATCGCACGGATTCAAATCCTAAGACCTTGCTGGCCAAGCAACTGGACCGCCTCTTCCAATCCAGTTGTCTTCGTAGTCACTATCAATAAAGTCCCGAACATTCTTGCTTAAGTTGGCCAGACAGCCGTCATGTAGAAACCATAAGTTTTGCAAAAATATTTAAAAGCACATCATCCAACAAGTCATGTAAATCATTTTGCAGGCAAAGTAAGTAATCAGCACCATTTAAACTAGCAGGCAATTACATAGATTTAAGTAGATACTCGTCAATTACTCCTATCCAGACGGAGGTGCATTATAATTGGAGGATGCAAATAATAAGGTGCATTATTTACATTAAAAATTCAATTTGTTGTGAATGTAGCTTTGCCACAAAACAAAATGTATCTGAAAAAATCTTCATCTTGATTTTGTAACCATGTAGTGAATTCTTCACGAGTAGGGAAATCTCCTTGCAGCAGTGCTTGTACATTTGTAAAATGAAAAGCATTTACATTTTGATTGTGTAAAATATTTCGTACGGAAAATTTTGAAATTGTGGGATACATGGAAGATAGTCCTTGAGAGCTAATTTTTGTATTTTCCTCAACTTCCATTAAAATAACATCTTGATATGCTGCTGTTACATTATTATGTCGCCCTGTTTTATTATTTTTCTTCTTCTTCTTCTTCGGCTTTTCCCATTATGAGTTCGCCATTTTCGTCCTCCACAGCACTCTATTCTCCCAGTCACCTTCTCTGAGGTCTCTATCTATCATAGCATTTCCGACGTATGTTTTCCATCTTGTAGCAGGTCTTCCTCTCCGTCTTCTTTCCGACGGGTCCCAGTTTAATATTCTTTTCGGCCACCTATGCTCTGGCATTCTTTGTACATGCCCGTACCACTGCAGGGCTCTGTTTTCCAACTTTTTTGTAATTGAGCATTTTACTTCCATTCTGTTCCATATTTCCTCCGTTCTTATTCTATCCGCTCTTGTGATTTGTAGACATCTTCTCATAAAGTCCAGTTCAACTGTTCTTATTTTATTTCGTATTGTTGTTGTCATTGGCCATACTTCCGCTCCATATAGGGTAATATTCATCACTATGCTTTGAAAGATCCTGTTTTTGTTTTCTTTGGTTAGAGTGTTGTTCCATATCACTCCATGAAGTGCTCGTGTGGCTTGTTTTCTCCGTGCTATTTTCATTTCTATATCTTTCATACAAGTACCATCTCGGCTAATCATTGACCCTAAATACTTAAAAGCCTTACAACTCTTAATAGTCTCTTCTTCTAAACTTAAGTTTAAATCTGCAACCTCGGGTCCAATACATAAGTATTCGGTCTTGCACATATTTATCTTGAGTCCCCAAAGTTCATATTCTTCCTTTAATTTCCCTATCATATATTCCATATCCTCCCTGTCTTGTGCAAAAATGACTTGATCATCAAAGTAGTGAATGTAATATATTCTCTTGTACTGGTATGCTCATTGTTCCGCATTTTCTATACCATCTTTTCAAAGCCTGATCTATCATTCATATGATATTCATCATTATTTTTGGGACCGCTAAACCTGTTTCTCTTAATCGTTGCTGAAGAACTCTAAATGTTGAGTGAGGGGGATGTTCACGATTGGGAAATTTTTCAGCGTGTCTACGTCGTGCTGCTTGAGCGTTACACCTTATTTCACCATAAACTAAATGCATATCAGCGTATTCCTCATTAGTAAGAACCATTTTTGTTGAATTGTGATTGTTGTAAATCGCAAAAATTAAAAAATAAAAGATAAACTTCGCGAACAGACAACAATTTGTCAATGAAAAATGTAGGTTATACTTCTGTTTACAGTTCAAAACCAACTACTGCAAAAAATATTAATTTAACATTTCTGACTAAATAACGAAAAATTTTCAAAAATCAACTTGTCTAGAAAACGTTCTATCCCGCTTACAATAATCTAATATCATGGACGCCTATGACCGCTAATAAAAATTCGCAATTGATGGAATCGATTCCAGAAGCTTTCTGGGGGTATTTTAAAAAACTAATTACCAGCAGCCATCTTCAAACAGCTCTAGCTCCCTTAGGAAGCATTTTCGGGCTAAGAAATTAGGTAAAATGGTCCTAAAATTATCTAAGGAATCTCCAGTCTTCGTTTGTCAAGAGAGTTTCTGCCGACCCTGAATATGAGACTGGCCACTTACCAAAAGACTGACTAATATCAATATTCATTCCACTTCCCAAAAAAGCCTGCGCTAGGATATTTAAAGAATATAGAATATTACTTTGATGAGTCATGTACTTAAAGAACTCTTTACTATGATTCACTAGCTCACAGTATTTGCCAAATTAGAAGAACACTTAAGTGAAGTTCAATTTGAATTCAGAGCAAGACTCGGAACGAGAGAAACACTTTTCAGTTTAAAAGTTCTAATACAGAGAGTCATGGATGTCAACAGCGATCATGTTTTATCGATTACGAAAAGGCATTTAAAAAGTACCACATAGAAATCCCAAACTTATATTTTCAAAAAAAAGCAACAGCGCGATTCGAAAATGAAATGTCCAAAATCTTCACAGTCGAAACAGGATTTCAACAGGGTTCCATACTGTCACCAACATTATTTAACATATACCTTGAAAAGATCTTTAGAGAAACCTTGAATGAATCAGAAGATGGTATTGTAGTGAATGGTCAACTTATAAACAATACTAGATATGCAGACGATACCGTATTGCTAATGTTGTAGAAAATTGTCACAAATACGGTTTTAAACTAAATTGCAAAAAAATAAAATTAATCATCATTAGTAAAAACAAAAACATATACGCCCAAATAACAATAAATGTTACACCGTTAGAAAGAGTAAAGAAAAATTCTATCTGGGCTACAACAAAAAGGATTTCTGGGATCATAGATAGAATGTTATATCTTTCTTTTACTGTTGTACGGAGTTGAGTCGTGGACTCTCACAGACGCTACCTGCAAGAAAATTGAGGTTTTAAAATGTAGCTTTATCGTCGAATCCTGAAGATATCCTATATCGACCAAGTTACTAACCAAGGTTTTATTACGAATGTAAAAAGTTAAAGAGAGCCAAAATCGAATACCTGGGTTACATCAGGAGAAACAGCGAAAGATATGGGTTGCTGCAATTAATTTTACAAGAAAAAGTATAAGGAAAACGATGACCAGAAAGGCGAAGGATTTCCTGGCTGAAAAATCTCCGTACGTGATTTAACACAACAACCACAAATCTTTTCAGAGCAGCAGTTTGCAAAATACAGATTGCCATGATAGTCGCCAGCATGGAAAACAGATAGACACTACAAAAATAAGAAGGGATTAAGGCTATGAAATACAACCTCATACTCAAAAGGCCAGAAGCTGTTTTAGCGATCTTATGAAGATTCTCTGCAATTTATCTTTAAGTATCACACTGTGATACATGTGTTTAAGTTCTTCGAAGAATGGGACATCAACGAACTCTATTAAATATTATTAAGAGGCGTAAACTAGAATATCTTGGACATATAATCAGAGGACCAAGATATGAGTTCCTTCGGCTAATTCTCAACGGTAAAATCGAAGGAAAGAAATGGATAGGACGGAAGAAACTCTCTTGGTTGAGAAATTTGCGGCAGTGGACAGGTTTGACAGCGGACCAATTGCTACACGTAGCGCAAGACCGAGATCAGTATAAAAATATTATAAGCATGGTAGTCGCCGACGTTCCGTAGGGATATGGCACTCTAAGAAGAAGATCACACTGTTGTTACATCGTTAGCGTCTTCCTTTACAGAGTAGAAAGCTGGAGTCTTACAAGATGTTATAAAACTATTAAAGGCATTTAAAATGTGCTGATACTGACGTATGTTAAGAGTTTTATATATACACCACACAACTAACAAACTGTTTTCCATAGGTTAGGAAAAGACAAAGAAATTATTTATACTCTAGAGAACCGTAATAGATACCAACTTCTGCAATTGATTCTACAAGGCAAAATTGAAGGCAAGAGAGGCCCTGAATCTTAGAAAATGGACTGGTCCAAAGTCAACTGATCTATATGGAGCTGGCGGTAATCAAATATGATGGGTCAATGTAGTTGCCAACATTATTAGAAGATAGACAACTTTAAAAGAATACAATTGGAATCTGCCAATGCTCAACCGCTGACTGTGAACTCAATAAACATAAATAACAAGAGCTGTAGATGCCAAATTGCAGACAGACATTTATAACCAAACAAAAGGAGCCAAAATATACGAAATAGATATAAACAACTTACGCTATGCTCATAACACTCCAAATTCAAAAATAATTAGAAAATTAACATGGATTTCTTATTGATATGGACAGAATAAGATGAGGCCTCATAATCAATACTGTTAAATAAAGTTTATAATCATCAGACAATACCATAACTAGACCAAAATATGAGTGGATCTTAAACTTTAGAAAGAATTGATAAGTTCAAGTACATTCTATGCACTGTAAATGACAAGCCAGATAGTGATGTCTAAATAACAATAATGTAAAAGACCATATATTTTGGTCGTTTCCGTTGCTCTAATACTACTAATACAATTGTAAACCTTAAAAAAAACATTTTTTGATTAGGATGAAGGACAGTGTCTACTAAAACTACGGTAAAAATTCATTAATGCAAATTATGTAAAAATTCCAAACTCACCGTTAAATTATTTGTCGTATTTACACCAGAACGTCTGCGACTTGTATTAGATTAGAAAATATAATTTGAGCATTTCCTGATAACGAATTTTATGATTACACCTGGTGGGACAGAGAGGGAGAGATAAATGTATCTACGTTTACCTACAATTAGGCACACACGTAATGTGGAGTGGAGGGTATGGTGCGAAATGTGTTTGCGAAACTTTAATAAACTGATAAGATAAAGACAAGTACCCACTTACTGTGTGACTAGCCATTTAAGCAGCGTTGTGGTAAAAATGCAGATATTTCCTATAAACCCGAGATAATATAAAAAATTTGTAATACTCTGCTTCTTTCTCTCCGATAATATCAATATTGCATGTATATCTTCGGTTTGTTGTTAGTTAAAGTGTAGTTCTTAATTTTTGACAGCACAGTACCCTCATTATATTTTTAAATAGAGAATTATCTCTTACAGAGTGATCTGACTGTATTTTCTTCCCTGTGTAAGCGAGTAATATGTACAATAGGGTTCTAAATTTTGGATAATGTTTAAAATTCGTAGAAAATAAAAGATAAATGTTTCCACAGTGGCGAAAATTAGAGTATTAATAATAGTAACTGACTTTTTATTAATTTTTCAGGAAACTCTTTTGAAGTTACAGAAAATTTTATGTATACTTTGTCACTTTTGGTTAATTTTGTAGCCTTTTATTTATTATGCAGCTGTCGTCCACAAAGAAAAGAGCAATTATGCATCACGTTCAGGTCTAATTCCCCTACCGCCGCAATTTCATGAACTCCATGTTATATAACATTTTGAAGTGGTGGCGCCCATTGAAAATCCCGTGAAGTATGATTGGGTCTTCCATCTCTTTCTTGGGTGACCAACTGACCTTCTGCCATCGGGCCTTTTCCAGAATGTGGCATTCAGGACTCTTTCGTCACTCGATCTTAGTACGTGGTCCGCCCATCTTATTCGGTTTGCTTTAATGTAGCGTACTATGTTTTCATCTCCATATACCGTCTGGAGTTCATTATTCTTCTTCTCCATTCTTCTATTGTCTCTTCTCTGCAAGGCCCATAGATAGTCCGCAGTATCTTTCTTTTGAGTACTGAGGGACGAATTATTGTCTTGTACACTCTTATTTTTGCTGGTATTAAGAGTATTTTTGATTTAAGTACGGTTATTATTGAGTAATATGCCCTGTTTCCTGCAATGATCCTGGCTGCCACGTCCTTTTCATATTTATTTTCAGATGTTATGATCGATCCCAGGTACTTGAATTCTTTGACGACTTCAAAGTTGTATTCATTGATTGTCACGTTTTGTCTAACTTTTGGTCTTAAACTCTTCGTCACCACCATGTACTTGGTCTTGTCCTCGTTGACCTTCAGACCAACTTCCTTGGCTCCGTTTTCGAATAGGGTGAAAACTTCTTTTGCATCTCTGGTGGATTGTGCAATTGTGTCCCTGTCATCCGCAAACGTCAATAGTATTTTTGATCCTTGTCTAAGCCCGGTGTCCATGAGGAATTCCTCCGACGTGGTGCTGCTAATTCTGATCCGTGCGGGAGCGTTCTCTGAGTTCACTTGTGCTAATCGTACCAGCTTTCCAGGTACTCCCATTTCTACCATGGTCTCCCACAATACTTCTCTGCTACCAGAATCGTAAGCTTGTTTAAAGTCCACGAAGATTTGTAGTACATCGCGGTTGAATTCCCAGTTTTTTTTTCCAACACCTGGCGTAGAACGAATATCTGGTCTATGGTCGACCTTCCCGGTCTGAATCCGCTTAGGTAGTCGCCTATTATTTCCTCTGCGTATGGAGTTAGCCTTCTAGACAGTATTATGGATATAATTTTGTACGTTGTATTGATTAACGGTATTCCTCTATAGTTCCGACATATTTGTTTGTCTCTCTTCTTGTGGATAGGTACGATATGGCTTTCATTCCAGTGTTTCGGTATTTTTTCTCTTTCCCAGACTTCTCTTATAAGATGATATATCTCAAGGTGGAGCTTTTCTCCCCCTTTTTTTAGTAGTTCCGCCTGTATGCCGTCTGGGCCTGGAGCTTTATGGTTTTTTAGGGACGAAATTGCGGACTTTACTTCAGCTAGTGTAGGCCCTGGTATTCAGGTTCGGCTAACTGGTACTCTCTTTGTTGTCCTGTCGTTGTGGATTTTTCTGTATTTAAGAGTTGCTCAAAATACTTTCTGAATAAATAAAAATAAATAAATGAATAAAAATAAAATAAATTAAATTATGTAAAGGAAAAATTTAATAACGATTAATAAACAATACATGTTTAATGATTCCTCTCAGGTTTTTCCATAACCCTAAATATTATATAAGGTTAGCTCAAATATCTTCAACTTCAAAAAGTTCAGTAATGTCTTCATTTAGCAATTCATCTTCAAAATTGTCTTAATTTTAATCTATCGCTAGGTTATACTCGTAGAATTTTGCTGTAAATTAGAACGGTTGAATCTTTTTAACCTTACAGCCCCTTCTAGTGGATGAAATTGTACCTAAATAATGGCTTTAATTTATATTCAGAATCTCCTTGTAAGAACCCATTTGTATTGTCTCCATTTAAACTTCTTATCAAGAATACAGAGTTATTTATTCCTACCTGGTAAGTACCTAGATAAACATTTAGAAGAACAGATAGAAGATTTATCTTCTATCTTTTTTTATATAATAGAATGTATTTTATAATTATTAAAAGAATCTGACAACCTAGGTACTATGTACATATTTTTCATTATGGAATCCGATACTACTATTATTGAATTAATAGCATCAATATATCTTAAAAATGGTTAGTTAATCCAATCTTTAATTGTCAAGATTATGAAACTTTATAAAAGGCCTTTTCATAACCTAAAAATAAAAATATTCATCTTATTTGATCGACATATTTTTGCATAACCGAAATGAAACTAAACAAGGCCTCTAGGGTTCCCATACCATTCCTGAAACTAAATTGTTTAAGGCCCATATCCTCCTAACACTTTTTGTAAAAGCTTTTATGAATTATTTTTCAGAAATAACAGATTTAGAGGGGGGTACAAACGTAGATTTTAGTCAATCTTATATATCATTACTGCATGTTTAAGCTCGCGTCTACGTTTTAGAACCTTTAAACTGGTGGGAATATCAACGCAAACATTTGTTGCTGGTTAGACATTGACTCTCAACTTTAATTGTTGCTTACAAAGTAATGTTTTAGAGAGAGAAGACAAAAATTCATGCTTCCAACTACGATGTATTACGTTAAAAATACTTTATCGCGTAATTGTTAAGACAGTAATCAAGCTATACTTAAACTCAACACGTTGGCTAATAAAAATTTACTTTATAGAGACTCCCTAATCCCCCAGAAGAAAATATTATCTTAGGGAAATTGCTTCTTCCTTTCACAGCTTTCAAAAAGGAATCCATCAACCAATATATATTCTTTAGAAGGTAGGTATATATGTTTCACCTTGTTAATACCTCTAAGTGTTTAAACAAATACTCAATATTAACCCTTAACTACCATGGCCAAAAATAGTAACATTTGTACCATGGCAGGGTCAAATTTGACCCCCCATTGTTTTTTGTATCAAAAAATATTCTTTTTTTAACTTGTTTTATTTTAAATTATTTTGTTTACAGCTACTTTTACATTTATATAAAAATAAACGAATTTGGTTAATTAGATATAACTTTATTTAAAAAAAACTTTTGTATTCAGTCAAATTAACATAGCTATGCACTTTCTCGAATTATAAGAAAAATAATAACAATATGCAGGTTTTTTATATCCAATGGTAAAATCTAGGTGTCATAGCTCCTACCTAAAATAAAAAAAATCGATTTAGATTTCGTATCTCAAAAATGACAAGCATGATTTTACCTTAATTTTCAACACAGCTTATGCATAACGTCTGTATGCGGGAATGATTTTTGCAAATAAAATCTCGACATTTATCGCACGATGAGCTTTCTTTCTTTTGGTTTTTGGAATATGGACATATTTTACACCTTCCCCTCTTTTTTCGTCGTTGTGGCTCTGGATTTGCGGCAGGCATTGGTTCCTGAAGTTCGGAAACTTTAAAAATGGCACTACGAATTTCTCTCGGTAAACAAGTTTGCTGAGCTCTACGAGTTAAATGGGCCTTATTAAGTTCTTGACCTAAAGTGGTTAGAAACAATCTTCTTTCCATAATTTGATTTTGCTGAACTCCATTAAAAATTACGTTAGCATTTAATCCTGCAATGTCCAAAATGCGAAACCATATTACTTGAGGCCATCTACGAGTTCTTCTGCCAGTTTTATAGCATGCACATTTCTTATCCAATGAATCCACCCCACCTTTTGTCTCGTTGTAAAAATTTATAATCTCTGGCTTTCCATTAACCATTGTATTGGAATGATGCATAGTTGACACTAACAACACTGCACGATTTTTCTTAGGAACAAAAGATACAAGGCTCTCGCTTCCTGTAAAACCAAATAAGGCAGAATTAGGTGTCCTGTTTTTTTGGGGTTGAAATTCAGCAGGAACCTCTCTTTTATTTCTTTTTAGAGTTCCAACATATGAAATTTTATGGCTTCTCAGTTCTTTTATGAGCTCAATGGACGAAAACCAATTATCTGCTGTTATGTTTCTATTTGTACCAGAAATTGGTGGAATAAGTGTCAAAACATCTAGAGTGGGGATGGATAACTTTTTTGGATTTGATTTGCGTGTATCTTTTCCAGTATATATAAAACCATTTAGCAAATAATGTGTCTTAGAGTCTACTAAACACTGCATTTTCAGACCGTATTTGTCTGGCTTATTTTTGAGATACATCCTGAATTGGCACCTTCCTCTAAATGCAATAAGCATTTCATCTATTGTGTGATATTCACCACAGCTATAATTGGACTGGCAATTAATTATAAACATATTAAAAATATTGGATATAGCTGCCAGTTTATCTCCGTGCGCAATACGTTCTTGTCAAGTAGCTGGGTCGTCAAAACAAAGGGTTCCAAGCAAAAAATAAAATCGGTTTAGTGACATGGTTGCTCGAAATATATCACGGCCAGTACCATTCGTAGCAAATAAAGACCTTAAATCTTCATTATTGGATTTAAATACCCCAGCTAAATATAATAAGCCTAAGAAGGCCTTTAATTCAATTATGTCAAGATGATTTATATATTGACACGATAAATTGTGTAAATTATATTTAGAAGCCATATTAGTTATTCGTTCATTGGTTTTCTCAAGAATTTCTTGCAATATATCGTGGCTAATAATACATTCCAAAGCATCAACTGGTTTCTCTGGCATACTAGCTCGAGCTTTTTCAATAACACCAGGTAAATGACTAATTAAATTATGCTTACGTGTACGAGAAAAGGTGGGAGAAGTTTTAGACCACTTGTACCTATTTTTGCCATAAAACACATCCCTTAAGTCAGCTATATTACTTTCTTCACCCGAATATTCACTACCAGTTTCGGAATTATTAATTTGCCAATTTTTTTCGTCATCATCGTCCCATTCCTCTTCACTGTCTGTTTCGTGATCACTGTGTTCACTAGCCTGGTCTAAAAACTCACTGTCACTATCTAGTCCATTGTCCATAATTTTTTGTCCCTCCTCTTCAAGTTCTTTCTGTGTCAGAGGACGTTTATTGCGACTACAATCCGCCATTTCAAATTACTCGTTAATTGCACTAGAAACACTTATACCATAAGCGGGTCAAAATTGACCCTATGCGTGCCTAACTCTGCAGTAGTAACAGATAAACTAACGGAATTTTCGTAGATCGATAAATCACCTACCGGTCGAAGATTAGCAGAAAGCGCGCAATACTCAATTTATGTTTCGGTAGCGAAACTTGGCATTAAAAACGCGGGGGGTCAATTTTGACCCCGCCATGGTACTTAAGGGTTAAGACACAAAAAAATATTTATGGTAAATGGATTACCCTTGAACAAAATACATCCTGGAGTATAAAATAAAACAATAACTTTCAAAGAACTGAACAGTTAATTACGAAAAATCTAACTAAATCTAAAAATTTGGTCTAACAATTTATAAGTTTAATCGCATAGTTGATAGTGAACCCTTGATCAAAGAATAAAAATTAGACAAAAAATTATCAGATAACTTTTTGCCTGATTACTTGTTAATTATGAATTTAACAAAATAGTACCATGCATTCGGAACCAAACTTCAGTGATATTATTCAGCAAACCAAATTTTTAATTTAATACATTGATGTGGTTTTTAGCTTACATAGTTAGATCTTGGCATATTCCCAGCCGTAGATATCGTATGAAGGATCGTAGCCAACCATATTAAATGCCTTTAACTCTTCAATATCGGAATAATTTGCTCAAAACCATTAAAAATTTTGATATAACCCCAAATCATATCCCAAGAAACATCCTAGACGTAGGAATACCAGAAATAACTATAACAAGATCTCCAGAGAGAAATCTCGACCTCAAATTCCTAAAATCCCAAAAGTTACCGGTAGCAGGTAAAATGCATAAAATATATTTCGCCAATTTAGAAGGCCTACAGGATAAATATCAGCCCTGGATCCAACTGCGTTATTTCTAAATAAAATAAACAGAACCCATTATCCCATAAAAAGAATTTAAAAACAATACTTACAAAATGCCGTTGTTGAAACACGTGGTTGACACAAATTGGACGTGGCTACTTCTCCCATAAAAATGGAGTGTCTATTTTTAAGAAAATATTTTTAAGAATTGAAATTGACTTTGACATATTAAGAATGTTACATTAATTTTAACAGATGAGAAATTAAGAGCAGAGTACCCTTGAAGGATATAATTTTCCATTATTGACAGAGCCTTGGACAAAAATAATTTTATCTTATTGGTTTCGATCGTTTGTTTTATCCTCCATTAGGATCAAAATCAAATTAAAAGTCTAATTAATAAATTGTCAAATTAACAGGAAAAATATATTTTAATAGTTATTACGATATAACACTTAGTAAATTTTAATATTACAATTTAATTTTTTGATTATTATCAATATAGCGAAAAATATTTGATTATGTTACATAGCATTAAAGATAAAACAAATAGTATAAAATTAAGCGTAGCTTATTATATTTATAGTAAATAAATAAAATATTTTGATTAATTTAGTAATAATCACAAACAATAAATATTTTTGGTGTTACTTTTTCTTTCGAAAACAAAGTCTAGCTAGAGTTTTGTATATTGGAATAGTGGCCAGCCCAAATAAGGTATATTTGAGTGTATAGTGCAGCAGAGTTAACCTAAAACAGAGCAAAATATTTATTGTAAGCCTTTTTTATATTTAAAAAGAAAAAGAAAATATATTAAACTTAGTAAGTTTGCAGTCTTGGGCAAATATCGTCTTATGAGGCATAGCATGTGCAAAAAACTCCAATTTTAAAAACCATGGACTATATTGCATATCAATTATTGAAGTACAATATTACCGGCGAACATATACAGGGTGGTCCTTAACTAATTGTACAAACAGAAACCGTAGATTCTACACTTTAAAATATTTCGATCCAAGCCAACTTGTTTTAATAAAATGTTGATATTAAGAAAGATACAGGGTGTTAAACTGGAAATTTAAAATTTAATTTTTCACTATAACTTTTACGTTTGTAAATATTTTTGAACAAAAATTTACAGTTGGATGCCCTTGAGTAGGATAAATTATAATTTTATACATACTTTAATGTAACTAATAGAGGGCGCCACATATGACACATGTGTGGCATAAATTTGCGTTTAACTTTTTTGATCTTTAAGTTAGCTCTATTTGTGTTAAAAAATATTAAAGATACATTATTTTTACAACGAAAAGGTATACTGGTTAGTAACCTGAAAATTCAACCGTTTTCGAGATAATCGCATTTTATAAGTCAGCTGCATAATAATTCTTAGTTTGATATTTGTGCGGTAAATCACTGAATACCTGTAGATAAGCATAATTCATAGTTTATTCTTATTAAAACAACTCAAAGATGATAACGTAACATTACAAAATGCTTTGTTATGGGTGCTAAATGTCTTATTGGTGAAAAGATCCTTCATCTTCTTCTTTAGGTACCGCGTATTCAGACGTTGGCCGTCATCATGTTTCTATAATGGCGTTGTATTACTTTTTCTCTATTGTAAAATGCTGAAAACCCAAAATATGTGGTATATGCAAGATGGTACACCACCACATTCTAGAGAGAGGGCAGTTAGAACATACTTAAATATAACTTTTCTGAACGTTGGATTGGTCATGGTAGTTATATTAGTTGGCAGGGTGGTGAGATATTGATATAATTATTTAATTCATAAAAAATTCGAAAAGAATATTTATTATTCATTACGTAAATTGTTTACTCATTTTTATTAGGACAAATAGAAACTAGAGCACAGGTATTGAATAACACATATGTGTCTTGTTTCATAATACTTTTGCTACAAATATATATTTGCTACAAAAGACTCAGCATTTTTACAAATACATCATCATTGGCCTAATAACCGATATTGTTATAAATATAGTAAACACACAAGCAATTTAGTTCAGCATAATATTAGTTCGTTAGTAAATCATAATAGTCCATTTGTTCGAGATGTAATTATAGTTACTCGTAAGCTGTAACGTAATCATATAAATAAGTAGTGTCATCGATAGGTTATTCTGTGTATATATAAGTAACCTCTTAGTAAATAACCTCTGCGACAAATAAGATGTAGTTCCATAATATACCATAAGATTTGGATATGTATCCAAAAGAATATATTCATCCATTATACATTATAGCCACCACGTAGCCCAAAATTTAATCCGCTTGATTTTGGTGTATGGGGAGCATTAAAACAACGTGTCTATAAGAATTCCATAAACATATGCAACCAAGTATGGGAAGAAATAAATACTGCAGCAGTTTCTTTAGAACTAATGATGCTATTTAATATGAGACGATCTTTTATGAAATATATTGACAAATGAATTAAAGAAAATGGTGGACATATAGAACACTTACTTTGACAAAAAGTTATGTTATTTAATTTAACTAGGTATTTCTTAATTTGGTTTGTAAATAAAACGTTTTGATTATGACTTTAATTTAACATAAAACGTAAAATGTTTGATGTAAAATCTTATTATTCTATTATTTTGTCAAATCCTATTATTAATTATCCCGGTTATATATTTATTTTATTTAATAATATTTAATAACTTTAGTTAAAGGTATTTTATATCAAAATTCAGAAGTATTAATGTTTTTGTCTATTTTTTCTTCGTTGTCTGGAGTAATTGCCTTCAATCAGAATTATGCAGCCGACTTTTAAAATGCGATTATCTCGAAAACTGTTGAGTTTTGAAGTTATTAATAGGTATATTTTTTTTTGTTAAAATAATGTATCTTTAATATTTTTTGTCACAAATACAGATAACTTAAAGAGCAAAAAAGTTAGGTGCAAATTTATAACACACATGTGGCATATGTGGCGCCCTCTATCAGTTACATCAAAGTGTGCATCAAATTATAAATTCTCATATTTAAAAGTACCCAGTTGTAAATTTTTGTACATAAATCTTTACAAACATAAAAGTTATAGCGAAAAATAAAATTCTAAATTTGCACTTTAATACCCTGTATCTTTCTTAATATCAACATTTTATTAAAGCAATTTGGCTTAAATCGTAATATTTTAAAGTGTAGAATCTACAGTTTCTTTTTGTACAATTACTTAAGGACCACCCTGTATATGTAGTTTACCAAGGTACGCTAAAGACAAAAGGCTGGAATGAGTTACTCAGATGTATGCAAATTTTACTTATGCAGGTTAAAAGTCTTTAAAGTTAGTTAAAAGATGGATGGATGGATAAAAGGTAATATGGCAGCGAATCCCAGAGTTATACTTATCAAAATGTTAAAGGAATTTTAGGTTTTAATAATATCGTTAGTAAAATTTTTAATGACTGCCTCAAAAGGACAAAGTTTCTATAAACCTATTGCAATTTTAAGGCATTCTTACATAATTAGCTTTCTTGAATTTATAGTTTACATTTGTATAGAGTATCTTAAAACACACCACATCATATACGAGGATAATTCGTAAAATCTGGCAATTCTGCCTTGTGAATTAACTCACCCACTCTTTCATACCGATACTCTCCCACTGCATTACGTAGTGTAGGCCTAGCAGCCTTCGAAGATGAAGCACTCGGTCACTGTTACCGTCAGATGCGAAATTCATGCTGTGAAATACGTTTTTTAAATGCAAATCGAATTTCACCTATTAACATTTATCGTCAGTTTATGGGGAAAAGTGCATATCTGTTCAATATATTCACAAATGGTGTAGACAATTCAATGATTACTGAACGCAAATTCACGATAAAAATCGAAGTGGAAGGCCTTCAGTTTAAAACAAAATTGTCGAAAAAATTAAGAAAAAATTTTGCTTAAAGATATGTTTATCATTAACGATCTTGCTGTGCGTATTCCTGACACTTCCCATACCACAATTCATAAGATATTAACAAAAAAATTAGGTTCTCACAAAGTGTGCGCGCGTTGGGTACCGCAACTCGAGTGTACCCAGCAGTTTTTGTAACAATGTAAAGACAACAAGGAAGACTTTTTGGATTCCATTGTTACAGTTGACTAAACATGGCTGTTTCACTTTACACCAGACACCAACTCGTAAATAGCGTCACTCACAAGTGTAAATTAACGCACTCTGCTGGTAAAGCCATCGCAACCGTCTTTTGAGACAGGAAGGGCCTACGGTTAATGGATATTTTGCCTCATGCAACAACAGTTAACTCTGACAGATATTGTGAGACACTAAATACTCTGTCCAGTGTTGTGGCTTTTCCATGAAACCATTCGACCTCATGTCTCACATCAAACTGAACAACAGTTGAAATATTTTGGCTAGATCATTGTACGCCACCCCCCTACAGTCCGGACCTAGCACCAAGTGATTATGATTATGCTTCAGTACCGATGATGAAGTCAAGGAAGGTCTTACTCAAGGAAGTTAGTCGATTTTTTAAAACTTTGGCGCTAAAATTGTATAACATGGGGATAGAAACGTTTGAGCATAATTTGCAAAAGTGTTTGGACAGAAAGGGCAATTATGTATAAAAATAGCGTAAGTTTTATAAGCTTTAAAATGATCTATAATACTAAGAATCAAAATAAAGCTGTCTATTTTTAAAATTCATGGAAACCTTATTTTACGAATGGCCTCGTATTATATACTAAAGTATTTTTTTTATGTTTTACCTCTGGTATCGTTGCCTGTGTAATTTAGCTTTCGCCATGTCTTCTTTTAGGATATATTTTTTCAGTCCGAGCATCATGTTTTTCATATAATTATTAAAATCCACTGAATTGACGTTAAAATTAAAAATTTCCTTCTCTTCCTTACTGATATTCGACCACAATGTTAAAACGTTGTCGTTATGGATGTCCCATTCATGAAGAAGGAAGTAACTCAAAATATCAGATGTCTTTTCGATTTTTGTATATACGCTTTTCATTCTAAAAAAATAATGTATAAAATATATAGATTTTTAAATAATCCATGTACATACGATTATGGAAATTCAAATTTAATCTAAATTTAAATGCAGTTAACTACTGATTCTATAAAATACAATAAATTTGGCAAACCAAACAATCAGTTAATTTAATCAGTATATCATTCAAAATATCTTAATTGCAGATGCCTAATTGTAAATCAGATGTTTAAATTTATTCTAAGGGTTCTTTTTGGAATTTGGAAATGCCTTTGCCTTTTAATAGTGTTCAATAAATACAACAGAACAAGCAATCCAAATTTACAAGTAAATGTTAGATGTTAGAAAATTGATAGAAAAACATTATGATTAAAACTGGAAGAGTTTTGAATAATTAAGATATTTTAAACACATTTTAGAACGACACAACTTAGGAAAACATTCACCTGCAGATGAAGTTCATAAATAATTAGTTTACTTTTTACAAAAATACTAGTAAAATAAACAGATTCCCCTGTTTTCCTATTTATCGACACGATATAAATAAATATAAATAGTCACAAAAACAAATAAAAATTTTTTAGGCTTTTGTATGAATTTCTTAAGCTAGGCATTCACGTTCCGACTTGCCGTCCCACTTAGTGGGACTACTAGTTGGATATTCGTCTCCACTCATGCTCCGACTTTCTATCCAACTAGCTATCCAACTTCAGTTCTAGTTTGTTTTCACGACAGTGTACATCGCTTAACCAAAAAATGTATCGAGTAAACACTACGCAAAATATAATTAGGAAGAGGAAAATGGTCGAAGTTTTAAGGCGTATGAAAAGAGAACGTGAACTCACAGAAATTATCAAGAAGCGTAACACGTCTTATCTTGGACACATATTTAGATACGACAAGTATAACTTCCTTTAGCTATTATTATAGAAGGGAAAAGGGAAGGGAAAGGAATTAACTATTATAGAAGGGAAAATAGAAGGCAGACGCGGCCTGGGAGACGACAAATGACCTGGCTGCGCAACATCAAAGATTGGACAGGATTAGACTTTCAAAGTTTAATAAGGAAAGCCCAAAATAGGGAAGACTTTGCAGAGGTCATCGCCAACCTTCGCTAAGAGGACGGCACATAAAAAAGAAGAAGAAAATGGCACCATTGTGCTTGTTATCCTTATCATTAAAAAAAAGAAGAAAAGATGTTGGATGAAGAAATTATTTGTTGATCGTGTGAACTATTGTGAGACGAAATTGCTCAATGTCATTGATGATGATGATTACAAAAACTATCTCAAAATGGACAACTTCACTTTTTCGCTGTTGCTGGAAAAAGTTGGTCTACTCATTTCCAAAAAAGATTCCGTCATGCGTGAATATGTCAGTACTGAACAACGCCTTGTAGCAACTTTACGCTTTCGGTCCACTGGAAGGTCATTTTAAGATCCGAAGTTCAACTGTAAAATATCTCCACAACTACTGAAAAAGGTAATACCAGAAACTTACAGGGCTATAATAATTTTTCGTGCAATTGAAAGTTATTTTCTATTATTTATTTGCGAACTAGGGTCTTTGCTCAGCGATGTCGGACAGACAGCATCAATTGAGATTTTGTTTGGAGCTGATGTTGTAAACAAATTGTATACAGGGAGGCAATATCAGTTACAAAGTGATCTTGTAGTCAATTTACTATTTTAATTGGGAATAAGCTACAATATGAGTTAGAAATTAAATGTGATTGACCTTTGGACTTCCACTTCGGAAATCGTTATCAAAATATTCCGAAGTTGAAGTCGAGACGTCAAATAAATTTAATTTCTAACTAATATTCAGGCTTATTTCCAATTAAAATAGTAAATTTGCATAAGATGCCACAAGAAAATAACTTCAGAACAATATAACGAAACAGTTACTTCTAATTTCTGTACAACTACAGAAATAGATCCGAAATAGATCTACAGAAAGGAAAATGATTTATCCTAACAAAAAGCAGATGATGATGAAGAATCGTGTATTTTAATAGGAGTAATTTTACGGGAAGCCTACGTTCCGTAGTGGACAAATATAGGTTAATTGATAACTTTCGCGCAATTGAAAGTTTATTTTGTATTAAATATTTGCGAACTAGGGATCTTTGCGTAAAGTAGTTCATAGAAATCTCACACGTAACAGGTGCCGAAGGTCAACTGACTCAGGAAATTTTCGATCCCACCTGTTATCCGACTTCCAACTTCACAATTCACGCTCCCACTTCGTCGCCAGTCGGAAGTCGGACCTTTAAATCGTCCCTCTAGATGTTCCGACTCGTACCACTAGTTGTCCAACTAATCCAAGCAGCCCACTCTCGATCCGATTTCAGATCCAACTGCGGAAGTTGGACCACTAGTCGGACTAAAAATCGGAACGTGAATGGCCTGTTTTACAGATATTCGAAGTAATTTATTATGAAGCCTATTTCTTTTAATTTGTGAAAATTTTTTGTTTGTGTCTTGGTTGTATAGTAATTTTAGAAGGCTATGGGGCGTAAAAAAATAAGGATCATTCATGGAGATACAAAATATCCTATCTCCTAATTTGAAACAACAAATAAATTTTCATTGCAATCGGTTCAGTAATAACTAATTTAAATACAATTTCAAGGCATACAGCAAAACTTACCTTGCTTTTCTAGCCGAAAGTACTAAAATTGTGTCGATAATATATGCAGGTATCGTATGAAGAATAAATTTCAACATCAAGTAGTAATACCTATTTTCTGCTAGGATTAAAAACTGATGCCACATTGCTTTCTTGAATGGTAAATAATCTAGGCCGCTACAATTCGTATACTGACCGCTAGCTAAAAATAGTTTCGTGTTTTTTGCAGAAAAGTTCAAAACAGGAGGAACATTTTCTTTGGATATATCCCTAAAAACAAATTTTATTTTTTTTAATTTTTTTTATTTTAAATTAAAGTTTCTCGGCAAATATACGCCATTGACACTGGTACAAAATTTATAACAATATGTTTATGTTTACATACATATATAATCTGTTTATATACAAGTTGGGATACATTAACAACATCTTAATATAATTACACTAAGTAGTAAATGTGACAATCTTTTAGGAAACAAATTATGGCACTCTACATGTTTCTAGAACCGAGTAGATCACTTAAATTATTTTGAAAGTTGTAGTAGTCTGTTTGAGGTTTGTAGTGGACACATTCTAGTAATATGTGCTGGAATGTTAAGGACTCATTACAGTGTTCACAGCGAGGATGGTTTTCAGAAAACATCAGATATCCATGAGTAAGACAAGTGTGACCTATTCTAAGCCTTGTAATAATAATAATATTGTCTTTTCTGCTCATTTAAGGCATGGTGATGGAGGTAACAGTTAGCTGAATTGTGCCCGTGTGTTTGCCAAGTACTTAGTACGTTGTTCTTGATAGTGGCCTTTAGGTCTTGGTGAAGTTATATCTTTTCCATGTTTTGCTGCATGATCAGTGTTCTCATTTTCATCGATATCAACATGGGATGGTATCCAGGTGATAGTTACTGAAACACCATTTTTTGACTGCTGTTGGCAGATACTGTGGATGCACTGTACAATGGGATGTATGGAGTATATATTTCTGATTGAGTCAATTGCGGAGAAAGAATCGGTGCATATTGCTAATGATTTCTCATTAACAATGGGCGAGTCTAATGCCTTGAGTATTTCGGTTATTACAGTTCGGCTGTGTGTATACTGCATCTGGGAGAAAGCCGATATAATGCTACTATTGTATTTGAGGTACTGACGGCACAGCTGACGGCCTGTTCTTCTTTGGAGGCATCTGTGTAGAGAATTTTGTCATAACGCTGTGTCTGTATAAGTTCCTCAAATGTTTGTACCAAGAGAGTTCTGGGCGTTTTTTCTTCTTTGTATCGGTTTAAGCTGGTAAGGACAGTAGGTAGCTTTTTGGTCCACTAGGGAATTCTGGACGTAGGTAATGGAGTTGTGAGGTTTAGGTCTGTGACTTTTAGCAAAGTAAAAACAAATTTGTATAGTTTACAAGTGGTGTATCTATTTCGAAAATCAAAATTTTTGTAGATACTTTCAATAATAAAATCATTTCAAACATCAGATTATTTAGCGAAATGATTTTAAATTATTTTAGTATGCATACTTTTTTTTTAAATATCTAGCAGAAGATTTTTCTACTATCTTTCCTTCATCCTAACCACTGTTTCTTTAGGATAAGTGGAAGATATTCCAATATCACTTTATTCAGTTAAAAGTAAGTTTGCAATTTTCAAACGTAAAGATTTATTAGGTTTGGTATTAATTGTAGACTATCTAAAATTTTAAGGTTGTGATCTAATTAATGGCATTCTATAATTAAATAGTTTTATTAGCTTCTTCGCAAATGTTAATTCGTTTATTTACTTATGCATTTATTATTTATTAATTTTAATGACCTTGTTAGATAGAATTAGCCTTAGTGTAATTTTTTGTATATTAGAGAATAATATTTATTTGCCAACAATTCAGATGGCATGTGCCAAGGAGAACAAATGTTGCTAAAAAGGAATATTGTATTATATTTATTCTTAATGAGAAATAAAAAGACACTATTGCTTGATTGATTGATTATATTTTACTTATGCATGATATTAACTAAAGTATTCTGAACCCCTCTGCCAGTCTGTACGGGGCTAGAAAATGTATACCATATGTTTCTGAAGTTACTTCCTGGTCTTCAAAGGGTGTTTGCCATCTTGCAGATTCTTTCAAAGATCTCTTCCAAAATCTTCTAAAGAATTTGACCTATCTGTGTTGACCAGGTATAATCTAGTAGCCTGGTTTGTATGTGTGCTGTGCTTTATTTTCTTCATTAGGCAATGTCCAAATGCAAACGTACTTAAACATAATATATTCTTAGTAGAGTATACTTGGAAGCAGAAAAGCATACGATACTTTTCATTTCTTGTTTTCTTTCCAGATCCAACCATTATTTTGCTCAGATTTTCCTGCATCGTACATTTTCACCTTCCCCTTATAACTATGTTTAAAGGAGGGAGGCACACTGGGGCCTTCATAACTATTGTTGGTGTCCCATAAAGTCCCTGTGATTTTAAAGCAAGCAAGTCTTTGCTCTAGCACCAATACATACAAACAAATGTAAATATACAGTAATCTATTTTAATACTATCTTACCATTTTCTGGACACATCCCACGCAAAGCATAATATAGCATTTATACACATATCTCCAGGAACAGTATGGTTTCTTGAATTAGAATTGGCTCTTATTACTCTTAGAAGGCCACAGTGCGACGAGAGCAATATACCAAGTGGGCCGTACAAGTTATCAGACCATCCTGGAAATGGCTCCCAAACGGTGGAAGTGACTAAAATATATTTAAATACATAATATATTATTACATTTTCCAAATGTGAATAAATGGATTTCTTCCGGATAGTGGTGAACTATGGTATTATTACATCCTAGGAGAGTCTTCTTATGTCTGATATACTTTAGTTTTTATTAAAACTAAGACCTTTGTATTGTGGTCTGATGATGGGGCATGATGACCGAAACCGGTAGCCTACAATTTTATTATAATAAAAACTACCTAAGATAGTGAGTATTGACTATCTCGTATACACTAGTATTAAGGACTCACATTGGCAACCTTTTTATCATTTGAGTACTATTCAGAGTTGTAGGGTCCGTGATAAGTCGAGATGGTACTTGTATGAAAGATATACAAATGAAAATAACACCGGAAAAAACAAGCCACGAAAGCACTCCATGGAATGATAAGGAACAACATTCTAACAAAAAAAAAAAGAAAAAAAGGATCTTTCAGAGCATATTGACGAAAATTACCCTATATAGAGTAAAAGTATGACCAATGATAACATCAATACAAAGTAAAATAAGAACAGTTGAACTTGAATTTACGAAAAAATATCTATAAATCGCCAGAGCGGATATATTAAAAATGGAGTAAGTGTGGAACAAAATGAATTAGACTAAAGTTAGAAAACGGAGCTCTGCAGTGGTACGGGCATGTACAAAGAATGCTTTGATAGATAGAGTCCTTAAAGAAGGTGGCTGGAAAAATAAAGTACTGTGGAAAACGAAAACTGTAAACTAACTCATAATAAGAAGAAGCCGAAAAAGAAACCAAAAAAATTATATGCCTTAAACATTAATTGAAAATATGAAAATAAGCACGCAACCACAAACCCTACAACCACTCGTTATAGAAAATGACGTCATCGAAGCAGTGAACGAATTTGTATACCTGGGAGCGCTCCTTAACACTGAAAATAATACTACCGCAGAGACAAAGCGCAGATTTTGCATGACCAACAGATGCTATTTTGGGCTCAATCTTCTTCTTAAATCCACAATTATATAGAGAAATACAAAAACAAAGCTCTACAAAACAATAATACGCCCAGTCCTAACATGGTTCAAAGACCTGAACTCTAACAAAAAATATTGAAAACATCTTAGGATGTTTCGAAAGAAAAGAAGAAAAAGGCAAATCTATGGAGTACTGAATGACAATGGAGTGTGGAGAAGACGTACTTCAAAACTTTATAGAATATACCAGGAACCTGATATCCTAAAACACATTGAGATAGTACGTCTGAGGTGGACGGAGCATGTAATGCGAATAGAACAAAATGACCCAGCTAGAAAAACGCTTCTTGATAGACCCATTGGTCAGAGAATATAGGAAGACCCAGAATAAGGCTCCCTTGATAACATCAATAAAAACATGAGAAATATGGAAATACGACAAAGCCAGAATGATGGTGATGATAAAAATTGAAAAGTACTATATATGGGGTCTAGCATTCAATAGAAAGAAAATCGAATAATTGTACATTAAAGAGCATCAGAAAAGTTCTCATATTCGACGACAGAACCATGATATAGTACGATGACAAATATCTATCGCATGATGGCAATATCTTAGAGGATATATGAAACTATAGTGAAAAGAATAACTCTATACAGCTGTGAGGTATGGCCATACTGCTATAGCCATAGTGAGAAGTATTACTCAGTACAGCTGTGAGATATGATAACAAGGTAAATATACAAATAGAATAAGCATAGAAGAGGATCTATGGAAGTCGGAAAAAGGTGAAGAACATTACAAACTGACATGTAGTAGTAGTAGTTATTACTTACCAATGGCAGGTCTAAACACTCCTACAGGCAAATGTTTTCCCTTAGAAAAAACTATGTTTTCAGCTATGGCTTTCGTATAAACATAAGTATTTGGCCATTTCCCTATTAGCCTGAAAGATTAAGCAAATTTTTTAATGTTGCATCACATATATAGATCTAAAGTATGCCATTTCATATTTATAAACAGGGACCAAAAGATTAAATAAGTTCGAAGAGACTGGCAGAGCTTGTTGAAATATTAGATGTGTTTTACTGCTAGTATACTTTGCATCGACTGTGTAATGTTTGTAAATTAGTATATATAGTTACGAATATTTATCGTAATATTTCAATAATTTTCGTAATATTTATCCCACATATAAAAAATTCCCCTGGCGAAAAGGAAGAAGTAGCTTAAGAACATTCAAGATGACATCGAAAATTCATGAAATTTCTAATGAAGTTTGAACGTCAGAAAATATATATAAACAGATGATTTTGACAGTTTGTAACAGTAGTATTTTGAGTTTTGAAGTTTATAGTTGTAAGGCTATTAAAGTATTGTAATCATCGAGTTAGATTCTAACTCGATGATTGTAATATTGTTGGTGTTTAATAAAGTTATTTTCAAGAAGCTTAACAATATATTCGTGTATACATCTGTTATATTTCAATAGCAGTATCTCTAATAATTTTTTATCCATATTCTTCCAAACTCTATGTTCCAGAAATGAACATATTGTTTTAAAAGATAAAATAAAAATGTAATTCTTTAGACTTTTCTTAGTGTAGAATTACTAATAGTCACTCATTGGCGCCTCACCCTCTTAAATATTTTCTCACACCTAAATAAAATAGGAGTAATCTTCACGCATCAAGTAGTGTTTTATCAGTTTATTTTCACACGTCGCCATGTAGGCATTGAATTTTTAAACACTCTCAATTCACGTATTAAATATTTCTCTCCGCCGAAATGGGGCATTTTTCTCATACATACGGTTTTCTATTACGTGTTATAAAGAAAGACATTTTTGATATTGTATAGTATGCTACGGCCGTGTTGTGCCTCTCTACTCTAAAAAGATTTAATTATAAATCGATAAACTTAAAAGTGATTTTATTTCTCTGGAGCTATATTTGCTCATATTAAGAATCCTTATCCTTCAACGGTCACTGAAGAACCAAACCTATTTAGGTACATCCATTCACAAGTCCTTTGAAGTAAGGCTTAGAATCAAAAGATTTCCAACCCTCGAATGTAGGTAGCCAAGGCTCCCTCACTCTATTTGGACTTTTTTCACGTTCTAGCATATTTTTTCTACTGTGAATATATCTTCTAAACATTACAAATGTTTCAGGTAATTTGGATTTTAAACACCAATAATTCATGAGGTATATCTTCTTTCTAATTCTTCAGTCTAGTTAGAGTTCTATGGAAAAAACTTACCATGAAAACGGAATATAATATCAAAAATATAGGCAAAAATAATTGGAAATTGTGGTCTATTCCCCCCAAATCAAATATTTTATCTAGTGTATGACAGCATTTCATACAACATAAAGCAACATTTATCAAAAGTACAGTTATGTATAAATTAAAATTGTAGATATTCATAAGAAATAAGAAAAACCCTCAGTATTAGAATTAAAAATAAAGAATCTAATTGAA
Organism: Diabrotica undecimpunctata; assembly: GCF_040954645.1. NCBI lineage: Eukaryota > Metazoa > Arthropoda > Insecta > Coleoptera > Chrysomelidae > Diabrotica > Diabrotica undecimpunctata. The sequence continues at coordinate 3,352,706 of NC_092806.1, read as the reverse complement.
GAATATATGAACATAATGTACAAACATAACTAAGAAAAACAATTAAAGAAAATCAGATAACTAAATAAATGGAGAATTACTTAGTTAATTCATAAAACAAATTTTTAGACTTACTTTCCACTAATACTATTAAACATCTCTGGATTCATTTCTTCGCTCATTTGTATAAGCAACTCCGGCTTAATTGGTGTTTCATAAAACTTCTCCTCGATGACTTTCTCGTAACAATTGGAAAAAGCAGTCGATACCTGGACAAATGCCTGTATTTGTTCAGATTCATTGATAAGTTCTAATAGTTCCATAGTGCCTCGAACGTTCGTAATGACCGCATCTTGGAGTTTCAGGTCCATATTTAAAGTTGCTCCACAATGAAAAACTATGTTTATCTAGAAAATTTTAATATAACTTACGATTTATGTATAAGTAGATTCTATAAATCTTTTTTGATGAAAAGAAGGCTCATAACAAAGTCTTGCTGTTAATCCTAATATACCTTTTCCCATTTTGTCAATGAATACATATAAAATGTTCCCAATCGGTCTAAGACCTTAAGATTTTTCAAACTGTCTCAATAGCAACAAATATTTATGGCAATTCTACAGCAAGATCTATAAAGTGCTAAAAATAAGAACTTGGTATATAAAAAGGAATTATGAAGAAAGTTCCCTACAAACTCTTCTAGAAACACTGAATGACTTATATACAAATTTTAACGCTGCAGTTAACGTAATGGATTAAAGAAGAAATGGGCTTGTCTATATTTTCAATAAGGCATTTCCTTTAATTACAAAAGTCAAAACATCACAAACTCTGGACTACCAAAGGTATCCGCATATCAGCCAAGAAGATTTGAAAAACAGCGTTTCCAACGTTTTAAGAGGTCCACATGGTTTTAAGTAAAAATTAAACAGCCAAGTTTTGAAAAATACATACTGTTGTCATCAGGATAACCTGAAGTCCAATTCGATGTTTTACCTTCCTAAGATTTGTCCAGTTTCCATCTCATAGGGTCAAATCCAACCATTTGAAGTTGTGTGGACAGTATGTTTATTTGTTATCCAATTCCAAAGTAATAAAGTTTCTTAATAACTTAAAAAAACATTTATTCACGACCCAGCTCTCCAACCAAAACACGAGTAGCCGTTCGCAAACGTTTCAGCTTATTTGCTTACCCTATCTCCAGCACTGGCTCAATCTGGCTGAAATCTGAGTTTATTGCACTTCCAAAAATACCAGATGTCAAAAAATACGAAAATTACCGTACTATAAGCTTCATTAATCATCTCCTAAAATTGTTCCTCAAGATAATTCATAAGAGAATCTACAAGCTGTGTAAAAGTAAAATTTTCCCCAACCAGTTCGGGTTGACAAATTCTGTTGGTACTAGAGATGCTTTATTCTCAGTACAAGTCTTATTCCAGATATGCAGAGACAGCACGTCAAGATGATACAAATACTAAAAGAGCAGAAATTAACAACCAAGATCTGAAAATAATGAGAAATCTTTACTAGAATCAGAGAGCAAATTTGAGAGTTGAAGGTAAACACAGTGACTATGTGAAAATCATGCGTGGAGTGAGGCAAGGCTGTATTTTCTATCCTCTAATCTTCAATCTGTACTCTGAAAAATATTTATCGAAGCTTTGCACGAAACTAAAAAGGTATTCTACTAAATGGTTACCGGCTAAACAACATCAGACATGTAGATGACACCATAGTATTTGCGGACAACTTAGAAGACCTACAAGTTCTTAAGAATAAAATTACAGTCAACAATATTGACTCAATATAAACGTTAAAAAGACAAAGCTTATGATAATTAGCAAGAAAAGGATAACAGAAGGTCACCTCTACGTCAAACAATCCCCTGTAGAAAGAGGGAAGCACTACAACTACCTCGGCACCATAATAAATAAAGAATGGAACAACAACCAGGAGATTAGAGCACGCATCGGAAAAGCTAGATCCATCTTCAATCGGATGGAGGCCTTCTTCAGGATTCACAACCTCTCTCTTGATACAAAAGTAAGAATGCTGCGATTCTATGTCTTCTCTATCCTTTTTTATGGTATTGAATCGTGGACCTTGAACGAAGATATGTGCAGAAAACTGGAAGCATTTGAGATGTGGCTATAGCGAAGAATACTTAAGATCCCGTGAACTGACCAAGTCACAAATGAGGAGGTCCTCAGAAAAATGAATAAGAACCGAGAAGTACTGACCATCATCAAATCTGGAAATTCTTCGGACATATTATGCGAAATGAATCCAGATATGCTCTTCTTCAAGCCATCCTGCAAGGAAAAATATTTGGAAAACGAGGTAAAGGAAGAATAAGAACATCTTGGTTAAAGAACCTAGAATCTGGTTCAATACAACATCTGTGCAGCTTTTCCGCGCTGCTGTAGATAAGATAAAGATTGCCATGATGATCTCCAATATTCGTAACGGATAGGCACATCAAGAAGAAGAAGATCTCCAGCCCAGTAATTGTTCAGTACACCCTTTCAATCCCTTATTAAACAATTATATATTGTTATAAATGAAACCCAGTGTGGTAGGCAAATAAAAATTGCTACAGCGTGTAAATAATTACTTACTTTATTTTTAATAAGAGTTCTGTTTTCTTCACTAAGTCCCAACTGTTTCTTTGTCAAATTTCCATCAAGAACGTGTATTTTTTGAAAGTTCCTGGAATTAGCATGCCTTACTTTGGCTAGTACCTAAAAAAGCAAAAAATACAATTTTTTTTAAAGAGCTGTGGAAAATGTGGAAAACAGTGTAATTAAAGGAGACTATAAAATTGATTGATGACACTAATGAATACGAAAATATTTTTTACAAGATCAGACCTTGGTCTAGAAATCAGAATTCGAATGATTAGATGTTACGTTTTCTCCGTTTTGCAGTATAGCTGTAAAAGTTAGACAATGGACTCTGAAACAGAAAAAAAAATAGATGCTTTTGAAAGGTATATAAACAGACGGGTGCTGAGAATTTTAAGAATACAAAAAGTTACTAATGGTAAGGTACTTCGACGTATGAGTAAACAAAAAGAAGTATTCAGGATAATCAAAGAGAGGAAAATGCAATACTTGGATCATGTGTTGAGAGGTGAAAGATATGAATTACTCCGAATTAAATTAAAAGTAAAGTGCAGGGCATAAGATCAGTTACTCGACGCCAGAACTTGTGGCTAATAGACCTGAGGAGATGGTTTGATTGCTCATCCATAGAAATCTTTTGTGCAGCAGTTTCCAAAGCTATATTTTCGAATATTTTTAATAACGAATGTCTGCAATATGATTTACCACTGATTTTTCCTAAATTACGTCATTATTAATCGACATTTCCAATTGACTAAAAAAGGGTATTTAATTGTTTTGAAGCAACTATGATATTTTTCATAAAATAAAAACTTGTTAAAAACACGATGAGATTTTGAATGAACGCTCGTTAAAAATTTCATCGTGTTTTCACGAAGTGAATTTATTTTTCTATTTATTTTATCATCAGCATATTTAAAACGTATATTTCTCAATTCTCTCCAAAGCTAATATATAATTTAAAAATAAACTATATCATAAAGTGGATTTCTATTACATTCAGCTTTTATTAGTCGATATCCAGTAGATAAAATGATATAAAACTCGATAAAAGAATGGATATTTATTTACAGTGTGATAACGATGATTATATTTTCAATGTCTTATGGTAGCTTAAATAGGTTTATAAGTTCATTATTAATTCAAAAGCAACCTCGAAAAATTGTGAGTTGTAATAAGTTGTGTCGGAATTTTGTAGCGTCTATCTAATAATTTTTTACACGATTATTTTTTAAGATAGCAGTTTATCAATAGGATTTAACAGTTTTATAGTGAGTCATTGTGTAAATTAGATTTATTGACCACACCAAGGAAGAATCCTTAAAGCAAATTATTCTTCTAACTGTACCCTACAGGACAATTTAGTTGGAAACTTTTCCCATCAATAATATATTCATTCTCGTAAATAATATGAAAAATTAGAAAGACGGGTTAATTTTGTTTTTAAAGATGGATTTTCATTACAGAATACCAATTTGACAGATTAATATTAAATTCAGAATTTGATATCATGGAATGCCTACAAGATCAAGGCTATGAACATTTACAGGTTAAGATCATTAATTTTATTATTCATATATTAATCATATGATATAAACTTAGTAAAAGGCAGCGAATTACTAATAATATTGATGATGAAGAGACGTCTTATCGACGACTTTTTTTTTGAAACTTTTGATATTATGATTATTCAAAATAACAAAAAAAAATAACCCAGATATAATAGCACCTTTGAATAACTTGCAAAGCTATGTAGACAAAAATTTGACACAGTAAAGTTAAACACTGAATTGACAAATATTTATAATGATCCAGATTACATTTTAAAAAAGAAGTATTGCATCAATATTTAAGGTCTTAAGAGCTGAATAATGCATTCTCGGAAGCTTTTAAATTAGCAAACCCATTTTTAACAATTCCAGCTATAAGTCCATCATCATCATCATTTGGCTCTACAACTCTATGTGAGTCTTTGCCGCGTTTACTATTTCCCTTCATTGCTATCGGTCCTGAGCAGTTATTTCCCATTGCTGTATTTCCATTTTGCGTAGATCACTGGCTACTGCATCCTTTCTTTCCAGTATTAGTAATTTTTTCGTTTCCCGCTGGTTCAGAGTCCATGTCTCGCTTCCATATGTTATTGTGAGACGAATTATTGTCTTGTACACTCTTATTTTTGATTTAAGTATGGTCATTAATGAGTAATATGCCCTGTTTCCTGCAATGATCCTGGCTGCCCTGACGACTTCAAAGTTGTATTCATTGATTGTTACGTTTTGTCTAACTGTTGGTTTTGGGTTCTTCGTAACCACCATGTACTTGGTCTTGTCCTCGTTGACCTTCAGACCAACTCCCTTGGCTCCGTTTTCGAATAGGGTGAAAACTTCTTTTGTATCTCTGGTGGATTGTGCGTTAAAAGAAATTTTTCAGCAATGAAGCGGATTAAAACATTCTTCTTCTTCTCGTAGCACTTGAACCCGGAGTGAGTTTTGGCTGACTCCACAACTTGCTTCCATCTTGAACGGTCGTCCATAATAGTTAGGTCAGTGGGTAGCCCCATTGTTCTTAGATTTGACCATATATTGTCAGTCCATCGCATTCGTGGACGTCTTGAGGGCTTTCTTCCTGTGGGGGCTTCCTCCCATATTAACTTGGCAAGGCGGTTATTAGGGAGTCTATGGACATGGCCAGCCCATCTTAGACCTTGGGATGTAATCTCTTGGACTATATCGCTCGCTCTATACATCTGCTTGACCTTATCATGTGTTTTCATTCCGTATTGGTTGCTATTAATGTCGTGATAAGGCCCAAAGATTCTTCTGAGGATTTTCCTCTCGAGACATCTAAGTTTTCTTTCAGTTTCTTTGGTCAGGGTCCACGTCTCACACCCATACATGAGAACCGGTCTAATTACCGTTTTATATATTCTAATCTTTGAGGTTCATGCTAGGCTTTTAGATTTAATAGTATTGTGGAGGCTGTACATACATCTATTTGCTGCCTGAATTCTTCCTTTAATCTCTTCCGCAATATCGTTATCTGCAGTGATTCTTGCTCCGAGATATTTAAAGCTCTCCACTCTTTCAAAGTTATGGATTAAAACATACTAAAGAAATACCCAACTGCAAAATAGAAAGTCGACACTTTCTTTAATTTCCATTGGCAAATAATTTTTAAATGGATTATTGACAAAACTCTCTTCCTACGATTCTGTTATTAACATTTTTGCAAATATAGGAAATCGTCGAATTGACTTAAAATATTCATTCGTTTATATGGTATACATTTTCTCAATTGCCTGATAAACTCTTTATATTGATCCTGCATTTTTAGGATACTATTGTCTAGCAATAAAACAATATATTATTCTGTAGTTTAAAACTGAGTTTTATTTGTATAACGTAACAAACTATTTTTTAATGCAAAATATCAGTAAATGTCCTTTAAAATTAGCAATACATGTTTCTGGGTAGCGAATAAATAAAAAATATAATATTTGTGTAAAAATGTCTATAAATTACACCTGAATTCACCTGAAACGAGAAAGGGGAGTTTTAGTCTGTGCAAATTTTGTACCATTAGCTGCTGAAATCTTTGGTTCTCTATATAGTGACCTTCACGAGTATGTGGCATCTGTTGCTATGAATCAGTATAGACAATTCTACAAGTTATCAAATCAACTCTTGCTTGAAAGATGTTGCTGTTGGTTACTTTTTGGTAAATTATATGGGCGTTGACAATAGCTTACCCTAGAAAGAGCTGAATTGCTATTTTACAAAACGATTTTACTGATTCTCCTAATGCTGTAGAAAAAGACTAACATCAAATGAGTAATTAGCTAAATGAAATGCAACACTATCCGGAACTGACTTATTTTCAGTTTTATCATTACCACACTAAATTTTTAAATCATAGGTATAACCTCCATCCAAATATCGTTTTTATATCTTGAAACCGAACTTATGTCTCTTGTTTTTGATATACTGCCTAAATAATAGTCGGCTCCTAAACAAAACTACAGTTTCTTTAATGCAGAGTTCTTTCTCCCGGCACTACCTTTTTTTTGAAAATTTGATATCAGCTTTTCCAATAGGGGATATAGTATTTTCATTGTCACTAAAGTGTAAATTAACATAGGACACTTTGGAACACACGAACACAACTTTGGCAATCTTTGCAATCTCATCCAGAGAGCTTTTGGACCGTAATCACGTATATCCAACTTCTGATGTGCATATCGATTGGTGTCTTGCACAATCTACTCAATAATATCGTCATTCACAAATAGTTAAAAGCAGTTTAGGGGTTTTTTATAATACATCTCAAAAAACTGTGATACCCGAGTCTTGAATACTGCATGTAATATTTTTCAAGATCTGACCATCTACATTCTTTTAAATCAAGGGTGTCTTATGATTAGTTACATTAATAATGTTCTTAAGTTTTGTGATGTTGAAGGTAAATTTTATAAATTACTGTTTCGTTTTGGTCGTTTGCTTTCCGGAACACCTTCATTTGACAAAGATCTACTCATTTCATTATTACTGCTCAACTCAAAATTTTTATCCCTAACACTGTCATTACTTAAAATAACTCTTCCACCAGCTTTTACAAACGCTTCTGCTTGTTTTCATATGACATATTGAGAACCGATAAGACACACTGTACTACCTCTCCCACTAACAACCAACTAATCAGTAACACGTAGTGCGTTCGTTTAGCGAATGTTACTTATAACAATGTAAAAAATAAACAAGTTACATGTTCATTCTTGCCTTATACTATGGTTCCATGAATCCGAAAGTTCTTTGTGGCCACGAGATGCACACGTGCTTCTCATTAAAAATATTTCTCAAAAATAATAAAAATGTAAGATTTTGTACTCAAACTGAAGAATAACCATTTAAAATGCATAAACTAATACTGTAAATGTGTTTAGTATTTTAGCCCACTTAACTTTTTTTTCTATGCATTGTGGCGTTCAACGTGTTAATCATATAAAAATCTAATTTTTAACTTTACTATGCCATACATAAACAGTTTTAGTAGACCAGCCTAGTATTACGGTCAAATACAAGTCACTAATCTTAAGAAAGAAATTGATCTTAAGAAAAACAACTGAGAAAATTGTAAAAAAAATTGAAAAAAAACATCTACAAAAGAGTATAATGCAGAATCTAGAATAACAGTTAAAATTGGTCACAAAGATATACTGGATATATTGCGAATATTCCTAAAGAGAAGAGAACATTCAAATGGATCATCCAGAAACATGGAACCCAAAAGAACTAGTAGAATAATTCTCCAGAATCAGGCAAGAAAATAAAAAAAATATAAGAGAAAAAAGAAACAACGTAGCCAAACACTGATGATATGCTTACATAAGAAAGAGCAACTATTATCAAAAAAAAACAAGAAGAAAAAACGAATTTGAAAAAAGCTGCAATGTCAAAATAATTAGAGACGATATTGGCATTTTAGAAATTATATTTTAACAGAAAAGCAGCAGGTAAAGACGGGATACCAAACAAAATATGAAATATTGTGGAGCAGCAATGACAGAATAATTAATGACATTATACAATAAAACTATAAAACACAACAAAATACCGGAAGAATGAAAAACAAGCGAACTAATTATTTTACTATTCAAAAAAGGAGAAAAAAAAAAGAGCAAGAAAACTCCATAGGTATAAACTTGGTAAATACTACGCTAAAACTTACAACTAATATTCTACAAGTGCTAATAAATCAGAGGATAAGTTTAGCAGATGAACAGGGTTTTCGGAGTGGAAGATCGTGCACAGGTGCAATATTCGTTTGGAAGATCGTGTACAGATGCAATATTCGTTATAAAGCAAATTAAAGAGAAATCACTAGAGTATAATAGACCAGCATTTCTGTGTCTGATTGACCTAAAGAAAGCGTTTTGAGAGAAAAAGACTCAAAGATGTAATCCATCTTCTGTATAACAGAAAACTTTCCCTAAATATTATAAAAACTATCGAAAGCATCTACCAAAACAACAAAATGGAAGTCAGAATAGATGAACAACTTACAGAACCTATTGAAATAGACAGAGAAATAAGACAACAGGGACTCATTGAGCCCTATGCTCTTCAATTTGATCATGGATGAAATCATCAAAAGTCTTAACAAAGGAAGAGGACACAGAATGTGAAACAAAGAAATCAAATACTCTGTTACACAGACGACGCAATATTGATAGCTCAAAATAGTCTGCAAAGACTGGTTCGCAGATTTAACATAAGAGCAAAAGAATTTAATATGACAATCACATCTCAGAAAACTAAAACAATAGTAGTCAGCAAAGAACCAACCAGATGTAAAATAGAAATTGATGACATCAGTATTGAACAAGTAATGGAAATAAAATACCTGGGAATTACACTGTCCAGCTTTGGAGACCTGGGCAAAGAAGTAATAGATCAAGTACAAAAAGCAAATAGACTGGCAAGATGCCTTAATAACACTATATGGCGAAACAGACACACTAACACTGAGATGAAGTCAAGAATTTATAAAGCCAGTGTAAGGCCAATAATGGCATATGCCTCAGAAACAAGACATGATACAGCCACAACGCAAAGATTACTAGAAACGGCAGAGATGAAAGTACTGAAAAAAATTACAGGAAATGCGCTAAAAGATCGAAAGGGAAGTGAAGACATTAGAAGAAAATGTAACGTACACTGTATAAATGAATGGACACAAAATAGAAAAACAGAATGCAATAACCACACAAGAAGAATGGAGGAGACCTGTGACGTCAAAATAGCAAGAGATAAGGCACCAATTGGCAGAAGTAGCGAACGACCAATGTGGTGACAACTTTTCATAGAGGTATTAATCAGCCAATGAACAAGCAGAATTGCTTATAAAGAGGAAGAAGAAGAAAAAAAATATTGTAAGACAAAAAAAAACAAAACAAAAGGATAGTGAAAAAAAAACGAATATCGTTACAAGATCTAAGGAAATGGCAGGTTTTTATTTTAAAACAACTCTTTGAAATAGATTTTTTTCAATTAAGAGTGGTTAAAATAATTATAAATCTCTATAACAAAGATAACTCGTGAAGAAATTAGAGTCAGATGAGACTATAGTTCACAACATGGACTATACGGAACAAATAACTGAAATTTATAAAAAATCCATAACCCAGTAGCACAGATATGGATAAAGTAGTTAATGTTAGAGTAATGTAATATTAACCATCTGAATTATCATTATAATGAAGAAATATTAAATTATTTTACAGAATAATAACTGTCTCTGTTTATGTGGTTTACATTATAGTAATACACAATAGAGAGAGACTCCAAAAACAAATAACGATTCGTTTTACCGTTCGATGCATATTTCGACAAACATATTAAACAAAAGGTTTTTGACAATTATATACTCCTATACGCTCGTTCGACGTTGGAAATTTGTACGGAAGTGAATCGGTAAAATCATTACATATGTAAGATACAGGTAAGATAGAGGCAGAAGATATATTTTCTCTCTCTTTCTCCCTTGAGAATAAAAATGTTCCTTTTGTAAATATATTTAATATTTATTAATATTATTATTATTTTTCCATTCTGTTCAGATTTGTCTTGAGGCTCGTTAGACATGTTAAATTATAAATTAAGACTTGTAAATATCTCAAGAAAGTTCAAATGTGTGCTTATATACACAACAAAGAACAATTAAATTTTGTATCTGTCAAATAGAATAATAAATAGGTTAAATAGAACAATAAAAAACCTTTTGCCTTTAAATGTTCCATTACGATATTTTGTTGATATAAATTTGCTGTTTCACGAATAAATATCCTTTGAGCAATATTTTTTAATAAATTATAGTACTTACAGGTTCTTCAAGAAGGTTTCTCAATCGCTCTTCCGGCGATAGTCCTTTCTTCGGTTTGACTATAAGATATATTCCATCGACCTCACAAGTTCTTAACAGCTTCTCGATGATCAACTTCCCCAAGAATCCTGTCCCGCCAGTAAGGAGAATGTTTTTATTTTTATAAAATGACCTCACGTCACTGTACATCGTATTGAACTAGGGGATTGAAACTTGAGAATTGCCCTCCCCAGGGTATAACTGCGGTGAATGATACGATTATAGATTTGATTAAATATTTAGATGGAGAAAAGGATGGTTGTGACGTGGAAAATGAAACTGAAACTTCAACCACGCCATCAATACCGAATACAGTATGTCCTGTTTTACTCCCTTATAAATGAAATTTCTTTTAAAAATAGATTTATCATATCATTACTAGTGATTATAAATTGAAAAATTAATTATTCGATTAAAAACATTTGAAAATATTTAACGGCGTAGATTAATAATTAGAACATTTTTTATACCACTTTACTGAAAATTTATGTTTTTATTAAAATATTGATGGAATCGGTCATTTCTGAAACAACAAGTTGTAGTTTTGAGTAAATCACAAAAAACTGTTTTAAAGCGCTGTAAGGAAAACTGCTTTAAAATTAATTGTTGCAATAATGTTTCACTATTCTGTACATTATACATGTTTCGAGTTTGCTCCGCTGCTTGTATGCCCAGTAATACTGAAGGTAGGCTTTCGGTCCATCGAATATTTTCATGGCATCGAATTGCTGCTTTTAATTGTCGATGAAATCTTTCCACCATGCCATTTGTTTGAGGGTGATAGGCGGTTGTTCTTAAATGGATAGTTCCAGTTAATTTGCAGATTGATTTAAAGAGATGTGATTAGATCTTGATTGGGCATTGGGAAAGCTTCCGACCAACGCGTGAAATGGTCGACACACGTTAAACAGTATCCGTTTTCTTCAGAAATCGGTATCACTATAATGTCTATGTAAACATGTTCGAATCGGCTGGAAGGTGGTAGGAAACTTCCAGTCGGCGAAACAATGTGGCGCGATATTTTTGACTTTTGGCACTGTAGACACGCTCGAGTCCATTTTCTCACATCTGATTTGATTGAAGGCCAAACATATCGCTGTGTGATCATCTTCACACAACTGTTGATTCCAGGATGTACTAGATTATGCATGGTGCTAAAAATTGTCATTCGGAGTGGTTTCGGTACAAATGATCTAGCTGTAGATGTTGCTACGTCACAGTACAAACTAACTTTTTGTTCCGGAAACTGTATTTTCTTTAATTGCACCGATGTTTTCTCTCTTAAGTATGTTTTTAGTTCTGGGTCTGTTTCTTGTGCGAGAGCTAAGTAGTGCTTCTCTTTCCCTGTATAATGTAAAGTCTTAGTGGGAAAACTCCCAATATGAGTATTAATCTGTTCTACTAAATTTTCAGACTTAGCATTCCCTGAAACATTTTTTTCACGTTTTCCTAGTTGTGCTTTTCTTTGTACAAGAAGCTAAGAAATTCTTCGAATTCTTTCATGGCTTACAGTGTGAATTCCCATAAAAGCTGTTTTGCAAACAATAATTTTGCCACCCCAGCCCGTCACGGAGTAACTAATAATATATGTTTTATTCTTTGGATTTCCATTTCGAGGTAGTTTATTTTTTAATTCACACTTTCCCATAAGCCCTTGTAGATATGAATCTTGTGTATTGTTGATAAGAATGCTTCTGAATTTGGCAAGTATTTCAGCTCTTACATCCGCATTAACTTTTTCAAAGCACTTCAAGCGACAACTACAAAAAATATATAATAATTATACGCTTTAAGACTATCTTAACCGTAAAACTGTAACCTCTTTTGGATGTTGCTAGAAAGGTCACAATGGAGACACTGTGGACAACAGCCAGACGGTTGGTGGAGAGCGAGTCGTGGGTTCGAAACTAGCTTTTGGAACGAAGAATGAGTCCAACGGACGAAATAAGTAAAGATAGGACAGGATAAGATATATTAAAAAAGATACCAAAATAAACAAAAAGATAGATGGGTAAAATTACCAAAGATAAGATAAGATAGAAAAAGGGCGCCACTTAACTTTTTGGGGTTCAAGGGGAAAGTTAAGAAACCTAAGAAACAAAAACTGATATGGAAAGATATTTAGGTTCTGAGACCAAATCCAAGAAAAGATATCAACAGTTAATTATTAAATAAATTTTGTCAACACACTATATAAACAAAAAATAAATATATTAGGTGAAGTCCGTCCACCTACTTACCTACAAAACTTAATCAGCTGATCTTTCTCCTGGTCGAGGGTATAATAATAATTTAATGTAATAAGCAAATATTCAGCGGTATTATTTTATCAGGAAACTTATTAGGAGTAGAGAAATAAAATTCATGGATAAAACAAAACAATATATTGAATGTAAAAAAGTAAAAAAAATGCACCATCAATTAATAAATGGTTATATGAAAATAAACAGTATTATGATCAACAAATACCTTCACATATACAATGGGTACAGCTTGGTAGTACTTAAAAAATTCAATTAAAGCTGAATAAAGAAATCTCTCTTCGCTGTTTATGAGTTTATCTCGAGATAATGGGTACAGTACATTTAAGAATGGATCGCAATTATAGCAAATAAAGCAAAACTAATTAAATTTAAATTCAAAAGAACACAAAAAGATTACAAGAATTTTGTAGTATACAAATGAAACCAACCCGCACTTGGTTGTAAGTTAACTGTCTGTCTCACACTGCTTTTAGTTTAATTAATAACCGTTCTTACTGAAAATTGAATGTTCGTAATTATTATTTGTGAGAAGTTCTTAATAACTGATTAAAAGTTCGTATAAAAATATTAAATGTTCTTCTAATTGAATTGGTAAATCGGTAGTTAACCTTAACTACAAGTGAAGAAATGATTGACGTAGTTTCGTCCAGGATTGAGTAACAATATTACAATATTATTCGCCCAGATAATTGAAGGTAATATGATTACGATAACTTACAATAAATCTCGATGACTGCTGCACTATTGCACTGATTCTACTATACTTTACTAGAATCAAGCACTGAAGTTAATTAAAATACAGGTACTTTATAAGAATATTTAATCTAATATGGTATTAGATTAAGATATTTAAAAGACTTAAGTGTATACCCACTTACAGAAAAAATTCACAGAGAACGGTAAGATAAGCAAGCGTCTTTACTTGAAGACTGCCCTGCCAGAAGTGATTTTCTTCCTCTCAAAATTTACCAAGCTTTCCAGAAAAGATGGGATAACCCCCGCTTAAAAATGACAACTTGCCTAAAAGAACACCAAGCTGTTTCCATCTCTAGGTAGATACCCGAATATAGAAAGGGTGGTAACGGGACTCTTGTCGTTGGAAAACGTGAGAGGCGATAGAACCTTTTGAATTACGTTCTTTCAGAAAAATACTATAAAGAGCTTTTACGACTCTGTTTACAAATTATCAAAAAGAACCCGCCTGGAACCGAAGAAAGTCAACAAAGCTCTGCCATAAAATATTCTATTTTGGCATATTTTTGATTGAGTACGACCATCCGTACTTTGAGAAACCCGTGATAGTCGGTAGGTTCCAATAAAATTTGATAAGGGTAAGCGAAGCCCACCCGCAGATCTATTCGCGGATACGGCCGTGGGCATATAAGCAAGACGGTTAAAGGGATTAAAAAAGCATTTACTATTTTAATTATAAAAAAAATGTTACAAAACTTACCGACAGTCTTCTGGTTTTCCTGCAGGTACAACATTACCTTTATAATTTTCATATTCTTCCCCATACAGCCTCGCTTTCTTAATAATTTCTGACTTATAATTTACTTTTTTTTTACTTTTTTCTAAATTCAGATCATTATTCGTGCCACTTATTGCAGCCATCTTGATCGTTTTGTTTACAAATGACATTTCCGCGCCGAAACAACATTAGTCGATTACTCATGTGGTTGTTGAATGGAATGGGTATTTATATTAAGCTGTAGTTTATTACAGCAAGTCGAGACTGATGTTGTTTCTGCTTAGAATGGGGCGTTGACGTATAAAAAACGTATTTATGAAGAAATGTCAATATTGCCAAAAAAAAGACTCATGTTTCTGAAAAGACCGATTTAACTATACTATAATACTATACGAAAACTATAATAATTATTTAAAATTCAGCTGTTACTATTAGAAGTTAATTGAACGTTTTAAAAAATCTTCTTAACCGAATCGAGGTTCGTTACGTGATTTCAACGTAAGTACTTTGACTACACGAATTTTTTGATGACTTAATAATACACAGGAACACTTACATCCCATTACTCTCTTATATTATGTTAACGACCCTTTACAAAAGTTCCATTTATTTATCCAAATGTTTGATGTCTAGCCCAAAAAAGACAAAGCAAATCTGGAAGCATTCTGCAAACACTAAAAAAATAATTTCATACCCTTTCTTTTAGCATTATCAGCTAAAAAAGAACAAAAAATCACCAAATACCCTTTTAAATAGATCTATCACCTAGCAACCTCAATGTTAGGCAAACGATAATGCATCAGATTAACCTAAAACACTCTCCTGGTTTTAATTTGGTCTCTGAAAAAATACTTCAAGAACTATTTGAAACGTTATAACTTACATATTCAATATCAAACTATGAATCCAATACCTTCATACTATCTGGTGTTACCAGATTAATATGATACTGAAGACCAGGCAAGAAACAAAAGTGGCCTTATCCTAAAGACTTGTTAAAGTATTTGAGCTATTTTTGAAGTGTTTGAGAAGCTGTGCATAGGTTACAGACTGTAATAGTCGATCACCAATTCAGGTAAAAAACATGTACATAGAGTGGTTATTCAAATCAATATTGACCTCAATGGTAAAAGAAATTGCTCTGCAGTTTTTTATGCATTTCGGGTTTCGTTAAGCTATAGTACAAAGAAATCCTACTTAGTTTAACAAACTATTTAAGTACGCATTAAATACTTTTAGAAATATTAGAATTTTATAGAAGTATTTAGCAATATAAAGCATGTCATGCTAGTTCAAATAAACTATACGCAATTGGTAATTCATAAAATATAATTTTCACTTTTTCTCTTGTAATGCCACCAATTCCTATTCCAGAAACTTTATGTTTCTTTAAATTATTTATAATTTGTAAAATCTCTTGGTTTTTTGATTGGACAAATAAATATAATATTTATTACATATAAGTCTTTTATTGCTATTTTTTTTCTTGTAATATTATTTGCCTTGGTGGAACCTACAATTGTGAAATATTTAATAATTTTTTTAGCCATTTGTAAAGGAAATATAATTCACCGTTTTTTTTTACAATAACAGTATAACAGTAAATATAGGAGATTTGTATTGGTATAGTTTTTCGAGTACAAAGTATTTGTGTTTGTTTTACAGGTCATTAAGGACTCTATATGGCTCGCTACGCATAATTTATGGAAGATATAATAAAATATAGTATACTAAATTTATAACGAGTATTTATTCACAATGAACTTTAAACAAGACTATTTTTTTCTAAAAATGACTGCTTACCTTAGAATATTGGTATAAGTTATCCTTTTTTACATTTTTATTTGTTTAAGAAAGAGCTTTTTTAGAAACAGCTCACTCATATCTGTTTTTGAAAATTTTTAGCAAGTCTGATAAGGGAAATTGGGTTGTAATCCTAGAACAAGTTCAATACACAGAGAAAGTAGAAACTTCCCTTTCAGCTAACAGTTTTGTAATTTTAGATAACCATCGAATTTACACCTTTATTAAAAAAACAAAATCAATAATTAAATTGTTTAATCATACTATTGCTAAATATAATAAAAGAAAGTTACCTGTATCTAATCCTATACCACCTAGGTTGTATTGGCTTACTAAAATCCATAAACATAATTGTCCCATAAGGCATAAATTTCTGTAACACTCCAGTTTGTCTATTATCAGAGTTTATTTACACAATTCAATCACTAATTTTAAACCTACGTTGTCATTTACAATTTCTTCAGATCTGACATAACGTTTAAAACCCTTAACTACTGACGTGGATGTTTCAGGACGTAGACTCTGACATGCGGTATGTCATACCGTTGCCTATTGTCCTTTGTTTTTAATATGAATTTATCTTATATCACTGTATTTTTTTTAATATCAACTACGGAATGATTCTTCACATTGCTGTAGCATAATATACTGCTACAAGTAAAATAAATTTTACTTTTTCAAGGATATTATGAATGCATGCATAATATTTAAAAAAATGGTGGACGTTACTACAAAATCGTTTATAAACTAAATTACAAGAAAAATTGATTACTTGTGACTAACAAATGGTAAAATAATGTTAAAAGAAACAGACTAATGATTTAAATTTAATGAGAAACTAAAATACAAAATTCTGACAATAACCAAAAATTACAATAAAATAACTAGTGATTTTGCACGCAAGGTCCGCAATTTTTCTTCGTACACTGTAAGCACACTGGTTTTCCACAAGAAAAGCACACATAAAAAGTCTTTCGCTTTAATGCACTTGGGCATAAGTAACACGTCTTCTTTTTCTCAAGCCTTTCTTCAAAATCTGCTTCTTTTTGGCGTTTTTGTCCTAGTATTCGTTCAATACCACATGATAATTCTCTCGGGATTGTGGGATTTTCGAGTCTTCTTTGTAGATGAGGTAAAACTAATTGTTTCGTCAACTCCTTTGTGTAGTTTAGCCTTTCCATATTATCTTCTTGTAGTGATTGGTACACAACATGCGAATTAACAGCAGCTATATCAATGATGCGGTAAAAAATAGTAAGTGGCCATCGACGAGAACGACGTTTTACAGAATATTTGGCACACTTGGCATCTAAAGTATCGACACCTCCTTTCGTACGATTATAATGAGCTATAATTTCTGGTTTTCCAGTAATCTGATCCGTGCCTATTGAATGGTGCATCGAAGAAATAAGTAAAACAGCCCTCGATTTTTTTGGCACATGGGAAATTAGGGATAAACTTTTCGTAAATCCGTAAGTAGTTGAATTTACTTGCCTACATCGGTGTGGCGGAGGGATTTCCCGTTTATTTTTCTTAAGGGTTCCCACATACGTTAACTTCTTTACTTCTAACTGCTTTACTAATTCTATAGAACTAAACCAATTATCAGCTGTGATAGGTTTAGCAAGCCGAAGAACAGATTGAGTTGGTTTATTCATCTTCCTTTCTTCCTTAGATAACCCAGTTCCGTCAGTGTCCTTGCCTCCATATATATAGCACATCTGCCTACGGAATACAGTTTTTGACAATTTGATCTGAATATATTAAATATGTTACTAATGGCTGCTGTTGGATCTATCTTTTTTATTTCTTCTCTATCCAGAGGGTTATCAAAACGTAAACATTTTAGAAATATTGCAAAACTTTTTTTTTGATATAACACATCTGAATATATCCCTACCAGTGCCATCTGTAGCAAATATAGAATTTATATCTTCGTCATTGGATTTTAAAGCTGATGAGTATAAAAGCAATTCCAAAAAGGCTTTTAGTTCTATTTCATCAATTTCATTTAGTTCTGGTCTATTCATTCTTTTATAGTTTTCACTAATTGCACGTAATTTATTATTTGTCCATTTACGTATTTCTTATAATATATCCTCAGAAATAAGAAAATTAAAAAAAATGATGAAGTTTCGTTTCTTACATTTCTGGACCGCACAGCTGGTACTTTTGTTACAAGGTTGTGTAACGGAGTTCTTACATTTTTCGAGGGTGCTGTAGTAGACCACTTAAAACGATTTTTTCCATAAAAATATGACTTACCATTATCATTTAAATGATATGCGTCTTCAGAACTTTCCGACTGCTCACTTCCGGTGTCGTGTGAACTTTCAATACATACTTCTTCGCTTGCATCGTCAACATCACTATCACTAAAATATTCTAAATCACTAGGTACTTCGTCAGCCCATTGAAATAAAACAGCCTCAAAATCATCATCTGAAAGCTTTACAGTTTTGCGGCTAAATTTAGAACAACTGGATGAACTTGCTGCCATACTAACAGCAAAAGAATACACTACACTGATTTTAACTATAGAAACGTAAATACTGACATGCGGTACTTGATACCGCAAGAAAACTTTATGTCAAAGTAGCTCCAAGACTAAACGTGTACTAAAACTGCAGCAGTTAAGAGCAAGTGCAATTAAACCCCACTTGAAGGTACACAGATGGTGTTCTAAGAATCTTTTATAAAACACGTTTTACAACAAAATATATTTTCGCCTCGGTATGGCATACCGCTTGTCAGTGGTTAAGGGTTAAATAACATCCAAATAAAAGAGAGTTTTATTTTAGTTTCTTTTGATGTTTTTAATTTTTTTTCTGTACCAAGAGATGAAACATTACCTTTAGTATGCAGCCTTTTACACAGTTGCAACATATCAGCAAAAGACAAAGATACCATCTTAACTATGCTTAAATTTTGTCTTGACCAGGACTTCTTCCAATGTAATCAAAAAATATATAAACAACCAACACGTTTAGTGATGGATTCTCCATTATTACCTTTTTTAGCTAATATTTTCTTGGACAGCTTAGAATAGAAATTTTTCAAGAATTTGAATTGGCTGACAAAGAGAACAAATATAGATAAGGCTATGTAAAAACCTTACGTTACGCTGATGATATAGTCATAGTAGCTGGGGATCTAGGAATGGCAAAACAGATGATACAGGAACTCGTTGTGGCTTCAGAAAATGTGCCTTTAAATATAAACATCTCTTAAACAAAAATAATGACAAATTTGGTACCCAACCAGAACATCAGTATTGGTGGGCAAGAAGTAAAACTCATAAATAAATATCAATATCTAGATTCTAGGACATGAAATTATAATTGATAGGGATAATCAGACTCGTTAACTGAAGAGAAAAATCGGTCTTGAGAAGGCAGTATATTGACAACTAAGAGAAACTTGTAAACGTGAGCTACCCATATGACTAAAGAAAAAAGAACTTGATCAATACGTCCTGTCAGTATTGACATACGGAGTAGAAACACTTACTTTAACAAAAATCTAGGCTACCAAATTGAGAGTCACACAAACAAGAAAAGAGCGATCCATGTAAGAAATAATACTGCGAGACAAAATAAAAAATGAAGAGGTCGGGAGAAGAACCAGGGTGAATGAAGTCATCGAAAGAATGGGCAGACTAAAATGGATATAAGCAAAACACATAGTTAGAATGACCGATGAGCGATGGATAAAGAGGCTATTGGAATGTAGACCAAGGAAACATAATAGAAGCGTCGGTCGGTCACCTACATAATGAGCTGATGATTAAAGAAGAAAAAATAAAAACTAGATGAGAGTGGCGCAAGATCGACGGGGTTGGAAATACGAGGAAGAGACCTATAATTAGCAGTGGACTTTTAAGGCTGCATGATGATCGTTTCGGTTCTCTGATACCACTACAGATTTCTTCAGATGTTGATCTTTTATTTTCTATATCCCAGTCGCCGATATGAATGTTCCTGTACATTTGCTGTAAGTTGTTTTCTGCCTTGTATCCTTACGTCCACCTTTTTAATATCCTTTATAATTTTCTCCATTACAAAGTTGAAAAGTAGTACTTATTATAGGCTACTCTCCTTTATAGATTATTCAGTTGATATCTTATTTCGATGATAGTTCTTTGTAAAGTTCAATTTTAGTTTTGTTGTTAATGTTAATATCTTACCTTTACTATTCTGTTAGGCTAGTTTCTTTTTAATAATTATAACACATTTTTACTTTTTGTATTGTCAACTCATACCTGTTTTCATCGAAGAGGCGCTCTTCATCAATGAAATAAAAATGAAAAGTTAGATATACACGCAAAAATCGACTTTGTTTATCTTTTTAAATTGTTTTGTATAAAACTTAATGAGGTCGCTGGTTAAATGATATTCGATAAATAATAATAACGAAAAAATAACATAATTTGTTTGTAAATCAATTAGCGAAAAATAAAAAATATAACTGTCAATAAATTAGGAAATTAACTGGTCTTACTCATTATTGATGTTTGTACAAAGAATATAGACTTACCTTTTGAAATATTGGAATCGTAGCCAAGGAAATCTAGTTGGTACCGTCGGGGCGCCGGCCGACGCGGCTGTATGGCACGAGAGCCAACAAACTTGATGCGTTTCGTTCGCTGTCTTGAGATGAAGTGTTTTTAGATTGCAGGTCAGAAAAGAATCTTTTGGCCGTTGGGCAGAAGAGGGTACATCAATAAATCACCCCATTGTATTGTAATTAAGACCGTAATACGAAACCGTACACTTGTGTGCATATTTGTGACACAGAATACAAAGGAAGTCAAATTCTCTGCACTTAACATAATACATGAGACAACCAGTTTAGCAATTTTACGAAATAACCGGAAACAATATGTTTTACCAAAGTCGTTAGAATACATACCATTATATTAGATCACATTAGGGTAGACTGGGGCTAGTTGTGCCACTTTGGACAAAATAATTTTTAACATTTTTTTCGTAATTTTTAGGGCTGTTAGATTACTTTAATGAGGTACTATTTTTAATTGGGAATCATTATTTGGGAACATCAGCAATTTTTAAGCAATACCTTACAGTATGTAAATAGTTTTACAAAATGCACATATTGTCACAATTTGCCCCAATATGGGGTAAGTTGTGACGAACTTGGGGCAGGTTGTGACAGTAAATATTTTTAAATATAATAAACTTTAGTTGGAGAATAATAACAAAGTTTCCATAATAAATTTATTTTATAGTTAAGTATAGATACATAAATGTTTGATAAATGTTTATGTAAGAAACAAATGTGTAGAAAAACATCTAGTGAATTTAAAGTAAAATAAAAAACTTAATCGCTATCGTCAATTTGTGCTGATTCTACTTGTAGTTCTGAAGAGTGGCAGTTTATACAAACATAATAAAGATCATCTTTTGTGCACTTTACATGAGCCCACCTTTTGCATTCCATACATTGCACCCATTCTTCTCCTAACCTATACTTTTTATATGGTCCCATACAAACTAAGCAAAAGTAATCTTCTTCCTCTTCTTCTGAGCTGTCTTCTCTTTTTCTTGTTGCGGTCTCTTTCTTTGGCGCTGCTTTTTTCTTAGGCAACAGTTGTTTTGAGTCAAATAATTTTTTCTTTATTTTATCCTCTTTGCACTTTATTGTTTCCTTCCTCTTTAACTCTTCACTGCGAATTGTCTCCTTGACAGGTGTGCTAGTCAAAATTGCAGATGTTAAGCTCTTGCGTTTTTTATTTTTTCGAGGACCAGCTTTTGGCAGAGGTCTTATATCCATAGGGCTGACAGGCAGAACTTCGGCATGGAATGATCCTGGTAGGTTGGCCTGCGATGATCCTTGTTGATATGGTCCTGGTTGATAGGTATGGGAGGGTCCTGGCTGGTTAGCATAATATGACGACGGTTCAGGTTCATCGAGATGCTGAAACTCTTTAAGCTGCCCAGCACTGGCTTCCTCATTACCATCTACGATGTCAATAGGCCTATTCAAAGGTCGGTCGGTCACCGAAGAACACAGAAAGTCTTCTTCATTAAAAATGTTTCTATTGAATTCCCATATTCCTGTAGAACGAAATCCTGCCTGAACATTTGTTGGTGTTACAGCTTTAGGTAATGCTGTTTTCACTATACTTGGGATGTCATAAATTGAGACTGTGTTTCCAGGATGAGATTTCATCCATCCACACATGGCGTCGTTTAAAAACTTCTTAAATGGACCAAAAACGGAAACATCCAGTGGTTGAAGTCTATTTGTTGTATGGGGAGGGAACGATAAGAGAGTAATACCGTGCTCTGTACAATAGTCAAGGACTTCGATATATAGGTGAGCACTGTGGTTGTCTAACAGAACTAAAACCGGTGATTTCTTTGAGCACCTTACTTTTTTTACAAAATGCTTCATAAAAAACAAAAAGTCCGGGCCTGTTATCCAGCCACTTGGGTTAGCAGTACCACAACAACCTACTGGCCCATCACGTACAAAATGCTCCTTATAAAACTTACGTGGAAAAACGAACATAGGAGGAACTGAGTTACCCTCTGCGTTAATAGCAAGAACCATAGTAACATTGGTCCCCCTCTCAGCTGAAGTGACACCACCAACTCTTTTCTCGCCTTTCTTCGCTATGATTTTTACCGGTTTTTGGACAGTCCCAGTCCCTGTCTCGTCTATATTCCAAATATCATTAGCTGTAAAATGGTTTTGACTTAATACTAATTCGAGGTTATCAAAAAAGAGTCCGACATTGTGCTTGTTGAAACTTGTACTCCGACTTAAGCTGGTAGCCTCAGGAATACGAATAGACACATTATTGTTACGTTGCATGAACTTTGTAAACCAATCATTACTGGCGTGTTTTGTTGCTACCCAATTCTCAGGCACAAGAACTTTGTTCGCTATAGCAAATTCAAAAGCTAAACTTTTCATTTCTTTTGGGCTAATACCATAAAATATTTTCGCTGCCTGAACAGCATATTCACAGAGCTCTTCTTCTTGTTGTTGTGAAAATATCATTCGAGGTCTTTTGTAACCCATTTCTACCACTCCATCTGGATTGGTTTGTTGTTTTTTTATATATCTAAGTAAGGACATCCGGTTAACGCCATATTTTTCAGCTGCTTGCCTTAAACTACACGATCCAGACTTAACATCTAACGAAGCCGACTCGTAACTGTTTATATTACTCCGACCACGTTCCGTTTTCCTTTTATAATTTCTCACCATTATCTGTAACAAACCCATAAACATGCATTAAAATTAGTAGGGGCATGTTGTGACACTGTCACAATCTGCCCCAAGCCTTTCGTCACAACTAGCCCCACCGTACGCCATTTTACATAAAGCCACTTGCACAGACCTTGACACGTCGTATAGAAACCAAACTGTGTCTTACTAGAGAGAAATAAACATCTACTACAACTAGAATAAGTTTCTTACCTTGTGGTTTGAAAGTGAAATAACAATTCAAAGACAACAGCAAAATTTTACTTCGTTACAACGAAATGACATATAATTTTATAAAGCGGCAGAAACGCATAGCATCACAACCAAACTACACAAACAGACTGAGGACATGCGGACGTGGAATTCTGGGTAACCGGGCGACGCTGCTACCTATGGTTAGTCTATAAAACTATTTGTCACAACATGCCCCTGTCACAACTAGCCCCGATCTACCCTACAGTACCGTAACAGAAATATTAATAGTAAAAATATGAAAAGAAATAGTATATACTTTCCCAAACATAAATTATGGTAAAAAAAACACTATTGTAATCTAGATCAAAATATTCAATTAGAATATATGCGCTTTGAATCCATAATTTTAGCCTATAACGTTTTCTTTAACTTTTAACGAGTTTAGTTGAACAATGCAGATTTTGGCACAAAATTTTTTGAAATATTGGACAAAATTATATTACAAATAGCTAAATTATTCTATCATTAAATAATAGATTTATGTTGTTATGATTTATGTTGTTATTTGTTTATAAGCTAAACACGAAAAACGCTAAAAACACGAAAAATGTGGAAAAACGAGTAAAACGCCGAAAAACGCTAAAAATACGAAAAACGCAAAAAACGCCGAAAAACGCTAAAAACACGAAAAATGCTGAAAAACGCAAAAAACAGTGAAAAACAGTAAAAATAAAAAAAATGCTTAACAACGCGAAAAACGCCGAAAAACGCGAAGCTGAAAGAAAATTAGAAACAACATTGAAGAAGCAGCAACAGAAGCTCTAGGAAAACGCAAAGTCATAATAAACAACAGAAACAACAATATACCATGGTTAGGAAAAGAAGAAAAAGAGAAATATAAGGTAACAATAAAACACTGAAAACTTTGTTTTCAAAACTTTTACAATATTTATTATAAAATCTTAACACTACAGCTGTTTCAGCTAATTGCCTTTCTCAAGTGATTACTTGAGAAACGCAATCAGCCAAAACAGCTAAAATACTTCGACTAATTTCAGGGAAAACTCTGTTGGATGGGGAGAGAAGCGAAAACATAAGAAGAGCATGCAATAGAGAAGACATAAATGGATTGGTGACAAAACGGAAACAGGAGTGGAACGAATACACTAGTAAAATGGCAGAGGATATGATAGTACGAATAGCACGAGTTAAGTAACCAAATGGACGAAGAAGTATTGGCAGACTAAGAAAAAGATGGTGCGATAAATTAAACAACTTAGATGGCTAATATTAAAGAAGAAACAGGCTTTAAAGCCTACATCCAAGAAGGAAGAAGAAGAAGAATGTTGTTATTTCTCTTTCGTCAATTACATTACTTCTGAATCGGGATTTTAAAAGAAAAGGGGAGTTCTTTGGCCCCTAAATCTAGAATAAAACCCAATTGTGATTAAGTGCTTTAATAATTGTTAAACAATTCTTAATTTATTCTAAAGGTGTTGTAGTTCGAGTTAGTTAAAATCAAATAATTTAATTAGTTAGTTGTCCAATTAATCGTGCGGTGAATTAAACTGAAATAAAGACAAAATATTCAATATTTTCCTATTACAAATTATAACTATTGAACTCTTTTACAATGTAATACTGAATAAACAAGTAAACAAATAACAAATCCTATTTCTCGGTATCTTAATTGATTTAATGTCTACATAACAATTATCCTACATCCATCTGATATAACAAAACTACGTAACTTCAATACCAGAAATGAACTACAGAAATGTCTGACATTCACAATTAATTGAAGTAGATACTTATTAATTGAGACTGGTTTAATTTTAAGAGCTCCAGCAGTTCATTGTTTTAGTTCGGAGTGTGGCTATATCGGTCTGTGTAGTCTTGTTAGGAAAAGTGACTGAAATTGTTAATAAATGAAGCTATTGGTAATCCTTATATCGTTCATTTTTAAAGGTAAGAAAATTGTGTATTGGGAAAATCATTAAAGTAGTGAATTTTTATAGTAGTAAATAATAAATCTGTATTAAAGTCATTTAAAAATATACCGTATGAACCATTAATTTGTAATGCTTCTTCTGTTGTCCTCGTCTTTTCCTTGAATTATTAGTTTTTCTATAATATAGACCATCTACTACTTGTATTGATTAGTAATGTTGACTTCGGACTTTTTTATCGTGATAAGCACTTCACATTTTTGATCTATTCTGCGAAGAATTTGAGATCCACAGTATCCGTCTGGAGCACCACATCTCGAAAGCCTACAACATCTTCATATTTGTTTCTACGTGTTTTACGGCGTTTTTAAATATTTATTCTAAGCACATATTAAAAAGAAGAGGGTACATTATATGTCTTGTCGTACTCTACGTTGAATTATTACAGCATCTGTCAATTTGCCACATAAGAGGTCTAGAAGCAAAACCAGCAATCTCCACTTTGACAAATTTTTCAGGAATTGATCTAATTATTTCATTAAATTTTAAGTAATTAACAATTTACGTTTGGAGATTTCTGGGTTTGCTTCAAATACTTGGAGATTGCCAAATTTGCAACAGAAAAAACAATATATAAATGCAAAAAAAAAACACACATCTTCCTTGAAATTAAATTTTTATTGAAAAAATCTTAAAACAA
This sequence comes from Diabrotica undecimpunctata, assembly GCF_040954645.1. Classification (NCBI taxonomy): domain Eukaryota; kingdom Metazoa; phylum Arthropoda; class Insecta; order Coleoptera; family Chrysomelidae; genus Diabrotica; species Diabrotica undecimpunctata. The sequence continues at coordinate 3,326,562 of NC_092806.1, read as the reverse complement.
ATATTTATGGAACAAAAAGTTTTAAAGAACCAAATCTGAAATTTCAACACAAGCATCAGCTTCTCTTTTAATATGATCAATATCTTCTTCAGTTTCTTTAGAATCAATAATGTTTTTTAGCATATCATTATTCGTGTTTAAAGCGTTATGGTAAAACTCAAGATTTTCTTTTTTCAAGAAGTTTTTCCACTCTTCTCCAAAATGTTTTGTTAGGGGTTTATTAACGTCCCGAAGTTTAAGGGGTTAACTTTCTTCTTCTTCAAGTGCCATCTTCGTTCCGAAGGTTGGCGATCATCAGGGCTATACGTATTTTCGAAACTGCTGACCGAAACAATTCGTTGCTGCTACAGCTATACCATTCCCGTAGATTCTTTAGCCAGGAGTTTCGTCTTCTTCCTATGGACCTTTTTCCTGCTATTTTCCCTTGCATAATTATTCGAAGCAGTTCATATCTTTTGCCTCTTGTAATGTGTCCTAAGTATTGCAGTTTTCGTTTTTTGATCGTAAATATGACTTCCTTTTCTTTATTCATTCTTCTCAAGACCTCGACATTTGTGACTCTCTCGGTCCATGATATTCTCATGCGATACATCCACAGTTCAAATGCCTCTAATTTTTTGGTATCAATCTTTTTCAGCGTCCATGACTCCATTCCGTAGAACAGCACAGAAAGTACGTAACATCTCATCAGGCGAAGTTTTATTTCAAGGCTCAAATCTCTTCCGCAGAACACTCTCTTCATTTTAGTGAATATGGATCTGGCTTTTTCTATTCTTATTTTGATTTCTGGTGAGCTATCGTTGTCTTCATTTATAAAAGTGCCTAAATATTTGTATTTGCTAACTCGATCGATAATTTCATTGTGTAAATATAAATTTTTTGGACATTTTGTGTTGATTTCGATATTACCATAAATTCAGTTTTCTTTATGTTCAAAGATAGTCCATATTCTTCGCTGCAGTCTGCTATCTTATTCACCAATGTCTGTAGCTCTTCAAGTGTTTCTGCGATCAGAACGGTGTCGTCGGCAAATCTCAGATTGTTTAATCTAACACCATTTATTTTAATACCTACGGATTGCTCAGAGAGTGTTCTATTCATTACGTCTTCGGAATAGAGATTAAACAAGTTTGTTGACAGTATACACCCTTGTCTCACACCTCGCTTTATTTCAATTTCTTCAGTGGTATTATTCTCTACTCTCACTACTGCTTTCTGATTGTAGTACATATTTGCTATTAGTCGGATGTCTCGTTTATCTAAATTCTTTTCTGTCAGGAGTCTGATTAGGTGATCATGCCTCACTTTATCAAAGGCCTTGTTGTAATCTATGAAACACATGAATACATCTTGATTTATGTCAAGACATCTTTGAGACATAACGTTCAGTGCAAACAACGCCTCTCTTGTTTTAAGTCCATTTCGGAATCCAAACTGGGTATTATTGATGTCCATTTCCAGTTTTCTGTGTACTCTAGAGTGTATAATTTTCAGAAATATTTTCAGTACATGGCTCATCAGACTGATTGTACGGTAATCACTGCACTGTTTGGCATTTATCTTTTTTGGTATAGTAACAAAGGTGATAAAAGCCATTCTTGTGGTATTTTTCCTGACGTATAAATACTATTGAAAAGTTTAACTAAAATGTGAATCGAGTCTTTTTCTATTAGTTTAAGGATTTCCGTTGGTATTTCATCTGGACCTGGGGCTTTACCATTTTTCATTCTTTTTAGTGCGTACATTACTTCTTCTTCCGTTATTTCTGGACCTTCGTCTCCTTGTATGTTACTTAGCTCAGATTGTTGTCTATCATCTGCAAAGAGTTCTTCAATATAGTTTTTCCATGTCTTCAACTGTTCTTCTAGTTCTGTTATTATGTTTTTGTTGACATTATACAGGGTATTTGGCTGCTTACGTTTTTGTGTACCTGCAAGTTCTTTCACTTTTTTATGTACATTAAAAATATCATGTTTTGCCTGCAATTGCTCTATTTCTTCACATTTTCTTTTATAAAAATCTTCTTTTGCTATTCTGATTTCTATTTTGATTTCTTTCTGTATTTGTTTATACCTTGGTTCGTTTTTTCCTTTCATTATTCTTCGATTGTCCATGAGAAGAAGGATCTTATCAGTCATCCACCTTTGCTTTATTTTTGGTTTTTCTTTAGTCAGAATTTTCTTCACAGGACCTGTTATCGCCATTTTTACGTTTTGCCATTTTTTATCTATGTTGTTCGTTGGCTGAGATGTTTCTTTTTCATGAAGTATTTTGAAATTATTATTAACTTTAATTAACTTTAATAGCCCCCAATTTAATAATATCAGGATTAATCATCCTGAAATCTTTTCCAGCCTTACAAACACTTTTTGATTTTCCAATATCGCTTCGATAGTGCGGCTTTCTCCGTACCAAAACGTTTAATCCATTTTTAGTCTTGGTTAAAATAATACGTTGAATAATTGAAAACTTAAAATATCAAGATAATAGTGCCTTTTAATACCCATAGGCTTTTTCTTTCCAATTAGTAACTTCAAATTCTTTTCCCATACGAATTACTTTGGAAATTGACTGAATATCTCATTGTGTTGCTCTGGCCTGGTAATAACTTCTATTTTCTTAAATATTTGTTCGATTCTGCCAAAAACGCAATCGCTAGAAAGAAATGAGTGACCTGCGACTGGGTATATAAGTTCAATGGAATGTAAATTTTGTGAGGCATCCAAAAACCATCTAGCACATGTGGCGACCATAATGCAATTATTTTGACCACCGTATCCATCGGAATCAATCAATCAAAATAATCTATGCCTATGGAATCAAAATATCCCAACAAAGTGGAATAATTCAATAACTGTACTCTTACACAAGAAGGGAGATATAGCAGACCTGGAAAGATACAGACCAATCAGTCTCCTTAACCATCTTTATAAATTATACACCCGAATAATAACGAACAGATTAGAGACAAAGCTGGATTTTTACCAACCTCGGGAAAAAGCCGGTTTCCGCCCTAATTACGGCACAAACGATCACCTGCAGTGCCTAAAAACCCTGATAGAAAAAACTAACGAATATAACCGTCCCTTGGCATTGATATTTGTAGACTTTAAAAAGGCTTTTGATACAGTGGAATTACCGTCCATCTTAAGAGCACTACAAGATTGCAGGGTCGATCACAGATATTGTAATATAGTTACAAATATATATGAAAATGCCACAACAACCATAAGTCTACATTCAGCAACTAATAAAATAAAGATAAAAAGGGGAGTCAGGCAAGGTGACTGGTGACAAGGAACCATGTCACCAAAGCTGTTCATTACCGTTCTTGAGTATGCATTTAAAAGACTAACATGGCAACAGAAAGGAATATCCATCGATGGAGAAAGATTAAACCATCTACGTTTTGAGGACGATATCGTGCTTCTGTCAGATAATCTGGGAGAGATCAAAGACATGCTCCAAGAACTGAATTACATACTACAAGAAACTGGGCTGGAGATAAATTTCGAGAAAACCAACATGATGACCAATATGGTTCCCAGCGAAGAGATACAAATGAATAACAATAAGGTAGAATTAATCGATAAATACACATACTTGGGTCATGAAATCAGAATAACCAGAGACAACCAAACCTGCGAGCTAAATAGACGAATGACGTTGGGATGGGCGGCATATGGAAGGATGAGAGACATTTTTAAAACAAATACCCCAATTCACCTGAAAAGGAAGGCATTTAACCAATGCATCTTACCAGTCTTGACCTACGGAGCAGAGACCCTAACTTTAACGAAAGCTACTGCCGAAAAACTGAGGGTAACACAAAGGCGAATGGAGAGATCAATGCTGGGCCTGACTTTGAAAGATCATTTGAGAAATGAGGAGATACGCCAAAGAACTGGCGTAGACGATATTATACTGCGAATCAATAAACAAAAGTGGAGGTGGGCTGGACATGTTGCTAGAATGGAAGACGGAAGATGGACGAAGAGATTATTGGAGTGTAGACCAAAAGCCGACAAGCGAAGTCGAGGCAGACCACCCACCTGATGGACCGACGACCTAAGGAGAATAGAAACAAACTGGATTGCAGCAGCTAGAGATAGAGAGAACTAAATACGTTTGGAGGAGGCCTATAACCAAACAATGGATGTGAAAATGGGGCTGAATGATGATGATGATGATGATCTATCGGAAACCAATCTCAAAGCTTTGATGCCTTCCAAATTTGTTTCATTAAGTCGATGAAATAAAGCGGAACTTACCACACTGGATCCTTTATCAAACTCATTTTTGATCCATGTATACAGGCAAGATTTTTTTTATGCCCATTTTTTGTTTCAACTTTAAATTGCTCACCAAATGACAAACAAGTAGAACATACATCCGTTCGTGGTACTCCAAACCCCAAGTTGAAATATTTATTAAAAATATTTCGAAAATAATAATCTTTAACTTTAAGATTGTCTGTTACCTTGTTATTATATATTCTTTTCATTTTTCTTACTTTCAACCCAGATGAAAGATATCGCCTAATAGTTGCTGCGCTTCTTGTGTAATGAGCTACTACACATTTGATGTAAAAAAAAACCATCACCGACTCTTTTCTACTTTTAAACCTAAAGCTGATTCGGTCACCTCCTCGTTTTTCCGATGGTAATTGACCCGTCATAAGATAACTTTTCATTACGCCTTGGAAGACCAGTTTATGCTCTAACGAAACATTTAACTGGGGCATGACGGTCATTTTTTGGGCGTCTTCTTTTACAAGTTGTAACTTTACAAAATCTAATAAGAAATGCATACTGGATTTGTTTATTTCGTGAGGCATATTAATTTTTGTGAAAATCAGCAATATGTGGCATTTTTAAGATAGCACATTGATAAGATTTCGTATTAGGTTACATTTAAGTAAATGTGGAAGTCTCACCGGTGCATACCTGTAAAAAACAAAAAATATAGCGATTTTTGGTTGTTTCCAGTTAAATATTAAATAAAAAACTGGCAAATCTAATAAAGCAAAGATTATTACAGTCAGTCAATTATAATATTTTTAATCATTTTTATACTAAAAGGAAACTTTATTAAATATGTCTTAACCTTATCGATTAAAAACACTTTTTTGTGCCCTGAAACAAATAATAATAAAAAGCCTGCAAAAATATTATTCCTACTTTCATGGAATTTATTTGTTTTATATATTCATTTCCTACTTACTGTAGCACCAAAATAGATAACCTACCAAAACAGTTTAAAACTGGCTTATCGCAATTCTTTAGCAATATTCCTTTTCCATTTTCGTTTTTGTTGAATTCTCTTACGAGCTTTTGTTGGTGTAACTGGACTAGCTTTAGTCTATTTTAAATTTAATACCACATGTACCCAAAACTATTCAACTCCTAAGCGATAAATTTAATAAAGACGTACTAATTCTTTTAACAAAATCTTAATAATACTCAAAGGCGTTGCAATTTTGTCTAAGGCGGAAGCATATAATACGCCGTGATCGGTTAAAACGGAGATTGCCGGTGTTGCCATTCGCGGACCGATGGAGATTGCTGTTTTTGCTACTAACCCTATTTTTTGATGGTAAATATGCACAAGATATTGAGAGTTTTGCAACAACAACTCAATTTGAGCCAATATGGAGATTGCTGGTTTTGCTTTTATACCCCTCATATTGCTTTGATCCACTTTGCTTTACGGTGTTGATTCATGGACTCTTAAACAGAGGAATGTTAAAAATCTTGAGAGCTTTGAGATGTGGTGCTACCGCCGTATACTAAAAATACGTTGGATGGATAAAATTACACAAGAAGAGGTAATACTCAGAATAAATAAAGATGCAGAAGTTATACTAAATATAAAAAAGAGAAAACGTGAATACTTAGGCCACCTGATGAGAGGACAAAAGTACACATTCCTACAAAATATAATGCAAGAAAAACTCCATGGACGCAGAAATCCAGGCCATAGAAGAATGTCCTGGATGAGAAATTTAAGAGAGTGGTTTGGCTGTACCACTAACGAATTATTTAAAACAGCAGTAAATAAAATTAGAATCGCCCTAATGATATCCAATCTCCGATAGGAGAGACACTCAAAGAAGAAGAAGAACCCCTCATATATTCTAATGCTCGCTGTTTAATTATAGTATTTATGTTTTTAATAATTCCAAGATATTTACCATCTATACCAACTTCTTTTATCATCGACATCAGTTTATTATATTATTTTATTCTGTCGAAAGTCTTTTGATAGTCTATAAAACATCACAAAATATTCTGAAATATACTTAAAACATTAACAACAATTTTATTAAACCTTTTTTGTTACAGGTGTATTATCCAACAAACAATCAACTGCTTGACGACCAATCAAGTGATGATATCAAAAATAACTGTCCTTTTCTTAGTATTTCAAAATAATCTATCACTTTGGAGGATATTTTTGTTTTTAATGTTCATAACAAAAAGTTGGAGTGAGGAAGGAATAACATTACAAGAAGATGGGTATTACATAGATCAACTGAATGAAATAGCTGCAGGTGAAAGGTGAATGGAATTTTAAACTTTTTTTATTTGAATTATTAAATAAAAAAATCAGTTATATAAACGTAGCTGTTAACAAATCTATCTCTTCTAAAAGAATATTTTTTATACAAAAAAGTAATTTTTTATTTTAGTAAAAAAAAATATTAAAATTAGTGATTGCCTAATAACTTTTGCACTTTGTCAATAATTAAAGTCTATTACAAATTACTTAAACTTACTAAATTTATTATACCGTTTGCATAGCTTTGCCGTAGTTAAGTCCACGGTTTTCCATTCTATACATCTACCTAAAGGTCCTGACAATTTCTGCTCCATCCAATAGGGCCTTTCTCCTTCTGGGGTCCATTCCGTTAATCACATAATACAAAGAATACTTTGTCATAATATCACCCTTGTAGTCGATGACAATCTGCATTCTTTTGGGCATGGATTTAGCAAGGTACAAGAAATATTCCCCTTCTATTTTTAATGACATCCTCCTCAACTAGTCTTCCAGCTGATTTATGCTGCTTGGTCGAATCTCTTTAACCTAATTTTTCATAATATTCCAAGCGTTGTCGATGGCATTAAGGTCGGGCGAGTTACCTGGCCATTTCAATACGTTGGTATTGTGATCATTCAAGAACTTTATCACTGCCTTCACGCTGATGTACCATCTGCGTAAAGAAGTCAATATATATATCAAGTTCAATAAATTTTGTTCTAGAAGAGAACATTCTTAGACAAGAAATACACCCCTGCCCTTCCTTTATTTCCACTAAACGCACCACATATCCTTGTACTTTTACCATGTTTGACGGTTTTACCTGTGAACTTTGGATCGTACCTACCTTGACGTGGTGAGTGGACAATGAACAAATTTGGAGCTTCCTGTTACTAAGTTGAACATACTTTCGTTATTAAACATGACTTTTTTTCACTGTTCAGATGTCCAGTGCTGATACTTTGTTCATTGCTTTTGTAAGCAAGAACTTCTTTGCAGTACGTCGACTTGGTAATGCTTGATCTTTCTGTAGCCGGTGACAAATCGTTCTTGTTGAAAAGTTGTGAAGGAGATCAGAATTATTTATCAAAAATATTTATTTTTGAGTTCCGTGGCAGTTATGAAAGGGTGCAACACTACAGCACACCTGTTGATGGTGTCAGTCCTAGTTGATGTTTTTTTTAGGATCTCGAGAACCAAGTTTTCTTTTCGAAACAGTATCTGAAGTCAACGGCGCAGCCGACCGTTTCAATTGATAAATTGCTTCTTTTGAAACACCAGTATCAAGTGCTATGGTAATTACAGTCTCCTTTCTTAAGTAACGTTAAAGCACGAACTTTCTCTTCATTTCTGAGTTTCTTTTAATCCCTTTCTTATTTCAATTTAGAATTTGATATCTCAAACTTTACTCGGTAACTGAGAAGTTTAAACTTGAGTACTCGCACAAAGCCTACTGTATGTACAGTACAAATGCGCAGAACAAACTAAAGAAACTAAGCGTTTAGTAAACGACAGACAATTACCGTCGCGAATAGTTGTAGCGAGACTGTATGCAATTTTTCTTCAAATTGTAACCTTGGAAACCTTTTTTGGATGGTGCTAGAAAGGTCACCAATGGAGACACTGCGGACGGCAGCCAGATGGTTGGTGGAGAGCGAGTCGTGGGTTCGAAACTAGCTTTTGGAACCAGAAATGGGTCCAAAGGACGAAATAAGTAAAGATACGATAAGAGATATTGGAAAAGATACAGAAATAAACAAAAAGATAGATGGGTAAAATTACCAAAGATAAGATAAGATAGGGAACAGGGCGCCACTTAATTTTTTGGGGTTTAAGGAGAAAATTAAGAAACCTTAGAAAAGAAAAGAGATAAGGAAAGATATTTAGGTTCAGAAATCAAACCCAAGAAAAGATATCACAGTTAATTATTGAATAAATATGGTCAACACTCTACATAAACAAAAAATAAATATATAAGGTATTACACTTACTTACCTACGAAACTTAAATAGCCTGATCTTTCTACTGGTCAAAGGTATAGTTATATTTAAAGGTAAAAAGCAAATATATCAGGGAACTTTGTTAGGAGTCGACAAATAAAATACATACATAAAACAATAACAATATATTAAACAACAACAAAATTACGACGCTGCTGAATGCAACACAAGTAATAAAAATACACAAACAACTATAAAATGGTGGTATACATATAAAAATAGGCAGAAATATAATTAGAAAATATCTTTACAAAGATATAAGTATAACACAAGCATGCACAAATAAAGTTTTGGCGTATCTCGAGATATTACAGCAAAAAAAATGAATAAAAAATTATAACAAAAACCAAAGATAACAAAAATTAATAAAATCTAAATTTACAAAAAATACAAAAAAGTTACTGAAGTGAAAACATAAAAATTTAACAAAACCGCACTTGGTTAAGTCGATTATTTGGTTCGTAACAAAAAAAATATAGAATGTTCTTTAATTGACTGCAAAATTCAGTAGCTACTCTCAACTACATTTGAAGACATGTATGATCGTTAGATACGTCCAGATAATGGAAGATGATATGATGCTATACCATGTTACTTGCCCAGATAGGTGGAGATATTAAAATTATGTCACTTACAGTAATTCCTGATGACTGCTGCTTTAATTCACTGAAGTTAATACTGTACTTGTATTAAACACTGAATTTATGACTATATTTAATCTAATATAGTATAGGATGAAGAAACTCAAAATAACAAGTATATACACACTTATAAAGAAAATGCACAGAGACGGTAAGGTAGCAGATACGATAATGTGAACTAAGCGTCTTAACTCGACGAATGCCCACTGATAAGTGACTTGGTTCCTCTAAAATTTTACCAAGCTACCCAAGAAAAGGTGAGGGTATCTTCCCCCCAAAAATGATAGGCCAGCTGTATCTATTTCTAAGAAGATAAGGTTCTAATTAACATTGAACATAACGGTATACTTCTACCTACAAACGTGATGGAATATCAAATCTCCTAGATTAGGTTTTTCTAGAAAAACCTAATCTAGGAGACTAGATTAGGCTAATTATAACGGGCGTTCGACGACAATTACCGCTTTTATGAAAAAGAGGATTAGCTAAGGATTCGCCAGACCAGCGTCTTTAAATAAATACTTAGGTAGATTCTTCAGTCATATTTCGGTAGTTTTCCAATAAAAATTTCTGATCGTAAACACGACCATCAACGTATCATCCACATGGGTAAAAGGAATTAAAATTAATTTAATATATTAAAAAAAATGTTACAAAATTTAGTGATTTATTTGGCAATGTAAAGATTTTTTTTGCCGGACTGTGCTTATTAACTTGTCGAGTATTATTTTCAGCACTGATACATTAACATGTCCATCAAATAATATCATCACCACGAGGTATAAGTGTAACGAGAAAGGGAAATGGGTAGATTGCACCAGAAGACAATGTTGTCCTGATTATGTATATATAGCAGGCAGGTAAGTGATAATAGCATTTTTAAGGGATATTAATATTTTACAAAAATACATAATATGAAAAATTGTAAGACACATGATTATACATAGGATTATCTGTTACATCATTGTATAGCTTGAAGACTGCTCAAAAGGGAAGACAAAAGTATATACATACATATACAGCGCGTTTGTTAGAGCCCAATTATTATTCACTATTTATATGAGTATATTATATATAAATAGTAACTATAATGATTATTTAATCTATTCTAGATGTCTACATAAGACTCAAGATCCGTGTTCGCTAAAATTCTGTGAGCAACGATGTACAGTCTATATGCAACGAATTATTTGTACGTGTTTCCATGGATATAAGTTTAGCCCGGAAAATCAAAAACATAATAAAAAACCGGTTTGCGTCGGTAAGTAATTTCAAGATTTGTTTTGTAGAAGATTAAGGAGCAATTTTAGTGCTCCTTAATCATATTAAGGTACTATTGTCGTCTAGAATGCTAAAAAATGACAGATTTTCAACAATTTTTTTTGTATATATTATCCATTATATATGACAATTGTGGTAAAAACAGAAAAGGAGCTTATTATATAAAAACAACACAAACTTTGAAAATTATATTAAATTTAAACATATTCAAGCCAAAGCTAAATTGATTTTCAAGCAAAAGCAGCAGCTATGTTGAAAGAATTTTATAGATTAATTAAATAAAAATATCCCAATATCAAAAATTTGGAGCTTCATAAAAAAATATCCAACAAAAATATAACTTTCAAAAAACATTTTCTCTCTGAAGAACTAACAAATCAAATTTTTGATATTGTAACACCTAGCTTTGTACCAAAGATAGAAACTTAGCTTCTTTCTATCGTCCTATATTCTTACTATCGTGTATAACTAGAAAGTTTGAAAAATGATAAAAACAAGTAGTATCTCGAGTACAATACTCTCTTACCTACTACTCAATATAGTTTTAGGAGGGGATAGGGTACGTTAGATGCAGTAACACATTTAGTTAATGACATTCAAATAACGTTCTCTTCTAATAAGTATCTTGCCTGTATATTTCTTGACATAAAAGGGCCTTATAATTCTGGTAATCTAAATATACTTAAACAAAAAATCAAAGACTATAGAAATGTATTGCACGGTCCAAGAATGGGTTGCCTCAGGGATCGGTACCTAGTCCTACATTATTTAATATAGATTCTGCCAATATTCATTCACTTTTCTCTAATTCCATCAAATGTATCCAATATGCAGACGATATCTGTATGTTACGAGCAAAGCCCGAAATTGGACAATCCTACCATTGTACGGAAATTATTGTCCACTTCTAGCATTGTACCCCCAAAATGTACAATGTCCGAAATGATCAAAATTAAAAATGATTATCGAAACGTTCATCGATTCGTATCGATTATTATTGACAAGCGACACACCAAATCAAAAATCGAACATTTCTTGTTAATTATTTGATATTTTTATATTTTCTATTTATGTATAGAGTTCTTCTTTTTCGAATCGTCAATGTGATAAAAGGCTGTATCAAACTAAAATATAAATAATAAGAATTTGTTCTACAATAAGAGTAATAATGTGAGTGAAACATTTTAAAGCTTCAATAGATAGGTACATCACTATACTATAATAATATAGGGAAGATGTTTGTGAATCGATATCTGTCATATTCTCCAAACTTTGACGAATGGCTAGGTACTTATTGAAATTCGAACATTATACAGCAATTCTTTTATACAAAGTCCGACGATTATGTTTATTTCGGAGATTGTACAGTAAAGGGGTACAATGCTAGAAGTGGACAAGATTTTCCGTACAATGCTAGGATTGTCAAATTTCGGACATTGCTCGTAACATGTATATACTTAATTCAAGATACTTATGATGGTTGCATTGGGGCTCTAGAGAACGTTATAAATACAGTGGTTCCATGGACAGAAGAAATAGGTATGACCCTCTCTACAGAAAAGTGTTCTATTATGTTTTTTACCCGGCATAGACTACGTTCACCGGGGAACCTTACCCTGTGAAGGTAGTTAAGGAATATAAATATTTGGATATCATACTTGACACAAAATTACTATGGTCCAGTTATATACGTTCATAGGCTAATACGCAAATAACATAACACACCTAATAAGCAAAAACCAGAAAGATTTTAGTTTACTTAAGTAGATAACAAATCAAAATTGGGGGGCAACCCCTAATATAGCTTTAATGTTCTATAGAGCCTATTTGCGACCCATCATTGACTACGAATGTTGTTTATACGGATCTTCAAGTAATACCAACCTTAAAAAAATAGATAGAGTTCAATATAAATGTGTTAGAACTTGCTTCGGTGGGATGATATTATCGCCAGTGAATGCAATACTAGCAGAATGTAATGAATTTCCTTTGGATTTACGTCGTCAGTTATTATCGCAAAAATATTTGTTAAAACTAAAAGCCCGGGAGTCAAAGACGATCAACACATTAAGTCATATTGTGAAAAAAGACTTAACAAACCAGTATTGGGAACTAAAAAATTCTTCCCCGCTCGCATTTATTGCATTTACTGAGACCAATGGAGTACAAAATTTGTTTGGTAGTAACAAATTACAATGCATGTACACACACACACACAATCACGCTAAGCGATCAACCCAACCTCTAGGAACATGTGTATACCATACTAAGCATGGGATCCACATGTCCGAAGATCAAACCGGTCTCACCTCGCTAGTCGAAGTGGTACCTATCTGACCCCCAGGTTTTTCCACCACCCCTCCTCATCGTGTGACATACGTGAGGAGGCTTATGATCTTGAAAGTTACTAGAGTTGCCTTGGGTAATGAGACAACTCCCGTTTTTAATTATTGTGGTTATGCCACCTAACTGTAGGGGTAGCCACATCTAGGCTTTTCTCCCTAATTACTTTACTGATTCTATAGATTTTACTCTAACTGCACTTCGGGACTTGAGTCCCTAAAACAAAAAAAGAAAAAGTAGCGTGTGTGTTCCGTCCATGGAGTCGACAGCCTGGGCTGTCGACTTCATGTTCGGAAAGAGTGTGTGCTCGATCACTCAGCCGCCGATTTGGCAAAAATAAATTTTGTTCTCCTCGCCGGCTGGGTGTCCGATGTGGGTCCGGCCACTGAGCCCATGTTTGCCGCACATGACCTCAGTGCTCGGGTGTCGCGAGAGGATCAGTATCACTCGATCCGCCTTAAGGGCCTATTCCGCATCAGCGGTATATAGAAGGCCTGAAGGGTCTTCTATATGGGTAATTAAAGTGAATTTACGTTAAAACGTTTAAAGATTGAAATTGATTAAGAACTAACTGTATTTAAAAGAAAACAACCGATTTTTTTTTTTTTTTTTTTTTTTTTTTTTTTTTTTTTTTGTGGGGTCTTCCTTGGCGTTGGGACTTTAAAATGCCGGCACAATTCTTACCCTTTTATTTCTTACATGCTAAATTGTGTGGGTGGGTTGGGGTGTGCATTGCAGGGTGTATACGGCCTCCACACACCCCGGTGTATAGTGTCCTTAACTAAGTGCCTTGGCACCTGTATCCTCTCGCCAGAGTCCTAAAAGAGAAGGATTTTTTTGGGTGGTTGTTTTCTGATGACTGCATTCTTTTATTTAGACGTCCTTGCGACCATCTCATTCTTCATTTATTAGTTTGGGACCCTATATCCGGCTATTTGCTGTTTAGGTCTTCTGTGTACCGTCCTGGTGTTTGCGTTGTAGTTTGTCAGCTCTCTCAACATGCTACTTGGGTGGTTATTTAGTCCATTGAAAAGTTCGTATGCCTTTTTGTCCATTGTGTGTAGGATCCTCGTTTGTCCTGAGTCTCTGTATAAATTTCTCAGAGGCACATATCTTGGCAGATTCAGTGCGTCTCTTATTATTTGATTTTGCGCTGTTTGTATTTTCTTCCTGTTAGTTTTACAGGTGTGTCCCCACGCAGCGGAGGCATACGAGAGGACTGGTAGGATAATGCTATTCGCCATCCTAATTTTGGTTTTGAACCTTAACTTGCTTCTTCTGCCAATTAGCGATGAGAGCTGACTTTTCAGCGCTTTGGCTCTATACGTTTGCTGATTTATGTGCTGCGTAAATGTAAGCTTTTTATCGAGTAACACTCCTAGGTATTTGGCCTCATTAGTACATTGTACTGGGGTGTTTCCAATTGTTAGTTCTTGATTCGGTACACTTTTTCTGTGACTAAACATTACAGCCTGTGTTTTATCTGGGTTTATGGCTATTTTCCATTTGATGCACCATCTTATGAATCTGTTGAGTGCTCTCTGCAGATGATTAGCTGCATGGTTTGGATTTCTCCAGCTAACAGCTATTGTCGTATCGTCAGCGTAAAGACTTAACAGGGATCCTGGTTCTTTTGGCGTGTCGGCCGTATAGATGGTGTACAAGTAAGGCGACAAAGCAGCTCCCTGAGGCACACCTGCCTCCAGGGTCCCGACCTCGGACAGGGTTGCCCCCGTCCGAACTCTGAACCTTCTGTTGGCTAGGTATGATCCAAGGAGGCATGTCATCGCCTCGCTGTATCCCATGGTGTTCATTTTATAGATGAGTCCATCATGCCAGACCCTGTCAAATGCTTTACTGACGTCCAGAAATGCTGTTGCCGTGTACATTTTTTCGTTATATCCTTTAGTTGTGAATTCTGTGAAACGTAGAACTTGTAGTTCACATGAATGTTCGCTTCTGAATCCAAATTGAGCTTCTGGTATGGTGCCTAGTGCTTCCGATTCTTCATTGAGTCTTTTTAGTATAACTCTTTCCGCTATCTTGCTTATTGATGATAGTAAGCTGATAGGTCTATAATTTTGCGGAAAAGTGCCATCTTTCCCTGGTTTTTTGATCATTATTATATGTGCCTCCTTCCATCTGTCTGGGAAATATCTTAATTTGAGCATGTTGTTTACTATGTTCGTTATGTAGACAATAGCTTTGTTGGGTAGGTTTTTGAGTGCCCTGTTTGTGATGTTGTCAGGTCCTGGGGCTTTTTTGGCATTAGAGAGTTTAATTAGCTCTTTAATTTCATCAGGAGATGTATGAGTTATTCCTATTCTACCCTTTCTTCTCTTTAATCTTCTAGCTGTTCTTTCTACCTCTTCTTCGAAGTCTATGTCTTCATTGGGATTTTCGTTGTTTCTGCATGCTCTTTCTAGTTCGTCCTTTAGGACTTCAGCTTTATCTCTCTCCGTATGAACAATCCCGTTTTCTCCGTGTAAGGGAGGTATGGGTTTCTTGTCCTGTCGGAGTATTTTCGATAGTTTCCAGAAGGCGGATTTGTTTGGGTCTAATTCTTGGATATAGTTGTCCCAGTTTTCGCTTCTATGTTCTCTTAGTTGTCTTTTAACTTCCCTGTCTAGCTCATTTGCAATCCTTTTATCTTCTAGAGTTCTAGTACGGTAGGCTCTTCTTCTTTTTCTATTTTTTTCCTTTATTAGGTTTTGTAGTTCGAGACTAATATCTCCGAATCTTCCTTGTTGTCTGGTAGTGTTTTCGATTTTTGAGCTGGCATCGATAGCATTGTTTATGGTTGTTTCTAGTTTAGTTACACTGTCTTCTAGTTCTGTGATGTTGTTTATTGTTGGGATGTTACCGATGTTTTCGCTAAAAACCCTTCTGAAGTTTGACCAGTTTGTAATCTTCTTTTGGTGGGGCTGCAAATAGTTTAGTTCTATTGCACCCAGGGTCAGGACGATTAGATTGTGCGTTGAATCGCCTTCATTTAGAGATTGTATCTCATGTTGTTGACCCACGTTGTGTAGGATTGCAATGTCTAGATGTGTTGGGAGTTGTCCGTGAAAACAGGTCGGTCCTGTTGGTCCGATCACGTAGGTGTTAGGTCTGTTTTCGAGATGGCCGCAAAGTCGTCTCCCGTTGTTATTGGTTGCTCTGTCGAACCATAGGGGAGATCTCGCATTAAGGTCTCCTATAATCACTGTGGGCTCTTCTGTATCGAGGATTAGGCTCAAGTCTTCATCGAATATCAAATCGTTAGGTCTGACATAAGCTGACACTATTTTTAGTGTTTCGTTGTTAACAATGCATGTACACCATACCTTTTAAATATTTAATAAAAACACACAGAATTATAATTCCCAAATATACTGAATCTCATCAAATAAATCACATCCTCCTAAAATGCATACTATGTGATTTCTATAACAAAACTCTTTCCAGATACATCCTACTTTACCACTCCCACCCCAATACATATGCAATTACTTAACTTCCAAATTTTTCTCAGCATGTATATTTCACCTAAAAACGAATTATGGTCGATTCCGTCGCTTTTATTTAAGCTGGGCATACTACTGGCACCATCCTGCAGTTGTGACATAAGTTCTTACGGAAATCTTAACCATATTTTCTGTGGATGTAACAAATATTTAGAAAAATCTAATAAATTAATTAAAACTTTTATTGAAATGAAATATTTGCTTCGGTTAAGTCTATCACACATTTTGTTAACTGCTAATAGAAAAATTGCTAATAAATGTTATTAAAGATGTAAAAGTAGAAATATAAATTCCGTACCATATCTTTCACACACACACACATCAATCAAACTTGAGATTGACTTCCGGCAGTCTTAAAAACGTAGTTTTTCTCAAAATCTTTAATATCCTGATCCAGTCTGTCGATTTTAATAAATCTTGAAGCAGTTCATTTGTTTTGGTTTTCTCTATGATAGGTTACCACAATTTGACCAAAAAAATAGTAATACAATTTTTTAGCACATAAGCAGAATGCAGTAGACCCGTGTCGTGATAGTAAGAGATAAGTTATCAATCGACAGAAGAAGTATCGGACGATCGCGCAAAAGATGGAGTGACTACCTTCCATAGAGTTATTAATCCGCTAATGAAGAAGCAGAATTGCTTACAAAGAGGAAGAAGAAGAATAAGAAAAAAAACAAAGATTAATTTTTGAACAATTTTTTCAAATATCCACCATTTTGTTTCTTTTTAAGAATTTTCTTCTGCTAAACTATCACTTAAGGGCACTTCTTTTTTAAAACCCCTACTTGAATTTTTTGTTTTCGATTTGCTGTTTCAGAGATTAACTCTCCGCCTTGGAGCAGTAATTTTTAGATGAAAAATTTTTGGCGCCATTTTTAAAATACACGAACACTGCAAAAATAAAACAAAATTTTTGTAATCTTCAAAAGTTGTATATTAATGTAGAATATAATAAGTCTAATAGCCATATTAATGGATAAGATATAAAAAAAAAATGTTGAAAATGTGCCATTTTTGGCATTATAGACGGTAATAATACCTCAATCATTTTTTATTTGACAGATATTGACGAATGTAAAGAAAACAACGGAGGATGCCAACACATCTGCGTAAATCAGTTGGGAACGTATAAATGTGACTGTAAAGAAGGGTTTAAACTCCGCAACGACAATAAAACTTGTGCTCCAGAAAATCTGTTAGATACTTCAGATTCGAAGAATCAAGCAGCTTACATGGACATGTGCTTCGCGAATTGTGATAGTATGACTAGGCTCCAAACCCAGCTAGATCTCCTACATGAAAAAGTAAGTAGTTTTTGACAATGCACTCTCATTCTCTCTCTTATCTTATCGTACTGTGTTTTGCGAATTGTACGTTTTTGCAAATGCCTGTTAACCTATTATTGCACAAAATTAAATTTTTATCGAAACGAAATCAAAACTTCAAAATAAAATAAAGCTAGTGAAGAGAACTGTAAGGGTTGATACACTTTTTCTACTGATACTGATACGTATTTTCTAAATTACAGTAATTAAAAAACCGACGACATAAAATAGCGACCGCCTTGGTCTGGTGTTGAGAGCGAAAGAGCGTAGGCGCAAAATTTCGGGCCAATGCTTTTTAAATGCATTCATTTTTTTCGAATCCTGAGAAAACTAATAAATATTTTTGAAAAAATCGGTTGCCTGTAAAGTCGGTTTTACGGGCGAAGATTTTACGTGACAACGTCTTTTTTTATATATTATTTTATATATTATATATTATTATATTATTATTTTATATATTATTTATATTTTATATATTATATTTTTATATATTATTTTATATATTATTTATTTTATATTATATTATTGATCTTATTATTTTCTACAAAATTTATTTGAAAATTTTTTCGATATATCAATTAGTTGCGGAGATATCGATTATTGAAGTTATTGTTTGCTACCAGTATTTTATATATTTATTTTTTTCAGTTATAAAAAATTACTATTTCCAATTGTGTCTACCAAGTATGGTCACATGTATTTGCCTACATATTAAATAATAATAAGTACAGATAATCTTATGTGACGTTCACTTCTGATTAAATATATTTTAATATTTTTAATTTTAAAGAATCAATTTGAAAATCAAAACACTTATTCAGATCGAAGGTTCAAATTTTTGCTAAATAAATTTGAAATTAATTAAAATTTGTATATGTAAATGGTACAGTTATTTATAAATCATTTACTAAAATTGGAATTATTGAAATATTAGTGTACAATTATTTACCTTTATTGTTGTAGTTGTTGTAAATGACGAATCTAAGCACTCCACATTTTCACTACAGACACAGCTGACGATACTTTCAACGATTTTCAACTTTAGCGATTCAACGCGCCTAATTCTCTAGTGCCGCGCGCAGCGGACCGATCATGTTTGAGTGGGAGAGAGACGCAAGGCATTCGCCGGTCCGGCGGGCCTCTCTCTCGTTCGGTGACTCACTGTAACACTGTTACACTTTTTCTTAAATGACTCCGAGCCACAACCTAATTTAAGACGTTGTCACGTCAAAATTTAAACGCGGAATGAAAGATTACATTATTACCGAGGCCGAAAGTCCCTGAAAACTTCTATAATGTTTATTTTAGTAACTTACAGGTGTGAAAAAGAAGAGAAAATTAGGTGTGATTTTTAATTTTAAATATCTCATTCAAAAGAAACTGTTTGTTAATTTTAAGGGACTTTCGGCCCTCGGTAATAATGTAGTCTTTCATTCTGCGTTTAATTTTTTCAAAAATATTTATTAGTTTTCTTAGGATTCGAAAAAAATGAATGCATTTAAAAAGCATTGGCCCGAAATTTTCCGCCTACGCTCTTACCGGGTAAAATATAAAGTGCTCTAATCAGTGGCGCGTATGTTTAAATAGGGATAAAAAATGAATATATTATTACTGTGACAAATAAGTTTAAAATAAACATAGATGCGAAACGGAACAGAGAGGATGTTTTTAATAGCAATGTGCAAAATTTATAGTACTACATTTTTAAGAGACTCATTAATATTCAGATCAGCGGGGTGGTATTGTTCGAGATGTGAAATTATATAAACAACGGATCATTTCATAAAACTGGTTTATGGAATTTGGTACCACGAGCAAGAGCACCCCTCTGAGCTGAATATTAATGATTCTCTTAGAAATATGGTAGTACTTGACACTTTACATATTTTTTGTTTATAACTGTCTTTTTTTTTGACGTATGATATACGCAGGGCAATGAAAGAAACAATATTTCATAAAACATTCATTTTAAATTTTTTATAACGTGTTATATTTGACAAAAAATTGCTATGATTGAAGTCCTATATTACATTTAATGCATCGATATTTGGTACACTTTGGTACATTTACCGTACCTACGTTGTTTTTTAATTTTGTTCACCAAATGATCCTCATTATCCAAACGGATTTTGCCAGCAACGTGTTTTGTAGATTTTGGACGTACTCCACATGGCGTTGGAATATCTGGAGCTGTCAGCAGAGCCTCCACAATTCGCCTATAAAATTTTAATAAAGAAATTTCTTCAATGTTGCGGTTAAGCAGCCACATGTTGACTATTGCTCCATTGAAGCTAAATCTAAATATCGCCCAATACCATTTTTTAGATCGAATTCGAATCCTATATAAACCTCCTAGCTTATCGACTATTTGCACAACGTATGGTTGAGGGACCGCTATAATTTTTTTGCCTTTTCTGGACCATCTGTTACAATTTCCTATAATAAATATTATATGCAGTTAAAATATTAGTTGCCATAATACCTTCATTATTGCTGATGTTCGTCGCTATGTTGAGCATGGGAAGTTCCACGAATTTGTTTTTTATTTCTTTAAGTGGGGCTCTTTCAATCCTGTGTTTTCTAATTGTGCCGATACAGTGTATCTTTTGATCACTCAATCTTGTCAGTAAAGGTAGATATGTAAAAAAATATTAATATAGATAAAAAATTCTTGTGGTAAAATCCCTGTATACAGCTTTTAGGTTACGGAACTTCCTAACGACTTACCCTGTAAATTATCTCCACTTCCAGTATTGGGATGACATTTTACAAGGTAACCTTTATTGGTTGCAACGCACCAGAATTTATATCCGTAAGGGATGGGCTTTCCTCGAATAAACTGCTTCATTGAATGATGTCCATATTATGGCTCCATGGCTTCGTCCACTGAGAAACTTCCGTTCACTGTCTGTAGGTAATGATGGAAACGTTCATTTAGTTGGTCAATAAGAGTTACCTTCTAATATCTACTTGATAACCTATATTGAGAAAACAACTAATGTTTACTTTTTTTTCTGACTAGCAGATGGGGAAATATGTAGCAGTGTCTCGCGTATTATATAAAATACGGTCGGCAATAATGGGTTAAGGCAAAAACGCAAAAATTCCATATTTGTAACCTTTGACTTTGTTGCGCATATGGGCTTCATAGGGACTTCCACATTTTATTTCTAATAGTGTACCAAACACTTGTACCAATCTTGACCGTAATATAGTCACATGTTAGGTTAAAAACAAAATAAGAACATAATAAACAAATCTACAAAAATATGTTAAACCAATTAATCTTTTAAGTAATGTATTTATAGGTGGCTGCACTAAGTACCGCAATTAGATTGTCTAGTTTTGCTTCCGGACCACCAGGTCCAATGGGCCCTCCTGGAGCGCCTGGGCCACCAGGTCCTCGTGGCTTTCCAGGTAATTTTATTTTTTAGTAATTTTAATTTTAATTATTTTAATCACTTCTAGCACATTTGAATCATGATGGCGAGCACTTTCTGCTACAAACAATATACTGCATATAGAAAAAACTGTGTTGGTGATATTTTTTAGGTGAATTTTACTGGTTTTTCCGAAATAATATATCATCGATAAATCCAAAATCTTCTTTGCATTTACTACAACGATATTGTTGATAAAAATAGTGCAAAAGACAAAGAGAGTTAGGGAAAAACAGCAGTTTTTGTGCTTTAATTATATTAATTATATACGGACAACAATACAGAGGTAAACCCTATTAGACACCATAGATATTTAATACGATATATTTCCAGTTTTAAAAAAAATCTTCCCTACTTTAGATATCAGCTGATGATTTCTGAAACAATTTTCAAAGAATATCATCCCAATTCTGACAAGAATGATTAATGCATGCCTAAATCCTAGTTATTTTTCTACATGTTGGACAATGGCTAACACAATTATAATACCTAGACAGCGTAAACCAGTAGCGATGTGAAATCCTGTACAACTATATTTCTTATAAACATTCTAGGAAAACGTTTAACGTCTATTGTTAAGAAGAGACGCACTAAATTAACCAAAGCACACAATATCATACCAATTTATAAATATCGAATCCAAACTTGATACCCAAGTCACATATTTTATAAAAGACAATAATACCGCCATAGCCACATTCTTAGATATACAAAAATGAATTCAAAGTTTAGCACTGTAACGATTATATTTTGCCTACGACATAGGGTATTATTATAAGGGGTAGAAAATTGGGGACAGAAGTTATCGGGGTGGAGATAGGGCAAGCAAAATAAAAGATACAGGGTTTGTTTGGAGAGCTTGGTCGTGGATAAGCTGAATGGTAATGGGCTTGGATTGGGGCAACTACAACAAAAATGAAACAAAGAGGTACCTACATAAGTCTCTTGGAACAAATGGGTAAACAAAACAACAAGAATCACCTCTAGCAATTTAAAAGGGACGCCGCTTCGAGGTACGAAATTATAACGATTACAACAACTAGTTGTAACTATTGAAATAATTATTAGAAATACAAAAATGGTTAGGAGACTTTTCTAAAATAAAAAGACAAAATGATTCAGAGAAATAAATTAAACATTTATTGTGTCTCACCAAAAACAGTTACAAATATACAGATGGCACAAAAAACTATCATAAATAGGTTAATCTTTTTTAAAAAACACAACAAACCATTGTCAAAAATCATAACACTAGCTGTCATAAGATCTACAATATTAATTATCAACATTTAAATTGTTATGAAAGCAATTATTATTTAAAAAAAAATGTTTACCGTTTCTTCAAAATTAAAACACAAAGTGTTACCTGGATTTCACTAAAAAAATTCACTAACACTTCTGGGGGTGTAAACTGGATTGGAAATCTTTGAACACAAACAAAAGAAAGTTAGGGCACTGGAACACAAACTTTGGAAACTTGACTTCTCAAAAAAAAAAACAGGAATAGGCACAGTTAAACACGATGGCAACATTTCAAATTTCACTCTAACTGTAACTATAATTGAACTGATTAAACTTCTACACATTTTCCATGAAAAGGAACAAATCGGAAAACTTTTAAATTCGACGTAGAATTTTGGACATAACGCTGAGGCCCACCGCTCTTGAGTACCAGCGAGAGTGTCGCAATTATCTTGCCGGCAAAAACTTCTCAGCGATCTCAATGAATGTTTATTTGAACGCAGAATATTTAGCGGTTTCGATCAAAGAAAAATATCAAAGAATTTGCGTCCGTGATATAAACAAACTTTAAAATGGTTTACATTAAATTCGGCGACGTAAAAAGAACGAAATACTATTTGGGTTTTAACTCGTACGATAGGAACAGAGAAACATGGAAAACATTCTTCGTTATTTTAATATATATATATATATATATATATATATATATATATATATATATATATATATATATATATATATATATATATATATATATATATATATATATATGAGGGGATTTCGATTTAATACATATACGAGGAGATTTCAAAATATATTTCAGTATATATTTCAAAGAATTTACTGCACGACGGACTGATCAGGAAACTGATTGATATCAGACTTACTTTACAATTCATACATTTTTTTTCAGTCACAAACCTGTCAGAGTAGATATACAAAATCACACCTCAACCTCTTTCACGCTTCTAGTAGGAGTCTATCAAGATTTCATTAGCTTTTCTGTTAAATATTATACACAACAGCAATTTGTCTATTATAAACATACCAGCTGTTCAATTACTTTTCTATGTAGATAAGCCAACAGCCAGTTCAACCAGATCAACAGTCAGATCAACAGTCAGTGTAACCCAAAAAAAGAAATCCTGTCAAGAATCTAACAAGCGACGATAACATTCATAAACATGAAAACATTTTTTACAAGGTGAGACCTTAGTCTAGAGCTCAGAATTCGAATGATCAGATGTTTTCTCTGTTTTGCTGTATGGCTGTGAAAGTTGGACAGTGGAATCAAAAACAGAAAAAAGAATAAATGTCTTTGAAATGTATATATACAGACACAGACGGATGCTGGGAATTCCATGTATACAAAAAGTTACCAATGGTGAGGTACTTCGGAGCATGAATAAACAAAAAGAATTATTCAGCATAATCAAAGAAAGAAAAATACAATACTTAGGTCATGTATTGAGAGGTGAAAAATATGAATTACTCAAAATCGTATTCGAAGATAAAGTGTAGGGCAAAAGATCAGTTGGAAGACGCCAAAACTCGTGGCTGAAAGACCTGAGGAGATGTTTTGATTGCTCATCCACAGAAATCTATTATTTTTATTTGTTCTGGATCTAATAGCTTTAGCAGTTCTGCAGGAATTTCATCAAGTCCCGGTGCCTTTCCATCTTTCATTTGTCTGACGGCTGCCCTTATTTCTTCTGATAGGATTTCGGGGCCTGAATTTTCTTCAATGGTGGGTTCTTGTATTGTTCTAAGATCTTGCAAAAGTTTCTCCAAGTATTCTTCATATTCTTCTCCAAGTTTAAAGGTAAATATCCCAAAAGAACAAGTATGTAAAGATTATCCGCTATAAAACCGACTGGTTTCAATCTACGGTTTTTCAAAGCTTGATGGGAGTATATATGTATGCTAGATGATAAAAAAGCTATCAAAAACCACTTGTTTATATGGAGCTAGTGAAAAATATGTATAACATTGACGTCTGTTAACTTTGTGAAGGAAAACTATATCTATAAACGGTTATTTCTACAACATACTCTAGAGCGAATTTTTTTAATTATCTTAAAATAAATTTCATTGTTTGATGTTTGATTCTTTGTATTATTTATATTATTTTCAATGATTTGCAAAAGAAACTGGCCATTTTTGTTAACATTATGCAAATTCTTATATTTATGCGATAATTTTAATTTTGATAAAATAAAATTGTTACTTTGTAATTACAGGTCCGGAAGTGTCTCCAAATAGTATTAACTCCCACCTTGATTATACTTACTCTGTAGTTGACACATACGCTCCATTTGGAAATGACGATAACCAGCAATGTATTTGCAAGAGAGGGCCACAAGTAAGTTACTTCAATACATACTTCATGTACTTTAATACATACATTAAAATAATAATTATTTATGTGCCAAGGGACAACTGGGAGCACAAGGACCACAAGGACCTAAAGGTGAAAGAGGTGAACCGGGACCAAAAGGGCCAAGAGGAGACAAATGGTCAATTGATTTCTTCTTGCTAATGCTTGCCGATTTACGACACGATATTGTGCATTTGCAGAAGAAAGTTTATACTAACGGAGAAGTGTAAGTGAATAAGTAGTAAATAGATATCGTGGTATAACATATTTTTTATTAAATCACATCAATCTGTGTATATTTTAGAGATGCCACAAGAAAATTCATTCATAACTTTATATGTTTATTTTTTTAGGCCGCCGAAATTCGACTTCGAAACAGCACTACAGAAAAAACGATTCAGACAGAAGCATCAATTTATTCACCACAAAAAGATTTTGGAGGGTTTCGCTAATCCTCCAATTACAAGCAGTAAAGATAATACCACAGATACAAAAATTACGGAATCTGTCCCGATAAAAAAGATTAATCAAGAAACTACTGACAGTATTGAAGAATTTAGAGATGATACCGTAGCAGTGACTGAAAGTGCCGAGCTGAATATTGCTGACACTGATATTGAAGACTATGACGATTTTGATGAGATGACGGATGATGATTACATGTGATATATCTTACAAACGGAAATAATATAATAAAAATTACTCTATTCTATATTATAATATGTCAGGATATACCTACAAGTTTATAATTAATATAGTTGTTAATTTAGATTTGTAAATACACAAATATATTATATTTTATCCGTGTGACTTTTCAATTTCATCTTCTTGGTTTGAAGGTTGGCGACTAAAAGAACTATTTTGCTTTAATGATAGCTAAATTTGTTAAACGAAATAGGCAGGAAAATGTAAATAGTAAAAAATTGAGTTAACTTATTAATGACAATGCCACACGCAGAATAATTTAATTGTTTTGTCATTAAAATGGTCATTAATTAGTTGATCCTACAAACAACTAATTTGTTTCATAATAATCTACAAATATTTTTTTTAAAAAAACAAGTAATTTGTTTATTCTACAAATTCTACTAATAAGTATTTTCAAACAATTATCTATGGGATAAATGAGTTCTGTCTGACAAATAATTAATGTGGCACTCTGCTGTAGGATGGCGCCACACGCAAAATAATTGAATGCTTTGGTCGTTCATTAGTTGACCCTAAATACAATTAATTATTTTTATAGTAAACCTAAAAAAGATTTACTATCTACAACAATAGTTTTTAAATAACAAATAAGTAATTTGTTTATTCTACAAAGATCTAGTTGCTCTCACAATAATCTACAAAAACTTATCGATCTGATAAATAAGTTTTCTCTTGGCCACTAATTAATATCGTACTCTACTGTCGGATGACGCCATGCGCAAAA
Organism: Diabrotica undecimpunctata; assembly: GCF_040954645.1. Taxonomy (NCBI): domain Eukaryota; kingdom Metazoa; phylum Arthropoda; class Insecta; order Coleoptera; family Chrysomelidae; genus Diabrotica; species Diabrotica undecimpunctata. The sequence goes on along the minus strand of NC_092806.1, from coordinate 3,300,429 downwards.
TAACTTAATGATTTGGTCGTTAATTATTTAGTTGATCCTACAAATAAGTATTTTTTTTTTAATAATTTACAATCAATTTCGTATATATCACGTTAGTTTTCATCTAAAAAGTAAATTATTTAGCATTTTCATTTAGGCTATCATCATGTCCAAAAATAATTAATTAATGATTGTAACCTACTTAATTGGCCTACACAAAAAACTAAACATTATTTATTGGTTACCTACAAACGATTGCTATTCTTAATCAGAACATTTATTTTGTCGGTTTGAACCGTTTTTTAACGCCATAATTTTTAATGAGTTCGCCCTCTGTTGATCACTGTCGAAAGTTTTGTCGTGTGTATACGAACTCGGTAATATGCATGGTTTTCAACAAAACCCAATAGAGGGCGCCGTCTTCCGTAATTAAATTATCATTTTTAAGAATGATTTTTACAAGGAAATTTTAATATAATTATTAATGACATTAAAAATTATACGTAAAATATAATAGCATATTCAAATTTTATTCATATATGAAAAGAGATACTTACTGGTAAAATGCATTGAGCTACTACTCGAGAGATGGCGCAAGTAAGATAATCACGAAACCCATGACAGAAATTTTCATTAGAAATTATTAAACAGCTACTAATATTAGTTTCTGTTGTAATGCCTATCAGAATAAATTTAGCTATTATACATTCAGACAAAAATCTTTACTTATATCGAATTCACGAAATAGGAAGCGTAGATAAACATTTGAAAGACCTCCACTAATATTTTTTTTGATATACCTACTACTGGAATAAATAAATAGAAATTACTTATATAAGCCCTTTAAATTGGAAAAGTTTGCGACAAAAATCGCAAGCATAGGATCTCTATCCTCCTCTGCACAGTCAGCATGGCAGTATAAGTAACACTTTAAATATTGAACCCAGAGTTCACGCTTGCGGCCATAAGAAAATTTACTTTCACAGAATTTGCATTCCGCATCTAAATTGTCTGGTTCTTTTTGGCCAGGTATTTATCATCTTCATCTAAATCTTCGTGCTGTAAAGTTAGCTGTGATCCATCGTCTTCACTGTCAGAGTCCCCTGCTAGCTCAACTTTACTTTTCTTAGAAATTTTTGCGGTAGTTAATTAAAAGAAAACCTTCTTGTTTATTGATTTGACATTTTGTTTATTTTTATTAGCAATGCTTTGCGATAACTTGTCTTTATATAAGGATGAGGCCATTACAGCTGCTTTCGATGCTTTTTTTCTCCGTTAGTGATTTTCTTTTTAGATATCGCGATTGGCGAAATGTAATAAGGCGTCAAAAATTTTCGTTGCATTCCAGTAGATGATCCTGGTTGTAATTCTAGAATTAGTGATCCTATAATTAATTGAAATATGGTTGATCTTTTGTTTGGAGTTTGCCTATTCAATAGGCAAACTATTTCATGAATGTCCTTCAAACTCAAGCAACGAAAGTGCCGGAATTAATTCACAAACAACAACCAGCTTAATTCTTACCTAACGGTAATTTTCATAGCCATTTTAACATAAGGATTTACAGATAACAATTACAATTCTCGAACTTCTACAGAAAAGTATTTAAACTAATATGTTAATGCTTTGAAGATAGTTTAGGGAAAATATATTCACCAAAGAAACGTCAACAATTACACATATAAAAACTAACTAATAAAATTAATTAAAATATAAGGAGAGGAAATACAAAGAGTATCCACAAAAGAATATTTCAAGATAAATATCTAGGACAAACGCAATGATTTATTATTGTAGATATTTGAAACAAAGAAAACAAACAACCACAGATAAAATAAGTGACTATACGGGATGTCCTGCAAAATAATAAAAATAAAGAGAAAATAAATAAATTCGAACGTGGAAGAATTTTGACATTGAAATAAGTAAATCGTAATGGTTGTTTGCATCTGATGATACTTAATATCATTTTTGATTAAATTGGTTCGTCACCCTGTCCTGATCTATTTTTTTTACAATAAATTACTAATACTGTAGCTATAATGCAGTTGCTATATAAATAAGACCTTAAGACTCATATTCTTAGGTGTGATATCTTCAGTATACAGGAAAAAAAGAAGATAGCGCTGTCAATTTACAACATTAAATTAGGGAAAATTTTGGTGATTAAAAATTCTGTTTAATAGAGAAAAATGTATTTATACAAGTCATTTAAAATTAACAAAATATAAACTTAACGATAAATCAACAATATATGTATACATAATAATTAGTAATAAATTTAACGAACCAGTTAAAAAATGTCAGCCAGTGCTAGAATTAGGCCAATTATGTGAGTGTCGTTTATATATACAGCAGTATAAATTATTTTGGAATGAAAAATAGTTAACATTTTGGTAGTACCGTTTTATTCTACAGTGATATTTGGCAGTAAAATATAGTAGCAGCACTTAAGTGGCAATAGTTTTTATAAGGCAAAAAACGTCGTAATTAAATATACAAAAAAAAATCCAGATTAAAAAATATTTTCAGAAATTGGTTAATATTAGGACAATATAAAGATGTTTTTTACCTGCTAATACAGGAGATTCATAACTTTTTGGAACCGATCGGAGCCTATTCAGAACTACTTCGATTTAAAAAAGTTTTTGCGTGAATTTTGAAACTACTTATCAGCTATTTGGCTACAAAGTCGTTGTGGGTATCGGTCTTTTTAATTATCAATTTTTTCTCATCCTACTCATAAACTTTTTTCCTGTTTGACAAGCTGTTGATTTTATATCTAAATATTTATTCCATATTTATGTTGCGCCATCGATCGTTCTAGTCATTACGTATATTTGACCTTTTATTCAGTTGCCATCCTGTCAAAATCCAGTAAGTAGTAATTGTTGCAAGCAAGCTGATTCCAAAAGTAGTCACAGGTGAACACGAGTAAATATTTCACTATAAACTTTTGACTTTTACCCAATAGTACTACTAACTGAAAGATGTCCTTTAGTGGGTACTTAGAAGTTTAGAGATACTTTACTGTATACTTCAGAGTATTCCTTTTTTTTCTCTTTATTTACCTACATCATACATTTTTTTACCAAAACAAATAAAATTCCTAAATCACAAGAAATAAACGTAATCTTCACTTCTAATCTTAAACTTCATAGAGTTTACCAAATTCCACGTATAGATTGTCCTTAATCTTACATAAGTCAAACTAATCAAAGAATTCAAAACCAAATCAATGAACATTTAACTTTAGTCCGCAATTACTTCAGCACCATCTTCAAACAGATAAGCCCATGATTATCCGAGAAATCATTAAAATCAATCAACACACTGATTGTATCAATAAACAAGATAAACAAAAGTCACCATTGACAGAGTAAAAATAGCAGTACCAATAATAACGGTAGTAGTGTAATGAACAGTAAATTGTGCGATAGTGAAATGATCTGGGAGCTGGACCCCAGGAGATTATAATATAACCCAGTAATGATAGCCTATCTAATAGATAAAATATTTAAAGTAGATACTGCACTCTCAATATCATGGAGTTCATGAAATGTTGTCCTTAATCTAACATAAGTCAAACCAATCAAATAATTCAAAACCGAATTTATGAACACTTAATTTCAGTCCACAATTTCAAAAACATATGCCGTGTTTATAAATCAGTGATTATCCGAGAAGTCATTAAAATTAACAATATACTAAGTGTATCAATTAAAAATAACCCAAATACCGGCAGAAGTGAAGAAAGCAGTAAATTCTGTAATAGTGAAATGATCTTGAGGTTAGGAAGGTCCCGAAGGTTACAAATTAATCAAGCAATGATCGTTTATATGATAGATAACGTCCGTTAAGCGTATACATCAAGACAAGGAGACGAGCATGATATTATATAATAGGAAAATAATAAAATAGGTAAACTAGCAGAAGAGATATTGGTGGTACAAACAGGCAGATCACCTTTTTTTTTTTAAGTTTATGCAGGGACATTCATTTTTAGTTTGATTTTATGGGAATAAAGTTCATAGTATACGTTTTTATCTAATTGGAACTTTTAGTACAATTTTACTTTTAGTACTTTTTTTTCTCGACTTTTGTCCTTCTGGCCGTGTTTTTTTTTTTGGACGACGTACCAATTTCTCATACGTATCCAATCAGTGTTAGCTCAATGCAGACAATGCATAATTTGGGTTGTAGATTGAGGCTGTTTGGAAACGTATTTATTGTTTGATTAAATGTTTTATTGAGACTATCTTATTTATCGCATTTCTCAATAAGTAGATGCATACGTATTTTGTACAAAAAGCTTGAGTTACAGCTTTAGAAATTAAAAGTTATCTAATTTATTACGACTCTTAAACGGGACATCCGACGCGCTCAGATAAATTCACAATGCACCATCGCCCCGCACCATCCTCTAGGTAAAAGAGTTTACTCTTACTAAGGGCAGAACCAAACAGGCAGAACCAAACAGGCAGAACCAAGAAAGGCATCTACGGTTAAGCGTCGTAGATTTTAGTTCTCCTCTGCTGACGTCGTTCATTCATTTTCATATTGCAACGCTACGCAGTAATTTTTTTTGAACTGGTTATAATTTATGAGTTATGCCAATTGCCACTTTTCTTCACACTCATAGTTATTTCTGATATTTTCCACATCAAGCAGTTAAGTTTAGAACGCAGCAGTAGAATTTTCGATATTTCACTATTTTTTTTTAAATAAAATGTTTTTTATGAATTTTCATTTCTCTATCTACCTCATCGTATTTTACTTCCCCAACCTCCGTTTTTTGCAGATATTTCTTATTTGATATATAGTATCTTAATATTTTTCTAGCAATTACCATTAAAGTTCTTATTTATAACGTTCTAAGTATTCTTTTTGATTGCGCTGTATCTGCTCAGATTTATATTTTCGAGATACCACCCTTCAAACACCCTAAAACATAAGCTACTTCAGTTGCTTGTTTAATTAAAACAGCAACTTTATTAAATATAGAGATCGTTTAAACAGAAATTCTTTTTTTTTTATATGGCTTCGGCAGTTTGCCATACATGATCTTTTAATCTCATTAGGCGCAGTAAAAAGTTTTTGAATTATTTGCAATCAGACTAAAATAGATAAATTTAAAGTTGGGAAATCAGTACAACAATTAATAAAAAGAAGAGAAAACATATACATACATACACATATATATTCCATAAGCACATACAATTAACATGGGTCACTCGCTTCACGTCCAGGGGAGCATCAAACAGAAATTCTTAAAAATACCAGTAAGTGCGTCGGATAGAAAATTTGAAAAACAACATAAAGCATACATAAGAATAGCCACTTAATACTGACACTAATTAATATATTAAGGCCTAATTTTTAAATCTCTTTTGAGTCTTGTTAATAATACATAAATTGTATTTATTCATTTTTGCAATTTGTATTAAATTCGAATTCGAAAATAAATTAAAAAATATTTGATGGTGAAAAAGAAAAGACTTACAATTGATTTTAGTTTCACAAGAAATGTTCTCGATAAAAGATTACCTAGTCAATAACGGTAAAAGGCAATATGTTTAAAGTAAGCACTGTATTTGCTTGATATTGTCAGGACAATGCTGGCCAAGGAACCAAATAGGTATAAGACAAAAATATATGTTCTTCTTTAAATACCGTCTGCGAATCGGAGGATGGATATCAATCAATATCCTTAGCTCCCGCTGCTCTGAAGAGTGTTATTGAACTGCATTTAAACCAGTTTCTTAAATTTTTTAACCATAACACCCTCTTTCCTCCTATACTCCTTCCTCCTCCCCCCAAAAGGTATGTTATTATTCTTAAATCCCTTCTGTCTATATTTTTTATTTTTAGAATTTGGACCAATTTTTCATGTCACATCTTGTCCAATGCTTTTTTAAAATCAACGTTACAAACATGCACATCCACATTTATATCCGTGCATTCTTGAGCTATCATATTAAAAATAAATAACGCCTTTTGTTGGTATTTTTAAAACACAAACAAAGTACCCTCAAAACATGAAGAAAACACCAAAAAAAGAAAAATAAGGAATCATTATCCTATTACTATTACTGATGTTTTTATTGTATGTTGCTGTGTCTGTGGATTGCTGCTGTTGCATGCTGTCTTCATGTTTTGTTGGTTTTTCGATTTTGTTTTTTAAAAATATAAAACAATGAAAATACATAATAATCACATACTTAAATATACAAAACTGATACTAGATATATATTTTTCCTTAAGGAACTGTCGTTATATCTATATGCAGTAATTTGGTTCCTTCACCAGCACTGTCCTGTGAAAATCAAGCAAATAGACTGTTAACTTTAATCATATTGCCTTGTACCGTTATTGTTTAAGTAACCTTAATCAGGGACCTGACGATGCGCCTGAACTTGGTCATCGAGGTTTATATTAAAACCAATAGTAAGTATATTTATTTTCCTGTTTTTATCTTTTAACAACTACCTTTTTTGTACAGACCACTACTGACATTTTTTTGATTTAAAAATTCGATATACAGAGTTTATACCATTTCGTCTATTAAAAATTCACAAACTTACCCAACAAAAGTTTTTACAAAATATTAAGTTTTTTATAACAGTAATAAATAATGGTAGAAGTGTTTATATAATTTTTTCCACTAATAATAACAGTCGGTATCAATAAAGTAATTTTCATAACAGGGTTGATAAAATTGTTAATTTACATAAAGGTTTTTAAAAAACTTAATATTTACGACTCAAATATTATACTTAAATAAATTTTGTTCAAATATCTTTTCTGAAACAAACAAATTATAAAATATTAAAGGCTTGTAGAGACATGTAATTAGTTGTGTTATAGAAAACATAAAAGATGGTTCAAACTAAACCAGTGGACTCAAAAGGTACCCCCCGTTTAGATAGGCAAAATGCCGTTACTTATAAAATTCAATTCTTTTAATTTTTTTGCGTTAAATGTGAATAAATATTAAGGCTCGGCTCAATTTTAGCCCGCCAACCCTCCCCCCACCCCTTCCAGGCAAAAACGTCAATTTTTCAAACTTCTTTTATAAAACTTGCCTATTTTTTATAGACACGTAAGTTAAGTGTACATAACCTTAAAATGCATTTTTTTTAAAAACGCGTATAACTTTTTTTTGGAAATTGCTGCAGGTCCAATTTTTATTTTTTTTAGAATTTTCTGTATGGTGCGTCATCTTAAAAAATCCGAAAAACTGTTTTTTTAAGGATTTTGGGGGATTTTCTCCACTTTATAGACTTCAACATAGATTAAATCAAATTTTTGATGGGTGGTAATTTAATGTACACTCTCTCTCGAAAGTACTCCTCATTACTTCGCTTTTTCCTCAGTGGTGTATACTATTCCGTTTTCTCCGTGTAGTGGAGGGATTGGTTTTCTATCCTTTCTGAGTATTTTTTGGAGCCTCCAAATATTTTGCATATTTGGGCCTTGTTCTTCCATGTCTCGAACGTTTCCCAGCTTTCACTACGGTGTTGTTGTAGTGCTGTTTTGACATCTCTGTTTAGTCTGTTTGCTCTATTCTTGTCTGCCCAGTACCTTGTCCTTCTTGCTATCTGCTTTGCTCTGTACTTTTCCCTTATCAAATCTTTTATTTCTTGTAGTATGTCTTTGAATCTTCACGTGTGTATTCCTTCTTCCTCTTCTGTAGTGCTGTTTCCGAGTGCTTGCAGGACGATGTTTTTTAACTCTAGGACTCTATCCTCTATGTCTAGTGAGTTGTTTATAACAGGAACTATATATAAACATGTGCTCAAGTAACTATAGCTGGAAAATAATCGTATAAACCTAGTCAAAGTAGTTTTTATGTACAATAAATGAAGTGGTGCTTGCGTGTACCGGTGGGTCGACAAAAATTATAATTATAATAAAGGGTTAAAACAAATTTGAGACTAACAAACTTAGAGTAAAAAGTCATATAAAAACTTTCAATCGTTACTTTTTTTTGCTTATTTTCCTGAACTATTAACGAAACTTAACCTTATATTCAACCAATTTTATTCAACCCTGTTTTTAGTGGTAAATTAAGGACAGTGTTTGGTCAGTATGACAATTTTGAGTTTATATACACTATACATTTTTTACATTAGTTCATATAAGAGTATCATTGTTAAAATATATATACATCTTCTTCTAAACATTAAGTATTTATACAAAGAAATGCAAAGGTTTTGAAACTTTGGACGAAAATTTACGTAGTTTTAGTAAATTTTAGTTTTGATTCTGGTTACTGAATGTGTAATGAAAGTATACATATTATTTTTTTATTTTAAACACAAAGCTGCATTCTCAAGAAAAATATTAGCGACATAATGACAGTATATTTAAATGTGATTAACAAAACTTCGATTCGGGATACCATATCCGTGTCTTTCAGTGGCATATTTAGGCCAGTCAATTAATAAATGGTTTATACTGTCTACTACTTAACAAATTTAGTACTTTGGGGCTTCGTTGTTTGAGAATAGGTGTGCGTGTGTATACCTACGATGGCGCAGTCTGAAACATAGTAGGATTACTTGAGATCTTTTGCTTGATGCTGTTGATTGCCACGGTACAGTTTGTTTAATCTAGAAACGAGTTTGAAAATCTTACAATCGCTACGCCCACGTGATGCGCACTAAAATTATTGGAAATATATCAGTAGAAGTAAACAACTGGACGTATACACTTCGGTTGGTACAGACTGCGTCAGATTTTTCTTAAAGAATAGTGACAATGACGTGAAATGAAACTTAAATCAAAAAGATTTGTCCGGTCAAAGCCGAGAAATTATAGGAAATGTTATGCATTTTATGCAACAAGAAGCAAGAGATAACGTACCTCTAATAGATTTAAAACGTTTTGTAACAGCAACAGGTGTAAGTTTAAGTACAATACAAGCAATTTCGAGGGAAATGAAGTGCATCGAAGAAGGTACGGCATCATCATTTAGTACTCCAAATAAAAACGGGAAATAGGCCAGCTTTAAAATCTAAGTGGGATGAAGGTTACAAAGGCGTGCTTTATCGATTTATAATTAATTTTTGTACTACCGAAACAACGTTTCCAACTTCCGACGATTACATAGAAAATTTGTCACTGAATATAACTACAATGATTTGCATGAATCTTTGAGAAGAGCAATAAGGGGTATAGGGTTTCGTTGAAGAAAAACAAAAAATAATAGAAAACTTAATGAAGAAATCGAAAATGCAACAACTGAGAAGAAAGTTTCTTTGATATATTAAAAAATACCGAGAAGAGAACCGACCTATAATGTATATGGACGAAACCTACATTCATTCTTCCAATACTCACTCGAAAAGTTGGAGTGACAACTCCAATGAGTGATTACGTGCTCCGATTTTAAAAGGCCCGAGACTAATAATAGTAAATGCAGGTGAAGAAAACGGTTTTGTGACGAATACTTGTTTAAAATTTAAATCAAACACAAGTGGGGACTATCAGGGGGACTCAGTAAAGAATTACGAAAGATACAGTAAAATGAATTACGAAAATTATAAAAACTGGCTTCAAGAAATGCTTATTGCCAATCTTCCTCCACATAGTGTACTAGTTGTTGACAATGCTTTAACAACAGGTTTAACGAAAAATGTAATGAACGTAATGAAGCTAAGACAATGGAATCTAACTTTTTCAGAAGATATGTTAAAAGTCGATCTTTACAGCGTTCTACAAAGCCATTAACTTAGATTTAAGGTATATTAAATTGACAGAATACTGAGTAATTGTGGTCATTCGGTATTAAGGCTGCCTAGCTTCGGTATTATCAAGATCTATTCCCATAGATTTTGTGTGGGCATCTCTTAAGAAATACGTGATTGAGAAATATGTTGACTTTGAACCTTTTAGGTTTAGTTTTTGATCAAATAATAATTAATCTTCATGAAGATAGTAGTAGTGATTTCAGTGATTGGATTCAGTGGACAGTGGATTCTGAGTCTGATAGTGAGTTTTTCAGGAGTTCTCAGGAGCCTATATAAACATTTTATTCTTTTTAATTTTAATTTCTTATAGCAACGTCTTCTCTAAGTTTTAAATATTTTCTTTTCTGTCCATTTCTAAGACTCTAGTCGCTTTGTTTTTATAAACTTTATATATATTTTTATTATTAATAACACTTTATTTTTGAAAAAGGCTTTTAAATCACTTGACACACTCATGTATTCGACCTCCGATCCGTCATTAATGACAGCGTCGTGAGCGTTTACATTTGCTACTTTATTGCCTTAGATACCAATTTGGGAAGATATCCACAAGAAGGTTACTGCTCTTTCTTGGGCTTTGAGTTTTTCTTGGGCTATCTGAAGTTCCAATTTTATCATTTTCTCTATGGGATGTTTTGGGTAGATTTTTCATGGCTTTAATTGCACTGATGCAGCCGCAAAAAATGAAACTATAGGATATGTTTTAGGTATTATTATCATTGATTTTGACCGATCATATTGAAATGTGCAACAGCAACTTTCTGGTTTTATTAAAACTGAAATTTTTAACTAAAATAATCTTGGATAATTGCTGACACATTACCATTTACAATGAATAAATGACTCACTCTGAAAAATGTTGAATAAAATCAAATTATTGATATACCGTCTATGCATTTGTTTGTATCTAAACTTAATATTTGTCCATATCATTATTTTAAGAGATACAGTTTGTGCACTAATATTAATAATAAATTTCTTTTTGTACATTTAAATCTTAAACAAACATTTGTATACCCAAAATACACGGTCTTTAAAAATAAATTCGTATCGCACTATCACTTATCCAGTTATCCATCTCTACGTTCCCCTTAAGACTACCGCTAAGAAAAAAGTCATAAAACGAATTACATGTATCTGGCCGCCTCTACTCGACGACTTTACCCTCATTTGTCCATCATCAGACATGACGCTGCTGGCTATCACAATCGGCTGTCCCGCGTGAGCAACGTTGGCTGGCTCTTGTGGAGTACAGCTTCCGCTGTGCGGCGGCAAGGGAGCACCGGTGTAGTTGTCGAGGCCTTGGCAGCGCAGCCTGTGTTCGCCCAAGCAGGCGCTGTAGGCTATGGCGTGTGGAATGTAGCTTTGGTCAAAAGTACCTGAAATAACATAAAAAAACGTATTTATAAAGAAAACATCAGAAGTTTGTTTTTGTTGGGTGGTAAATAGTAACGTCGAGAAACGGTAGGATAACTCAGTTTCTATGTCCATCGTGAACTGTTAATGAACTCGTGAATGTATCACAACATATCGTAGCCAACATGTGAGTTTGAGCATTGATGTGGATAGTGATCGGGTTTCAGAGTCTTCCATAAAGATATTCTTGATTACTGAAGATAGTGGGGAGTCCATTGGGGCACCCTTAATTTGTCTGTAGAATTGATTTTGGAAGATGAAATAAGTGTGGACATACAATATTTAATAAGAGATAAGTGGTCTTGCTGGTTAGTGTTTGTAGTTTATAGAATGTTTAGAGGAATGTCTGTAAAGAGTAAAACAATATCGCAACTTACTAGACTATCTGACGGTGAGATAGAGTATTGTTTAAGAAGTTCGATAAATCGAAAAGAATTTTTGACGAAGGATAAAGCATTTTCGGCGGGAGGTTGCATAGTTTTCGGCAAATACTTGGCCAATTTTATGTAAGGCAGTTGTATATAGTAAAAATGGGACGTAGAGGAATTTGAGGTTTGTGAATTTCAAGTTAATCCATAATATATTCCAGATATTTTGGAAGACTTTTCACGAGGAATTAAAGAATGTTATATAAACAGGAAGAGAGGTTTGATTGATGATAATGACTTTTATTGTTTTCGCTAGGTTGTTGGATTATTAGAAATTGGTCTGTAGTTTATTAATGTAAGAGAAAGTATTTAGAATAACGGTGGCAATTCCTTTATCGGCGGGAAGAATGACTAAATTTGGATTTGACTAGAGTTCTTTCAGAGCTTGATTCTCGGATAAGCTATTGTTCTTAGTTGAAAATTTCTAGTCTAGTTATTTCAGCATCTTTGGAAGGTAAACTGGAGATGGTTTCTTTAGTTTGACAGATGATTGTCTTAATTAGAATGTGACTTGGGATAAAGAGTAAATCAACCTTAGAATATAGATTCATAGAATCTATATTATTCTCAGTTCCAAATGTTATGAACCTTGGACTGCTGGAGGTTGAATCAATCTTCACCTGTTGCTGGCTATTCTGCCATAACATAAACTTTTTAAAATATGCCTTGCTGTTCTGTCATATTTTGACCTCAAGGCCACTATCTTTTCTCGTTCGGCGTGGTACCTAAATGCTGGTCGCATTTCACCGACAGCGACTGAGAAGCTTAAGAGTAGTAACTTCATTATATATTTTTTAAATATCTCTATAATTCAATTTTTATAATGTCACCTAAAGTTAAAATCAAATTTAAATAATAATATACTGTTGGAAGTGCATCATATGATCTTTTTGGTTCTCTGTAAATTAATGTTTTTTACTTAAGTTTTTTCACATATTTTTTATATACATGTACCATTACCACATGTTTTTTGCTGTGCTAAGTTGAGTTAATTTGTAAACTGTATTCAGTTCCAATTAATTGTCTATACAACATAATATTATAATGTCCATTATCATAAGCTTCTTTACACATTTTATATCTTTGTAACAATAAACCACTGAAAACTTTGTTTTCAAAACTTCCACAAAATTTATTATATATATGTATATATATATATATATATATATATATATATATATATATATATATATATATATATATATATATGTGTTGTATAAAATACAACATTTTCAGTTACCTAACAACTCCAGATTAATTTCATTTGACGTAAAAAATATTTTTCCTAGTATCCCTCCTACAGAAACTTTTATTCTAGTAAAAAACCTTTTAGACCAAAATAGTACAAATCCAATCATTACATCTGAAATTTTACATCTTCTTGAAGTTTGCATAAACCAAGATTACTTTGAATTTAATAATGAATTATATACAAATAACAGTGCAGGACTTATAATGGGCAATCCTCTAAGCCCATTGCTATCAGATATTTTTATGGATCATCTAGAGACAAAGATTTCAAAACATCCCATATTCAAACAGTTTTTTTATTGGTGGAGATACGTAGACGACGTACTGGTATGTTTCACAGGAACTAACAGGCAACTCGACCAATTTTTATCGTATATTAATTCTCTTCATAGTCATATTGAATTTACAATAGAAACAGAACAAAATCAATCCATAAATTTTTTAGATTTAAAAATTACCAGACTTAAAAACAAACATGACTTTTCCATATTTCATAAACCTACCCATACTGACACGACTATTCACAATTCATCATTCCATCCCACACAACATAAACTGGCAGCCTATCATAGTATGTTACATAGATTAACAGCAATTCCTATGTCAAAATACAATTTTGAGACAGAATTAAATATCATTAAGCAAATAGCAGTAAACAATGGATACAACGAACAAACAATTAAGAAAATGTTAAATCAAAAACTACACAAGAAAGCCCTGAACTTAGTATTTCCACCACCAGAGAAAAAACCCAGTACCTTCTGCTCGATTACATATACAGGCAAAATATCAACAAAAATAGCCAAACACATAAAAAAGAAAGGAATAACACCAGCTTTCAGAACAAATAACAGCCTAGGCAAATATATTAAAAACAATAAGAGCCAACATAAAAAACACTTACACAGTGGTGTGTACAAACTTAAATGTGGCGACTGCCCAAAAACTTACATTGGTCAAACAGGTAGAAATTTTAATAAACGAATAGCAGAACATAAAAGGGCTTTCAATAATAGAAAAACAGATTCTACATACGCACTTCACCTTCTAGATCATAATCATTCTTTTAATGACGAATTTAAAATTCTACACATTCAAAATAAAGGCCTTAAGCTATCTTTATTAGAATTTATGGAAATCAACAAATTAAAAAACACAGATATAATTCTGAATGACCAGCTTGAGACAAACAGTTCTCCCCTCCTCAACCTATTTCATTAGAGACTATAAAGTGTAAACCCATGCCAAAAACAGATCACTTGAATTTAAAATAAATTTTGTGGAAGTTTTGAAAACAAAGTTTTCAGTGGTTTATTGTTACATAAAATGAATTTCCATCAAGTAACGGTCGAATCCATCAATTATTTTTATATCTTTGACTGCTACATATCTTTTTAAGGTAACACACTTATAATAACTTTTACATGGATGTTTGGTTTTTCATATTGTTCTATTTAGATGCACTGATGATGCTTCCTGATTAGGAAGCGAAACATCTCCAATAAATAGATGAAGTAGCCACCTTCTTTGTCTTTTATTTCTCCACTTTGACCGAAAAACCCACCACTCTTCGAGTTTTCCTTAGTTTATATTGGATATATATATATATATATATATATATATATATATATATATATATATATATATATATATATATATATATATATATATACCAGAAATAGAAAGACGATATCACAGCTTTTACATTTAATTTCCTAATAGCCTAAAAGCATCCCACAACACTGAATCAAATGAAAATTCATCCATATTTCACGGTTCCAATTACAGTTAAATACTACGACGACAAAAGTTGATACAGTTCCCTTGAACCGTTTTGCACAACTTTGACGAGGGATTTTAAGATAATTCACACTCGAAATAATTTTCATTTTCGGTTTGCTGTAATTGAGAAGGGTTACTATTCGTAATTAGATCATAATCTTGATTTTCCAGTATTCTATTCTCGTCTTTTCTGTATTATGTCCGGAACGACAGTTTTTGCCGTGACACCAGCCAACCATTGTGCTTCAAAGATTAATTAATAGATTCTGTCTAAACAGACAAATATGTAGCGAGGGATGAGTAGCATACGATACGTGTACCGAGGGGTAAACGTTTTTAGAATGGTATACAAATTGGGGTCGAAGTTATTATACTATGTATAATAGTGAATATATTCAAGAATGGCTAAAATTTACACGTTTTCATTATATTTTTTAGATATTCATATTTTTGTTTCTTTTATTTAGAATTGCCACATCAACCATTAAAGGTTATTAGCGGGTTTTACAGATTTTATAGTAAGAATATATACTAATAATTATAAATTAAATTACAAAAATAATAAATTATAAATTACAAAATAATATATATAACTATTGAATTTTATGTAATAAACGCATGTCCTTAAGGAATTTGATTGTATTTGATACATCATCATTATCATTTTGGCTTTACAACCCTCTGTGGGTCCTAGCCTCCTCAAGAATTTCTCTCCAGTCTTCCCTATTTATCGCCTTTTTCCGCCAAGCACGTTTTCCCATATTCCTCATGTCTTCATCGATGTTATCAAGGAACCTTGTTCTAGGTCTTCCTCTTCTTCTCTGACCAATGGGTCTATCAAGGAGCGTTTTTCTAGCTGGGTCATTTTTTTCCATCCGCATTACATGCCCTATCCACCTCACACGTCCTATCTTAACATGTTTTACGATATCAGGCTCCTGGTATATTCTATAAAGTTTGAAGTTGTATCGTTTTCTCCACACTCCATTGTCATCCACTGCTGTACTTGATTTATTACAGTTTAAAATATCTTTAAGTTTATTTGCTTTTTCTGGTATGTTGTTAATGGCTCTTTCTTAGGAATGAAGAGGACATTCAATCAGTATATGTTGGACAGTTGTTGTATATTTAAAGTAGGAATATTCAGGTGGCATCTCTTTTTTTATGAGATGCTGGTGAGTTAACGCTGTATGTCCAATAATTCTTAATCGGTTTATAATCACCTGTTGCCTTCTATTTTCTGTAAATTGCAGTTTAGTGCCAATCCTAGGTTTAACCTTTTTTAACAATGCTGTTTAATATTGAGCTGGATATCGCTGAATGGAATTGTTGCCATTTTATCCACTTTTTCAATAACTGCTATACTTGTGTGAGACGGTACCCAAAGAAATTTAACTTTTGCATGCCTATTTTATAGGTGGTAAAGTGCCAATTGTATTTGTTCCAGGATAGTATGTGCTGGATATATTTGCCTTAAGCTCTGAAGAACAGATAACAAGTCAGTAATGAGAAGAAAGTTTGAGCTGACATGACTATTACATACGTCTAATGCCTTTAAAATGGTGATTGCTTCTCCTGTAAAATGCTGCAGAATTGAGGGATACGAATTTTATTATTTCCTAATATAAAGGCCGCTGCATATCCATTTTCAGTTCTTGATGCATCAGTAAAGATCTTGGTGTAGTCAGTGTATTCTGATATCCGTTCTTGATATAGCATGTTAATCATTATAGGATTAGTGGGAGAATTTAGGGAGGTATAGTTCGTTGTGTAGGACAAGAATGTGTCAGTTGTTCCAGGTCAAAACCATATCTCGTTAAACGTTTTTTAAGGGGTGGATATTTTAAATTTTAATGTCAATGTCTAGGTGGATGTGTTTTATAAGGACGTGTGTAGTTTAGATTATTAGGGTTGGAACACAATCTCGCAGCATAATTTAAAGAAATGTGTTGTCTTTGTATTGATAGGGGGATATTAATATTTAAAAATTACAGGGTGTCCCATAATTATTTGGACATTAGTTAATGGGTGATAGCTGACATCAAAATAAAGCGTTTGAGCTCAAATTGCTTAGGAAAATTGTTGCTAGTTTTCGTTCTACAGGGAGATATATTTTTTTTATATTATTTTTATGGGTATATTGAAAACTATTTAACCGATTTAAGTGAAATTTGGTATCTTGCTATTATTTAGTATGCTTAATAAGAAAATGATATTAGTTTTACCATTGACACTAGGTGGCGCCACCTACTGTAACATTGGTTCATTAATGAGGCCATAATTTTTTTGTCCGCCCTGTATAAACATTCTAGGAAAAAAAACATGAAATAACATTCAATTCTTCACAAAAAAGGTATTCTTATTTCAAATAAAAAAAGTACACCGTTTTCGAAATAAACGTATTTTGTTAATGATGCATGTCTCTATTTAATTTTTTGCAAAACAAGTATGCTTTGAACTTAATGACAACGTCAAGACGTAACTACGAATTTATTTATTATTAGTTGTCAAAGGTAACCACGAATTTTTTTATTATTAGTTGTCAAAGTGCAGTGCGAGTCATTATTTGTCAAAGTGCTATTAAGTTTTTTATAAACCACTTAAGATAAAGGAAAAATGCCACGTCATAATGAATTTTCTAATGTAGAAATGCGCGATATGATCTGTTTGTATGCCCAGGAAAATTTTTGTTCTCGTAAAGCAGCTGAACTCTATTTCGAACTTTATCCCAATAGAAGGCAACCAAACCATAAAACTATTAAATCATTGTTCGACAGATTAGGCGAAACAGGGTCATTTCTTCCCAAAAACAGGAATGCTGGAAGACCGAGAGTAATTGATACGGATATGGAGGATGAAATTGTTGTGCGTGTTGCAGAAGATCCAGAAACCAGTAAAAGGCTTGTTTCTGCGGCCACTGGTATAAGCAAATCTACGGTGTCAAGAATAATACGGACAGAAAATCTGTATCCGTATCGTTTTACTCCAGTACAGAATCTTTTACCACAGGATTTTCCAGCAAGGCTCCGATTTAGTCAGTTTATGATGGGGCGGCATTTAGAAGATCCAATGTTTTATAATAAAATTTTATTTACCGATAAAGCCACATTTACTAGAAGGGGTGTATTAAACTGGCGCAATAGCCATACCTACGCGACAGAAAATCCTCATGCATTTCAAGAACATCATTTTCAACACGAGTTTTCCATAAATATCTGGTGTGGCATATTTGGGGATTGTATTGTAGGACCATTCGAATTACCAACTAGGCTTGACGGAGTAACGTATCTAAATTTTTTGAGAAAAGATTTACCAACTCTTTTAGAAGACATACCTCTAAATTTGAGACGGAACTCTTGGTACATGCATGATGGTGCACCACCACATTATAGCCTAGAAGTTAGAAATTATCTAGATGAAATTTATCCTCAAAGGTGGATTGGTAGAGGTAGTGTATACCCATGGCCAGCACGCAGTCCCGAACTAAATCCCCTAGACTTTCACTTGTGGGGCTACCTAAAGTCACTTGTTTATAAAAAAAAAAATAACCGTCAAGAGTTATAGCAAAATATTGTAGAGGGAGTTAACGTAATTAGGGCCCAAAGAAACTCATTATTTAAAATAAGACAAAACTTACACAAAAGATTTAGATTATGTAGTTTATCTAATGGTGCACATTTTGAACACTTATTGTAATTTTTTTTTTCGTTTCGTTTTGAATTATTCACTTTGTTAATTGTTTTATATTCACTTCATTGTTTAATTTAATTTCTGATTTTTTTAAAATTTGTTACTGAGTCAAAGGTTTAATAAAAATAATTGTTTCAATCATATGCATTTTGTTTGCAAAAATTATCTACTACTAACACATTTTATATTCACTTTTATTTAAGACCTTTTGAATAATGTTTGAATTTACATAAGTTTTTGTAAAATTTTTTTATTTTATGCACGTCTTTAAAAAATACGTTTATTTCGAAAACGGTGTACTTTTTTGATTTGAAACAAGAATACCTTTTTTGTGTAGAATTGAATGTTATTTCATGTTTTTTTCCTAGAATGTTTATACAGGGCGGGAAAAAAAATTATGGCCCCATTAATGAACCAATGTTATAGTAGGTGGCGCCACCTAGTGTTATCGGTAAAACTAATATCATTTTCATATTAAGCATACTAAATAATAGTAAGATACCAAATTTTACTTAAATCGGTTAAATAGTTTTCAATATATCCCTAAAAATAATATAAAAATATATTAATGAATCACCCTGTAGAACGAAAACTAGAAACATTTTGCCTAAGCAATTTGAGCTCAAACGCTTTATTTTGATGTCAGCTATCACCCATTAGCTAATGTCCAATTAATTATGGGACACCCTGTATACATTTAATACTAGTAAATACAATAATTGTTAATGTTATATTATAGTGTACATGTAATTGATAATGTTAATGATATATCTTATAAATAAATATCAATATTAATTACTCTATCAAAAAATTTCAAAACATTTTATTAAAAATTAAAATTTTCAATTTTCCAAAGTGAACCATTAGCCTGTGGGTGTACTTAATTAAAAATACCTTCCTCGCATTTCATTCTTTTATTCTGCGACTTCACGTAATGGAAAATATTTTAATATAGATATACCTGTAAACAAAGTAGTAGCTAAAGGCCCTAGAGCGTATACTGGAACGTCTTCTCCGCCGTGTGTCGCCCATTGTCTTGGAACAGCAGATCCGTGAACTTGATTCCTGTCTTCTGCTGCTGAAGACGTATTCATCGGAACTATCCTGGGAGTTGCGAAGCCAGGACCGTTTCCGTACAGAATCGTTGTATATGGTTGTCCATCCACATCTGAGACTTTACTGTCGGGGCCTAAAATAGAAAGAGATTTTATAGTTTTAGAGCTTTAGTACATAATCTTAATATAAGTTAATTATTTTTTAAATAAATTCTGGAACAACTATTACAGCGTAAGTTAAAAAAGAGTATAATATTTAACGCGGTATTCACCAATTATAAGTTAGATATTATACTTTATATTTTATACGATTAATAATAATAAAAAATAAGTTATAAGTACAGAGAAAGAACTAGGGTAGTTGGGGATAAAAACACGCACGGGACAAAAGAACGCACCTCATTTAAATTTGCCGCTGATCTCCAGTTGGAACCGATTTTAGTTACAAAGGTTGGGCAACAGTGTGCCATAAATGTGTTGTTCCAAGTTTAAGGCTATGGCTCCACGAGCGACAGATTGTCGCTAGCAGTAGCAGTAAAATGTAGCTTGATAAATGAAAACAACAGCAGTCATACTGAGTGGCACCACGCGCTGTAGATTGTCGCTTCGTTTTGAGACCGAGACGCGTCGTCAAGGTCGTGTTGCATTCGAATAGATTCGGACCTATTTTTTAGCAGTAATTTGCAGCGCGTTTGTGGCTCCACTAGCAGTAATTTGTCGCTTGTAGCAGTAATTGCCATTTAATCGGATATTTTTGTTCTTGTTTGTTTATTTCTCTGTGTTTGTTAAGTTGTTACTTTGTTTTTATAAATTACTTTAAAGTTTTTTCATACAATTTTGTGTCTCAAATCATAACAAAAAATTATAAGTTAAGAAAGAAATAAATCCAATATTTTCTTTATCGGTATTCTAAATAACAAAAATCAATGGATGTTTTTTTTCAATCCCAATTAACCGTATCAAACTGTACTTTATAATAGATGCCATTATTAAACAAGAAAACGTTAAATAGAGAGAATAAACAGTTTTTATTGATTTCCCGAAAATCTATTTTTTGGATTTCCTTCTTCGAGCTGGTGATTCATTTCTATATAACTGGTTGTCTAATCATGTCATATAAACAAAATTTTAGTAATTATTGTTTATAGTAAAATTTTATTATCCTTCAGTACTAATGTTTCGTTTTCGATAGCTTGGCGTGATTCATAAATAAAAGAATGCAACAAAGCAGATTTTATGTCACATCAGAATTTTTTAAATTATTGTAACATAAAAAAGCAAGTTAGATATTGAAAAAGGAAGATTCATTACATCAACCCAATATAAATGAATATATTCGACATATGGGAGCCGTCGATCTACTTGATAATTCAGTAGCTAATTACAGAATACGCAGAGGTAAGAAGTGGTGGCGGCCCCTTTTTATTCTAATGAAAGTTAAATAGTTAAATGTTTTTGACGTGACAACGTCTTAAATTAGGTTGTGGCTCAGAGTCATTTAAGAAAAAGTGTAACGCCCGCTCACGTCTGTTACAGTGAGTCACCGAACGAGAGAGAGGCCCGCCGGACCGTCGAATGCCTTGCGTCTCTCTCCCACTCAAACATGATCGGTCCGCTGCGCGCGGCACTAGAGAATTAGGCGCGTTGAATCGCTAAAGTTGAAAATCGTTGAAAGTATCGTCAGCTGTGTCTGTAGTGAAAATGTGGAGTGCTTTAGTGCTTAGATTCGTCATTTACAACAACTACAACAATAAAGGTAAATAATTGTACACTAATATTTCATTATCGTAAACTATGATTGATTGATTAATTGTTAGATTGACACAAAAGTTGAGAAACTGAGTTTATAGGTTATGTCATACTATTGACAAATGTTGATAGTGTTAAGTAAATTATTAGTTTAAATCACTCTGCAATCAATCGTAATTCAGTCGATTGAGAAGAAACAGCGCGTTTCAACTGCATACAACTATTGTGCAATTTAATAATATTCATATCAATAAATATTTACCGAGAAAAAGACGTTGTCACGTAAAATCTTCGCCCGTAAAACCGACTTTACAGGCAACCGATTTTTTTTTATTTTTAGGTAGGATTATATAGGATTATAAAATATGTAATTTGAAATCTTACTTTAAAGTAGGTAATTGCTAATTTTTCTTCTGGTTAGGCTATCACGCATTGATGTTTTCGTATGACATCTTCTATTTCACATAATAAAAAATTAAAAGAAGACACTGACATCCTGTAATATTCAAAAAACTTATCAGGATATTCTTTTAATTTGTTGTGTAAAAGAAAAAATTTTCCCTCTGTCTGTCTAGCACTAGAACAGGGTGAATCCACCATTTCCTTTGTTTTTTAACCCTACGTCGACGGCACAATGCCAATATTAAAACAACTTTTTGTTGAAATGATAGATTATCCGTACTATATTATTGTATTATCGGTGTGAATTTATTTTACTTATTTATTTATTTATTTTATCTGCTATATACACGGACATTATATAAACGGACAAGATACCACTAATAGCTGCGTCATATTAACGCTCATGGAGCCACTACAAGACCAAAAGGCGGCGATATGCGCGCTGTAAACTGTCGCTCGTGGAGCCATGATTTTACTGCTTTACTGCCGCCGTAATTTTACTGCTACTGCTAGCGACAATCTGTCGCTCGTGAAGCCATAGCCTAAAGCTGATTCAAGGCGTTGTTTACAAACTATTGAGGTAATTATTATTTTTTACTATTACACTGTAACATTGGTATAACAAAATGAATTTGTGATAAAATCAAATTGGCATTTTTCATTTAATTAGTTTATTCAGGTGTTTTCTTGGCTTGACTGTGAGTTATTATGTTAAGAGTTTTCGATTGAGGTTAGGCCCTTAAAATCTCAACAGATGATTTTGACAGTGTTGCCGAATGGGGCAAAATTACGCGGGAGCTATGGGGCAAGACTACAAATGCGTATTTTAACCATTATCAAATATTCATTTTGTTTCTACGAATTTCGGAATTAAATATTCAATTTATCTAAATCTTGGTTTCTGTTTTCCAGAAACTACAAAAGAAAATCAGAGCGCAAGCCTTTGACAGAAGTTATTTTGTGCGAAGCTCGTGCACATTAATAATGGCGTTTCTATACGTCAGACACCAAAATGGTGTCCAGTCTTTAAGCAGATTTAAAGCAGTTCTGACCAAGATTCAAGAAGAAATAGTTCAGTATTGCACGAATTAAACGATTTTATGGAATGACGCTGAAGTCATTGCGTTTTTTAATGTACTCATTTTGTGTAAGAAACCGTATTGAACATCCATTTTCGTCTGTAAACCAGTTGGCTGTCGGGACTTCACTAGATTTTTCATGAAAAGGAACCGACTATCTTTACGATTTCCAGGAGAAACAAGTATTGCTAGAACCATGGGCTTCAATAAAGTACAAGTAGCTCAGTATTTTGAAACTTTGGAGAACACTATAAAAAAATATATGTTACCTTCCAACCATATCTATAACATCGATTAAAAGGGCATTCAGATAGACGCAAACCATCTGCCCAAACATGTTTCCCCAGTTGGAAACAGAGATGTAGCCAAAGTTATAGCTGCCGAACAAGGAAAAACAATTACGGCTGTTTGCTGTATGAGTGCAACTGATCACCATGTCCCTCCATTTTTCTTATTTGCTCGAAAACGGATGAATCTTCTTCTAATCAAAGACGAGCCCACTGCTTGCGACATGGCTGTTACTGATAGTGGTTACATGAACACTCCCACGTTTATCAAGTAGCTGAAACATTTAAAAAAAAAGTCCAACATAGGAGAACCCCGTTCTTCTGATTCTAGATACTCATGTATCGCACACAAGTCTTCAAGCAGTAACATTTGCAAAAGATAATTTCATCCATTTATTAAGTCTACCACCACATAGCAGCCATAAGGCCCAGCCACTCGATCGGGCATTTTTCAAAACTATTAAAAGCTTATTATGAGAGCGTCGCTGACAGCTGGACCAGTTCCCATCCACGACAGGTTCTCTCCATTTACCATGTGGCTGGTCTCTTTTGCAAAGTGTTTGCAAAAACTGCTACTGTAGATATATCAACTGGGGGCTTTCGGTCTATAGGAATCTACCCACCAGATAAAAATATTTTTTCGGACGTAGATTTTATGCCAGCGGAAGTAACAGAGCAAGATTTAGGTGAAGATTCAGATGACGAAGGTTACTTTTTTATCCAGTTTCATGTTACTGATACGATAGGGTCTCAGCCGTAATCAAAATCAGAACAGTCAGTAATTTTATCTTCAGACATTATTCCCTTCCCAAAAAGTCAACCCTACTAACATCGGCACCTAATAAGGCGCGACTTTTAAAAGAACAAGAGGAAAAGAAGGAAGCAAAAAAAAAGAGAATGAGACGAAAGCCTTACTGAAGAATCAAACGATCAAATCTTAAAGTGTGAAAGTTCGTGCTGCTGCCAAAAGGAAAGTTTTTGATGAATTATCATCTGATGAATCAGTAGCACTCTCCTATCAAGAAAGTGTTGATTCTTGTGACATTCATTTTTCTGATAACGACGAAGAGTAAGACATTGATGTTGTACCAGATATTTTACCTGATAGTAGTGAAGGTTTTTGGGAAATAATCATACAGATTATTTGTCGCCAAAGTCTGTAAGTAAATGATGATGGTTGTGAAGGCGTATTTTTTAAGCGACTGCCCATAACATTTCGTTTTCGTAAGATAGCGGAAGATGCATTTTTTCGAAAAGACGATATTGTTTTAAAGCTTTTAAAGCCAATAAAAACTACTACTGCCCTATTTGTAGGGGCAAGAATATGCAAATGAAGATTTTTTAAAAACTTTTTTATTTATTAGTGAACTTATAGAACTACTAGAAAAAACAATATGTAAGCTCTCCCGTATTACCATTGGAAAAGTTTTAAACTGTTATTGTTTCTGAAGACGACAGGACATAACGAAACTGCGTGTTTTGCCCTTAACTACCCTATATTCACAAATCCTAATATTTTATAATTTTTCAATCATCAGGAGGACCTTGTGTAAGACTTGGATTTCTTTTGGTCTCCACTTGATCTACAATCTTGATCAAGTAAAATTTCTTGCCGAATATTGTTTATCATACGTACGAATTTTCTCTAGCAAGAAAATACCTTTAGTATTAGTTTAAACTGTTTTTTTTCATTTAATATCAAGAGCACCAATTGCTGATGGTTATTAGCGACATATTATATTAAGGTACAATTTCTTAATTAATTGCCCAAATCTGTTCTGCTGTAGTTATAAATATAAATAAAATGGTTATGGCTACTTCATATATAACAATTTTAGATAAAATATTTATAGTATATTTTGGTATATTTTTAAACCTCAGGCTCTCGCTCCGACATCTTTCGTCTTAGGTTAAAATTTTTGTAGACGTTAAAAGCTAATGGAAAAGCCGTTTATTAAATCATATCCCAGGGGCAAAAGAATCAATTTTCCCTTAATAACGTATTCATATTTTCCTATTCTGAAATAACACCCAAGCGCCTTGTCCTTGCTTAGGGCATGGCTATGAAAAAACGATTTTCTTGTACAGCTTTTTAGGGCTTGTTTACATACCCAGGGGATATCTAAACTATAAAGATGGTAGCTTGAATTTTACTACATTTTTATGCGGAAAACAGAAAAAATAGGGTTAAAGTGATTCGGTTTTATTTGAGCAGGAGTATTTTTTTATCTTAAAATGGTTCAACAAAAGAAATATGAAAATTTGATAAAAATTAAAGTGAACGGACTTTTATAAAACTATAGCTGACTAAAAGAAAAGAAGTTAGAAGAAGTTTTAAGTAAAAAAATATAAACTTTAAATACACTGATTTTCCACACAATAAAAAAACCGTCCAACAGTAATGGTATACATTTAAAATAATTTATCTCTTCATATACATAATCATCGGTAACTCATACCAAATATTTAAGCGCTTTTCACACACTTTCACAGCTGCTAATCTGCAATCTGAATCATGATCTGGAAGGACACTCCTTCATCGTCGGTTTTCCTCTATCTTTGCTGTTTAAAACTTTATGTAACTTATTTGGAGATATATAGAAAACTATTTTGTATTACAGATATTTTAGATGCTTCTATTCCTAGAATATGAAGCCTTCGCAGAATTTTTATAACAATGAAAATATATGTTATATGTCATAAGAAAAGATAATTATTTCTTTTTGTAAAGTGAACATTCCACTATTTTTTTTTCAGATTGTTTACAATACCAAAAGTCAAAAGAGATACTAATTATCAGAAAATATATACCGAAGAAGTTCTCCAGAGTGCTTTAACAGACATTGGAAATGGAATGCCCAAGAAACTGTCAGCAAGTAAATATGGAATTTCCAGACAAACTCTTCAGCATGGACTAAGTGATAAATTCTTCCACTAAAAGTGGATTACTGACTGCCGCAGGAAAGGTTTCCATAGAAGAAGGGACGATATTTAGTCTTCAGTGAAAGATTTTTGGGACGCCGATCCACTTAAGACTTTATTCAAGGACAACCAACCTGGAAGACACTGATATAAATCCTTCTTTTAGCGTCATCCAAACTTGAACCTAAGTACTCCAGAAGTGGTAACTAAAGCAAGCAGCTGCGTTTCTGAGAAGGGCATAAAAAACTGGTTTTCCAATCAATGGTGGAAAATTATTTAAAGGAAAAAAATTATTGTGATATATTGCAAGATTAAAAAAAAATGTGTTCAACAGGGACGAAACTTATTTTCTCCTTTGTCCTAAGGAGGATAAAGTTGTTGCTCCTTGCGGTACTAAAAATGTTTCCACCAGATTGATCAAGGAACAGCAAAGGCCAATATTACTGTGATGTTCACCTTCTCAGATGCTGGCTCTGTAACTTATCCGATGATCATTTACACTATTCCCCTATAAGAGGCTTCCTGCTGCTATTGGTAAAAGTATTTCTAATGCGTGGGAATAGGATCAAGCGACAATGTCTGGATGAAATCTGAATTATTTATAGACTATATCAAATATATTCCATCCCCATCTTTGCAGAAACGAAATACAGTTTCCTGTCATCCTTTTTGTGGATGGTCACACAACTCACATGAAGTATGATTTATGTATCCTTTTTATGAGGCTTCAAATAATACCCATTGCATTATATCCAAATGCTACCAGTCTCCTTCAACCAGCAGATGTTAGCTGCTTTAAACCTCTGAAAAATGCCTGGAAACGTTCAGTTCTGAAATGGCGAAGAATTAATCCCTTCATTGAATTGATCAAAAGTTATTTTGCACAAATATTCCTTAAGGTCACTAAAGAGTTTTTCAATTTGTATCGGTTTTAAAGCTTGCTTGACTTTTCAAAATGCATTGCAAAGAAGACAACAGGACCAAATATAGCTGTTGGAAATGGGAATGGAAAGGACAGTTGCGAAGTGACATATGATGACTTTATTTACATTGTTGGACAAGAAAACCAACTTAGACAATACAAGGAAAACTCGGAGAAATGTGATGAAAGTGATGATTTGCAGTTCCTTGTAAAAATATTTTTAGGGTTTACAAAAGGGGAAGCTGCTGAATCATGCAGTTCTAGTGCAAATGATTCCCTTGTTACTGTGCTGTTTGATAATAAAGAGTGTGAGTTACATCAAAATGAAGAGAGTGTTTTGCTAATTGTAATCTGCCTGCACCGTATTTCATTCAAGAAAGTATTAAAGCTATGGAAATAGTCTTCGGAGATAGTGTACTTATTCAAGAGCAATCTGAAATCATAAGACACTATAATGAAACCAAATTCCAAAGACAACCAATTTAGTACAATTTTAGAAAACTTAGAATTTCAACAAAAAAATATTGATCAAGAACTACCGTCTGTAGGAGGCAAAAAAAGTCAAGAAAGAGAGTGCCACATTTAATGTAACACTCCAAACAATTGTGATTCTATCGTGGAAGCTGTTGATCACGGGTTTCGCGACACTTTTCTATGGCAACTGACATCAGAGCGAAAGTCTCAGCGGACAACGGAAAAAATGCCATACGTGATAACATCTAGTAGGTGGAAAAAAATGAATGAAGAAAAGGAAGAAGCTAAGCTACAGAGAGAGATGAAGACAGAAGAAAGTAGGAAAAAAGTGAAATGAACACAATGATCAAAGTATCAAAGAGGCCAGAAAAACCAAACGTCAGCAACTTAACAGCATTTTTGACGGAAAACGAAGCTCCGATGACCAAAAAATCCATTATATTAACCCAAGGGAGTTTTCCAAGTTCAAGTAATCTAAGTAACACGAGGATGTGCACAATCCCAATGCCCCTTCCTAAGGATATCATTGGTTATAAGAGATTGTGTTTTATAGGTACGAAAAATACAACAGTAGCAAATTTTGGAATTAAGTGCCAGAACTGTATGAGAATGTACAAATCAGTACAAATTACTGCATATGCAGACGATGTAGCCATCATTAGTAGGAATAAGCCACGACTAATGGAAGTGTTCAAACAAATTGATCCTGAAGCAAGAAAAAGAGGTCTTAAAATAAACGAAGCAAAAACGAAGTATATGGCAGTCAAAAGAATAACTGACAATGAAAATAATATCACAATAGAGTTTTTGAATAGTTCCCTGGAGTTTTTGACGAGTTCCTGAATGCGTCCGAAAATGTTTTGGACTATATTAATGCATTAGATGTTCGTTTGTAATACTCCATGTAATGTTTTATATAGCTTTTTAAATATGTGTTCTTATTGTATGCCATACGATAAATAAAATAAATCACAATAGACAACTATACTATCGAACGAGTGGATGCCTTTACATATCTCGGCACAGAAATCAATCAGAAGAACTCTGTAAGTAGCGAAATTAATGCACGTATTTCCAGCGGGAATCGTACATACTATGCTAATAAAAGATTGATGACATCGAAATTATTAGACAAAAGAACCAAAATGACTATCTACAGAACACTGATTAGACCCGTAGTAACCTATGGATGTGAAACTTATGTAATGACGAAAAAAGATGAAGCCCAACTCAGGACATTCGAGAGAAAAATACTGAGGAAAGTATATAGCCCGGTACAAGAGGAAGATGGCACATGGAGAATCAGGAGAAACGACAAGGTTAATGAGTTAAATGAAGGTTATGACATTGTAAGATTTGTGAAAAGTCAAAGACTGTCATGGCTGGGATATGTGCAGAGACAAAGCGATGCAAAAACAACTAAGAAAATGTTACAATGGAAGCCCATAGGAAGGCGAAAAAAAGGAAGGCCCAGAACGAGATGGTTGGATGACGTGGAAGACGACCTGAAAACAATGAACATAAGACAATGGAGAAGAAGGGCACAAGAGAGATTTGAATGGAAGGACATAGCCAGACAGGCAAAGACCCATCCAGGGTTATGATGCCAAAAGAAGAAGAAGAAGAACTGTATGAGAATGTACCATTATAAATGCCTGCTGAAAAAAGACTTATACACAACTTAGTATTTATGCATAGTGTGCCAAAGAAATGAGTATTTACTTATCTTTTCTGTTCATACGATAAATATTTTTATTTTAAGTTTCAACGAAATTTTGTTCATTCAGTTAAGGTTTTTATTTCAAAACATTTCAGCTTAAGTTACAGTTTTTTTTATTTAATAAATGTAAACATTTATTTAAAATAATTAGAGCTCTTATTGTTCATTCCATTACTATGAAAGTGCAGGAAACGTGCCAATAACTAGTAATTTCTCTGTTTTTTAATTTAAATTAATTTCATTTAAATATCGACGGCGGAAAAGCAGGAACTCGTAAGTGGCAAGATGATGGTTTTACAGAAGACCAAAAAACCGTATCATTTTTCATTTAGAGCGCATCTTATTATGTTTTTTTGGGAAATAGGATTACCTTTGGTGATCAAAATAAAACAAGCAGATATTTTTTAGAGTAATTTTGAATTTAAGTAAAATGACACTAGTTACGAGGTAATTTTTTATCTAAGAGTTCACTTACGAGGTAATACTCATATTTAAAATAAGAGAAACAACTTTATATCTTTGAATAATTTATTAGAAAAATAATAGCAGCATATTAACATTGTCTTACTTCAACGGTATCAAATAAATTCTGGAAGAAGTTATATTTTTTCATAAAACTAGGTTAAAGAGTTAACTATTTTTCTTTGTTTATAAGGTGATGAATCATAAAAATACCAACAGTCACGTGGAAGACACCATCGCCTGAAGGTGTTCAAATTTAGTTTTCGTTATTAAATTTCTGGAATTGTATAGAGGAAAAAATATCACAGATTTAAAGTCAACTTTATCAGGCCGGATTGATTTTTCCTGAAACTCTTCACAAAAGTCCACTTTGTATGAAATTTTACCATTTATTTTGTACTGAATCGCACGAATATCCGTAACTAGGTAATTCGAATTACTTGTTCTTGAAGGTATTATAGACTTATACTTCATTATACTTCATTTTCGGAAAAAGTCAAAGTTTCCATTTCTTGCTTCATATGGCTGAATTCGCCTAGCTTCTTGTGTGATTTTTAGGTAATCGCTTGGTAAGTATATATCTTTATTTTTCAAAAGTGTTTCTTTTACACTATGAACTCAGTCATATTCCATCTAAGTGTACCATTTTTCAAGAAAATGAAAATTACCAAGATATGCAATGTAAAGTTTTGACGACACAATTTAGTCTTATAATAAAGTGCGCTTGCAGGTATTTACGGAGACAACTTCACTGCTTAAACATCCATAGTTATTAAATGGTATTCTCCTTTTCATGCTTTTTCTTGTATTGTTCTTTTTCAGTTCTTGCCAACTTTTTCTTTGAAATATTTTTCGTAATATTCTTGTTTGAAATTGTCATTTTGACACATAAAACAATTATCGCATTGATCTTTGCGAGACTGAAACAAAGAAATTTTCATCTGGTTTGCCACATTTTTGAATAGCTTTAAAAAAAAGTATTTTATGATGTTCCTCTTTGCACCGTTTCTCGTAAATCTTGTAAAATAGCGACAAATATGCTTAGAAACGCAATTATTACAATGCATAGAATGGAGATGTTTACTTTAGCATGGCTAAATTGACAATTACGAGGTACTGCATCAACAACATGACTGGAAAAAGTTACGAGGTACTATGTTCTGTAATTTAAAGTCTTCCGAAAATTTTCCAGCTTTAACCAGTTTAATAGGTACCGTTACTTATTCTAAACCGAAAACCGAAATATTTCATTTTATGCAAATTTGTTAGTTACGATGTCCTGCCTTTCCGCCGTCGATATACTTAGGTTATTTTTAAAAACAGTTGTATGATAGAAAAGGTAGGAAATCACACAGCCCAGAATAAAAGTTCCCGAAATTGTGATTCTTTTCTTGTAGAACTCGAAAGTATTTTTCTCGGGACATTTCCTTAAAGTGCCAATAACTGGGGGCGTTACCTTACATAATAGAATTATATTTGGAAATATTTCTATATCGTCGGTCCCAATATCTTAGTTTTTTGTTTTTTTTTTTCTGATTTGCTATAATGATACCATTAATTTCGGTAAATATGTTTCTTTAGTGATGACAATAAATTTGGTTTTAATCTGGATATCTATAAAAGTCAAGTAATCAGCTCATCATAAATTTCGTTTTTATTGCCAATCGTTCTTTCCTTCATTTTCCCATTTCACGCAGTGTTAATTCCGGTCACTATATTTAACGGATACATACCTTTCTTTTATGTCAGTCTGATATAAAATCTCAACAACCTCGACCGGTATATTCTGTGTGTTTTTTGTTATCTATAAAATCTGACTGAATTGTTTTTGGTGGGCTATTATACTGGCCGGCGGAACTTTTTTATTGTATTTTATTGGATTAGATTCTCGTTTTGGCGATTTTATTGGCATTGGACGAAATTGATATTTTTTTTATAATACACGATGTTTTTTATCTAACTATCTGCATTAATCATGTGGCATCATTAGCAGAGAAACAATAACAGTATACAATAACAAACAATAAGAAATTTAAATACCTTTGTTTAATTTTTAGAAAGATTCACAATTTTTTTTACAATTTTTCTTGTCCAGTTCATCACGCAAATCCATCGGTAGTTTATTATCTTTTGTGATTATGTCTAATTTTTAAATTTTCAGCTACTTTTAAGACTTTTTTTAAATTTTAAGTTATGATAAGGAAATAGGTATTCTTAATTTTGAACCTGTAACACTATACAGAGAGATTCATGAACTAATACAGAATATATGGAGAAAATAAATATTGCCCGAGCAAAGAAAGAAGGTAATTATGTATGTATGTACAGCGTTAACAGGCCTTTTAGGCCCATTGCTGGATGGATAATTTCAATCGTTTTCTATTCTTAGCTAACAGCTTCCAATCTCTAATTCCCATCTCTCTGACATCTTCCATTACTGCATCTCTCCATTTCTTTCTTGGTCTTCCTCTCTTTTTTTGCCCTCAGGTACTCTCCAAGCAATATTCGTGACTAGTCTATTACCTTGCATTCTTTCTAGATGGCCGAGCCATTCTAGTCTACGTTTTTTCACCACTTTTGTTATTGTAGGGTTAGCATACAACTGATACACTTCTGCATTAGTTCGTCTTCTCCATTCTCCTTCTACTACTTTTTCACCAAATATTCTGCAAAGTATCTTTCTTTCCCATGCTTTCAATGTATTCTGTACGGTTTTGTTCATAGTCCATGTCTCGGCAGCGTATAGCATTGTGGGTCTAATTATAGTTTTGTATACTCTTATTTTTGTATTACGAGATATATCTTTGGCCTTAATTATTTTGCTCATGGCTCCAGCACACCTGTTGCTCTTGGTCAGTCTCAGGTTGATTTCAGTTTCTTCTTTACATGTCTGATCAATAAGAGTACATATATTTATCGACCTTCTCGAATTCTACAACTGATCCATTCTCCACCTCCAATTTAAAGGATCCCCTGGTGCTTATTCCTTTTTTGCTTGAGATCTCCATGTACTTTGATTTATTATTATTAACTTTTAGTCCCATTTTAGAGCTTTCCCGAATCAGTCTTTTTGTTATATTTGATAGTTTTTCTATTTCTAAGAAGATAATTATAGTGACAATTAATTTACTGAATGTATCATATAAAGTAATGGCTGATATAGAGACAAACTAACGATATACACAGAACAAAGCATCGGAGATTGCCAATATGGTTTTAAAAAAGGAAGATCCACGATAGAAGCTATACATTATACATACGCTAAAACAAGTAATAGAGAAAGCATACGAGTACGACGGAGAAACACATATACTTTTCCTATAATTTAAACAGGCGTTTGACAAACTAAACAGAATAAAAGAGCGTATACCAAATAAAATTATAAGAATGATATAAATGACAATGCGAGATTCCCAAGCAACAACAGACACCGGAAAAAAAAGGAATAAAAAAAATAAAAAATTGGAGTAAGACTAGGAGATGCGCTTTCAACGGTACTATTTATTCTAACACTAGAAACGATCATGAAAAAGCTGTCAAACGGAGAAGCTATAAACAAAAATGCAGTACAAATAATAGAAATGCGGACGATATAACCATAGTAGCAACAGATAAAAGAGCATTAAAGCAAACCTTTCAAGAAATAGAAAACAAAGCTACACTGAGAGGACTGGAAATAAATGGAAATAAAACAAAATATATAAATGTAAGCAAAAAAGATACAAATCACAGAACAGATAATAGATGCACACAGTTTTGAAGAGGTTGAAACATCAAAATATTTGGGAGTACTAGTCAATAGAAGAAATGGGAGATTAGATATGAAAAGAAGAATTAAGCGGGAAACACAGCGTTTTATAGAAATTAAAAAATGTTTAGGGATAAGAGGATAAGCCGAAACACAAAAATGAAAATCTACAAAACTACCATAAGACTAATAGTAGCATATGCTGTAGAAAGATTTACATTAACGGCAAGAGAAGAAGAGCAATTTAAAGTTTTTGTGGGAAATATTATCAGAAACATATTAAGACCAAAGAGGGAAAACAAAAAGATGCAAGACAATGGATGAATCACGAAATGCAAGAATGGATGGGTCAGGAGAACATGATTAAAGCTATAAAAGCACAAAGAATTAGATAATATGGACACATAATGAGAGAAGAAAAGAGAAGAGAGAAGAGCAATTCATTAAGAGTTATGGACTCATAACTTATATGGTTATGAAATAAAATGGATACCTCAAGGTAAAAAAAGCAGAGGCAGATCTAAACTGAGATGGAGACAACAGTGTTGCATATTTCTATGATGACGGGTAGACTCTTAGTGATCTAGTAATAGTACTTTTGCCATTTATGGTCTGTTAACAGTTGTTTGTTACTAATAATAAGAATAATGTACAATAATTCTCGTGAAAGAAAGATTCTTGAACTACTGAAAAGTTCTGCGAAATTTTTTACTGCATTTACAGGTAAACTACATTTTTGCTCATTATTTTTAAATTATTAAAAAACGTGACCTCAAAAAGTTAATGTAGTAATTTGATACCAACCCTAGACTAGCAACATTATAAAATATATTCTACAACCAATATTATAAGCCTAGTTTTATTTTAAAATCAAATAACACACCAAGCAATGATGTTTTAATTGAAGAGCATATTATTAGAGATTCCTTGAGTTTTGATGAAGAAGATGAGTCTGATATAGACAAAAGTTATGATGAACTACTTGTGGTGGATTTGAAATCGGATCTGCATTACTGAAATGGGCAGATGCCGTCATTCCTGACAGTGAGATAAAAGCAATCATGCTAGGTATGGTTGATACGGCCAGAATAAAAATGTTAGCATTAATATGTTTTTCTTTTGGATACTCAATCCTCAAGTAAAAATCATCACTCAGAAATTTATTCAATCCTTGTATTAACCTCGGTAGAATATCAATTCGATTTGCATCAATATCTACAGGATTTGTTGTTTCAATAAATAAAAATCAGTAACCAAAATGGTCATGATAAAAATAATCCAATAAAATAGAGTTGCCATATAACTATACTAGCAAAGTTCAAACAAGTAGGTACTCACAATCTAATGTTAATATTTGATATGGTTATACTCTACTACCATGAACAACTTTTCTAATTAAAAAAAACACGGCTATAACGATTCCAAATACCTAAGAAAAACAAACTACAAAGTTCTATGTATAGCGACCCAAGTAAATCTCTGATAAATGTTTGTAACGAAATTATTAAAAACAAAATTATATACCACAGAATGGAAATTCCTATTAACGAAACAATACAAATATTTCAATTAATATACAAATCATAAAACAACTGTTTCTATTTTCCTTTTTTACCTAGTTTATACATTTTAAAGACAGGTTCGTTATCGACTACTAATTACAAAAAGCAGTAATTTTAGACGTCCAACCTTCAAAATATTCTCTGAACCAAATACTTGTAGTAAATGAGATA
This sequence comes from Diabrotica undecimpunctata, assembly GCF_040954645.1. Taxonomy (NCBI): domain Eukaryota; kingdom Metazoa; phylum Arthropoda; class Insecta; order Coleoptera; family Chrysomelidae; genus Diabrotica; species Diabrotica undecimpunctata. Next base: position 3,265,575 of record NC_092806.1, on the reverse strand, counting down.
CTTGGATTTAATTAGTTGACAGCAAAACATATAGAAAGCATTATATAGACGATATCAGGAAGTAATTGGTCAAGTAAATAACCAATTACCTGCTAGGAATTGACTCATTTAAATGAAATAGGTGGATCATTTAATGAATCATTATCACTTTCTACGAAATGATCACACCCACATGGAGGCGGACACTGTCTTTGCGCTGATAGAGCGAAAGAGAAAAAACTTAAAAAATTAGAATTAAATAGAAATTAAAATTTTTATTTTAGCGCCCTGGGACTGGCAGCAGTTAGTCTTAGTCAATTTTAGGTCTTTCTATGATGTTAAAGCATTTCAAAATTTGCCTTTGATTAATATAAAAAGAGACATTAACAAACAACAAGTTCTTCTGCCAAACTGGGCTTAACTGCAAGTAAAACAAAACAGCATGGGAACTTTGTTTTTGAAAAGTAATATTCATGGTGAAAACCAGGAGATTGACCTTGTTATATTTCGAAGGCGACATCTTACCTTGCCAGAAGATTTGCAACTGGTATCACAAAGTTCAATACCCATATCATAACAAAAGTATTATAATATATTGCCATTACTGCCATTTGTTCCGAAATTTTGCGAAATTTTGAGTGGTTTGTACATAAAATACCATTTTGGTTAAACACATAGATATATTATTTATATCAGTAAAGGTAAATTGTATGGTTAAATAAATTTTGTAAGTCATATAGTATTGTAGTTGTTATTGGATACCCCAAACTAAGTCTTAACACTACAATACCTTTATTAGAGGGATACAAGACCATGGCAATTAAACGGTTAAAAAACATAGAAAAAAATTTTGGTTTTTAAGTATAACAAATGCATAACTAATGTTTGTAATTTTTAGAACGATTTCCGAAGTGGAAATTGAAACATCAATAAACGTAATTTAACCTTTAATTGTGGCTTATTCCGATTTAAATAGTAATTAACAAATGCATAGTTTTAAACTAATTAAACACTATTTGGTTAATGGCCAATCCTTCGGTTTTGGGAAACTTTCTACTCTAATCTGAATTGGAAACTTCCTTAAACCAAAAAAAAACACATCACAAAAAGACCAATATTAATAAAGAAAGATAATATATAACCAAAATTAGAAATATATTGGATAAGCATATATTCGGAAAAGGAGGATTTAAAATTCTATAATATGATATGATGATCATAATGCTGATCATGATCTAAACGTCTTCTTCTTCTTCTTCTTAGCCTTCTATTGTACATTTGTATACATAGGCCTCTCCCAACTATTTTTATCGATATGTATCACGAGCAACATCCTTCCAATTGGTTCTGGCTATTTTTTTATGTAAACTACATATCTAATCTGTGGTCTTGCTCTTGAGCGTCTACTTTTGTAAGATCTTCAAGGTTGTATTGTGGCATTCCAGCGTTATAACACCCTAACATCTATGCCCAGTATTTACCTTAGACATTTTAAGCCTCTATCGTTTTCTATGACTTGCTCTATTAAGTTATCGGTCGATTTTCTTATGTTACATTTTAGCCTTTTCTAACGTAAATGTCTATGACTTAGGAAGTATACATAATGCAAAAATAAATAACATTTTAAATGGTTTTAGAAATAACAAATCAAAAAACGATATCAAATGAAATAGTATAGTTTCACTGGATTAAAATCTACCTAAATCAAATTGCTATTGTATTCTTACTAAAGCTAAAAGGTTACCGCATTCGTACATAAAATATTTCCCGAAGAGAATCTAGTTATTTTGTAGGATAACAAAGTTTGATTTGATCGTAAATTTGAATACCTTTTCTCATAAATCAAAATAAACAGCTTCAGCTCTAACTAACCCGAAATATAACTAAAGTATTATATATATTTAGAGAGGTAATAAATAATGCTACATTTTGCTTATAATATATAAAATATTTGTGTCACAATAAATTAAAACAACTGAAACTATATTTTAATTATTATTTATATTATAATTAGGCTATTACACAAATGCTCGAAGTGAACACCGAAAAATTTTGGTTTTATAAATATCGTCAACAAATGCCACAAGGGTTATTACCGCGATTTGACGATTAAGTAATTTTTTAACACTAACTGATAACACAAATATCTACTTGTTTATTAGTGTCTTGTCATATTAAGTCGGATAAAGGAATTCATACCATTATGTATTATAACTCCGCCTTTGGTAGATGGTGGGTGAATCGAGTGACTCTATAACTGTGCCGGTCCCTAGCCCGGATAAAGGAGCAACGTTTGTACCAGGAAGGGTATCAGGTCGTAATAACCTTGCTAAAACCACGGAAAGAAGGAATATGAAAAATAGTTTAGAGGCTAGAGTGTTTCCCGTAAGCGACGTGCAGTTGCGGCTTCGCCTGTCCCCTGCGAAAAGGGAGCTAGGGCTACTGTGGATTCGTCCACTTAAAGCGCAAAAAAACCAGCTGTTTTGACTTTTTTAGTTACTTGGGTTTCAACATCTTTCGACATGTCCTCCACTAATGGTATCTTTTTAACATCTTTTTCACATTCTTTACCAAACATAATTTTAACAAAAAATTTATTTAAAAATTCCTTTATAAACGGTTTATTATTCCAATCGGGTTACAGAACGTTTTCGGAATTAATATTCCATCATCAGTGCTAAAAGTATGATCACTTCAATTAAATCAACCATGCCAATGTGTGCCTCAAGCTAAAAAAGTTCTAAAGTTAATCTAAATTGAAAGTTTGAAAACTAAATTCCAAATCTTTATTCTCACATCTGATCATTATAATTAACTGACAAAACAAGACAACTCAATAGGCACATTCAAAAAGTCCACAAGTCTGTTTGAGAATAATCCTGACTTTGCAATTTCTAAATGTTAGAAATATTTGACAACCCTTATTAAAAAGGAAAACCGTATTTGTCTATAAAGACGTGCTGAATTTTATTGTGTATTTTAAATATAAAGGATTACTTTTATTTGATAAGGATCGGATAGTTCAGACGGTTTTTTTTGCTTATTGGCTTTGGCTTGGAACCTTTAGCCACGTAATTACATATGAATATTAGTATTCATTCATACAGGATTGTACAAGGAGGACACTTTTCACGCCCATGGATTCGTCAGAGCAGCTTTATTTTAACAAACAAGACATAAACCACGGTTAGTTAGGTGGACAACATATGGTAAATATACAGAGGAAATGTTAATGCAAGCGATCAATTTTACACTACAAATGCAAATACTTTACAGTGTTTCTGCTTAGTATCACATCTTTGTAAAATTGTTTTACAGCTACTGTTGGTTGTAATTTTTATAAATTAGTGCCTGTGCTTTCACCAAACTGAATCCTTCGTCTGTCCTATTTAAATTTAATATTTTATGTTGTTTGATATAGGCAAGTAGATCACATGTGTTGAATTTTTCTATCACCATATGTGGGTGCTGTAATGGATTGTTAGCTATAGAATCAGCAATAATATTACAAAAAATATCTGAGTGTCCCTTAACCCGTACAAATTTAACACCATATGGATCTGATAGTTTTAGTAACTGTTGGAAAATTTCTAATATGAATATATTGCTATTGATTGTGAATTTAAAGTTTTGTAAGGAGTGTAATACTAACCGTGAATCACTGCATATGACAATTTTGTTCCACTGATTTTGACACCACACTTTAAGGGCTTTGTATATAGCACATGCTTCGGCAGAAAAGATGCTGGATTGATTATTTAAAATAAATGATTTTTTAATGTTCATTTTTGGTACAAAGTAAGCACTGTTGGCGATTTTGACCCGTCTGTATAGGTCAAGATATGGTCTGAATAGCAACTTAAGATTTCTTTGTGAGTAGTGTAACAAAATTCGTTTTGGTATTTAGGAATAATAATATTTGTAGCTAGAACACTTGTTAGATGTGGTATATCCAACGATTCCCAGATAAGATTACAAGAAGAATTTATTAACTTGAGTTCGTTGCAAGTTATAATTGCTCTTGCAAGTGGTGGAGAGTTTTTGTAATGAAGTATGTGGATGTTAAATCAGCTGTATTTAATTCATGTTGGTTGAGGAAATATTTGCTTGCCAGATATTCTCTGCGCAATGAGAGTGGGTTTTCAGATGCTAGAACTAGGATGGCTTCATTTGAAGTGCTTTTCATCGATCCTAACACAATTCTTAGAGCTTTAAATTTGATTACATCCATCAAGTTTACGTAAATTGGTTATACTAGCTGACCCACATACCAAACAGCAGTAATTTTCTGTCAAGTACGACACCAAGATATCTAAATTCCGAAACAATTGGAATATCATTGCCATGTAAGGTTACAGCGTGATCTTTAATAGGGTGTTTTCTTGAAAAAAATACTACGGCACATTTTTGGTACGAAATATTGAATCCATTTAACCAGGTCCAATTATCCAAGTTGTACATAATATATAGTAGTGCTTTCACTGTACGTTTTCTTATGTCAGTAGATGACAATATCAACAGCATATTGTAAACAAACAATATTGGGAGACCATAATTTGTGCAAGTCATATATGTACAAATTAAAAAGAAGTGGACTTCTTTTTAATTTGTACATATATTCATACATATATTCTAACAGCTCCCTGTAGAATATCTTTTGATGTAATCTTTGGTCCAATAATATTGTGACCTAAGTTCAGACAATAGAGTGTCGCACTTCTACGCAGAAGGTCAAGGATAGAATCCCAGCGTTAATGAAAACATTTAGATGTTTTTAAAATACCTACCAGCTCGACTCAGTCTAAGAACCTTGGTAAAAAGGGAGCCTATTATTAATATTTATTTGATAAGAACTTGTGATGAACAAGCACCACAAGTTCATTGATGCTGTGTTTTATTTTTTTGTTTCCTGTATTAGTATTATTATTACAAGTAATATATAATATATTAGAATACCTTCTCGTAATTTAAAACTCACTGCAATTTTTGTTAAAATAATCAAATTCAAAATATCTTTTCCTCAGATTCGATTACATTCAGAATTTATATAACCCTGGAGTATTTCTACTAAAAGCTTTCTTTGAAATGGTAAATCTGTTGAGGTTTAAAAGTAAATAGCATTCGTATATTTTTCCGTTCTTGCAAGTAGGTTTGAGTAAAATATTTATTTGCTTTATCTTCATTTTCTTTTTACCTTTCGTTATCTAACAAGATGCAGGAAAAACAAATTATTGCCTTTTTCTACCTTGAAGCTAATTTATACAGAAATTGGATAGCCATGTGCTACTTTTTTAATTATAGGAAATATATTGTTTTTCTTCTCATTTGATTGGTTACATTATAGTAATAACATTACTTATCGAATATTATATACAGGGTAAGTTTTTATTGCAACATTGGTCAATAATTTTATTGGGGTACAGAATATTTAAAAAACTTATTTAGAAAATGATATTCTCCAGGCTTAGATAGTATGCCGAATTCTACAGGGTAATTAATAACGGAAAACAGTGTAGCAACTTAGGCTCAGGATACTGAGACTCCGGAATCCCCGAAGAAGACATCAGATGTAATGTCGAAGGCGGTGTGTTTAATATTAATGAGCCTGAGTCGTCGGTTTTGAGTCATATAACAATGTGGTAAGATAATACACAATGGTACCTTCTTCTTCTTCCTCAGCTTTTCCCTTTTCAGGGAACTTTTCAACTTCCACCACTTTACTTTCTGGTGTCCTACTTGCTTGCTTTTCCGTCTCACCTTTATCTAAGTAAAGGGGCTGTGAGAGTTCTAGCTGAAAATCGGCCACTTTCCCATGTAAATCTCCATAAGAAAATCTAAGGTTCATTCTGCTCGTTTTTGACAAACGCAAAGACATCACCAAAACGGTATTACATCGTATCTCCGTTGTTATTAGACCGATCGTCACGTTCGAGGTATCAAATGAAAGGGGAAAGGAAATATGTTAACATAAAAAAAAATATGGCGGTATTGTCACAAGAACATTTTGTTATACCTCCGTTGTTATTGGACCTATGTTGACGTTTATGGTATCAAATTTATGAGATTGGTTATGGTCAGACAAATCGCATGCTCACGCCATCTGTTGACTACAGCCTTTAACTATGTCCAAACCATCTAGCACTCAGAATATCATTTAGTTTATCTACTTCTTTTGAGTTTTCATTGTCCTTAACAATAATTCTGGTGTGAAAGTTGTGCTGAATATATCTTAAGTAAAAACAAAAGATCATAAAAATGTTGTTTTGTACCTATTCATATTTTTTACCCATATTTCACATGTTTGGAGGTTTGACATTTTTATTTACTGTTCACGTTCTTCTATTATTTCATTTCCTTAACCTTTTTCTTCATTTTAGTAAGTACTGCTATGTCCATTTTCCATCGTTTTAGTTTCGTAAAAGTTTCTTGTTATTTTATTTTTTTTATACTCTGTACATTTAAAAATATAAAAAGTATAAAAAGTATAAAACAAAAACAAATATAATAAAAAAACAGAACAATACAATTTTAAATTAGTAAAATTATTGTATCACTTACATACTTTGTACAGACAACAACAAATGAGACAAACTGTAGCCACTGCTTGAGACACCCAAATGTAATTATAAACAATACTAATTTGTTTCTTTGTTATACATTAAGAAACTCGTCAACTGAATAATATGGTCTTTCAGAGAGATAGATTTTTGTCATCTTACGAAACTTAATGAAAGATGTTGCGGATTTAATTTCTCTTGGAAGGTGATTATAAAGTTTTTTTGCACTATATAGAATAGAATTCTTTACTAGCTGAGTGGACGGGATCGGTAAATAAACGTTACAATCCGAATTTCTAATGGAGTAGCCATGATCAGGTCTATCGAGAAAAATGTTTAGATGCTTGCGAATCAAACAAACCGTTTCAAAAATAAATAAAGAGGGAAGCGTCAAAATTCCGTGATTTTTGAAGTAGGTCTTGCAATGAGTTGTTTGTTTGAGATCAAATAGATAACGAATTGCTCTTTTTTGCAGGTTAAAAATAGTATCAAATTGGGCCGCTGTACTAGAACCCCAAAATAAAAGCCCATATCGAAGATGGGACTCGAACAATGAGAAATATGCCATTTTGACAGAAGATAAATTTAGTTCCTTCAAAACAGATCTTATTGCAAAGCAAGCTGAGGCTAGTTTCTTCCTTAAGGAGTCAGTATGCAAGGACCATTTAAGATCGCTGTCGATAAGAATACCTATAAATTTCACGGAATTAACGATACTGATTTGGCTCTCATTCAAAAGCAAGGGTTGAATGACTCCTTTATAAGATAATGCTACTGTCTTATCCACGTTAAAGCTAAGTAAGTTGGAGTCTGACCAAGCCTTGATTATAAGCAAATCAGCGGTTATAATTAAATGAAGCGTTGAAATATTAGAGCTGCTCCAAGTAATACTGGTATCATCAGCAAATAGAAAAATTTTCCCTTTAATTTTCAAGTAAGTGATGTCATTAATGAAAAGTAAAAAAAGAAATGGGACCTAATACTGAACCTTGCGGTACTCCACACTCAATGTCTTTACAACTAGAGTCGGTGTCTTTTATTCTAACCAATTGTTTCCTACCTACCAAGTAAGTTTTGAACCAATTCAAAGACACACCCCGAATTCCATAGAAAGTTAATTTTTTTAATAGAATGTCGTGATTTACGCAGTCAAAGGCTTTGGAATAGTCGTAGAAAACGGTGGCGGAGGAGAGGTTACTATTTAGTGATAGATATACCTCATGTAACACAGAAAACATGGCATCACTAGTACATTTATTAGACAAAAAGCCGAACTGATTTTGCGATAAAATATTATGTTTAAGGAGAAAGGGCATAAGTCGAACTTTTATAAGCCTTTCAATAATTTTTGATAGTGCTGGTAACAAGGGAATAGGTCTATAGTTGCAGGCATCAGATTTGTCTCCACCTTTATGAAGAGGAATAACGATGGCAGTCTTTAGGCAGTTAGTTTTTTTATAATAATTTATTTCTGCCACACTTTACAGCTTACAGCTCAGTAACAATTTTTTGTAAGTTTTGTAGCACCTCTCACTTGTAAACAGAGTATGTAAACGGATAGGACATGTAAGTTTTTCTTCCTTGTTATTTTGGTATAAATCTTTGTAACTATTAATATAGTATTTTTGTATCATTTATATCTGTATATGTAGCTGTTTGTGGTGAAACAGTAATAAATGTTTAATTTATTTCTCTGAACCATTTTGTCTGTTTATTTAAAAAGTCTCCTAACCTCTTTTTTGTGTTTTTAGGACGGAAGAACCTTTTCTTTCCTCCAGCAGGAAGTTTCCTCAAGTCGGCCTCCCATTTCAAATAGCTAGAGGGAACTCTTGTGTTTTTTTTGTCTGTTTGTTCCAGGAGATTCATGTAAGTATCTTTGTGTTTCATTTTTGTATCTGCTTCAATCTAATCCCCCTGTTTCATTCACTTATCCACGACTCCAGCTCTCCAAATAAACCCTGAACCCCTTTCGCATAAGTTTCAATTTGTTTTGCTTGCCCTATTTCCATTCAATAATTTGTGTCCCCAATTTTTCAACCCCTTATAGTAATAATCTATGTGGTAGGCAAAATATTTCGTTACAATTTGGCGCCCAACGTGGGGCATGTTTTAGATTTGCGTCAAATTGTATCTTCGTTACAATATAATGTTTTGCTTTCTTAGCAAAATGAGTTATTTATTGAATAAAAATAATTTTGTTACATTTTCACTTAATATTCAATACTTATTTCTACTTACAAAAATTAAATGTATAAATAAAAAAGTAAAAAAAAATCATTTAAAAAAATTGAGAAAATCAAATTTTGTTTTGTAGTTCACCCTGTATACAAATTTGTGTCAATGATTTCAGTTAAACTGAATTTAAAAATGGTGCAGTGGTAAAGATTTAGGAGACATTCGTTGGACTTTCCGAGTTTGAATTTGTATCACCTAGAGTGTCTGACAAAGCAGGGATGCTAAAATGATGTCAAAATACTCTATTAATATCGACTCGAGCACGGGAAGTTTAACGAATTTCTCCTCTTAGACCATATATTTAGCTAGAAGTCAAAATATTTGGTCTAAGAGGGAAATGAAACACACTTTGACGCTGCTGATGAGCTTTCGAATTTATTTAATTCGTTTGCAAGAGATCTATGTCAAAATTAGTTGAAACTGTTTTAGTAAAATTTGTCACAATTTATAAAACATTTTTTAACTTACTCGTCGTGAGAATGGTTTTATTGCTACACCCATTACACAATACACTAGCAGATTATGGTACAGTCCAGAACCTCAAAAAATCATACGAACAGCTGAATTTTGCTAAGAATGTCAATTTAAGTACCCTAAAATGGTGCAAAAAAATTAAGAGTCCTACTCCTGGACTTTCCTCTAAAATTCCAACAAAATCTTAGCCAAATTGAGTTTGTTCGCCTCGTTTTTATATATCAAATCTCTAATGACTGGACTATAAAATAAAGACACAGATTATACTAAAAACAACTATTACAAGACATGGGAAAAAATCAATTAAAATTATAATACCATCCTAATAAAGTAGCGCCTGTTTAATAATTCATACTACCTATATTTATGTTGTATTATATTAAGTATTGGAAAGAAGTTGTTTATTTTAACCCTTTTTAACATAATAAGATTTATTAAAGTTACACCCGACTCACCTAAAATAGGATGGCCTCTAGGGGTAGCTTGTCCTCCCATGGTTAATACGTGAGAATGATCGGACGTAACAACAATAAGGGTTTCTGTGGGATTTACTAGAGCCAAAGCGGCTAATAGAGCCGTCTCCATCGCCAGTGTTTCGTCTAATGCCCTATAAGCATTGTTGTAGTGATGTGCGTGGTCTATCCGCCCACCTGAAATCAAAAGCATATGTAAACATAACCTTCATTACCCAAACAATATAATATCTGAGAATATTGCTTTTATACAATATATACGTAGACAAAACATATGTATACATAAACTAACATTGTATAAATTGTTTTAAAACAAAGACCCTCAAAAATACAGCGAGATACAGAAATAGATAAGAAGAAAATTAAGAACACGCAAAAAAATGGAAGATCTGCACATATCTCACATATTTTCCAGACCTACAATCTGTAAATGTGGCACCTTCCTCTAAGTTATTCCAGATATCTCTACGTGATAGTTTTAGCAGTTCAAAAAAAAAGGAGAAAGACACATTTAAATTTAATGTGTGCCAGATGATGATTAATATTGTTCTGAAGCTATTTTCTTGTGACATTTTAAATTAATTTATATTTAAATGGGAATAAGCCACAATTAAAGGTTAAAATACGTTTATTGACGTTTCAATTTCCACTTCGGAAATCGTTCTCAAAATACAAACATTAGTAAATTAAACAAATTTTGTTTTTTGTTACTTAGTGAAAAATTCTTCTAATAATTTAATTTTATCTGACTCATCTATATTGACAATTCAGACATACCTTATACATTTTAAAGTAGACGACTTTAAAATGATATTGCCAATATTGTTGAGTTGCGTTCCTGGGACGACTTTACTAAGATAGTTCATTCGATTACATGAAATCAACTTTAACTTGAGAATATCCGTCAGAAAAGATCATAACATGTAATTCGTCTTTAAAAAGACAAATACATGCCATGATGACAGTAAAATTCTCCTGTTAGTGATTCCATAGTAAATTATGAGGGAAAAACCAGGAAAAAAACCTCATAATACTATCCCGACATGGTAAGTATTTGATCGTGCATTTAGTTTACCTTCAATAAACACCAAATTCCGATTTTATATATTTGTTATTTAAAAAACATAAATGATGTATTCTCTATATGTTACTGACTTACCAATAAACGTCAATAAACGTATTTTAACCTTTAATTGTGGCTTATTCCCATTTAAATATAAATAAGATGATGATTACATTCAATATTTCTCTGTATAAAGTTAATCACCCTAATTTTAAGTTTTTTTTTAACAATATTTTAACCTTCTTTCTTTTTCTTTCTAAAAGCTCCCTTTTTGAACACTGGTAGCACTTTTGTTACTTTTAATACATCTGGAAAAATCCCTTTAGTAAGACAATTATTATGAAGTATAATTAATTTGTCAAAGACCATTTTGATAAGAGCTCATGAGCACAGAGATAAAAATCCGCATTAATAAGACCAAAGGAGAATTAGACGGAGAAGGAGAATTAGAGTAGACAGGCTAATAATAATAACCTGAAAATAAGACTCGTCAAATATTACATTTTCTTGATATTACTCGAGACAGAGTTGAAAGCTGGACGCTCACTAAATCTCTATTATAAACCTCAAGCTTTCTAAATGTGGTGTATCGAGAGCTGCTACGCATAAGCTGGGTTGACAGGGAGACAAACGAAGAGGTATTACAATGTTTAAAAAAAACAACCCAAAGTGGTAAAAATTCGAAAATTGGAGTATTGTGCCGATGTCATGCGACACCTAGAAGACATGTCAATGTTACTATGCTAATGTCAATAATGATGTATATTAATGTTGCTTATATTCTTTTGATAGGTATAAATTTTACATTTAAGCTTTATTTTATAATTTTTATGTATTTTTCCATACACTTGTGTTATACACCTACGTATACAGGGTGGTTCAAAAAAGGTAACCCCGTCTCTAGGGTAGGTAAAAAACTGAAAAATAATTGGGGTTTGCTTAGTACAAAAATGTTTGTAACGCCATCCGTTTTCAAGATACAGGGCGTTGAAGAAAAAAAAATTACGCATTTTTTACGATTTTGCCGAAACTACTGGCAACATTGTAATGAAATTTTATACGAATATGTTTTGGAAGCTGATACATCCCATGAATTTGTTTTTATATCTGATTCTTATAGAGGGCGCTAGTTACACGGATCGTACTAAGTATTAGTCAATACAACTTTTTTAAGAGTATAATTATTAATCAAAATTTCAAGGAAACTTAAACATCATTCAATTTTACACGAAAAAAGTACTCTTGGTAAAACTCGATACTGTGTACCGTTTTCGGAATATTTTGATTTGAAAATTATGAAGTAATAATTGATGCTGGTATAAAATAGTTAGTAATTAAACAAAACTCACAAAAAGAAAATTAAATTAATGACTAAGAACATAAAATAAATTTCAATTACAGTAAGTGTTCAAAATGCCCTCCGTTTTCGCGAATACACAAGTCTATTCTTTTTTCTAAAGATTTCATTAACCTTCTAAACGGTAGGGGATCAGCTATGATGCCATTAAATTGACGTTGAATTCTTTCTTCCAATTCTTGGCGTGAATTTACATCTGTAGCATAGACTTTTTCCTTAATATACGACCAAACTCCGTAGTCCAAAGGGTTAAAATCGCATGACCGAGGAGGCCAATGAATCGGAGCTTCTGCACCTCTACCAATCCATCGATTCGAAAAATGATTACTCAACCAATTACGACATCTTCTATCAAAGTGTGGTGGAGCTCCATCGTGCATAAAAAATAAAGATCTTCGTTCGTTTAACGTTAAATCTTCTAATATCTCGAATAAGCAACTGTTTAAAAAATCAGGATACATATCACCATTTAAATTTCCAGGTAGAATATGATAACCTATTAATTTGTTACCTAAAGTTGCTGCCCAAACATTATTTTTAAATGAGTGTTGGTAATGTGATACCCTTTTGACTCGTGGATTCTCATCACACCAGTAGTGTGCATTATGGGAGTTAAACATACCTTGTCGCGTAAAGGTGGCCTCGTCCGTAAAAAGAATGCATTTCAAAAAATTTGGATTGTGGGCTGTCCTTTGTTGCACTGTTTCACAAAAATTCACTCTAACCTGGTAGATCATCTGGCAAGAGCTCTTGGACTTGTCTGTAATGATAAGGATGTAATTGCTGTTCTTTCAGTATCCGCCAAGTACTTGAAGAAGAAGTATTTGTTTGTCTTGCTATATTCCTTACGCTAACTGTTAGATCTTGATCAAGTAAATTTAAAATATTTTTTTCTTTATTAATTGTTCTTGTTGTTCTTGGTCTACCAGAATTTATTTTATTTGGTCTCACATTCCCAGTTTCTCGACAACGTCGTTCAACGGCTCTAAATGTTTTTTTACTTGGTAAGTTTCGTATAGGAAACTTTTTTGCATAACGTGGCACAGCTGCACCAGAACATCCTAAACATTCGTCTAAGGTTAATAACATGTCAGTGTATTCAACATTTGAGTACATTTTGATTTGATTTTACAAATAACAAGGTTTCAAAACTTTAATTATTTCCATGGCACACTTGGAGAAAATAGAGGTATACCTATTAGAACTTTATCATTACTACCAGACTCAATTATTACTTCATAATTTTCAAATCAAAATATTCCGAAAACGGTACACAGTATTGAGTATTACCAAGAGTTCCTTTTTCGTGTAAAATTGAATGATGTTTAAGTTTACTTCAAATTTTGATTAAAAATTATGCTCTTAAAAAAAGTTATATTGACTAATACTTAGTACGATTCGTGTAACTAGTGCCCTCTATGAGAATCAGATATAAAAACAAATTCATGGGATGTATCAGCTTCCAAAACATATTTGTATAAAATTTCATTACAATGTTGCCAGTAGTTTCGGCAAAATCGTAAAAAATGCGTAAATTTTTTTTCTTCAACGCCCTGTATCTTGAAAACGGATGGCGTTACAAAAATTGTTTACTAAGCAAACCCGAATTATTTTTCAGTTTTTTAAATACCCTAGAGACGGGGTTATCTTTTTTTGAAACACCCTGTATAATAAATAAAATAATTATGGCAGAGCGAATAAAACAATTATTCAATTCAATTCAATTTACTTCAATTAAAGTAATTATCAAAAAAGTATTCTAATCACGAATTTACAGTATAATATTAACGCTTTTATACGGTTATTATAACGTACATACAGGAAGTTAATTTTAAAACTAACTGAATAATTTTATAAATAAATAAATCACTACAAGGCGAGGTAGTAAGGTCCCTTGAAATCGGATCAAGAAGGTGAACGTTACATAAGCAAATAATCCCAACCCTTAGGGTTAGTTCGGAGCGCGAGTGCATCAAAATTGAATCCCAGTTCGTGAATAATTGCATCTCATCTGGCTGACCTTAGGGAAAGACTGCGGGAACTTTGCAAACTGGGTTTGTTTAAGATTTACTAATTTGTGTAGGTTATGGCTTTACAGCGAATCGATAGCAAATGTTTTGAAACTGATTTGGTCTATATGTACAAATTATCAAACACGGATAACTCAGTCTAGAAATAATCTGAATTTTCAAGCGTTTTCTGATTATTTAGGATAATGAAAATTAACTAGTTGATGATCAGTTGTTAATATTTTGTTGATTTACCTCTGTTTAAAAAAATGCATGGTCTACATTATCTAGAAATGGAAATATTTGAAATTTTTCGGAGAGCTCCAATTTAAAGTTCCAATTTCGAAATGTTCCAATGCGCAATCAAAGAAATGGAACGCATAAAAATAGAAATAATGGGCACAAGCGAAATGAGGTGGTCTAAATTAAGTTATTGTGACAAAGAAGAATACAGAGTATACTATTCAGGGTCAGCAAATGGTAAATATGAAAATAGAGTCAAAATAATCACAAAAAAAAGTATAGCCAAACATGCCAACAGCTTCATACCTGTGAAGGATAGAATTCTTTCATCACAAATAAATACGTCACCGATAAACACTAACATTACAGAAGTTTATGCACCCACAGCGGACCACAGTGATGAGGAAATATCAGAATTTTACAAACAAATAAGCAACCTTATAAGAGATTACCGAGACATGAACTCCTTATAGTCATGGGAGATTTCAATGCTAAAATAGGTAGCGAAAAAAAAGGGCAACATATTGGTCCTTATGGATTAGGAGAGAGAAATTAACGAGGAAAAACAATGAGTATCTTTTCAGCTGAACATGACTTAATCGTGCTAAATACATTTTACAAACAACTACCTAGACGCCTGTATACGTGGAAATCACCTAGACATAACGAAGAAGAAGACGTTATTATAAGAAACCAAATAGACTATATACTTTTTATAAAAAGCTATCGAAATAGTTTCAACGGTGTTAAAACCTACCCAGGCGCTCATATTCAATCTGAACACAATCCTTTAGTGGGCGTGTATAGAACCAAGTTTAAGTAAACACGCGGAAAAACTGTAAAAAACATGACATGAGAAAACTAAAATGTAGTGAAGTAAGAGAAATAGCAAGACAATAAATGGAAAATTTAAGGAAATCGATAATACAACGGAAAGCTCAGAAGAGCAGGTAGAATCCCTTAATAAAACGATAGACGACATTAAAGACAATTTTATGAAGAACGAAGAAGGTAATAATAAGACATGGATGACGACAGAGATTCTGCAGCTGATAGAAGGAAGAAGAAAAAGAAAGAGCAATAACTCTATCTATAAAACATTACAACCAGATATACAGAGAAAGATCAGTAAAGCCAAACAGAAAGAACTGGAGAATCAATGCTCGTTTAAAGCTCATTTAAAAAAGCGCGAGAGTTTGAAAAAAGTGGCGATTCACACGGTTTGGAGTAATTTAGTGTCTAAGGCTGATATATCCTTTTTGGTTAAGGTAACAATGTATGAGTGATAGGTAAAAATAATCAGAAGATTTTATATAAAACCTTTATGTTAGATTTGGAGACAGGTATTGCTAGAGTCAGCCTATATACGATGAATTTACATAACAAATATGTTAAAAAAATACTAGAATAGTCGAATTATAGGTTACCAAAATTTCTTTTCAAAAAAATGATGAAAGAAAGATGTGGCTGGTGAAAAGATTGGATAAGCGTAGAAGAAAAATTTGGTATTGAGGTAAGGTGCGAATGGGAACGGAAAAATAGCTAACCTAGTATGATTGAGAGTATGATAGAAAAAAAGAAGGAGATACAGCGTCAGGCTGAGAATAGGGCACTCGAATCAAATTTTTTTGGACACTACAAAGAACTGCGGGAAGAAGAATTAAACATGAATTATCTAATAGAAATGGAAAATTTTGGGGACATTCAATGACTGTTTAAATTAAGATATGGAGTTCTATATTTGAATGATCCACCTGGCATAAATGATGAAAGATGGTTTTGCTGAATGTGCAACACGAAGAAATGGGAAGATGTGATACATTTTTTGGGAAAATGTTCGGTGTTGAGACAGATTAGGTTAAAGTGGTTGGGTATAAATGAACTCCCTATATTGTAGGGAGGCATGGCCGTATAGGTATGAGTTAGCGAGCCTATTTAATTACTAAATCTTTTACCAAGGTTCAATAGGATGAAAATATTATATTTGGCATTAATAATTTGTTTACGTATAGATATTATCTTTTTATCTGTCTAGTCTATCTTGACTATCTTGGTATTAATATTGTTGTTATTATTATAAAATAGCTTTCACTTCCTCTAAGGAACAAATTCAGTCATTTCAAATGCAAGCTATACCTTACTGTTTTACATTGTTATTATTCTTTAGTTTAGTACGAACTCTAACTCAGTAGGATATACACATTTAGTCAATAACTATAATATTTATATGCATCTTAATTTAGTTGATTACTTATTAATTTTAATGACCTTGTTAGATAGAATTAGCCCTAGGTAGTTTTTGTATATTAGAGAATAATATTTGTTTGCCAACCCTCCTGATGGCATCTGCCAAGGCGATCAAATTTTGCTAAAAGAGAGAATTGTATTGTACCATTTTTAATAAGAAATAAAAAGGCATTATTGATTGATTGTAAACAAAAAAAATTTGATAAAAAAAAACACTAACTTGGCTTCTATTGATGGTAGATTATATTTAAATGTATTTTTCAATCAGTTTTTCGTTTCAATAAATTAGGAGGATGTACCATAAGAAAGTACAAGGTTATTCTATATGGTTATTAGCAAAATACATCACTTTTTTTAAAGCTTATTTAATTAGTTTGCAAAAATAATTTGTTTCTTTTTACTTTTATTTGAAGTTTTAATATTCATTAATCCATCCAAATGGAAAAATCCATTTCATCATCATCATCATAATCATCATCATCATCATCACCATTCTCAGCAATATATTTTTGATCTTGGCTTGTAGAAGAAACATAATGAAGAAGAATCCTCGAGATTCTTCTTCGTCATTCTGTTTTGTGCTGTTTTTCTATTATTTGTTTTTCCTTTTTCTTTTTTTTACTATCACTTGTTTGCTTATTTTGTGGTATTGTGCCTGCTTTCAATCCTTACACATGTACCATCCAACGCAGATGTTCTATTTTAATAAATTTTACAATCTTCGGATCCTGGTACATCGTGTATAGTTTAAAGATACATCTTTGTTTGTTAAATAGCAGGGGGTAGCACCAATTAATGCCAAAGTGATAAAAATACCAAATAACTTACTTAAACAAAACATATCTGAAGAAGACCAATTTTTGATATAACCTAAGATGGAAACTTGTTAAATGAAAAAAATTATTAAGTCAAAGCCGACACAAAGTGAATGAATTTGCTCATCGTTCTTTAATAATAGCCATTCATTATTAATTAATTAAAAGGATAAAATCCGTTTCATCTTTTCCGTAAATTTCAATATTTGAATAAAAGCTGAGACAATACGCGTTAATTCGAGAATCTGAAAACAAACCTTAAATAACGGGTTATAACTCCGGAATAATGAGAGTCGAAAGTAAAGAGTTAGGGTGAGCGTAGTCTGTTAATAATGTTCATCATGCAAATGCTCTCTAACGGGTTGTCACCCTCTATAATTTGTAGAGAAAACCTACCACTAATGCTGTGGCTGATATAATATATGTACACGCCGCTAAAGTGA
Source organism: Diabrotica undecimpunctata (assembly GCF_040954645.1). Classification (NCBI taxonomy): domain Eukaryota; kingdom Metazoa; phylum Arthropoda; class Insecta; order Coleoptera; family Chrysomelidae; genus Diabrotica; species Diabrotica undecimpunctata. Next base: position 3,247,680 of record NC_092806.1, on the reverse strand, counting down.
GGTTTCGCACACATATTTCTAAATAATGAGAGATGATGTGGGCTGCTAATATATTTTTTCGTGACATGCTTTTAGCTAAAATATGCCGCAAACAAGCGCCGTTTTTTTCTATACAAATTTGTTTTTTGGTCACAAGTTTTGGGATAAGTGTGCTACTTCGTTGTGAAATATGGCGCGGTTTTGAGGATATTACTAAAACGGAAATTTCATACTTTTTCATAAAATAAATTTACCAGTTTATTTTTTAAATTTTAAGTACATAGTTACCAGTATCAGTTGTATTATTGTACGGACACGTTTATAATAATATAGTGTAAAATTATCATTTGAAAACACTTGTGCCTTTATCTTAAAATTCTTTTAGAAAAAGTTTACCAAAAGTCAATCCAGCTTATATTTATTACTGGAATATCACAGGAGAGTAATATTCTTTCCTTTCTTCTGATTCTTACGATATTTTAATATACAATTTTATTCTACAAAATAACTTTTTTAACTCTTCAAGTGTAAGCGCTATACTATATTTACCGCTGTTGTTAAAGGTTATATTTCTAAACTACAGAAATGAGCACTAGATTGTAAGCACAAGTAGTACTGTTGCAAAGAATCTTTAAGTCTACACTAATCTGAAAATCATTGAGCGGTAAAATCATGTAATTTTTTTACAAACTTTTCGTGAATACAAAAACAAATTGAGGAATATCTTGTTATAAGAATATTAGTGTGTTTTCTAGTCTTTTATATGAAAATGAGATATATTTTGTAAGTTTTTGCAAAAGGATGTTTTGGGTGAATATTGAGAGAACCGATTTTTCCCAGAATAGACGATGGGAACTGCTTCTTACAACAGAACAACTGTTGAATATAATCAATAAATTTAAAGATGCTGATGATTCAGTTTTAGATCCAGATTATTCTGCCGACGAGATTTGTAATAATAAAGAAACTTATATATACAGTGACTTCCACAAAGTCAGAAGCATGATGAGAAGATTATAACCTTTATTTTGTACAAGCATCGTCAAAAAATAAGCAAACCAAAGAAAAAACTCGCATGTATACATGGACCGAAAAGTTTCATAAAGGATCCGGTGAGGTAAGTTCCGCTTTATTTCATAGACTTAATGAAACAAATTTGGAAGGGATTAAAACTTTGAGATTGGTCTCTGATGGATGCGGTGGTCAAAATAAAAATTGCATCATAGTCGCCACATGCGCTATATGGTTTTTGGACGCCCCACAAGATTTACGTTCTATTAAACTTATACACCCAGTACGATATATTATATATACGGGGTATATTATATACACCTAGTCACAGGTCTCTCATTTCGTCCTAATGATGGAAATTTACACAGAAAAAACAAAAATATTGATACAGACGAGAAGAAATATAGTCCCACAAAACATACATACATTGAAACTGTTGGAAAGTTTACTTACCTGGAAGTAGAAATATATGCCAACGAATCAGAAGGTGAAGAAATACGTAAGAGAATAAAGCAGGCAAACAAAGCTTATTTTGCCCTCTCCCATATATTTCGGTCTAAAATGTCCACCGAAATACAAAGATTAGAATCTATAAAGCCTTAATTCGGTCAATAGCATACTATGGCAGTGAAGCATGGGTTCTGAAAGAAATATCCAAAAGCAAACTCAATACATTCGAAACGAAAGTACTGAAGAGAATACTAGGACCTGTAAGGAAAAATGGAATCTTCAGAAATCGATACAACAACGAGCTTTACCAACTTTATAAGGAAGCACCACTGTCAGACTTCATTAGAATACAAAGATTGCAATGGGCCAGGATAGGCTACCAAAAAGAGCACTGAATGCTAGAATGCAGGGAAAGAGACCAGTTAGAAAGCCAAGAAAGCGCTGGGAAGACACAGTAAACAGCGACGCACAAGCCCTTTTAGGAGTCAGTGTATGGAGAAAATCAGCCACAGACAAGCAAGGGTGGAGGCAAAAAATTAAGGAGGCCAAGGCTCAATTTGGGCTGTAGTGCCGTAGAAAAAGAAAAATTGGAAACAAGAAGCCTATAGGGTGTTTAAAGGCACTGCTTCTTGGCACTTGTTTTCAATTAATAAACGTTAAAAAGAGATATTGAATATATTAAAGCACACTCTAATGCTTATGATGAAATTTCAGATTTGCTTGTTTAAAATTTTTTTGTTCCATAAATATTTGTTTTAAGATTTTTTTAATAAAACTTGAGTTTCAAGGAAGATGTGTGTTTTTTTGCATTCATATATTGTTTTTTCTGTTGCAAAATCGGTTATCTCCAAATGTTTGAAGCAAAACCAGAAATCTTTGAACATAAATTGTTAATTACTTAAAATTTAATGAAATAATTAGGTTAATTTGTGAATAACTAAAGCCAACGGACAAATAAATATAAATAGCAAAAAAAAAAATAAATAAAACAACTTTAATAAAACGCTAAAATTTTGTTAAAAAATTCTACTTTTTGAAAAATTTGTCAAAGTGGAGATTGCTGGTTTTACTTGTGGATCATCCAGATCTAATTAATAAATAAATTTCTTTTGTAATAATTTAATAAAAAATATTAACAATAAATATAATAACAATAAAAAAATTATGCAATATCATCATATAATAAATAATTCATATGCCGTTTTCCCATAAAACTAATTTTTAAGCTACTTTTCCATATGGGATAGAATTTTTTATAAGGGTCACATTTCCTATAAGAGTTTTTCGGGGGTCACGTTTCGGGGGATTAAAAAGGTTCAATATATTCATACAATATGAAAACTTTTAAAAAGTTAGACATCATATATTATGTATACAAGTAATACATCTCAAGTTTTTAATATTAGTGTTTTCTTTATTTTATTATAACGGATGGATTTTAGAGTTACAACTATTTAGTAAGTAATAAGTTTTCTCATAAATAACAAAACGATATATAATATATTGTAAATGTACCAAAAGGTTATTTGAAACTGCTAAAAACATTTTCCCTATTTATCGCACATGAGGAAGAGTTTTTAGGAATATTAAGAGTAGAAAAGAAATTAAATTTTACAAATTATAATTAAAAACTTAAAAGGAACTTTATTGAACATATTCGAATATAAATTTGTAACCTCGGAAACCTTTTTTGGATGGTACTAGAAAGGTCACCAATGGAGACACTGCGGACGGCAGCCAGATGGTTGGTGGAGAGCAAGTCGTGGGTTCGAAACTAGCTTTTGGAACCGGGAATGGGTCCAACGGGCGAAATAAGTAAATATAGGATAAGAGATATTGGAAAAGATACAGAAATAAACAAAAATATAGATGGGCCAAATTACCAAAGATAAGATAAGATAGGGAACAGAGCGCCACTTAATTTTTTTGAAGTTCAAGGAGAAAATTAAGAAACCTTAGAGAAGAAAAGAGATAAGGAAAGATAATTTGGTTCTGAGACCAAATCAAAGGAAAGATCTCAACGGTTATCTATTCAATAAATTTGGTCAACGACCATCTATGATTCTAACGACCACCGAAACTAACGGTACCCTTCTAGCTAGGAACGTGATGAAATATATCGTCTCAGAATTACGTTCTCTTCAAAAAAATAACGGCAACGTGCCTTTAACAAATTTATCATAAATGAACCCGGCCTTAGAGCCGGAAGGAATTAACCGAGGATTACCTAAACCGTCGTTTTTAACCCATTAACGCCGAGAAAAAAAAATTTCTTAAAATTTTAGAAATTTACAATAATAATGACTAAAATAAGACCCTACAATATACTTTTGACCATATTTTTTTATTAGGAACAACAAGATGCTTTAAAATAGCTGTTCCCATATGGGCTCGTTAGGTGCAACCTATATTATACACAAAAAAAAATTATTTTTATAAAAATTAACTATTGATTATGAAACATTCGAAAACAATCTATACAAAGTCCAATATTGCATTTGCATTGCACATTGTTCGTCCCCTACTATTGCAATTGTCACCCCCACATCTTCGCCTTTTACCTTCGGGGACTGTAATAATGTAATGATGCATTCCATCATATCTAATATCATTGCTAACTCGAAAATCACTCGCTGCTGCTTTCGGTGCTCGTCCAGTAGCTTTCGGTTGTACCCTGTATCTTGTTAAATACGTCTGAAATAAAGAAAATAAACACAAGAGTACTACTGAATAGCTTCCTTCTACCTGTTTATTTACCTGGTAAATGCTTCGTCTAAAATCTAGTTGACTAATTTTTCGGCCACTTTTTCTGTACAAAATCCATGCATTCTGTAATGCAGCATCAATTAGATAAGTAAATATGGGCCAGTACCATTTCTTTGATCTAATACCAATGCGATAACTACAATCAGATAAAAAATTATATTCTAAAGGCAGACAAAGAGACAAACTTACCAAGATATGTTGTTGTCCATTTGGTCAGTTCCACCCATATTTTTATTGTATTCCGCTATAAGATTAGGCCTTGGTATGGGAAGTATTTTCTTTTCTTTTCTGTTAAACCTGTCTACTGCCTTCACTGGCTCAATACCATAACTCGTACTAGCAGGGGTGACAACATTATTGTCCATCCATCTAACATACACTATTCCCGTTTCCCTGTCTAAAATGTATGAAAAGTATCCTCTTTAAATAACCAAATATATGGCTTAGGAGGACAAATTCGTTAAACTTCCCGTGCTCGAATCGGTATCAATAAAGTGTTATGATCATTTCGGCCTAGCCCAGCCTCATCAGACACTTTGGGCTGATACAAATTCAAACTCGGAAAGTCCAACGAATGTCTCCCAAAACTTCACTACAACAGTAGTTAGCTTACAAAGGCGCCACCTGCTTTGGCGGCCGTGAACGAAAACGATATGATAATATCGTTTTCTGTATCCTTTGCGCTATGCGAAATGTGTAAAAGATAAAATCTTTTAGCGAAAGCCGCTATCGCTTTATTAAATTAAATAACCAAATATATGGCCTAGGAGGACAAATTCGTTAAACTTCCCGTGCTCGAATCGGTATCAATAAAGTGTTATGATCATTTCGGCCTAGCCCAGCCTCATCAGACACTTTGGGCTGATACAAATTCAAACTCGGAAAGTCCAACGAATGTCTCCCAAAACTTCACTACAACAGTAGTTAGCTTACAAAGGCGCCACCTGCTTTGGCAGCCGTGAACGAAAACGATATGATAATATCGTTTTCTGTATCCTTTGCGCTATGCGAAATGTGTAAAAGATAAAATCTTTTAGCGAAAGCCGCTATCGCTTTATTAAATTAAATAACCAAATATATGGCCTAGGAGGACAAATTCGTTAAACTTCCCGTGCTCGAATCGGTATCAATAAAGTGTTATGATCATTTCGGCCTAGCCCAGCCTCATCAGAGACTTTGGGCTGATACAAATTCAAACTCGGAAAGTCCAACGAATGTCTCCCAAAACTTCACTACAACAGTAGTTAGCTTACAAAGGCGCCACCTGCTTTGGCGGCCGTGAACGAAAACGATATGATAATATCGTTTTCTGTATCCTTTGCGCTATGCGAAATGTGTAAAAGATAAAATATTTTAGCGAAAGCCGCTATCGCTTTATTAAATTAAATAACCAAATATATGGCCTAGGAGGACAAATTCATTAAACTTCCCGTGCTCGAATCGGTATCAATAAAGTGTTATGATCATTTCGGCCTAGCCCAGCCTCATCAGACACTTTGGGCTGATACAAATTCAAACTCGGAAAGTCCAACGAATGTCTCCCAAAACTTCACTACAACAGTAGTTAGCTTACAAAGGCGCCACCTGCTTTGGCGGCCGTGAACGAAAACGATATGATATCATAACGATGATATCATAACGATATCATAACACTTTATTGATACCGATTCGAGCACGGGAAGTTTAACGAATTTGTCCTCCTAGGCCATATATTTGGTTATTTAATTTAATAAAGCGATAGCGGCTTTCGCTAAAAGATTTTATCTTTTACAAGTATCCTCTTCTTTGTTTTTCAACCTCCTTTTTTGAAGGAAGAGGGCAGTCCTTTGGCAAGCGGTTTTCCCTTATAGTGCCGGTTCGAGTATAACCATTAGCTTTTAGAGTACATAATAAACTTGGATTTGTAAACAAGTTATCGAAAAAAAAATTGTACGGAAAGTTTCCTTTTTCCTTTAGTTCCTCAATCATTTGCAGTAGAGGAGCCGTTGGTTTTCCAAAAATTGATTCATAATTAGAATTTGATCTGGGATTTTTTTCTTGGTATACTTCAAAATTCACCAAGTAACCATTCGGAGTATTCAACGACCAAACTGTGTATCCAAATCTTACTGGTTTGCCACGAATGAATTGTTTACATCCATGGCGACCAAAATACGGAATCATCGATTCATCGTAGGAAAGATTTGGTTCAGGTATAAAGTGTTTAAGAAAACTTGATTTTAAGTGGTCTGTAATTAGCCGAAGCTTGTACATTTTATCAGAGGTGTTTACATTGTTATTATCAGCAAAATGAATAAATCTGCATATTTGCAAGAATCTATCACGGCGCATGGCTTCTGATATCATAATATTTTTCATATCATCTGAGTTTTCCCAATAACTTCTTTTCGATGGCAAAACATTAATTCCACTGAGGATCAGAATACCAATAAAAACTTTTAATTCTTCTATGGTCAGATTAGGATTAGGACAATTTTGAAATAAAGCATAGTTTACCGTTTCATGTAAAATTATTTGAAGCGTCGGAGAAAAAACATTCAAATATCTCTGAACAGCTCAACGATTGGTATTTAGAGTAGTCCCCTGGTGGAAATGTACGACTACCGGTTTGCAAATCTCCTTCAACAAAATTGGTGACTGCTGGTTTGATGGCTATATTCAGTGAATAACTGTCCTTATTTGGAACATGTACATGGGTTGATGCAGATAAAATATCAATATTATCAAGGTTGAGTCCGAGTCTGTCTTTGTTCGCAAATACAATCTCAGCTGGAGCACTCAGTTGTCCTGCCGACAAATTGTCTGCTAAACCACTCTCATCTTCATCTGCAGAGTCTTCATCAGTTAAGATGTTACTATCAGGAGGCTCAATATATATATATATATATATATATATATATATATATATATATATATATATATATATATATATATATATATATATATATATATCTACGGCATTTCCTTCATCATAAGCTATATCTAGAGCTTCTTGAAGCGTAATTCCCCTAAAATAAAACACATTATTCTTAAATGGCATTAATGCCTAACGAGCCCATATGGGCACACCTATGTTTAGAGACAAATTTTATAGCCATAATAATTTAGACAAAAACAGTTTGTACATACTAACATTCCTTCACATGTTATTGATAATATACGTATAAATGCAATTAGCTAGATAATATTTTCAGAGTTAAATAATACTTACACAAATTTGATGTCCATATTTTTCACGAATATTACTATCACATGTATTCAAATATCCAAAACAAACGAAACCTTTTACCACTGGTTCGCACAAACTCTCCTAGGTATGTATCGACATGTACTAAACTTGTCTGACCACTCAAACCACTTCGGAGTCCCCACTACAAAAAATTCTTCACGTTTTAAAAACCTCCTTCTAACGAGCCCATATGGTACCGTTAGGCGCTAATGGGTTAAATAAGTAGGTAGATTGTTCTCCTTAATATTTCGGTAATTTTCAATAAAATTTCCTAATGGTCAACCGACTAACCGCGCATATATTATTTGCAAATAAGGCCATCGGCGTCTCAGCAACGGGGTAAAAGGATTAGAAATAATTTAATATATTAACTACAAAAAATTGTTACTAATTAAATCTATAAACTACGTAGACCTTGACTTTTGGATTATTTTTCGTACAAGACTAATTTTTTCCCACAAAAAATCACACGTCGATGCAATAAAACTTTTAAAGTTAAGGGTAAGATGAACTGGTATACTAATTTTTCAGAAAATGTATGCAATCTTGACGTATTTGTATGCACAGTGCAAGTTTTAAAACCGTACATTATTTGTATTGCCCAATCCTGGCTTAAATCCTCAATTCCTGACTCCTTTTTTAAAATAAATGGATATACAAAATATCGCAAAGACAGCAAAAATCGTGTAATCGGCACTACAAAGTAAGAGTTGGCGAATCTTCCTCACAGGACAGGTTAGTTAAAAGTGAAGTGCTTCAGGCTTCTGTTTTTGGAGCCCTGCTTTTTTACGGTTTATACCAGCGATGTTCCTTATTATGTTTCAAGTAAAATATCGTTCTATGCTGATGAAACAAAAAGATATGCCAATCCAATCACAAAACAGCTAACTCTCCAAATGGACTGGGACTCTATTACACATTGGTATTCCCAGTGGCAACTACCCTTAAATGCGGATTAATGTGTAAAAATAACCCACTTGTGCAGTACTTTCTAACCGGGTAACCATTAGATTCTGTGTTCTTGTTTAAAGGCCTTGGTGTTATTGTAAACAGCAGTCTAACTTGGTCCGACCATATTACTTGTATTTGTAAACGTGCGAACTCCAGACTATATCTTATTCGGAGATGTTTTTCAAAACTGTTAATGCAGGCATTCTTTAAATTTTACGGTTTCTACGTAAGATCCATTCTTAAATACGCTGGTCTAACACAGTGTCCTGATTTGGTTCGAGACAAAACTTTATTGGAAAACGTTCAAAGAAAAGCCACTCGAATTCCTTTGAGACCGAGAAGACCTTCTTATGAAGAAATACTTGCAAAGGATGGCTTTTAAACTTCTGGAATAACCTTTATGATCAAATTGTCTCTGCGCCCTTTACCAACGCGTTCAAAAACAGACTTGGCCATTGTTTTTCTTTTAAACCAAAAATTGTAATTTTGTAATTTTATCGTACTTTTGTAATTTACTAGTAGTTTACTAATGTAATTTATTCGTTTTTGGGTATAATAGGGACTTGTCGCCCTGCCCTTACTTATGTATAATAATAATAACTAGCGGACCAACTCGACATCGAGTTTTTTAAATGAAATTTTTATTTTGCGAGAAAAATTAAGAGATCAATACAAACAATATAAGCAAGAATATACATAACATTCATCAATAATAATGCAAGTAAAAAAAAGTGATTATGGAAGTCGACCTCAAAACCGGAATGCAATTTTTAGTTAATCAAATGTCGACATGGATATCATTTAGCAGTTAATTTTGCATGCTGATCACGAATCCGGTGTCAGATTTGCTCTATCTTGACGTTTTATGCGCGTTTCGGGTTACTTCCGGTGTCGGATCGCAACCGGAAGTACATATTTAGATTCGTCTCGACGAGACCTTTCGATCCATATATATATATTGTGGGATCTAAAACTTAAAGTAAATTTTAACTTCCGGTCATCTCAAAACCGGAAGTGAATTTTTGTACCAAAAGTATATCTTGACAATCTCATACGTAATACTAATAATATTCCGAAAAAATATTTTAATTATCTAATATGGTTTTTGAGTAAAGTGGTGGTCAAGAAAAGGGCTTAGCGTTTTAGTATATAAGAAGATCATCCAAAAAACTAGCAGCTTTCGCCTCATTTTCACTCTTAGTGACTTTTTATTAAAGATGTTGCCCAAACTAGTTCTTAAAGCTAAATAATCAACCGCATAACTGTACTAAACAAAACCAAACGGTAAAACTTTAAATTTACCTTTTAATCTATTTAAACTTTGGAAGTGATCATAGTAGATAATTAGATAGAGATGTTCTATTTCTGAAATGGTGAAGTGATACTTGAAGGTTAAACGGCCAGTGCTCGAACTCCACTTAGGAGCTGCATGCCAGTTAATGAGAAACGTCAACAGATATATAAGGACCCTTTTAATCTGAAGGGGTGTGTTATTGGGTGGATAAACTGTGCTCCAAAAGTTTTTCGGAATTTTATAAAATAGTAACTTAAGAAGTTTTTAATTATCCTAGTTTATCAATTTGATTAACATTCTATTTTTTCTTTAGAGAAATCTGTAAAGGTACTTAATTTAATAAATTACATAAATCTGTTATATTAATAATATTCTATTACATTTCTTTAAATGATGAATCGATTGCACTTGTGTGTGCGTATTTGAACGAGCGCTTTTGAACTATAAAATTTTCTGCTCATCGTCAGGTCCCCAATAAGGTTACTTAACAGATAAGCCTTCAAGAAATATGTCCATATAGTAAGCAGACTATTCAGTTAACTAGTAAAAGCAAATGTAAATTGGGAATATCGATGGTTGGAAAGTTCTTGAGCAAAACATGACGATATAAGCAACAATGATCTGGTTACTGGTCAAAATGGTCCAAACGGACATCGTTAAAATTCGGCATACCATGCAACATGCTTCGTACGATTATAACAGATATTGGACTGCACTGTTACTGTCTAAATTTGCTTTAGGAGATGGAATCGCAGGACTGCCAGTCACGCATCGATTTCTGCAGGCCGTTTTATGAGAGCAGCTGATTTTTTTTTCAAAGACAAATCTTGTGGAGTGACGAAGCAAAATTTAGGCTTAATGGCAGGTAAATAAGCACAACTGAGTACCAATCAGCCACAATAAGAACAAATCGTGGAGAAGATTCGACGAAAGCGATTCAGATTCTACGAGGCGTAAGACGCGGATATATACTTTCACCTATATTATTCAACCTATATTCATAGAAAATATTTAGTGAAACATTGGAAAATTGCGAACATGGAATCCTTTTCAAATGGAGAACGTCTAAACAACATCCGCTATGCAGATGACACTGTTATTTTTGCAAACAGTTTAAACAGTTGACAGCAACTAATAAACAAAGTAAACAAGGTAAGTGAAAGTTTTTGACTACAAGTACACATATCAAAAACTAAATTTATGGTCATTAGCAAAAATTAAATTAGAGACGTCCAACTGCTTATCACGAATACATCAGTGGACCTAGTAAAATAGTTTACCTATTTTGTAACAACAGTAAACGAACAATGGGATCACTAACAAGAAGTAAAATGTAGAATAGAGAAGGCTAGGAGTGCATTCAACAACATGGCCAAACTCTTTAAAAGTCACAACCTTAATCTGGGAATAAAAGTAAGGCTAGTACGATGTTATATCTTCTCGATATTATTCTACAGAGTTGAATGCTAAACACTCACTAAAGCGATGGAGAAAAAACTTGAAGCCTTCGAGATGTGGCTATACAGGAGAATTATAAGGATATCATGGACGAACAAGATAACCAACAAGACTGTACTACGAAAATGCGGAATGAAAGAGAAGTGATGTATACGATTAAAAGGAGAAAGTTAGAATATCTCAGACATATAACGAGAAACGGCACTAAATACAGATTCCAGAAAATGATCCTTCAAGGCAAAGTATTCGGCAAGCAAGGAATTGAGAAACAAAGCATATCATGGTTAAAAAACCTGAGGAAATGATTCTCCACAACAACAACTAATCTGTTTAAAGCATCAGTTAATAAATAATTATAGCCAGAATGATCGCCAATATTCAAAACGAATAGGCATCAAAAGAAAGAAAAAGCGTTTATTGGGCCGATGCTCATCCTCATGAAATAGTGGAAAAGGAAGTGAATTCTAGTGGAGTTATGGTTTGGACAGGATATAATTATCTAGGGATTTTTGGCTCCTTTTTTTTCGAGGGTTCCGTTAATTCAGAAGAATTCTTGGAGCTTTTTCAAGAATTACGTGTAACTTTGGACAAAGATGACATACTTAAAAAACGAAACATCATTTTGCAGCAGAACGAGGCCCATGCGCATTTTGGTCTGGAAGTTCGTTGGATCTAAGCCAGCATTTTCCTGGGAGGATCGGTATATAATAATCGTTCGCTTTGTTAATTTGATCGAAAAACGGCACTTAAAGTGTGTTAAGATGAATAGTAAACATTTTAAATATTTTAAATATAATTTTTTTCGTTTAAAAAAAATAAAAATTTAGTAAATGTTTTTTTAAATTTTTAGAAAGGCTACTACCACAGTATTCTAGTAAAAAAACAGTTTTTTCTTATAATAATTATCATATCATATTATTTCTTTTTTATCAGATATTTAATATGAATTGAAATATTTAGTAATAAATATTGAATTTCTTTCTATTTTAGTTTCATATCTAACATCTCTCTAGGGGTAAAAGTATCTAAAATTGGTAAATCATTATTGCTCTCCCTTTCTGCTATAAATTTTCAAGGCCTTCTCTACCATTTATATCCATTGGGAACATATCTAACGATCCATATCTGTGTGGCAATATTCAAAACAAATCATTTACATATATTCGTCATAAAATAAATTTGAAATTTTATTTAAAAATATCATTTGTTGGAAAATATTTATTAAATATATTTACCAATATTAAAGATAAGGTAGAATCTGCCAGTAGAGCTAAATTTATTTACAAATCATTTATTAAATAAAATAAATAGTAAATAAAAAAATACAAAACATTTGAAAGGGGTTTTCTGGGCCCAGAATAGCTTATTTCCACTACTTGCGCATTTATTAGTTTATTCACATCATTAACTTAGCTATTTCTTGTAAAAACTCAGCAATGATATCGTTTTTATCAGATGTCTTATTGTTTTTTAAGCTTTTTATTAGTTATAATTCCTTTATTTTTTACGTAATACTCGAGTGAGTACCGATCTTACGAAGAGAATATTTTTTTAAGTTGTTTAGTTACAATTTTCCTATCGGGTAAGACTCGAACTCACCAATCTTGAGTTTTTACTCTCAGTAAATTAATTTTCTTACTAATGCGCCACCAACGGAGTGTCTCATCTGGAACATGTATTTGTTGGTTTTAGTCGTCATTCTCTGTGTTTACTACCCTTATTTTTTTATTCTTTTTCCTTGCAACGTGATAAATGTCACATGTTTTATTCCAATTTCTGTTGATGTTATGCATTTATTAGGGGCGAGTTGCCTAGTATGGGACACCTAAAGCTTTTTGAAAATATTTTTTTGGGAAGAATATAAGAAATAAAGAGCTATTCTTGAAACAGAAATGCTGGTTTATCCTGCTCTGTTAAGAATAGATGCTTCTTCTTCTTCCACAGTGCATTGGGGTTGACTCGGGGGCAGAATCTTCTTAAAGCCGCTTCGTAAGGTTTACACAAAAAATACTGAAGTGTTTAGCGCCTTGATTTATACAGTACTGTCACTGTCACTTTGACTGAAGTGCGTGTCGTCTCGTAGCTTCACTTCCCTTAACTTAAGTCTCATAGGGAGTTGTGTACAGGGCCGTATTAATTCACGATTATAGACATACACACACACGTTAAATAAAGAATTAAATATAAAAATAAAATAATAAAAATTATTAAAAAAAAAACAAGAATATGTGTGGAGGGACGTAACGAAAAGGTTAATAAGGTCGAAAATTGTTTTATATTTTCTTAATAACGGATGCAAACAAAGTGTTTGCAAAATATTTTTTATGAGAACGCTGGGATACGAAAAGAAAAATGACAGAGTTGTTAGAGATGCCCTTACTAAAACAAATTCAAAAGTGACGGTAAACAGGAATAAACAAGGAAAGACAGGAAGAATTAAAATAGATCGAAATATTATTAAAGAACATATAGAATCTTTCAAACCCATAGAACTAAACTACCGTCGGGAACACGCACCAGAACGACGTTATCTTCCCAGTGACATCACAATAAAAATGATGTACCAGAATTTTATTGAAAAATATCCAAATATCAAGTTTTCGTATCGAGCAACTTTAAATATTTCATTTGTAAAATTAGGACACGAAGAGTGCTGGTTGTGTGAATCATTTGACTTGCATTCAAAATCTACGTCTCACAAAAAGGATGGATTGGTGAATAATTGTGACGAATGCACCAACTTTGGTGCACATCAAAATAAATACACTGCTGCCAGATTAGAAAAGCAAACTGACTCGTCTGCAAAAAGTAACTGGGACGATACATCAATGGTAGTTTCAGCGGATTTGTAAAAGGTAATAAAATAATATCAACTATAAATATTTTATTTTGTTATGATATTCTAGGTCATAATGCTTCCGAGAATAGATATATTTAAGGAGATTATTTTTACACCTAGAATAATTGCTTTTAATGAAAGTTTTGTCGTCACTGCTAGAAAGCCAACAGTACCAACTGCAATTTTATGCCACGAAGGAATAGCCGGACGGAGTAAGTCGGATATTGCCGAGAATTTTTTTTGTCTCACCGAGACGCTAAAAATGTTATAATGTAGCTTGACAATTGCTCTGCTCAAAACAAACACCTGACTTTGTTTACTTTCTTTACGTTTATTGTAAACTCTAAGGATATCGCAGTTGAAAAATTAAGTATTAAGTATTTGAGCCTAACCATAACTTTATGGCTGCGGACTCATTCCACCACCAAGTGGAACGCTCCATGAAGCAAATGGGTAAAATATACGATTTTAAAGATTTTTCCGATGCAGTAGCAAATGCAGTAAGTAATGTTTAAGTAATTGTTATGAAATTGGCTGACTTTTTTGAATGGCCAGATGGTACTTCTGCATATAAACTGAATAAAATTAATCCCAGGCCATACCTAACTCAAATGGTTTAACCTTTAACTACCCGCGCTCCAAAATCTCACGCAGCTACCCGCGCGGTGTATTCTATACACCATATTTATTATTATCAGATTCAATACATACGAATTATTTGTATTAATGTATAGGGATAAAAAACATGATTCCTTAATTTTTATGCATTTTTAATGATATAAATAAAAAATACTTTTTTTTAAAGACAAAATCTTAACAAAGAAATAACTCAAGAAAACAAGTAAATTCTTAAAATGAAAACGTCACATGTGTCACTATTAGTTTGTAGTATTCACTGCTTGCTTCTCCATTTTTGCAACAATCGCATGTAACAATAACAACTGTTGTCATATGTTGTTTGCAAACTGACTTATTGCAACTTCCGCAGATAATTGTTGTGACTCGATTGTTTTTCCTACCGCAAATGAAACACCGCGCTCTGATCTTTGCAGGTGGTTCCCCATTGTCCTGTGTTGGTTTTTTATATTTTGCCAGAAAACCTTTTATATCACTTGGCAGTGATTGAATACTGGCGCGTTCAGAGAGGTATGGCTTCATCAAACCTAAGGAAAGCACTTTCAAAAATTCCCGTCTATGCTTATAAGCTGCATTGACATGAGTTGCATTATAGAGAAGTTGTCCATTGATTCCCGCGATGTTCATGAGTTGAAAAAATATAGACAATGGCCATCGTCTTGTTCTTCTTGATACTGAGTATGTGCTACACATTTTATCAACAGTATCAACTCCACCTTTGGTTGCGTTATATTGTAAGATGATTTCAGGTTTACCCGACACTGGATCTATATATCCATCCTCGTGCATCGTTGAGATCAATACAACCACTCTATTTGTTTTCGGTACATGGGAAATCAATGTTACTTTTTTTTGGAATCCAAATAACGAAGATTTAACAGGCCTATTTTTATGAGGTAAAAACTCTTGCGGTATTTCCCGTTTATTTTTTTTCATGGTCCCAATCATGGTAGTTTTCTCTTCCAATAATTCCTTCGCTAGCGGATAACTTAAATACCAGTTATCACATGTCAAGTTCCGATTAGTACCTTTTACTTCGTTCAACAAACGGTGCACAATTGCACTAGGTGTATTTGGCATGCTGTAGGGGCCTTCGGGCTGCTTACCACAATAAACTTCAAAGTTTGACACATAAAATGTTTTTGCATCACACAATATAAAAAGTTTCAGTCCATACTTCGCGGGTTTGTTGAGAAGATATTGAAGAAAACTACAACGCCCTCGGAAAGGTATCAACATTTCATATATTTTTTAGGGATTCTACAGTATTCACTGCCTTCCCTCGCTCAACCGTTTCCATCTCTCTCTGTTGTTCCATTCTCCATCGTTTAGTCCTCTCTTACTCATGACGTCGTCTACTTCGTTCCTCCAGGATTTTCGGGGTCGTCCTCTTTTCCTCCTTCCTATAGGGCTCCATTCGGTTATTCTCTTTATCCATAATCGTGATCAACATTTCATCAATTGTTAAAAATTCACCCAGAGTGTAATTGTCTTTGCAATTCGTTACGAATGTATCTATGACCCATCTTATTGCAGCTAACTTATCTACCTTTTTTCTTTCATTTCTGGTACTTTTATCATCGAATCGAATCACTGCGAGTAAAAATAAGAACCTGTTTTTGCTCATACATGCCCGAAAAATTTCAGAGCCGGTGCCATCTGTTGTCCAGAGTTCCAAAAAGCGGGTATGATTTTGCTTCTTGTATCCAGATAACAAAAGCAAACCTATAAATGCCTGCATTTCTACTTTTGTCACGTCTTTTGCATCACGTTCTCTCATAAACTGTGGTTTAACATTCGTAATGTGTCGATTCGTGCATTTAGTAATGTACTCTATCATTTCATCTGTGAATATTCTCATAAAAGCATCTACTTCGTTTTGAATATCCCTTGCTTTTTGTTTCACGCCAGGAAAGATTTTTACAAGATTTTTTGCGCTGGCTTTACTAAATTTGCTCTTGAATGGATTTTTATTCCATCTAGTCAGTTTATCTTTGGCAATAAAGTAACTGCTAGATTCAACATGTTCTAAATCGTCATGGGAGTCGTTACTTTCGATTTCTGATTCTGAGTCATGTTCAGTCTCCTCTACGTACTCTTCAGAAGAAGTATCAGCATCGTCGTTTGGTAATTCTTCTTCCGAATCGGAATTGCAAATAACTTGAGCCAGCTCCTCTAATTCCATCTGTGTTAATTTGTTGGGGTTTCTGATTTTTACTTTATCCCTAAAAATAAAATATAAATATAATAAAAATAAATAAAATAATGAAAATGTCCAAAAAACAAAAAAAAAAAACACCAATTTACTGAACAAATAATTATACTTACATTGCTACCCGCGCGGTGTATTTTATTCACCAAACTGTATTGCACGAAGAAAGTGATAAATAAATCATCAAACTCTACAGCTATCGACGTGCAACTGCGTGTGCACGTAAAAAACACATCGTTCCAAGGTTACATAGAGTGTAAAAAAGTGGGGTATACGGAATTTGGATTTTATCGTTGTGTTAGTAGAAATGGTGTATTTTATACACCAGCGCGGGTAGTTAAAGGTTAAGTAAATCTTTCTAGAGGTAAATATACTTTTTCGTACAAAACCAGCTTCACCTCAGAGACAGAAAGTGAAGTAAACATTCTAAATGCAAATATTGCAAAACAGGGAATGACAAAACCTTCACTCTAGTTCATTCCTAGAGGCATAACGACTGAAAGAAAACAACTAATTATATCCAAACTGTGTGGATACATGCCTAAAAGCAGACAAACGTCTTGGAATAATTTACCAACTTCAATGGAACCTGGAGCTTTAGATGATTAAAAAAACTGATTATGACTTTATGTTATTTTGTTTATCTTAATAAACTATAACTTTGATTAAGATAAGACTTTTTACTTTACCTTATTTTTATGATTTGTTAGGATTAAAAAAATGTTGTATCTATCAAAACTCTAATTTCAAATACTCTGAAATATAATTACTCAAAAAATATATTGCTATGTTGTAACAAGATTTTTATTGAGTCATTACAGTTGATGGCAATTAATCAAATTTAACACATCGAACATCTCAAAATAGGGATTTTGTCAGTTACGACTTTTGTTCTTAACAGAGCAGTATTGTACTCTGGTCATTTAGTTTCAGAATAATTGGAAAATCCTTCTCTTTTTTATGAATTCTACTTAATCGATTTACCTCTTTATCTTTATAAATAAGGCACACTATTAAACACTACATAAATATAATATGAATAGTAATTTTAGTTACATCTAGCATCTAAAAACAGTACGTCACTGCTGAATTGTAATATTGTTTCAAGCGTAGGCACCATCATTCATTTGCAATATCTCTTTGATACCAATTAAAGTCTTTGATGAACTGATCTAATGGTCACATTCTCCATTTTCCATGTATATAGCTAGGAGTAAAGGATTGCTTTCCATGTAGTTTCATTGCATTTGTGTCGACACCTGAGGCTTATATATCTTCCACATGGATGTGAAATTGATTGAGCTGCATGCACGGCGAGTGATAGGGACGAAATAGTAAATTATGTTTGGGAACGAACGAGAACAATAAGCTGAGTTGGGAATATTGGTAAACTATATAACAAACACTATTCAAAAATCGACTATCGCAAAATAAAATTTTGAATAAAAAAATGTTGAAAACATACATATATACATTGTACTAAAACCTGTTGTTAAAAAGGCGACAATTCTATGGAGTGGTACAATAGACACATGTAGAAAATGCAATTTTTACAGAAATTTAATTTATTTTTGCTTAAATCGATGTTTTTGTACATGATCTATAAATGATGCGGATTGTATTAATTTATGTATGTCTGTGAAAATCCAGTATGTATTCTCAAAAAATTTTAATATTTTTGGTATGTTTGTGACTTTTCTACCGGTCAAAGTTGTATTGTATAGCTTTTTAATAAAAGACTAAGTCAAGAAATACAAATAATATAAGTATTTTCTTCATTGGCCTGTATGCATGCCTGTAGGTGATTTGCCAAGCTGCCCATTAACTGGTCGAACTGGGCTTACGGAATTCTCTCCCATACTTTCGGTATGCGTTGTCATGCATAAACACAAATTCATCACCTACTGCCTCTTGGAATAAATGTATGACAGGACTTAAAACTTCCTCGATGTACACAGCACCAGTGACTCTTCACTTTACACTCAGCAGTGGCGTCCGTGTACCACTGATAATACCGCCCCAAACTATAATACTGCCACCTTCAATGGGATACGCGGTTGAGCTGTTTCTAGTCCTGGGGCCCTCCAAATTAGTGTTCTTTGCGAATCAGATACCAAGCCAATTTTTGACTCATTAGAAAGCATCACGTTATTAAAGTTAGGACCATGATGCCCCATTTCTCTAGCCCATTGCAACCTTACTATTTTGTGTTGGTAGGTTAGTTTAGGAACACGTAGCGGTCTTCTATTATACAAATTTACCGCAATTAGTGTTATTGTTTGCCGTGAAATATTCGGTCCTTGAAGCCTAAACATTTCTTTAGATATACCAGTTCTAGATTCCAGACGATTGCTACGAGCTATCAATGTGTTTTTTGCCGGTCTTGTGCTGCTGTTGTACATCGACTTTTACCACTTCTGGAACGATCCTTGACGTCATTTGTATCTTGGATTTTTTTTTTGAATTTTCGATACAACACTCTGAGTACCATCAACAAAATTCGCGATATAACTTTGACTAAAGCCCTGTTGAAACAAAGCAATTACTCTAGCTCTGTCAAAATTATGTATTATGTTTCTAGGCATTTTAAACGGTTCAATTCAAATTTAAATAAGTACTGAAATAATGTATAAATACGCTAATCAGTTGAATGTGACCAAAATCATACTAAAACGATTCAAATTTTTTATCATTTTCATTTAAAAACGCTCAAGAATGAATATCAACAATAATTTTAAAACCACCATAGGCGTAGATATATTATTTGTACGTATTCTAAACTTTTGGACGTGTGTATATGTGTGTGTCCAGGAATTAAGAACTTACGGTTTATAGAATGAATAGCTAGAAAAGCAATTGGAAAACATAGAAAAAGCCAACACAAACAAAGAGGTAAATAATTTTTACCAAGAAGTTGAGAAATCCAGAGAAACTACAAAGAATAGTCCACAGTATTGCAGAAACAAGGAAGGCTTACTTCTAAGTGAAACAACAGAAAAATTAAACAGATGGGCGAAATATTTCGGAGATCTATTAAATACAGACCAACAAGAGGATTTTAAGGGAAATGAGAATTTGCAAGAAGATGAACAAGGGATGTGCGAGGAACTAACTCTGAATGAAGTCAAGGAAATAATAACAGATCTAAAAAATATCAAGAGTGTAGGAGAAAGTGGTATCCCAGGTGAGATTTTTAAGGAAGGTTGCGAGAGATTGAAGGATATGATATTTCACTTGACACTAATAATTCTCAGATTGGATTCTCAGAGAGAAAAAAATCAAGGGACATAACCAAGTCAGGGGCCTACAAGGAATGTAACGCTGTTGACAACGCATAAAAATTTTTGTTTTGACCATCACGGACCAACGAAATAAAACAGTACAACCTTTACTGTAGGTGATAAAGGATTTTTGTATTGATATAGGTATAGCGCTATTTTATTTCCTCCACGACGAGCTAGGCATTCATGCCACATGTAATGTTTGGATTTCCCTCAAGCTCCATTATTAATAGTGAGATTGTAAGTCCACAACTGCCTTTTATAAAACACAATGAAAGATTCATGAAAAGGTGTTATTGATGTAGTCCAAACGTACAACACGCTTTTTCGTTACGTCACTAGTGATTAAATCATAGCATGGAGCTTTTTTGGGATTAATGTTTCTTTTATTTTAGTAACTACTTCTTTAGGAGGTGTTGGTCTTATTACTTTTTCTACTTGAACTGATTCTTTCCAACTTTGCTCATGTTCTTGGCTTTCATTAGGTTTAAATGTCTTTTTAAGATGTTTAGTAAATCTGTCTGTTTTTTCTTTTCTGCTCCTGGTCCAATTACCGTCATCTAGTTTAATGGGTAGGGAGTGGAAAATTGGTCCTTTTGGTTTTTTTGTAGCTTTTCATAAAGAATATTCAGTTTTATTAGGCATCATTCGTTAAATTTTTTAAGTAAGTATTTTCTATAGTTATTGGATTTCTCTTTTGATTTATGACTGACATTTTTACCTTTTGTTTTATCTTGAGAAGATCTAGTTTGTTGCCATATTCTTCTTAGTTTCCTTTTATGGGTTATTATTTTTTTTATTTTCTTTGGATAATTATTTCTTTTTCACTAGGTTTCAGCACAAGACTGTTTTCTCATGTTCCTTGCTGGATATTGTCTACAAACATTTTACCTTTCTTATCTGGCTATTTTGAGTTTTGTAGCTGTACTATCAGGTTGATTTTCTCTTCAAGACGTAGTTTTAAACTTTCCCAATACATGAGTAAATTGATTAATGTTGAAATTATGATCTGTTTTAATGATCGTATCGCTTAAAATTATTACTATGGATGAATGATCCGAGTTTATGTCTAACTATTATAAATGTCTAGGTAATTAACTAAAATATTTTTAATTACGAAAAAATCTAGTAGGTTAGGAATTTTTTTCCTATCTGTAGCTTATTAGGATGGTCGGCCAGTACATATTAATTCGCACTTATGTTCGGCTATAGCCAATAGACGTTCCTTTCCTTTGGTGGTCGTTAGTCTAGAGCCCCAATGCGCATTTTTTGCACCAAAGTCTTCTCCAACTGTATCTCTCTCTCTCATAAGGTATTAAAGAACTCGTTTTATTGTTCTTTTTTTAAAATACCACATCGTAAAATGAATCGGTTAATTATACCTTTGTACGAGGCAGTCTGGATGCACCTGTACTGTAGCCTAGCACAGTATATTTTTCTCTTTAACGCAATTAAACAGAATCGATTAACAACTATCGTTAAATAGTTATCAAATACGCATCTATAAGAAAAGAAAAAACTACGATATATATAAAGAAAGCGATCAGCTGAATTATGGATGAAAATATTAAAATAAATTTAAAATATTTTTAAATGGTAATTCAAAATAAATGCGAACAATATTATTTTATTATGTATGTATGGAATCTATTTCAAATTTCCATTTTACCATTTGCATAAACGTATAGAATAGGTTTCTATACATATGTATGCCCGAGCAATTGTTATGTTGGATATTCCATTTAGAGCCAGTAGCAGTAAATGAGTTAAAAATTCATACATAATGTACGAAGAGCCACAATACATATGTAAACCACCGATAATCATTTCTACGAGAAAAGGGCACCTAATGGATACGGCATTAACTAGTATAACTCACTCAAATGCTGTAAACACTATAATAGTTGATTATAGAAATATCAATGTTGTACAGTTTGTATTTGATAATATGCTACTATATTAAAATTACACTATTTCGTAACATTTTGGAAGTTATCTAATAAACTAATGATAGGGAATAACAGTAGACAAAAAATCAATGAAAGATCACGATAGCAAAATATTTTAGACTTGTAAGGTGTAGCTTCTGTCGTTCTGTCATATTTTTTTGGATTGGGAGAGGTTGTTATGAGAAAGACCTAAACTTTTGAACAAAAAAAAAAAAAATAGAAACCTTAGATATTACAGCTAAGCTTCTGGACTGGCATATTACTTTTTTCTTCTTTACAGTAAAATAATGGGGCAAGCATTATTTAATGGGCGAGCGTCATTTGCAAGATGCATTGGAGTAACTCATATCTGCCTTGATTTCTCAGTATATGTCCCAAGTACTGCAGCTTACGGCCCTTCACGATGTTGACCAAATCCACAGTTGTGTTCATTCTCCGTAATACTTCTTCATTGATGACTGTCTGTCCATGGTATCTTCAGGATCTTTCTGTACAACCATAGCTCAAAAGACTGAAGTTTTGATAGAGTTTACGCTTTCAATGTCCACGTTTCTACTCCGTACAGAAGCACTGAGTACACGTAACATTTGAGGAGCCTTAAAGTCTAGGGGATTTAGTTCGGTACTGCGTACTGGCCATGGGTATACACTACCTCTACCAATCCACCTTTGAGGATAAGTTTCATCTAGATAATTTTTAACTTTTAGGGTATAATGTGGTGGTACACCATTATGCATGTACCAAGAGTTACGTCTCAAATTTAGAGATATGTCTCTAAAATGTTGGTAAATCTTCTTTAAAAAAATTTAGATACGTTACTCCGTCAAGCCTAGTTGGTAATTCGAATGGTCCTACAATATAATCCCCAAATATGCTACACCAGATATTTGTGGAAAACTCATGTTGAAAATGCTGTTCTTGAAATGCCTGAGGATTTTCTGTCACATAGGTATGGGTATTGTGCCAGTTAAACACACCTCTTCTATATAAAAGTTCATTATTAAACATTGGATCGTCTAAACGCCGCCCTATCATAAACTGACTAAATCGGAGCCTTGCTGGAAATTCCTGTTGTAAAAGATTCTGTACTGGAGTAAAACTATACGGATACAGATTTTTCTGTCCGTATTATTCTTGATATCGTAGATTTGCTTATACCTGTGGTCGCAGAAACAAGCCTTGCACTGGTTTCTGGATCTTTTGCAATACGCACAACAATTTCATCCTCCATATCCGCATCAATTACTCTCGGTCTTCTAGCATTCCTGTTTTTCGAATGAAATGACCCTGTTTCGCCTAATATGTCGCACAATGATCTAATAGTTTTATGGTTTGGTTGCCTTCTATTGGAATAAAGTTCGAAATAGCGTTGAGCTGCTTTACGAGAATAAAAAAAATGCTTGTTTTGCGAAAAATTTAATACAGATATGCGTATAATTAGCGAAATACGTTTATTTCGAAAACGGTGTACTTTTTTGAATTGAAACAAGAATATCTTTTTGTGTAGAATTTAATGTTATTTCATGTTTTTTTCCTAGAATGTTTATACAGGGGGACAAAAAAAATGCCCACATTAATAAACCAATGTTATAGTAGGTGGCGCCACCTAGTGTCAATGGTAAAACTAATATCATTTTCATATTAAGCATACTAAAGAATAGCAAGATACCAAATTTCACTTAAATCGCTTAAAAAGTTTTTAATATATCCCTAAACATAATATAAAAAAATAATAATGAATCACCCTGTAGAACGAAAACTAGCAACATTTTGCCTAAGCAACTTGAGCTCAAACGCTTTATTTTGATGTCAGTTATCACCCATTAGCTAATGTAAAATTAATTATGGGACACTCTGTATAATAATTAACTTAAGTCCCAAATTATATTTATCTATATTTTCATCTTCTTCTTAGAGTGCCATATCCCTACGGAACGTCGGCGACTACCATATTATAATATTTTTATACTGATCTCGGTCTTGCGCTACGTGTAGCAATTGGTCCGCTGTCAAACCTGTCCACTGAGGCAAATTCCTCAACCAAGAGAGTTTCTTCCGTCCTATCCATTTCTTTCCTTCGATTTTACCTTTGAGAACTAGCCGAAGGAACTCATATCTTGGTCCTCTGATTATATGTCCAAGATATTCTAGTTTACGCCTCTTAATAATATTTAATAGAGTTCGTTGATGTCCCATTCTTCGAAGAACTTCTTCGTTACTAGTTCTGCTAGTCCATGGAATTTTTAGTATCCTTCGATACAACCACATTTCAAACGCCTCGATTTTATTCATGATATCGGCGTTTAAAGTCCAAGTTTCACATCCATACAAAAGTACAGACCACACGTAACATCTTGTAAACTTTTCACGGATTTCCAAATTTAATGAGTTATTGGATAATAGACGCTTGAATTTTTGAAATGAGTTTCTTGCCTGTTCAATTCTACATCGAATTTCGAAGGATGGATCTAGATTTTGGGTAATCCAACATCCAAGGTATTTGAATCTCTGAACTCTCTGCAGCGGTTGTTGGTTTAATATCTGTTGGGTTGCGCCGATATCCACTTTACTGGTCCCCATGTATTTAGTTTTATCGATATTTATCGACAGTCCCCAATTTGTGCATTCCATGTCAACTCTATTGATTAGCTCCTGCAGATCGTCGATGTTTTCAGCTAGAATCACAGTATCGTCGGCGTACCGTATATTGTTAATTATTTCTCCTCCTAGGATAATTCCTTTTTGATCTTTTAAAGCTTCCCTAAATATATTCTCAGAATACACGGTAAAGAGAGTGGGAGATAGTATACAGCCTTGTCTTACGCCTCGTTCAATACTGATTGGCTTTGATTCTCTGTTGTTGGTATTAATAATGGCTGTTTGGTTCCAGTAAAGTTTGGCAATAAGTTTGATGTCTTTCTCATCTAGTTGGATGCTCTGCAAGGCGGTAATTAGTCTGGTATGCTGAACGCGATCAAATGCCTTTTTAAAATCAATGAAGCCCATATATACGGGTTTTCTTACCTCCCAACATCGTTGAAGGAGTGTTTGCAGAGAAAATAGTGCTTCTATAGTTCCAAGGCATCTCCGGAACCCGAACTGCTCTTGACTAATTATTTCTTCGCACTTGTTGTTAATTCGGTTTAGAAGAATATGCCACAGTATTTTAACGGCATGGCTCATTAAACTAATGATATATATTATATCATAACTATATTTTCATAATTTCATATAAATATCATTTTGTTGGATTTTTGCAATTATCAGTTCGACTATTGTATTAAAGTAGCAGAGTAGCCGTTACAAAATGTCAAAACTGACCATAATTTGTAATTTTGATTTTTGATATGTTTCATTGTTCAGGAAACGTAAAGAAGATCTTGCTAACTAATGCGATAAAGCATAAAAAAGGTTTAAAAAGATATATCTACAAAAACTGCTACTGAATAATTTTTTTTTAAATTGTATGAAATTGTGAAGAGAATAGTAAACACAGCAATTTTGTTGATTAATACAAAGCTTCGCGCTAGTCTACAATACCGCCTACTCAACCCTTTTTTTGTCGATGGTAAGACACCATTGTCCATTCAGTATTTATTATTTTAACTAATACCAAAGTTGTTAAATATAAATTAATATTAGTTTGTACTTTACAGTTCAGTGACACAGAAGGGAAACCTCATCGTTGAAATTTTCGTCAGTCACGGTTAAGCCTCGTACGTGTTTGCAAAAGAAGTGGATTTGTTGGATTTCGAGGGCTCAACCTCAAAAGTTTCCTGATTCATATAATCTGCACTGTCAGATATTTACTCAATCAGTAAAGTTTCACAAACTTTTGACCTCTTTATAAAATTAGGGAGAAAATGGGAACGGTTTCAACTGGAGTTTCAGATAACAGTCGTTTAATTTTGGTAGTTAAGAAATGACGAAACCATAATGGATAAAGACAATAACTTTTATTTTACCGACGACAAGTTTTATTTTATATATACAGAGCGGATCAAAAGTCTGAAAACGCCTAATTATCTCTTAAATAGATGTTCCGAATTGTACAAAACCAAGATACGTCTTGTTCTGAAGCTATTTTCTTGTGGCATTTTAAAGTAATTACTATTTAAAGCCACAATTAAAGGTTAAAGGACGTTTATTGATGTTTCAAATTTCACTTCGGAAATCGTTCTCAAAATACAAACATTAGTAAATTGAAGTTTATCCATCAGTTTACTAATGTTTGTATTTTGAGAACGATTTCCGAATTGGAAATTGAAACGTCAATAAACGTACTTTAACCTTTAATTGTAGCTTACTCCCATTTAAATAGTAATTACAAGATACGTCTATTCTGCAATATAGACTTACTTTACTTTTTCGTGTCTGGATCCGACTACAGTTTTTCTGCCCAATATCGGGCTACGTCTACACCCCTTGTATTTGCGAGCCATAAATCATCGAGGGTGCACTGTGATGGGCAAAGTCTGCATACTCTCAGGTGCTCCACGTTCTGTATTTCCCCACATTCACAAAGTGCGTCGCTATCTGTCTTGATGCCCCATTTAATGAGGTTCTGTTTTACACGGGCAACACCTGTGCGTATGCGATTCAGTGTCTGCCAGGTTCTCCAGTCCAGGTTTATTCAATTAGGTCGTTCTGGATGTATGGGGAATAGTTCGGGTGGTTCGACGCTGACATTTCTCATAAACCTTTTCCTTGATTTAAGTCGGCTGATTTCTGGTGGTTCGTCAAACCGGTATAATTGGTGCCTTTCATCGAAAGTTTGCCTGAACTTCTCCACATATTGTGAGGCGCATCTACGTTCATCTGGTGATGAGAATCCAGCTACCCGGTACAGTGGGGGTAGGGGTAGGCTTTATACAACCGGTAATTATTCTGCATATTTCATTTAACGCCGTGGTGACTTGTTGGGCGTGTCTAGATCTACCCCAGACGGGACAAGCATATTCCCCTGTTGAGAAACATAACGCCTCAGCTGTTGTCTTCAAGACCTGGGGGTTTGCACCCCACTTGCTTCCTACAAGTTTCCGGAGAAGGTTGTTTCTCGTAGAAACCTTTTGTCTTGTGTTTTGACAGTGGAATTTATACGTTAGTGACCGGTCTAGTACTACTCCAAGATATTTGGGCCTATCAGTATGTTTCAAGCGTTGTCCCTCCGAAGAAACATTTAGCTTTACATGCGCCAGTTGATTGTTGAGATGGAATGCGCATACTTGGGTTTTAGTAGGGTTTGGCTTTAATGAGTTTTGTTTGTAGTAAGTTAACATCATGTTTAATGCCTCTTCCATTGTCGACTCTACTTGTGTGAGTGTTTTCCCCTTTACGGCTATACTAAGGTCATTAGCGTAGACAAAACTCTCAGTCTGAGGGTGCATTGGTTGATCGTTGGTGTAGATGTTAAATAAGGACGGAGCCAGAACGCTTCCTTGAGGTAGGCCATTTTTTTGGGTTCTCCATCTGCTCTTCTTTCCATTTAGCAAAACGTAGAAACGTCTATTACACAACAGTGATCTAATGATATTTACCAGGTCGTAGTCAAGCACAGTGTAACATAGAGATTTCAAATGACTGCTTTTAATATTGCCAGATTTACCATTTTTCTGATATCTTTAGTAACTTTGGTGTTTTAAATGCAATACTTTATATATTGTATTATTAATGGAATCCTCACTTCAATACGACTTCAATCAAATGTTAGACTTAGTATTTTATCTAGTCATAAAGATTTTAAATAATAAAACTTCGCAGTGCCAAATAGTTTTAAAAAATATGCTCTAAAATGTTTTTTATAGAATGACTAGTTGCACCCTGCACCCGTTATGCTTTATTTGCAGATATTAAATATTTTCTGTCTTTTTTACTGACCTTATTTTTGCATATAAACATATTTTATCTTAATTGTTTTATCTAACAAATATCCTAGAATAATGGCAAAAAAATAACACAGTCACTTCACATGGAGTGTAAGTTTATTTTCAAAATGTAAGAGGTCTATGAATTAAGTTCGACAGCTTATTTATGCATGTATCCTATTCTCATTACAGTATTATTATATTCATTGAGACTTGGTTGACATGTAACTATGCCCTTAAAGAGCTGCAGTTCTTATTGGTCGCTCCAGGAAAAAAAGTTCATTCTCAAGAGGTGGTGGAGTCCTTATTGCAGTTCATAAGAGCTTTAGCAGTAGATCTTTAAGAGTTAACCAGACAATCAAACAACTTTTGGTCTTGGCGACTGAAGATGCAAATCAGTTAATTATAGGAACAGCATATCTTGCACGAAAATCTACATTTGGGAAATATTCCATATTTTGTAAAACCTTAGAAGAAATAGTTTATTCATCTGCACACTATTATCTGACTGCTGACTTCAATTTACTAAACTGTAAATTGTTTTCAAATGACATGTGCTTTACAACAATTCCTCTACCAGCTGCCACAGCATCTGAAGTTAAAGCCCTGCAGGTTGTGTCTGGTATGTGTGCATATCACAATTTGTTTCAGTCCAACTTTGTTGTGAATTTTACTGGAAATATTCTCGTTTTGGTGCTGGTTCATGATGCTAATGTATTATGTGGAATTTGAGATAAAGATGATCAAAAGGTGCCCCAATAATAGTGGTTTGGTTAGTGATGGTTTCTATATGGAATTTAAGTTGGCTGTATATGTAAAAATAACCGATTTTTTATCACAGTTCTGTTGGGAAAACATATATGATATAATTTACTTAGCTATAGAATTATTTTTCCCCCTAAAAAGATATTCAAAACGTAGATTCCCCTCTTGGTTCTCTTCAGAGTTGAAGGATCTAATAGTAGAAAAAAAGAAAGCTCACAAAAATATTTTTATCTAAATCACTTCTGGATTATCGCTCTTTTTCTCAGCTGAGGTCCAACTGTAAATTGTTAAAAGCTGAATGCTACAGGAATCATATTTATTTAACAGAATTATCACTAGGAAATAATTTGAAGGGATTTTGGTCGTTTGTGAATTTATAGAGAGGAAAGCCTTCCTTGCCCGCTATGTTAAGTTATGGTGGTGTTGAATCCAGTCACGGACCAGATATTGTAAATCTTGTTGCAGAATATTTGTCTACAGTCTATTCTACTCGAATATGTAACATACCCAGTGATTCACCTTTACGTGGTCTTACTATTTGACTGGTTTCATATTCATCAATGATATACGCCACTGCTTCCAGTACAGTTCACATCTTTTTTTTTCGGACTATCTAAAGTTCTGCACAATTATCAATAATACAGAAGATTTTGTTAATCTTCAACACGATCTCAATCGGTTGAGTGAGTGGTTTGTGTTGAATGCCATGGCCTTGAACGCATCCAAGTGTCATGCTGTTTCATTTGGATGATTGAGAGACCAAATGGAATATAATTATAATATACAGAACATTCTTGTTGACTGGGTTACTGAAATTCGTGATCTGGGAATTAAATTAGACTCTAAACTTTTATTTGAATCGCATTATAGGTCAATAATTTCCAACTCTTTACAAATGCTTGGCTTTATAAAAAGATTCACTAGAGACTTTCAGAATATTGAAGAGATTAAATGACTATATTGTTCTTTAATCAGATCCCATCTAGAGTACTGTTCTTGTGTATGGTCTCCATCTTATAATGTATCCATATTAAAAATGAAGACAGTTCAACACAAGTTCTTGAAATATGTAGCATATAAACAGGGTATACCTTTTGAATTGAATCAAGTAAATTATGATCAAATTGAAACCCACCTTGGTATTCTCTCTGATAGAATTCACCGGATTGATTGATTCAACAAATTAGGATGGCGATCTTTCTACCATTTAGAGCGTACTAAATCATGTAATTATTTCCAAATCAAAGGACTACCCACTGGCAGGGAAAATAAGAACACAAGCAGTTTAAATAATACGTAATTTAATGATTGAATATTACTATCATCATCATCAATGGCGCTACAACTCTTCGTGTGTCTTTGCCGCGTTTACTACTGCCTTCCATGTTTGTCGGTCCTGTGCCACTAATTCCCATTGTCGCACTTCCATTTTCTCTAGATCTTCTTTGACTTCATCTTTTCACCTTTTTCTAGGCCGCCCTACAGACCTTCTTCCCTCTGGCCTTTCCCAGAACACATTGTTTATAAGGCGATTGTTGTTGATTGAATGTTACTACAACTAAGTTAATATCTAGCCATAGTTTTAGCTCAAAGTTTTTAGCAAAGAAATTTATTCACTCTCATTGTATGACCGACGATTAATTAAAGAAGCAAAGAGACTTTATGGCATAACTAATTCAACAGTCTTGTGTCCTCAGCTACTTGAGCAGGTTGGTCTGCATGTACCTCTCCATAGAACACGATTAAACCAAACTTTTTATGTTCCTCTTCACAGAACCAACTAGGCATATAATAATTTTTTATCTCGAACACTAAGATGGACACATATTCACCCAGATCTAGATTTTTTTGCACCGAAGGCCGAATTCATTTCTGGTCTCAGGCATGTGTTTATTTGAGTGGCTGAGGAATAGGAAATCACCATTTTGATAATATGTAAAACTAAATTACGTGATTAAGTTTGTGATATTTACACTTTATTTTGTTTTAATGTATACATTTTAAACATTGTTAATCTTAAAAGGTGAAAGAAAAGGTGAAAGAAATAATAAGTTAGACTTACTCACAATCAATTTAATTTAACTAATCGGACGACCGGTTTCGCTTTCTACAATATGCAAAGCATCTTCAGGTCACGATACAAAGTTAAAATGCTGAAAACAATAATCCCATATTAGGGTGTTGTCTAATAAAGATAAAAACATAGGTAGGTGATACAAATTATATAAATTACAGTAATTATGCCAATATTACATGTCTGTGGTTTTATAAATGAATAAAATAATAATAATAAAATGTTTAAGCAGACAAGGTAAGACCCACAAATTGGTAACATCGTCTATTGAACTGTAAATCAATAAATAAATGAACAACTAAATAAACATTACTTACATGCCGGTACTCTATTAATTGATGGTTGAAAGAACATGGTTCAAACTATCTTGGATTGTTGATTGGAGAACTCAGGTTAACTATTGTAATTGTTTAACAGTAAACTGGGAAGTTCTTGAGGAGACAGATTTTATCCAATGAAGTAGAGATAAGTGGAATGTATTGTTTGTTTTATGAAAGTAATGTTCTATACCATTAATTTCTTTAAAGTTATTTAAGTTTATTCTGGAGATATATTTATGAAATATGTGTTATTTATTGAGATTTTATGTTTTGTTCTGGAAGGTGACAGTTGTAAGACAATGAATAGGAATGGATGTATAGATTGTGTGGGTGTGCAATTGTATAAACTTGAAGTTATCAAAATTTCTTTGATAAATTTGTTGCAATAATTCATGATTTTCATGAATTGTTAATCTTATTGGTATTATATATATATTAATATAAATCACCCTTAATCTGAGAACAATTTGCTCTCTGTATAATAGTCAATACGATGATAACATCAGATACAAGGAGTACATCGGTTTCAGGTATCGTTTAATTGGAGAACTATCCATGTTGACATAATCTAAATATCCGTCCAATATCGACAATTGTGTAACATGAGATAAAGCGGAATCCCACATCAGTTCCTTTGTATATACATTCTCTGTAGCTAAAGACAACGTGAATTATTGAAATGTTTCCTGCATTCTACTTGCTTAACTCCAGTGTCCATACTGTTTTCGTTATGCAACCCTTTAGTCCCTGAAAAAGAGTGCAGACACATTGGCGTCGCTTGGAGTCGATAGTATTTCTACAATCACGTGAAAATAAAAATATTAGGTTTTTACAGTGGAATTGCTATGGAAACAGTTAAGGAAAATATTTATGTTTATCCAAAATGAATTGTATAAAGTGTACTATATTCTATTTGTAAAGGAAAAATGACGTAAAGCTGGTACCTAACTGATGCGACTCTTATAGTCCGGTAAAATAAGGATGCAACCTCGGAATGAAAGATAATAAGCTGAAAATTTGCATACGTCTTTATTTTGATGGTATAAAACTTACCTTAAAAGTCTCATATAATCACGTGTCCACGACTTAAGATATTTAAGGTCAAAGGTCACGAAAATTTCTGCAAATACCTCGTTTCCCTTACACTTCATGACATTTAAGTAGGTAAGTAAAATTGTAGAATGGAAAATTCTCTTCAATTTTTGTCTTAAGTACTTTGATGTACGTTCAACCTTTCTTAAGAGCGCAAAGAGTGGGGGACCGCTTACCTGTGTATACGGTAACGCGAAGTCAGCCAGTAGGATTCAATAAATAATAAGTTATATAGTTAATTATTCATTTAAAATACTATTATTATCATTAAATTTTTATTATTTATTATTTAATAAACTATATTTATAAGATATTAATTATAAAATATATATTTTTTATATAATATTTATTTTATTTTTAACAAACATACAATATTAAATGAAATATTTCAAATGAACTTTAATGATATTTTTAACAGCTGTATATACGATAAATTAAGATCAAGTGCAGAATTCAACAATAATCATTTTTATATTTAATTAAATACTGAAAAAATCATATTTATTATTTTTTTAAATTATATATTTATTTATTAATCCAATAATCGATTTATTAAAGTTACAAATATAATATATATTCTTTTATTATGTATGGTTAATATTTTTGTATTAATTTTCTTCTTCATCGTCTTCTTCTTCTTCTTCTTCTTCTTCTTCCTCTGACTGCTCAATATCGGATTCATCATCATCATTCTCAATTATTAAAGTATCAGAATAAAAATATTCAAGAATATCAGGTGCATATTCATTTTCTTCATTGAAATCATCTGAAGTTGATGAAGAGTTTAGACATGATTGTCCATTACACTGCCCACAAATTAAAGTACATTGAAATCCTGATTTCCTGCATCCGCAATTAGAACCACAACCTTTCTTGCAATTGCAAAATATTGTATTCAGCAGTTCTTCTGGTGCTATTGTGCGTATATACATAGAAGTCCCAAACTCATTCGCCACGGTGTGTAGAAAGTCATATTAAAAAAAATCTGCTACAGCTTCGCAGAAACACCAACCGCCGTACAAGAGATTTGTATTTCGAGATATAATATTCGTAGTAATATGGACGAAAAGTATTTTATTTAATATTGTATGTTTGTTAAAAATAAAATAAATATTATATAAAAAATATATATTTTATAATTAATATCTATAAATATAGTTTATTAAATAATAAATAATAAAAATTTAATGATAATAATAGTATTTTAAGTGAATAATTAACTATATAACTTATTATTTATTGAATCCTACTGGCTGACTTCGCGGTGCCGTATACACAGGTAAGCGGTCCCCCACTCTTTGCGCTCTATCTTAAGAAGGCTTGAAGGTACACAAAGGTACTTGAGACAAAAATTGAAGAGAATTTTCCATTCTACAATTTTTCTTACCACCTTAAATGTCATAAAGTGTAAGGGAAACGAGATATTTGCAAAAAACTCATTTTCGTGACCTTTGACCTTTAATATCTTAGGTCGCGGACACGTGATTATATGAGACTTTTGAGGTAAGTTTTATACCATCAGAATAAAGACGTATGCAAATTTTCAGCTTATTATCTTTCATTCCGAGGTGTGCCCCCTTTTTTGCCTAATTTGACTGGATTATTAGTTAAATTTGATCATTTTGAGCAGTGTATTTGATTGGTCTGACATTACATTATATTTATTATGACAGACAAATAAAATAAACAAATAAACAACAAACAATTGGTTACATACGTTAATTCATAAATTGTAATAATTATTAAGGGCTAAATTTTGATATTATTTTGAATTTCTGCATTTTATAAAGAGTATATAAATGATAGTTTTTACATAAAATATGGTTGTTATTACTATTTCTATTATTATTATTAAGGAATAAAACAAAGGACTTAACAATATATTAAAGCAAGAATTGTAACCAAATTTAAAGATAACTGGGCATTATCATAGGCAGCCAAACATTTTCATATAAGCAGAACCGCAGTTTTTCTATTAACCCGTTAGCGCACAGCGTCATCGTTTGACGATGGCTTGTTTAGGTGGGGATAAAACAATGTCTGCGTGAATATTTGGTGATTGCTTACCGCAGTGGTTTAGTAGAAGCACTATCGTAGACAGAAGTGTATGTGTTGTATTTTTTATTAGGTTAGATCCACAACTTACACAAAAAAATTCAAAAATGACTGCCCATTAAAAAAAATGTCAAAAAAATTATAAAACTATTATGCGTCCTCAAATGAGGATGCTGGGCAAATTCATATATTTTGTGTAAAAAGTCTATACGGGTATTTTGATTAACTAATTGTTTTTTTCTATTTTAGGATGAGTCGAAGATATTTTCGTAATCTTGAAGAGGCCATTGATTATTTAAATTCTGAACAAATAGATGCTGATATAGCTGCATTGCCCCCCGAAGTCGATGATTTAACAGACGAGTACGAAATCAATGACGATGAATTAGGCGTTGCTGAGGTGGAAGACATACCCGGAGGGACTGAAGTTTTTATTGAGGAAGAAGATGATCAAAATCTTGATGATGAAGATGACTTACCACTTGTACCAATAACCAAAAGGAAAAAATATGAATCCAAAAAACAGTTTGTACCTAACTGGAGTAAATCGGATCCACAATATGAACACATTGAAAATAAAGGTGCTAAAGAAGTATATGAAAATGTAAAGAGGCAGGTACGTCAATACACTCCACTACAAATTTTTAAAATGTTTTTTGATGAAGTTGTTTACAACCATATCATAACAGAAACACAACGCTATGCTACAGAGCAAAAAAATAAACATGGTTACTCAATAACAGCTGAAGAAATTAAAATTTTTATTGGATTTCTAATTTTTACTGGATACCACCAATTACCCAGCCAGAGGGACTACTGGTCTGAACAAGAAGACTTGGGAATACCGCTTGTAAAAAATGCATTAAGTCGTAATGCATATTTAGAAATAAAGCATCTAATCCATTTTGCAAATAATTCCGAAGCTGACAATAACAAACATGATAAGTCATTCAAAATTAGACCTTTGCTAAATCTTCTAAATGCGCGGTTCCAACAATGGGGAGTGTTTCACCAACATCTATCAGTAGATGAAATGATAGTGAAGTATTACGGCCATAATTCACTAAAACAATTCATTAGGGCCAAACCAATTCGATTTGGTTTTAAACTGTGGGCACTGTGTGGCGATAATGGTTATTGTTACAATTTTGCTCTTTATTTTGGAAAAGCTTCGGGAGAGGAATCAACTGAGCCTTTACGTACAAGAGTTGTTTCTAACATGCTGAGTATCGTAGAAAACCCACAGACATATTGTATATTTTGATAACTTTTTTACAAGTTACAGTCTCCTTTGCCAATTAAAAGAAAAGAGGTATCGCGCTACGGGAACTATTAGAGAAAACCGAACTGCAAAGTGTCCTACTAAACAATCAAACGACCTACAAAAAGAACCTCGAGGCGCGTATGACTGGTCCTTTGACAAAAACAACAAAATACTAATATGCAAATGGAACGACAGTAATTGTGTTTCTGTTGGAACTAACTATGATACGGTTTTTCCCACCAATCAGGTTCAACGATGGAGTAAGAAGGAAAAAAATAAAGTACAAGTGAGCCAACCATCCGCTTTTTCCAATTATAACAAACATATGGGTGGCGTGGATCACCATGACTGGCTATTAGAAAAACACCATATATCTGTCAGAGGAAAAAAATGGTATTGTTGTCTTTTTACACGAATGATAGATATGGCTATAGTAAATGGGTGCGTGCTGTATAATATAATACATAAAGGAGAAAAAAATATATCCATCAAAGACTACAGATGACAAATAGCTACTTCGTATCTAAAACGTGGTCATGGCGTAAGAATAAGCAAAGGTCGACCACTTAGTCTTCCAAGTACATCAAGAAGCAATATCTGTGAAGACATTAGATATGATAGTAAAAATCACATTATAGCAAAACGGGAAAAACAACGAAGATGTCAAAATCGAGACTGTACGTCAAAACCACGAACATATTGCCAAAAATGTAATGTAACGCTTTGCGTATCAATTTGTTTTGAACAATTTCATAAAAAAATATAGGATTTATATAAACATTTTTTATCTCCATAGTGTATAATATGAAAATAATTTGAAAAACAACTAAATAAACTTATTTTGTTAAACTAAATTTTGTCTTTAATTTTATTGTAGTTGAGCCCAGCGTCCTCAAATGAACCCAGTTGTTTTTCCAAAAATTTGAACACAAAAAACAAAAATTTTGATAGGACATCATTTTGTACCTCAAAATATATTACGAAACAAAAAATTACGTTAAAAATGCAAAAAAAAATAATTTGGGCGTTAATGGGTTAACACGTTGATCGCCATGTGTGGCAAGTGTGCCTCGCATGAATGTAACACAACAGGCCGCGCCGCACACATTATGTCTGGCATGTAATGTTTTACTACAAGCCGCGCTGCACGTTTGAGTAGAAATGCTATGAGAAATAAGAGTAGATGTCCCAATAAACAAATTAAGTTAGTTGGCGAGTGCCCTGGACCCGAATATATTTGATACGATTTGATTAAAAGTTGAATGTCACAATATCATACCATAATATTTTTGTTTTATGTATTATATTATTTTTACTGTTGTAATGTAGTTTGTTAGGTAACTAAAAAGTCAATGAATTTAAACAATAAAATATTATTTTATTTAACATGCATACCTGAGATATTTTCATTTATATTCGACCCTTGCTCGAAAACAGTGAAATGTTTCAAATTATCCCCGGTTACCTCATTACAGTTCAACACTGTAGAAGCACTAGGTATTTCATCAGTTGTATCACTATCCCACTCAAAGTTTCTGATAATACTTTCAATCGTTTCGTCTATTAGATTCGTAGGACTGCTAACAGGATTAGTTTCCATGTTGTCAGCATGATTTTCTTGTTTAAAGGTTTCGATTTGTACTGCAAATTATGTACTGGGTTGATCTATGCTATTAGAGTTATTACAAATGTTGAGTACCTTTTTTTTTTCTTCTTTTTTTTAACAGGTGATAAAGAATAATTGGATGAATCTGAATAATAACTACTTGCGATATAACTGTCCGATGAATACTCAAACACTTCTTCATCTGACAACATATCATCCATTAGTTTTTGTAGTTTACTTTGATTTTTTTCATAATTACCTATTTTTCTCAATGTTACTGCTATACTGTTACTACTATAGCAAGTTGATGCGAACTAAATAATACACTGGTAAGACCCATACCGCTACAATACGCAGGTTTATTCTTGAAAATTTGCGAGGCACGTGCGAATCGCATGGTCTCAGCTTAACAATCTTATTTATTAGACCGCACGATGCCCCCGTGCCTCGTAATTATTCAAAATCATGTTAAGAAAGAAATTTTGCTAGATTTAAGAAATGCGTTGTTTTTGTACTGCATTTTTATGCCTCCGTTCGGCTCGCGGAGATAAGAATACGGCCGAGGTCAGAAGGCCCTGCCTGTCGTAAGAGGCGACTAATGGGTAGGAATTGAGAGGTGGAGAGCCATCGCTTGAGGTGTCGGGTTTGTAGAAATGCACACGGACGCTTAGGTGTCACGGTCACCGGTCTACACTCCTAGTATCCGGGACGAAACTCTCGTGGGACCACTCTACTCTTATTCCAAGAGAACCAGGCG
This sequence comes from Diabrotica undecimpunctata, assembly GCF_040954645.1. Lineage (NCBI taxonomy): Eukaryota > Metazoa > Arthropoda > Insecta > Coleoptera > Chrysomelidae > Diabrotica > Diabrotica undecimpunctata. Next base: position 3,209,828 of record NC_092806.1, on the reverse strand, counting down.
AGGTTGAACGAGCTGGGCCTGTACACACCTCTCTTGGCTTGATCTTGGCCTGTATCAAGCGTGGTTTTGGTGTCCCGGCACGTACCCGTCAGGAGATTTAAGAGTGGTAGAGGAGATATCCTCGGCGGCGACCTGTCTACGTGCGAGTTAGAAATTCCTTTGCCTGCGTCACCTATCCGCCCGTGGGAAGGGATAACGGGTAGATGAGGTAATCGCAACACAGGTACTACGGGGAAGGTGAAGCCCTACGAAACGTGCCTGGCGAACGTGGCGTGGCACCTTGTCCTCGTAGGGACAGTGGATCCGTTAACGGTCGTATAGTTTTTAAAAATCTTAAGAGGGCACATAGCTTAGCAATAAATTTTTATGCGTTTTAAACGAAAAAAAAAAAAATTGGCCTGGGAAAAGGCAAAAAATATTATCAATATGGCGATCAACGTGTTAATAAAAAATGGAGGAAACCAGAAACTCTCGAAATAAAGCGAGGACCTGGAAGACTAAAACTGATTATTAATTTTTCTTTATTAACTGAATGGGGTCAAAGTGAGGGGGGAATGTTTCAAGGTTAATCATATAAGATTCCGCGGCATGGATATACACTTGTGATTATTCATAGGTACCAGATTTTTAAATATTCAAAAACGTGCGAAGCTTCAGAACTATTTTTTAGTCAAATACTGTTTTGCAGATCTATTTTATAACCATTATAAATATTTCCTAAACTAAATAGTTTTACTATAATTATAGTGTAAGATATATGTAATATGCCAAGCGTATTATATTATATTATAAAGTTATCTCATTAACAACTCATAGCATACGATCCTGTTATTCCCGTTTACACAAGCCATCTCCGGTATTTTGCCCCAGGTTCGATCAATCGATACGATAAATTTTCTAGTCCTAACTTGAAACGTTTACGATACAACGGAACTCCAAAGGTTAACAAGCGAGGCAAATGTCTTTTATCAACACATCTGCAATCTACTGCACGTAATTTGCATATCGATGAAGGCTATTATCTCAACCGATATCTGCCACAATGGATTGACAGCAACCATTCAGCATTTATACCTTTTGCTTTTATCGAATAGATTCAGCAGATATTGAAAGGTGCAATTTATGGCGACGTGCGAATCATTGAATTTTGCTGAAAACGTCACTGAAACAGAAAGCGGTATATTTAAATTTACTAAAGCGAATGTATTGATTGACAGTGGCTACTGGTTACTCCAGTTGTCTGAGCCACGAAAATGCGGCTGAACCTCTAAAAATGATACGAACAAGCTGAATTTTTCCGAAAATATCAATTTTAGAATGCTAAAAAGATGCAAAAAGGTTTGGAGTGCAGATTTTCTTTACAATTTTTACATTTTGCCCCAAATGTAGTCAGCTTCACTAAGTTCAAGAAGAATAGTACTTAGACGAGTGGCATATAATGTTCTTAAAAAGAACTCTAGGGAGCTGTAAGATTTTAATGAAAATTCATTTTACGGTAGTTATGATGTATAATAGAAGTGATATTCACTTATGGGGGGCCAAAATAATGTTTAAAGCGATTTAAATTTATATGACAATTTATAGTGTTTACCAGAATATCCGCATAAGGATATTTTGGTGTACCAGTATATCCACTCTTGGATATCAATTGTACTACCAATATATCCACATCTGGATATCATTAATGGATCTATGTATTTAATTTTTAAAGTCACACCAAATATTAAAAAATAAAAAATATAAAAAAACAGTTAACATTATATTCAGAACAAAGCAAAAAATAAAAGAACAGTATTTTTATTACTTATGAAAACTTTAAAAAATTTCCGCTGAGCAAAGTCCAGGTTTGTCCAGGCAACCAGTGCAACATTTTCTGGTTAGTTAATGTACTCCACGTCTTTTACAAATTAGACAAACTTTTTGTGGAACCCTCTTCTTTCCAGTTTCTTTTGGAAAATCGGCCATTGCATGAAACGGTTTCCCAGATGTAGTAGGTTGATTTTTTTTATCATTCGTTCCTTGTTATCCTTTACTATATTTCAGAAGCATCCCCTGGCAGCAGAGTTTCGTATATTTATACATTGAAACTTGTTTTTGATGAGCTTGGCTGTAAAATACTCTTGAGTTCAATAGAATAAGATGTAAAAGGTACAAACCTATTGTGGCGAACCACGTGTAGGATTTACGAAAAGGACTATACGGTTCAATATCTTGGTCCACTGAATCAACTGAAAGCATATTTTGATTGTAAAATTCAATATGTTTCGGTTTGTTATAATAAAGAACATTTCCTCCTATAACATATTGTTCGTTTTAGCAAAATCCTGCAGTATGTTTACTGGTAAGCAAATAAACGTCTTTCTTGTCCTTGTAGCGAACTAGAAGGAGCATCCTTGCGAACAAAACATGATTGTTGCCTATCTAATGGAACCAAAGTTAATTCTCTTGGAACGACCCTATTTGGTCGAATAGTGCCTGCGAAGAAAGTCTTTTGTGTTAATAGAAACTCGAAAAGACGAACAGATGTATACTAATTATCTACATTCACTTTAGGATTACTGTTAAGTAGGTTTTGGCGAAGATAAACTACTATTTTCTTAAAAATAAAAGGTTTTCTGTTCTTGAAATGTGCGATATGTCATATATATTCTTGCCGATATATATATACAAAAATTCCAGGTGTATCCTCAAAGTTCAGACGCAATGGGAAATAAGGAAAATATTTTGATACCAAATCGACTTCTTTTGTTTTGTATGTACTGTCGAAAATGGAGTCGACCTTTATACAACAAAAGTTGCTCATCTATTACGAAAGCTGATCCTGGGTCCACTAAGTTTTGACAATTATCTCTAATAAGAGCCATAAAAATGTCTAGTCTGCTAAGCGTTGCATTACTTTTGACAAGTTCCGGTGGTGAAAGTCTAAGGAATTTAAGAATTGCCAAAAAGCGATTTCGGCTCATAACAAAATTTTGAAAAACTAGAGGACCAGTGCATATATTATCTGTACTCCAATAATCTGAAATTTGCAGACACTTGGCCAATCCACTGAGAAAATATAGCGCCATAAGACCAAAAATTTTGATGGCGGTGTGTGAATTATCATTAAAATATTTATCAGCTCTTTGATCGGTTACTTACAATTGACTCAAAACAGTTTACAGTTTCCATACAATATTAAAAGTCAATAGATGGGTAAAAGTTATGGTCAAAGCGAAATTCAGGTATATCTCTTGGAAGCTTATCATCAAATAATGGATCCGTAACGGCTGCTCAGTCGGTCCTTTGTACCTCATCAATGACTTCTTCCTCATCCGTTGATGAATAATTGCTGTCTGAATCGCTCTAGAAGTCACTATTAGACATTTCATAACTCAAATCACTTTACTATTATAAAACACAATTACGTACCTAATAGACAAGAAAAAAAAACACCTGCTTTCTCAGCAAACTCTAAACGTGCACTAAATAAATATCTTACTACTGCGTTGGATTGCCACTAGGCTGAACGTCGACCTTGAGCTGTTTACAGTATTCTGCGAATTTAAAAAAAAATGGCTAACCATGATATCGCCGTATGAATATAGAAATGTAGCCATAAGCTCTTCTACTATCGAGACTCAGCAGATTCCGATGTCCACAATTATAAAGATGAAGAAATCAATATTTTTATTATTATTGTAATTATTATGTTTCAATAGTCAATTTTAAATCATCAAAAATGTAGTACTTTGTAGAATTTTCAAAATTGTAACTTTAATTTTCGAATGTTTTTTTGGGAACTCAACGTAGAAGAAACATTTCTATATTCATGTCCTACTGCGATCCAAATTAATCTACAGAGTACATTAATATCCCCTATATGAATATTTGTATGTGGATATAGTGGTAACGTTCGCCGTACCTAAAAATACGATGGATACGATGGAGCGAAAGGGGTTAAATAGTTTTGAGGATAATATATAACCCTGTCGTATCTCTATTTATATAGAAAAGTAGCATTAGAAATCTTAATAGTATTTATATTTGAAGAGGCAAATTAGTTGAAAAGAGAGAAAATTAGTTGAGAAAAATAAAGGGATGTTATAAACGAGAAGATAGAAATATTTTTAACGTTTCTGTTGCTATACTTTATCTCTATCGAATAAAAAATCTATTAATCTAAAGACTATAATAATATTAAGTACACGTGGACCACAAGAATCGGAACCCATAAAAGCTAATAAGAAAGTAAGATTTAATTTGTCTGAAAGAGGGAAGTTAGCACTATATGACGTATTCTATTACCATCCGCCGGCAGCGTCTTGAACTTGGGATTACGTTCGCCCTGCTTCCTGAATTGAATTAGGAATTGTTTGAAGTGCTAATTTCGTCTCTTATAAAAGTTCGGACCCAGGTCGAATTCAGAAATAATCCTTCATTGACTAAATCTTTTTTCTGCTGATCCCAAAAGACTGCGAGGCCTTTGAAAAATACTTTCTTGTAATCACTGGCTCGTTAACTACCGCCAGAAAGGAAATTTACACGTAAAGTTAGGAAAAACTCGTTTGCAGACGGGAAAAATAAAAAATCAAAGAAAATTAGCTGATTAAGGTTTTTTTTATGAAAGCGGTATCTTAAAAAACGGGATTTTTCGCACTTGCCGAGCTATAAAGGTAAACCGCCTCCCGGATATTCGTATCTAAGAGAAAACACGATGAAAGGGGTTTATGAAAAATGCTGTTTTATACTGCGTAATAATCCTTAAAAATTATACGGTTTAATATTGAGAAGTAAAAGTGCTTTCATCGCTTCAGTCTTAATTTGTTTTCAAAACAAACATTTTCAAGGTATGTAATGTATTTATAAATATAAGCAGAAAGGAGTTAAAACTTACTTAAATATTGTAAAATTTAATGTCTTTTAAATATTTCAGTACTTGTTTAAACTGGCAGCTTAGTAGGTACATGCCTCATATTGATAATGAGTTTATTTTTTTTTTTTCGTGGATGTATGTTTTGTATTCTAACAGGATATATTTAACAGTGATTGGGATCTTGCAGTTGTGGCAGAAAGGGATCTTCTTTTTCTTCTTGTATGTCGCCTGAAAAGCCTTTTTTTTCAATATTAGCCTCCTAAATTGTTTAAATTATCGCACTATCTTTTTCTTGGTCTGCCAATAGTTTTTCGTCTTATTTGGTGACTAATCTCGTGCTATTCATACTATCCTATTCTCTGCCATGCTACTAATGTGTTTGTTCCACTCCTGTTTCCGTTTTTTCACCCATCTATTTATTTCCTCTTTATTGCATGCTCTTCTTATGTTTTTTCTTTTCTCTTCCCATCCAACAGACTTTTCCCTGATATTCTTCGGAGTATTTTCATCTCTGTTGTTACTAGTAGTCGTCTCGTTAGATGTATCAGGTCTTGTCTCCGCCGTGTATGTTAATATAGGTCTAATTGCTGCTTGATATATTCTTGTTTTTGTGTCTTGTATTAGGTGTTTGTTCTTTCAGATTGTCATAAAGAGATCCCGCAGCTTTACCTGCTTCTAAGCTTTGTTGTCGTACTTCTTCAACATCTTAGTTAGTTGATCTTCAACAACTAGTTATATCTATTCCCAGATATCTAAACCTTGCTTCCTGCTTTATTATTTTCCCATCAATTTCGATTTTACATCGTAGTGGGTATTAAAATGTCATACATTTGGTTTTTTCTGCCGATATTATCATATTGTATTTCTTGGCTGTTGTATTGAAGATATTTGCTAATCTTTGGAGCTCGTCTTTTGTCTCGGCGATTAATGCAGCGTCGTCTGTATAACATAATATTTGGATTTATTTGTTCTCCATTCTGTAAAAATGACCTTTACGTACTGTTTGCATTATTTCGTCCATTATTATACTAAAAAGAAGTGAACTTAACGAGCCACCTTGTCTGACCCCGCTTTGTACTGGTATACACTGCGCTTGTTTTTCATTTATCTTTGCTTGTATTCGATTATGTAAGTAGATGTTTTCGATGGTTTGTATATTATTGATTGGTATATTTCTTTTATACATTAGGTGTAAGACATACGTACATAGCTGCCTACATAAGTTCATGTATGTGTATTTAAAAGATCATTTATTTTATAAGTGGTAACATTGTAACATTCCGGAAATTAGTGTTATCAGATGCTCCACAATACATTTTGAATCATTTTTTAGTCTAAATGTCCCATTGTTTGCTCACCGACGTAAACCTCTAGATTTTTAGGTAATGATTTGGTAGCGCTGGATCTCCAGAACTCGACGTATCCACTTTACAAAAAATAAACGATCATATTACCCAGTTCGAAGCCGGTTTGTCGAAGCCAGTACTGCCGGAGAAGAGTACATAGCTGAATGGTTTTCTTCACAGTGCTGTTGACAATTGGAGTAATGTGCAGTTAAAGGTAGGTTCGGGTTTTACAGACCCGGCGCTACCACCACAGGATTCTTCTTCTTCTTAGCCTTCTGTCGTCCATGTTTGGACATAGGCCTCTCCCAACTCCTTCCATCGGTCTCTATCCTGAGCAACATATTTCCAATTTGTTCCGGCTATTTTTTTATTGTCATCAACCCATCTCATCTGTGGTCTTCCTCTCGATCGATTTAAGTTTGGCAATTTTTGTTGATATGTCCTCGACTTTTGTTTTGGATCTTACCCAGTCGTTCCTCTTTTAATTTGACAGTCGTATACCTAACATTGCTCTTTCCATTGTTCTTTCTGTTGTGGCTAGTTTATTCATGTTTGCCTTGGTTAGGGTCCAGGTTTGACATCCATATGTCATGATAGGAAGGATGCATTGGTTGAACACTTTGCTCCTCAAGTATTGGGGTATTTTGCGGTTCTTAAGTATCCAACTAAGTTTTCCAAAACCTGCCCATCACAGGATTTAAGACTATAAAATGTAAACACATACCAAAAATAGATCACTTTCTGCCGAAACAGCTGTAATGATAAGATACTACAATAAATTTTGTGGAAGTTTTGAAAACAAAAGTTTTTAGTGTTTCTTTGTTATCACAATTATATATACAATTTTTTTGTAAATACTGTAATTCTAAAAGTAGTTAAAATACTCATACAATTAACGAACTTTGAGTTTATTGATTACATAAAATAAATTAATTTTTGTTATCTACTTTATATATTTATGTTATTTCAATATATTGTAGCCCTCTTAGTAAATTGGACTATATAAAAAAGTTCGTAAAAGCAAAGAACGCGAGAATAATAGCGCTATTCATTCAAAAGGGCCCAATTGAGAAAAAACAGCATATTCAAACAAAAACGGACCCTTTAACGCAATAAAAACAAACATATCTACTCACCTTCGACGACCAAAAAAAATCCTTTGGGGTTTTTGAGTAGTATGGAAAGCGCCGACCGTGTCATATCTGCCAGTGAGGGGTCCCCACCGGAGCCTGGATCTCTGTCGGCCTCGAAGTCCATGTGGGAATACGAAAATAACCCTGTGGACAAATATTTGCAGGCGGATTAATCGAAAATTGGAACTAAACATGCTAAACAGTTCGGTGAAATGTATGGGACGGTAATTTTGTAAAACGGTTAGTTGGAAGGGCTACAAATTGAAACTGAATGGTGCAGTAAGCTGATAATTAAAAGTAAATCTCCGAAATTATTTTATTACGTGTCAGTAAACATATTGTTAATAAATTAAATATTTTGTAGCAATTAATTTAGTTTTTATTTGGAATTATTTTAAATGAAAACTCGAACTAACAAATTAATTAAATTTTTCCATTTAATTTTTAAACGGAAATAACTGGATATTGTGAAATCACTATTTTAGTATTTAAAATTGTTAAATATTATTTTTTTTAGTTTATTATATCTCAACTACAAGGTTATTGATACTAAACCAATTTTTTTTACTATAAATTTAACATTACAACATTAACATTATTATTTATAATAAAGAAAATATAAAAAATAAAAAAAACGTTGAATTTTGTATTACAAATTCGTTTCTCGAAGAAAGCCTAGTACATTTTTAACCCTTAAGTGCTCGCTAAGGCGTAAAAAGTACGCCATTCTTATTTAAAACGTCATATCACAACTTTACATCCAGATGTTAGCATAGGCAAAGCCGCTCCTGTTTCCTCCTACCACACATTCCTCTACTTTAGAGTTTAGTGTAAATCTTACTCACTACAAATTTAGTACTAGAATTGACGTCATTGTTGATGCGTGTTACTAAGTGGTGCATAAAGTACGCCAAGCGACTATGTAAGTAACAACAATTCTTTGGTTATCGGAGCAAATAGTTAAGTAAAAGTATAGTTTTAAAAAACCTACTAGCGATGAGTTAGAGGAGATAGCCAGAAAAATAATGGAAAAATTTGGAAGACATGGGTGGTATCGATCCCGATGCGTCCGATGAATGTATTGAATACAGTGACCATGATTCCACTTCAGAGCAGGAAGGTGATAAAGAAGTATTTCAAAGAGTATGTGATCATCAAATGAACGAAGAAGAAGAAAAAGTACCTACGTTTACAAGTCGCGACGGAAATATGGTGTGAAATACCTTCTATTGTAAGTAAATTTGCCAAAACTCCCTTAAAAAATCTTGTGAAAATTTTTCCGCGACCTCTAGTCGATGCAGAAGGTGTTAAAAACGAGCTTAGTATATTTTCTTGAAGTTTTTACCATAGAAATAATAAAAAGTGTAACATCTTACACAAATATTTTTATTACAACAACTTAAGGAGTGTTCACAAGGGACAAAGATACAAACTTAACAACGCCAGAGAAAATTCTTACACTTCTTGGAATTCTCTTACTTGCTGGTGTATAAAAGTTAAACCATACTAATTTTAGAGAGATGTGGGCAACTGAGGGCACAGGAATCCAAACCTTTTTGACATGTATGGGATATAAATCTTTTCTGTTTATCCTTGGAGCACTAACTTTCGACGACAAAACAAGGCATGAAGAACGGAAGCAGATAGATAAATTAGCGGCAGTGCGAGAAATTACAGACAAATTCATAGACAACTGTCGGAAAAATTTCTGCCTAGGTGAACGTATTACAATTGACGAAATGCTAGTTCCATACCGTGGTCGTTGTAGTTTTGTACAATATTTGCCTACTGATTCAAAAATGTTTTATGTCTCAAATTTAAAGATTTACTGTGTCAAGGAGCCCAAAGGAAGATATAATCTACCAAACACTGCAACAGATATTGTACTCAGATTGATCGAGCCCTTCAAAAATTTTAAAAGAAACTTGAACACAGATAATTGGTACGCCAGTTATCCTTTATCTTAAGAGATTCTTTATTGAAAAATTGCTTTGGTTGGTAATTAAAAAAAAATAATTGGGAAATCCCACTGGAATTACAACCAAGCAAAACTAGACCTATACACTACTCGCAGAAATAAACCACCCTTGCATCCTACAGTGGAAAAGGAATAAGGCTGTCATATTATTTTTCGCGCAGCACGCTGATGATTCTGTAGATGAGAAGTTAGGCAAACCAGACCAAACCATACTATTCTACTAAAGCAGCTAGCATGAAACTAAAGGGGGAATCGATGTAGTCGACCAAATGTGCAGCAATTACACTGTCCAAAGACAAACTAGACGGTGGCCATTGGTTGTATTTTATCAGCTTATGAATATTGCAGGAATAAATTCCAATATTTTATTTTAAACCACTAATTGCAATAAGGCCCTAAGTCACAGACATTTTTTAAAAATTTAGCGGTTTCTCTAATGTCACCCCATTTGCACCAGTGGCAAATATCACCAACCTATCTGTTGGCATCAAAAGTTACTTAGCTTCATTTAAGAGTTCCGAGACTGAGACTCCAAAACTACCCGACACAACAAAAGGAAGGTGTACCTAGTGCGGTCGAAAAAAAAAAAAATATATAGCAACCACAATAAAGTGCCAAAGATGCAGTAAACCAGCATGTAAAGAGCCAGCATGATAAAAATCAAACAGGAAGTCCTTAAAATAAATTTTCTTTTTGTGTCTTTTTATGTTCATCTAAGAATATTTTTTTATTTTTGTATTTTATACTTTATTATATTTTTTACATAAAATGAGGCCACCAGAACCAGAGTGGCCCAAGTGACATTTTTTCATATTTAAACTTTATCACAAAAAACGATGTGAAATAATAATATTTTCAAAGCCATAGTGGCCCAAGATTAGTTTTCTCCAAGAATAACAGATGGCGACACTAGTATTGTTTTGGCATTGTAATTTTACACTCCATTTTAAAAATCATAGTGACCCAGGTGACTTGGGCCACTCTGGCATTGGCAACTCCTAACTGTCATTTTGATTATTATTAAGAGATTATTTGCGCGTTTCTCTTTTTATAACAGTGTTTTAATTAAAAAATTATTAAAAACATGAACGAAAGTGAGGACAAAGGCGCGGAAGGCACTGCATGTAACGTAAAAGGTGAGTTTCTGTTATTTAACCAACAATTCAACTGTTATAACCTTTGTCAAGTTAACATAACCTACAAAAAAACATTAACTGAACTGTTTTAATTTTTTCAAAGCTTACATCTTACATAAATAGTAATTATTGTTGTGTTTGTTTGCTGCAGATGTTCCTGGAGCTGTAGCAACTGCACATGATGGAGGAAGTGGGGCTAAAACTACTAATAACATCGAAAATGAATTACGAGATTTACTTGGATCCAGCCCAGAGGAGCCCTATCAGGATTCACGTTCCGAGTATGTTCCAGATCATCGCAGCAGGAGCTCTTCGCCAAATTTGCAACATATTCTTGAAGATTTGTCTAATGAAGAAGACCAGTCGTCAGTTTCTATAAAAACGACAAGGAAACGCGTTCGCAAGGAAAATACGTGGAAAAAAAATGTGACAAAAAACAGACGAGCTAAAGGTGAGAAACACAGTAACACTAAAGGCGTTCTCTTTCTCGCTAAAATGACAAATACACAATATCGATGTCCCTGTAAAGAAAAATGCCACGAGTAGGTCGACCCTGAAAGACAAAGAGTACTATTTTCTAAATTTTATTGATTCTTAAATTTCAATTTGCAAAGCTCATACCTGTGTTCACTCGTAAATGTAATTAAAGCAATATCATGTAAACAAAATGCAAACGATGCCACAACAAAGCCGAGAGAATTTTCCAGACTGTATCATTTACCAGATATGAACGGAAAACAAATTCGTGTTTGCAAGTCATTTTTCAAACATGTCCTTCAAGTATCAGATGGACGACTCACAAGGGTTTTGAAAAATAAATTAGTTATTGATACACCCCCTATTGACAAGCGAGGTAAACATGTCCCAAAAAACAAAACCCCTGAGCTGAAAGAAAATGAAGCAAAAGGAGTTCATTAATACTTTCCCAAAATACGATTCACACTACACCAGACACAAAAGTGAGATAAGACAGTATTTACCACCTGATTTGAATTTAATAATAATGTATTCCGAATATAAAAAGAAAGTCAGCGAACCTGTTTCTAAATACATCTTTGAAAAAATATTCACTGAAAAGTTAAACTTATCATTCCATGCTCTTATAACAGATTCATATAAGAAATGCGATAATTTCAAAGTAAAAATAGAGGCTTGTGAAAATAGTGAACATTCCAAGAAGGAACTTACCTTTTATATATTTAAGAAAAGCGGAAAGTGACATGAATAATATGAAAATTGATATGCAGTATGCAAAAGAAAACAATGACACCACAGTAATTATATTTGATCTGATGAAGACTTTTCCAACTCCGGTAATTTCAACTAGAATATGCTATTATAAACGGCAGTTATAGACTTACTGTTTAGGGATTTACAATGCTGCTACCGATGACATTTTTATGTACGTTTAGGACGAATCGACTACATCCAGAGGGCCACAGGAAATAGGTTCATGTTTATTAAAATTTATTAGAGATAATGTACGTACAAGGAAACTAATAATGTACTCAGACCAATGTGGCGGTCAGAACTGCAATATAAAAACTGCGGTGTTGTGTATGTACATTGTATTAAATCCAGCTTATACTGTGGAACAAATCCACTCAAGGTAGTACAGATGAAACGAGACGATTTCATATCGACGAAAACCTTAGAAAGTAACATTACGAACAGAAAGATAAGTGTTGATAGGTCTAAAGTAGAGTGGCTAAAAATGCAGTGGATGCTGTATAGTAGGATGCATCCATTCTCCATGTATTTTAAATATTCGAATAATCCAGAAGTCCTTTTTACTGAAGTTAACTTCAGTAAAAGGAATTCTCAAGATGCTGCTAACCTAGAGCTCGAACATTGATAGACTATTGATGAATTTTTTAATTCATCTAATTTAAACGCTTTAAAAATTTTACCTTGGAAATTATATCCATTAGACCCGAGTATTGAAAAAACGTCAAAAAACTGTCAAAGTGTTTAGACGCGTTTCAAAGTTTCTCTTAAAAATTTAAATATTTAAATGATTATTTCTTCAGTTCTGAACATGTAAATAGTGAATTATATTAAAATCAAAATCATGTTCGAGTATAATCTAAAATAGCTCGCAAAGAAGTTAATTTTATAGTGGTTTAATAATTTAAGAAAAGTAATTAAGTATAAAAGTGAAAGTGATTTGTATACCGAATATTGGAATCGTGAGTAGATAAAATATACTTTTTGCATCTATTTGGATTTATATATTAAAGTAAACAACTGCAATATGTATTATTCAATTTACATGAACTGGTATCACAACGAAAGCTGTAAAACAGCACCGGTTTTAGTCGGATTTTAAAATCCATTTAAAAGATGTCATCTTCCAATCAGCTACCACAAATTGCATCATACTCAAAAGCAGTTAGTCAACCACGTAGTATATTAATCCCAAGCAGAGATCAAGCTATTTTGTTTAACACTCTAGAGAATTGTACAATTAATGACTATCTTGAAGGATTGAGTCAGCATATAGAACCAAAAAATATAATTTTCGCATTCCGTATATCAAACGGTAGAATATGCATATATCTATCATCCAAAAACCTAGTAGATAAATTCATAGCAGAAACAAAGAAAATAATAGTAAATGGAAATATACTAGAAGCGAGAAGGTTAATAACTCCATCAGTCCGCTTAATTCTGTCCAATGTATGTCCAAGCATACCTTCTAACATAATAATAGACGAATTAATAAAACTAGGTTTAAATCCTCTCTCAGACATATCATATCTACGGATAGGAGCAACCAATCCTGCCTTTAGTCATATTCTAAGCTTCCGAAGACAAATTTTCGTTTCACCTTTTCCAGACAACTTTGTACTACCTGAATCTTTTATTATCGAGTTGGAACAAACATTATACCGCATATTTATAGCCCAAAACAAACGAAAATTGTTTTAAATGCAAATTAACTGGACACCAGGCAGCTAATTGTCCAAATATTTCACCTTCTAACCATCCTCATAATGATAGTGCAATGCAAACAGAAATAAGACAAAATTCATCAATAAATCATACTCAACAAGATTATCTACAAAATACTCCTGCAATCTCAAATACCACTCCCTCCACACTTACTACGTCTTCTTAAACCACATTACAAAGAGTAGCAATCCCAAATTTATCAATAAACCAAACCCAACCGTGCTCACTACAAAATACATCCATACATTTGACCACTTCTTCAGTTAACACTACAATCGCAACACCTACATCGTCTGAGTCATCCTCTAATACCCAAAAACATAAATAAACCTTACCCGAAACAAGTTAACACTTACCTCCAAATAAAAATACACATTTGAATTCTTACGAACCCCAAGTAACTTCGAACAAAGCAACCGGAAAAAGAACCCTAGAAGATGCAATCACGCCACCCTCCGAAGAAAACTTTGAAAAACCTAAGCTTCAATTAAAGAAAAAAACCAAAACTGATGACAAAAACTTAAGAAATGATATACCAAATCTCCAAACATTATTGGAACCAGTTAGAGAATATGTAGAAAGGGAAAAGCAATTGCTAAGCTTCGATCAAGTAGTGGATCTATTCGAAAATATACAAGGATCAAAAGACATAATCAGCGTAACAAAATTATACTCAGAAGACTCTTATGTACTTATAAAGTTTCTAACGGAATTACATTCATACTACATCGACAAAAGAATGAAAACCATAAGCACCAAATTAATACGAAAACTTGGCAAACACATAGGTTTACTCTCTACAGTGAAAACTTCATTATCGGAAGAAGATTCCGACTCATCGGTAAATAATTCCTTTTAAAGAATAATAATATCACTGTTGACTTCATGTCTGTTCCATCACAAGTCTTAAGAAAAAACATGAATGTTAAAAAACACAATAAGTTATCTTAAAGACTCAGAACTGTATCAATTATTGTAATTTTTTCTACCTTTACCTGTATTATATTTTTTAGGTCGCTAATAACCCTTGTGGTTGCAGCGTAAATAAATAAAAAAAAAAAATTTACCTTGATAATAAAATATTGAAGTCGTATCACACGCAATGAAAACATTACAAAATTCTAAATAATCAATTAAAGCTTTTGTGTAAAACTAAGTAATATAATTAAAATATTATGAAATATTATTTCTATATACAAAGTTTATATCAAAATGTATTTGTAATACCATGTAACTAATTGCATTTTTATAATTTATGCAACAAGGTACTGAAAATTAAAATAAAAAAATACTAATTTTCGTTGACTAGAATCCTAAATATTGCGACTTTTATAAATTTTAATTTATAAAGGAAACATTTTAAAATTTGCTTTTATAGAGCAGTGAATTATTTAGAGAACATCTGCGCTGCAAAACCACACATATTTAGAAACAAATAGCTAATGATATTTCTTATAGTATTTCTGTGTTGCTAGATTGATTTGTATGCAATTTAAAAATATCAGATAATGTATGTTTACGCTCGATTAAAGCCTACTGAACAAAGCTTCACATAAAGGCATATATTTGTAAACTTCGATCGAACATGCGAACCAAAGTTACTTATTCCTTCATAATCCATCGAATTACTGAAATATACCTTCGCTTTATACCCTTTGTATGTAAATGGCCCGGAAATGGAATCCTGCAAAATTATGGCCTAAGATCAAAATTCCTGCGATTTCCTGGAATTTTCAGCTAGAGTGAAAGCCTCCTAAGACAATACCATTACCGCATCTTTGAGAGGCACTACTTCGAAAAGTTTACTAGCTGTTTCTGTTTGTTTTGCTCCAAATATCCAACTAATTTCTCCTACTAAGTAATCGTCAACGGGATTATTGGAACTTCCAGACCCTTTAGGTCGAGTGGTTTACGTTAGAAAGGCCGTCAAAATATTTATCGAAAGGCAATTAATTAGAGATCATGTTGTGGTTAACTGTTTTGCTTATGTTATTTGCATGTACTATACAAATATTAGTTTTACCTCAGTTTTCTTTAAATTAATTAACTTAGGATATTCTCTTAGGAAGAAGTTATATAGCGGAGTGATAAATTATTAATATAAATTTATTTAGTTTAAAATCGGCAATTCCAATGATCCAGAAAATGATTTTGCTTACATTAGTACAGCTCGGAACTGATGGGCCAATATGCAATATTTTGGCAATTGCATATTGCATATTAAATGCATATTGCATATTAAATGTACAAGAATAGAGGTGACAATGGGGATTTAGTGCACTAAAGACTCATTTTTGTTCACTTATCTGTTACTTTCACTCCTAAATTGGAGTTACAGTTGGTAAAATGGTTTTTCACACCGCGCTACAAAATTTCTCCTTTCGGATGCCGGGTTACGATCGAAATTCTGACAAAGACATTTATAATTTTACCAATATTTAATATTTTCCTAAGTAAACGGTTAAATTGTTGTTTTTTTACAGTAATGGAAACGACATAATGTTTAAAATAGAATAATTCAGATCTTTTTCCAGAGAGACAGTTTAGTTTCATTTAAAAAATCGGCTGATTGTATAAATATGCATCCAATGAATATCCAACATGTCAGACGTTTTACAATTTTTTACCGTCTTTTACGAATCATTCAATGATTTTTCTTGTTCAAACATATATACTCACCCAAGAGATAATCAACTTGATTAGGATCTATTTGATCGAGTTGCCCTTTGTTCCATACATATTGAGCCTTCAAACTTCTTTTCTTTTTATCGCGCACCCAATCGTCGATAAGATTTCTACCATCAAGTCGTCTACCTTCTTCTTTCGTCATTTCTGGGTCGTGGGCAACTTTAGGCAGCCAATGTCGTCGACCACCGCCAAGAAGCACCTATAACAAAATAAAATCATATATTGGTTAATTAGCCAAAAGATCAAGTGACAACCTTACTCACGTTATGTAACAATAAAACACTGAAAACTTTGTTTTCAAAACTTCCACAAAATTTATTTCTACAGCTTTCTATTTATCACTACAGCTGTTTCGGCTGATTGCCTTTCTCAAGTGATCTGTTTTTGGCATGGGTTTACACTTTATAGTCTCTAATGAAATAGGTTGAGGAGGGGAGAACTGTTTGGCTCAAGCTGGTCATTCAGAATTATATCTGTGTTTTTTAATTTGTTGATTTCCATAGATTATAACAAAGATAGCTTAAGGCCTTTATTTTGAATGTGGAGAATTTTAAATTCGTCATTAAAAGAATGATTATGATCTAGAAGGTGAAGTGCGTATGTAGAATCTGTTTTTCTATTATTGAAAGCCCTTTTATGTTTTGCTATTCGTTTATTAAAATTTCTACCTGTTTGACCAATGTAAGTTTTTGGGCAGTCGCCACATTTAAGTTTATTTATTGTTACATAAAATGAATTTCGATCAAGTAACGGTTGAATCCATCAATTACTCACGTTAGTGTGAAAATAAAAGAAATGTAATTTATATTATTGTTTTTTATAGATTTTATTAAGTACAATAATAGATTAAGACATATATAACTTCATCAATAGATGTGCCAAAAAGGCCAGCCAATCGCGAAAAGCATCCAATAATTTTTACCTTTTTTCCGCTCCTAAACCGGGACGCTCTTTGTTAAACGAGTTTTTGATGTCATCTATCACCACGTCTTTATTTTCTTTTCCGACCCAATACCGAATTGTTTTCCAATATCCCCGATATTAAAGAAGGATTAAATTCCGATTTATTTTGTTTTTAAAAGCCGCTAAACATCCATAAGGAGAGAACATGGCGGAAGAAAAAGGAAAACGACGCTCTGCTCCCATGATAAACGAGAAAGCAGCTCAATGTAATGCGATTTAAAATGATAACACATGAAATTGGTTGCTTCAGTTTTAGCCGGGAGGATAAAATGAAAAGTTATTAGGTACAGTATGACGTAAGATTAATTGCTCTATATACAAGCCTCGTAAGATTGAACCTGCCTCTGCATGGAAAATATTAGATTTTCGTGATGGAGTAATGCACATTTGCTTCCTAAATTATAAAAATATTTTGCTTAACTTCCACAATTACTTACTAATAGAATTTCATAAAAACATTTTATTATTTTATCTAGTAATAACAAACACAGTTTCTTCTTGAATCAAATTAGGAAAATTAGCTCGATTTTAATTAAAAAAATATAGTACAGTAGTAGTGTAGAGTATAGTTTTAGTGACAGTTCTACTTCATGTATTACATGAAAGACTAAAAGCTTTTGATATTATTTTTGGGAATTAGGGATTTGTCTCAGGAAAAGGTACAAGAAAACACATTCTTAATGTCAGACAACTAATCGAAAAAACTCGTGAATTCAATACTCCTATGCTTATGTGCTTTATGGATTATACAAAGGCCTTCGATTAAGTCAAATGGCAGCAGCTATAGTTCATACTAGCGGAAATGGGAACACCCCACCACTTAATTCAACTAATTGGAAGTCTATATGAAAATAATAAATGCACAGTAAAAATAAACAACACCCATTCTGATCATTTATGAGTAGAGGCATATGTCAAGCAGGGATGTTTAATCTCTCCAAATCTGTTTAATATCTACAGCGAACACATTATGCCAAAGGTACTAGACGGATGAAAGGGTGAAATATCAGTAGGAGGTAAAAAAATCAGTAACTTGAGATATGCTGATGACACTTTAATAATCGCGGCAAATCAAGAAAAAATGGAAGACATAATGAGATGTCTGGAGGACAAAAACAAAACATATGGACTAAAGCTAAATAGGAGTAAGACAAAGACCATGATAGCAGACAGAGCTCGAAATAATCTTTAAGAAATTGGGAGCTTTGAAGTATTATAGTTTCATATACCTGGGGTCCCCAATAACAAATGACGGAGAGTGTGACAGAGAGATACGTAGAAGGTTGACTATTGCTAGAACAGCTATGATGAAACTGGTAACAATTTGGAAAAATTCTAGCATAACAATACTCACAAAACTAAGGCTGATAAGGGCACTCATTTTTCCCATAGCCACATATGCATCCGAAACGTGGACCTTAAAGAAAGCGGATAAAAATAAACTAGACGATTTTGAAATGTAAGTATACCGCCGCATGTTAAGAATATCCTGGATTGATCATCGCACTAACGTATCGATATTATAAAAACTTAAAGTAAAGGATAGATTGCTTAAATAAATACAACAGAGATATTTGAAGTATTTTGGACACATTGCTAGTAGAACAGGTACGATGAAAAAACTGATAGTCGAAGGTAGAGTTGAAGGACAGAGACCTAGGGGAAGATCTCCAAGCCATTGAGTAGATCAAACAAAAATATTGATAAACCAAGAGCCAAACAACTAGCCCAGGACAGGAAAAGATGGAAGGAAATCGTGAAAAAACTGTAAATGATTAATGGTATCACTACATCCCAAAAGGGATTAGGACTGAGGAGGAGGAGTACAGTAGACCAACGCGAAACTTAATACTACGTTTTCTGTAATTTAAAATTTTTTCCATCGACCGTCCATTTATGAATAATTTTAACACCCTCAAAATCATTGATTAATGACCCCTATTAATGAATGATTTTCTATTAATGAACGATTTCATTATAGGCAATACAACATACATTGCTTGTATAAATTAATTTAACCACATTTAACGCTCTGTGATTGGCAGTCACCTGCGGTGTAGGCAACCAAACATATACCTATTTAAATATAAGGTTGAATGCTCCGATAAATGAACTTTGATCAAATAAAAGGCATATATCGAGCACAGTTTAATTTAATCTTGCTTTTTGGGCAATATTAAAACCCACTAAAAAATTATTTAAAATGAAGTAGCCGCTGTAAGTACTCTCTGTCGTTGTATGTCATTATTTATCGTTAAGTAAATAAAAATGTAAACTAAGATATTTTTGTTTCTGAAAAGTACGGTCGACGGAAAAGTTTTGTAACGAACTCGTGAATTAAAATGGCGATTAACAATCTCGAACATTAACGCGTGAGCGAAGCGAGCTCAATATCTCAATTGTTAATCGCCCTTATTAATACACTTGTTGGTTAAATAACTATAAATAATGTTTTTAAAATTGAATAAAGTAATAATATTATTTATATTTTAGACAAATTATATAAAATTAAAATATTTTAATAAATTATTATTATTTTACTTGTAAGTTTTTGTCAAAATGAACATTTTGACAAAACCAATGTTCCAACTATCCGACAGAAGATTATATACTTAGAGATCTCTTGCAGACAACAAAGACCGCACAGTCAAAAATCAAATAGACTACAATATTAGTCCAAATAGATACAAAAACTCAATTAAAACAGTAAAAGCATACTCCGGAGCAGATGTCAACTCAGACCATAATCCGCTGATAGCTAGAATGCAGGTGAAACTCAAAAATATTGTGATACCTAAAAACAAACCAACGTTTAATTATACAAAATTAAGAAAAAGAGAAATATATAAAAAAGTGATCCAACAAGTCAACTCAAATCTAACAGAAGTAGGAGAAGAAATCTTAATATCAGAAGATATCAATCAAAAGTGGAGCAATATTCAGGCATTACTAAAGGCATTACTAAAGACTGCAAAAGAAAAGATAAAGCATGAAAAGACAAATAAAAAACAGAAGTGGATGACTTCATAAATTCTAGCAATAATAGAAGACAAGAGAAAAGCAATAGGGAGAAATGAGCCAAAATATCAAGAACAACAATGTAGAATTACAGTAGAGATAAAAAAGTCCAAGGAAAAGTGGTTAACAGATCAATGCATAGAAATAAAAGAGTATGACAGAAAATACGACAGGTTTAATATGCACAAAAAAATTAAAGAACTAACAAATACCAAAAAGCGAGCACACTATGGGATACTTAAAGATGATAATGGTAAACTCATTGCAGATATCAAAGATAAACTAAGATTTTGGCAAGAATACATAATGAAACTATTCGACGATGATAGAATGATACAAGAAGATTTACAGGAACAAACAGGACAGAAAATAATAACGTGCGAATTAGAATAGGCAATTAGAAATGCAAAGACCGCAAAACCAATAGGCCCAGATCAGATACCCACTGATCGAATTAAATGCATTGACGAAGAAACACTGCATATACTTTTAGATCTGTTCAACAAAGTATATATAACAGGAATAATACCCGAAATTGGTTGCTGTCCACGTTTGTAACATTACCAAAGTCAGTACATACGACAGAATGCTCTCAGTACAGAACAATTTCCTTAATAAGCCACACACTTAAGATATTTCTCAAAATAATACATGGAAAACTATACAAAAAAATAGAAGAAGATATAGATGACACCCAGTTTGGATTCAGAGGAGTACTAAGAACGAGAGAGGCTCTGTTCGCTTTTGACGTTCTCGCGCAAAGACGACTAGATATGAACCAGGATCTCTATGTCTGCTTTATAGATTATCAATAAGCTTTTGATAGAGTACGATATCAGAAACTGGTAAAACTGTTAAAAGAAAAGAATGTGGATCGTCAAAATATATGGGTTATTGCTAATGTACTGGACTGGAATCAAAAAACAAAGGTTGGTATCGAAAATTCCGATACAGAAAATATAGGAATCAAAAGAGGTATATATCAAAGGAACAATAGTGTATATCAATAAACGGAAAAATCTTAAATAACATAAGATTCGCAGACAACACCGCTATTTATGCAGACAGTCTAGAAGCACTGCAACACTTAGTAAATAGATTTTATCAAGTCAGTAATTCTTCTTCTTTTGGCATCATAACCCTGGATGGGTCTTTGCCTGTCTGGCTATGTCCTTCCATTCAGATCTCTCTTGTGCCCTTCTTCTCCATTGTCTTATGTTCATTGTTTTCAGGTCGTCTTCCACGTCATCCAATTATCTCGTTCTGGGCCTTCCTTTTTTTCGCCTTCCTATGGGCTTTCATTGTAACATTTTCTTTGTTGTTTTTGCATCGTTTTGTCTTTGCACATATCGCAGCCATGACAGTCTTTGACTTTTCACAAATCTTACAATGTCATAATCTTCATTTAACTCATTAACCTCGTCGTTTCTCCTGATTCTCCATGTGCCATCTTCCTCTTGTACCGGGCCATATACTTTCCTCAGTATTTTTCTCTCGAATGTCCTGAGTTGGGCTTCATTTTTTTTTCGTCATTACAAAAGTTTCACATCCATAGGTTACTATGGGTCTAATCAGTGTTCTGTAGATAGTCCTTTTGGTTCTTTTGGCCTAATAATTTCGATGTCATCAATCTTTTATTAGCATAGTATGTACGATTCCCGCTGGAAATACGTGCATTAATTTCGCTACTTACGGAGTTCTTCTGATTGATTTCTGTGCCGAGATATGTAAAGGCATCCACTCTTTCGATAGTATAGTTGTCTATTGTGATATTATTTTCATTGTCAGTTATTCTTTTGACTGTCATATACTTCGTTTTGCTTCGTTTATTTTGAGACCTCTTTTTCTTGCTTTAGGATCAATTTGTTTGAACACTTCCATTAGTCGTGGCTTATTCCTACTAATGATGGCTACATCGTCTGCATATGCAGTAATTTGTACTGATTTGGTGTTTATATTGCTGGTTATATTGGTTTTTCTAATGACTGCCTCAAGAACTAGGTTGAATAGCATGGTCGATAAGGCATCTCCCTGTCTTACTCCCATGTTGATGTTAAACAAGGGAGTCAGTTCTCCATCTACTCTAACTGCGGCTTTTGAACCCTGCAACGTCATTTTTATGAGGCTGATGTATTTCTTAGGTATACCTAGATTACAAAGGTCTTCCAGCATTCTGTCTCTTTTCACACTATCAAAAGCTTGTTTAAAGTCTATATACATATTATATAGGTCTTCGTATTCATAAACTTTTTCTTGTATCGTTCTTAGTATGAATATGTTATCTGTAGTGGCTCTATTTGGTCTGAATCCATTTTGATAACCACCAATTATATTTTCGGAGCATTCTAATAATCTATTGTAGATTATACCAGAAAGAATTTTGTATAATACATTTAGCAATGTAATTGGCCTATAATTCTGGCATTCCCTCTTATCTCCTTTTTTATATATTGGCTGTATGAGGCCAACTGTCTATTCCTCTTGCATTTGCTCCTTCGTCCATATTAATGTTATTAGGTAATGGATTCTTTCCCAGAGTTCGGATCCTCCATGCTTTAATAATTCTGCCGAAATTCTGTCCGTTCCTGGTGCTTTATTGTTTTTTAGTTTATTTATTATCTGAAGTACTTCTTCATAACTCGTATTTTTGATGTGCAGCTCCGCCGTATAATATATTGTCTCGTTCTGATCATTTTCGTTGTCTGCATTTAGATTTTCTTCGAAATATTGTTTCCATCTTATTATAATTTTTTGCTTCTCTGTTAGTAGTTCTCCGTCCTTGTCTTTGCATATAGTTAGTTTTGGTCTAAATGACAGTGTGCTTTCTTGTATGCATTTATAGAATTTTCTGCTTTCGCTTCTGTTGTTATGCTTTACGATTTCTTGTACTTTTTTTTTCATAGCCTCTCTTTTCTTTCTTCTGCATATTCTAGTCGCTTGTATTCTTTTTTCGTTATAAATCTCACTCTTGTGTTTCTTTGAAGTTGGTTAAACCTAGCTTGCCTTTTTTCCTGTACTGCAGTTCTGCATTCATCATCATACCATTCCGCATTTCTTTGCCTTTTGGCTTTTCCGACAGTTTCCTCTGCTGACTCCGTTAGTATCAAGTCAGTAATATGGACTACAAATAAACATTAAGAAAACCAAGTGCATGATTATTTATAAGCAACATACAGTAGGAAGGCTAAATATCGAGGGAAAACAAGTAGAAAGAGTGAATAACTCTATGGCAAATATCTGGAAACCTGGGTAAATCAAAACAATGACCAAGGTAGAGAAATAAGGACACGCATTGAAATTACAAGACAAGCATTTATAAAAATGAAAACAATGTTTGTTAATCGAGACCTTCCTCTAGAGCTGTTGTATAGAATGGAAAGCTGAACACTAAAAGTAGATAATATAAAGAAGTTGGAATCATTTAAGATGTGGTGCTATAGAAGGATTTTAAAAATACCATGGACCCAACGAGTTACAAATTCAGAAGTGTTAAAAAGGCTACACAAGGATTGCGAGTTCATAAAAATCTAATGTAATGTATTTAAAAAATGACCGATATCATATGCCTACATTTAACAGCAAGCCTTGTAAACCATATTTGAGTAAAATATGCATTTGAATTCAACGTAACCGTATGGTTGCATTATCCAGTAAATGTTATTAAAATATTTTTGAATGCGTGCGATCAAGGGTTAATAGTAAATCTTTATTATTGGTTTGTACAACGAACACGTTCTTATTTATAAATTTTTATGACACGTTTTTTTTGTAACATTTATGTGTTTTAAAAATAAAGCACTCCAGTCCAAAAATATTTTTGGCAGAAAATCCCTTCCAAAGGGCCTAAACGATTCTTTCCTGGTCTAAGCTTATTGTTTTTCTTTTCCATAAGTAAATCCTACTTCCGAAAGACGGATATACAGGCACAAGCACGCACATCTGCGACTCCCTCAGGTACATCTAATGCTAGAAAATGTATAAATTCGCTTGTCACTCTAACCCTGAGCAAATACTATAAATTTTGTTAACCACCTCGCGAGGCGGTAAATTTTCGGGAAGAGTAAACAGTGGGTGATCCTGTTATGTTACTATTACCATTTTGATGGTTTGTTGTATTTGCGCATAAATTTAAGGATTATTTTGCTTGCTCTACCTGAGGGGTAATGAATAGAGTTGTAATTGTTAGTGTTGACAATCAAAACAATATACAATTACGTTTATTATAATTACAAGAAAATACAATTTTATTCAAATTTAATTTATCAATCTAATTTTAATATAGTTATAAGACAATAAATGAGCTCAAATTTACGGATACAATTTGAAAATTTCCCACTTAAAAAGTAATTTATACTTTACTGGGGGCTGCATAACCACTGGCAATAGACGAAAAACTGTAAAAGGCTTGTTTCCGATAACTATAAATATAACTGAAACATTTTGAATAGAATATGGAAAAATTTCGATAGAAAATCAAGTAGATTAAAGATTTCGAGCTGGCATTCCCACTGTCCTATATTTACCTCAATTTTGGATAAACCAAGATAATACCGTTTAAAAACTTTTAAAGAAGATTTCGCTCTAAGAAATAACATTATCTTTGGAAAAAAATTAATCTTACATACTTACATTTCTTATAGATTATATACAAAGGAGTTTAGTAACTTGTACAGATCAAGCATAATAAAATAAAAATTTTCTTAGTTAATTTTGTGGACTATATTTTGTACTATAATAATTTTCGGTGAAGAAATTAGAAAAAAAATACTTACTTCAAAATTAGTAAAATATTTATCAAAATAAGATAGTACTGTTTATAAAGTATTAACAGAAAACGTTTTTAAATTTATTCGCAATAATTGAAATTAGAATCTTATAAATTATTCTTTCTTTCTATAGAATAGAGTGGAAATATGTTTTATTGTCACTGAAAATTGTACAATTTTATGGACAAAGCTTACAAAAAGTCAGTAAAATATCAATAACAATTTGAATTTTAAAAAATGCTAAAGTGTTCTCTTTCGAGACACTTCTTATTACATAGCAGGCTTAGGGTAGCTCCGTACTTAACAAATTGACATGAGGGGACCGTTTAAGGTTGCTGTCTATGAAAATACCAAGAAATTTTACAGAGTCAACGACACTGATCTAGCTGTTATTAAGAAGCAAGGGTTGAAGAGCTCCTTTATATGATAATGCACTTGTCTTATCCACGTGAAAGGAGAGTAAATGAGAGTCGGACCAGGTTTTTATTTTAATTAGATCAGAAGTTATAATTGCATAAAGAGTTACAATATTAGAGTTCCTTTAGGTTCCTACTGGTATCACCAGCAAAAAGAAAAATTATTTCATTGATTTTCAAGTTAGTAATGTCATGTATAAATAGAAAAGTAGAGAGCTTAATACTGAACCCTGTGGTACTCCACATACAATGCTTTTGATCAAAGTCAGTCACATTTGCCGAAACTAGTTGCTTCCTATTCCTCAAGTTAGATTGGAACCAATTCAAAGAAATACCTTGAATTCAGTAGAAATTTAGTTGTTCTATCAAAATGTCGTGATTTACACAATCCAAATCATAGGCATATTCACAAAAAATAGTGGCTGTGTAAAGATTATTGTTTAGTACTTACTAGACCTCATGTAGTACGGAAAACATAGCATTATTGGTACATTTATTAGATAAAAAGCCGTACTGACTTTGTAATAAATTATTGTTTTCAACGAGAAAGGACATAAGTGGGGTTTTTATAAGTCTCTCAATAATTTTGGATAGGACTATTAGTAATACAATAGGTCTATAGTTGCAGGCATTTAATTTTTCACCACTCTAAAGAGGAATAATAATTGCTCTCTTTAGGCACTTGGAAATATACCTTTTTCAAAGGAATCGTTAATTAGTGAGACCAAGACTTACAACACATTTTTTGGAAGATTAAAGAAAATTTTTATAGATTTTTATTATATTATTATATTATCCTTCGTCTTCCCACGTCGGTAAAATTATGTGGAGTCCCATGTGGGTTCCATTTGTACCCCAGAGACAAAAAAGCGTATATTTAATTTTTATTATAAGAAAATAAAATAAAATCTTAAATTAACACATTTTTATTACATCAAAGGGTATATCAAACAAAAAAATAATTTTCATCATTTAATTAAATTAACTGTAGGAATAAAAAATAAATCTTAGGACCGAAAACTAGTCTGAAGTTACTTGGCATCGGGTGCGAATTACTTCCTTGCTATGGTGTTCTGCACATACAAAATTTTTACACTGCTTACAAAATTGCCTTGATTTACGATCTATATTTCGACTACATAAGTAGCAACGTCTACTTGAAGATCGTTCACAGGCTGCTTCCATTTGCATCTTCACCAGTGCCAACTCTGGAACGACATCTTGCATGTACTGCTTTAACGTCTTACTCAATCGTACTCCCTCATTATATCCCCTGGTAATATTTTATTTTACTAAAGTTTCTCCTAGATTTAGTAAAAAATTAGGACTATCATCTTTTTCTCTAGATGAATCCTGTACTTGATACACCATAAGATGTAAGCGTTCAGGCCAGAAATATCCAATATTTGGCCATTCACTGCCATTGGCCATCGGTTGCATATCTTACGAGCAGAGTATTGCATTACCATTTTATCTGTGGTATCTATTTCATTCGATGTTCTATTCTTAGATTTCCGACATGCGCATAGTAATTTGCAAAGCCACCGATAATACAGATGACACAGATTCCCACACGGGGTACGAATGTACCCCACTTGGGAAGACGAAGGTTATTATTATTATTTTATAATTTTTTATATCAGTAAGTACTATAGAAAGATTTCCTGTTGTAACTACTGATTGCCTGGATCAGTTCAGATTTATCAACTGGTTTTATGAAGAATTAATTAGAAACTGTTTTGAATTGGGGAGATAGAAAATACGATCTTGTTATATCCAATTGTTGATGTTATATTTTTACTCACATTAACAGAGTATTCATTTAGATTTTCAGCGTATGAAAGAGAAAATATTTGAGCTGTAATAGTGTCATTTCATGGATCGATTTTTATAGACCAAGTTTCTTTTGCAACACTTTTAGAGCTTTCCAAACGATTTTGATACTAGTAAGCTTTTTCATATGTTTTGATAAGTTTTAGATAGGTTTCTCTGTACATGGGGATATATTCAGTGACAAAGACGTTGATAATAAATTTCTCGATGTACAGTATTGAATGCATATTCTTGGCTGATATTCGGATATTCGCTAGTCCAGGGTTTGTGATGTTTTGACTTAATTGTAATTAAAGGAAATGCCTTATTGAAAATACAGACAAGTCTATCTAAAAAAACATTGAAATTATAGTTCACGTCCACAGAGAGAACTGTCACTTTCTGTTTCCACATTTTTACTACTTTTAATTTTCTGAGACTTAGGTATTTTTATCCCATTCTTTGCTTTAAAGGAAAAATAATACGTAAGATAAATATCGGGATTACTAGGAAGACTGTTTGCTTTAAGTTTACACAAGTCAAGTAAACCATTTCATCTAATATAAGAAAGCTTGAATAAAGTAGACGTAAGTCCTTAGAATCATTGTTTTTTATATTATTTCTTTGAGATAGTGAGAGTAAAAGAAATAGATATTTAAAGGTTCAAATATATAGAGGTATAGAAAAATAACGAAAAAAAGAAACAGTTGTGGTTTTGGTCGTCACGGTTATCAGAATAAATATTTGTGTCTTAGTGATTTACCATACCTATCATTAGTTTTGAAATTATATGTGGCTAGTTTACTCTTAAGAACTTAAGGGAATGGTTTAAATGCAGTAATGCAGAACTCTTTAGAGTGGCAATCAACAGGGTCCACATATGCATGATAATTTCCAACCTTCGATAGACGATGGAACTTAAAGAAGAAGATGTTGAGAACGATTTCTGAAGAGAACTTATTTTAAACCTAAATTGTAGTTTATTCCCAATAAAAAGAGTAATTGTATTTTGGAATGATTTTCTTGCTTTATTTTAAGCACAATGTCATTACAAATTTTTTTGAATAATCGCTTGAAAATCTGGAATGTTTGAAAATAAAAGTAAAGCGGACGTTTTTGCTAACTTAATTCAGATAACGATCAAAAATCAATGGACCCGATTGCACGGCTTTAAAACTACCATTTGTATTTGATTAAGCGTTATCCGCTCGTCTAATTTATCGGTTTGCTTTATTATTTCAGTCTCTTTTTACAGCAGCGACTGTAATGCTTCTAGATAAATGTCGGATTTATCTCGAACCATTGGGCAAATCCAAAAACGTAATGTTTCTCTTCCTTGTAATTACGCGACTGCACAGAGAATTTGATTAAGTGTATTGATTAACAATTTGCCAATATTCAGCAAGTAGAGAGGTTAATTGGTGATACATTTACGGTCGCCTAAAAGGCATTTATAGTGAATTGAGCCTGATTATATTTCATTTGAGTGTATGCCGACGTTAATTTGAAGCTATTTCCCATGGGAGAATGCGAACTCGTTTTGTTGGGGTCAATTGAAATATCCAAACGAGAAGGTAAACCGGGGTATTTATATTATCGAATATTGATGATTGTGCAGGGGAATTTATAATTTATGTCAAACTGCTAAGCATTTGATTTACATTTTGGAACAGAACAATTAAAATCAAATATTTGTCATCGAGAAAAGAGTTACCTATTTTGACGATACTCATCGATTTTATCAATATAATTTTGCATGCAACTAAACTATAAAAATAAACAAACCAAAAAATAATAAAAAAAAACAACGCAACACGATTGGCACTCTGGAATGGCAGAGAAAACATCATCGAAATTTGAAATTGAAATTGAAACATGAAAAAATGTATAATCGGTAGGATTATTGTGATATGTTTGTTACTTGTTCGTAAACAATATCAAAAATCAGAGTAATTTTAAAACTTACAAAATAATTTTATAATGGCGTCGAATATTAAGTACTGTGGTAGTTCTGTGCTTCTCAAAAACTATGTAAAAGTTATAGTTTCAAAACCACATAGTTTCAGAAGTTATGCATCATTAAAAATTTTCGTAAAAAAAAAATTTACTTATTTTGCTTCATCCACTAAAGCTAGATTTATAGTTTGACGTACTGTAGACGTAGATGCACTGCAGACGTAACAAACAGACTGTAAATATTATTTCAATTTATAAGATTCAATTCAATAATATTGTTATATTATTTATAAGATTGTATTCAATTTATAGAAAGAGTGGCTAGAGTTGGTGACCATGATTCTATAATATTCTTTTATTATTTATTATTATTATTTTATAAATTCTTAACGTCCATTGTAACAAATAATCAACAAAATAAAAATTCGCTTATGTTGATAAACAACTTTACAAAATGGTGGGCGTGCCAGACAGTTCATTTTGGTTGACAGCACAAAATGCTTCCTTTTGATTGGCCAGACGCAAGTAACACACTGTAAAAGATGAAAGTTGGCCAACTCTTCCGTTGCGGTGCGTTTCACTTACGTTCCGTCATGCGTTTACGTTCATTTATAAATAAGAGTACACAAAATTCTATGTTGATCTTTTTCCAGTGCGTCTATGTTTACAGTGCATCAAACTATAAAACCAGCTTTAGGGTTATTAGCATAAGAAAAGTACAAAAAGTTAATCCTGAGAAATCCCGGACATCACCTGAGTCATATCGACCAATATCTTTAACCAATATTATATGTAAAGTGTTAGAGAAAATGGTAAATAAAAGGCTGAGATGGTATTTAGAACAACAAAAACTCCTTATTCCACAACAAAGCGGATTTAGGCAAAATAGATCCACTATAGATAACCTAATAGACTAAGAGTCAGGAATACATGAAGCATTTGCAAATAAGCAAGATTGTATCGCAGTTTTTTTTGATATTAATAAAGCTTATGATACTGTCTGGCGATACAATATCATATCAAAATTGCATAATTGGAATATCAGAGGCAATATGTTAAAATTTATTTCCAATTTTCTTCATTCTCGCAGCTTCATAGTTCGATCAGACAACGTTAACTCAGATAAAAAAATTCAAAAGAACGGAGTACCACAGGGATCAGTTATAAGCTCAACCCTTTTTCTAATAGCCATAAACGACATACTTCAACAATGCTCACCGATTGTTAAAGGAAGATTATACGCTGATAACTTAGTTTTATTTGCCAAAGGAAAAAACTCTACATCTATTCAAAAACATTTACAACAAACAATTAATCAGTTAGAATCATGGTCTAGGACTATCGGATTACAATTTTCACCAACAAAAACTAAATGTATTTTATTCACACGAAAAAATAACACTCTAACTCCACATCTAAAGCTATATAATCAAACCCTTAGTTTCACAAATAATATCAGATTTTTAGGTATGGTTTTCGACCAAAAGCTCACCTGGAAAAAACATACAGAAGAACTTAAAAAATCATGCCGAGCAGGACTAAATTTTATGAAAACTATTTCCAGCAAAAACTGGGAGCAGATCAAAATACACTATTACATGTATATAAATCTTTAATTAGATCCAAACTCGACTATGGTGCGATAGTTTATTCATCAAGTAAAATATCAGTATTGAAAACATTAGAAACTGTTCAAAACACAGCTCTACGAATAGCTACAGGTGCGTTTCGAACGAAACCAGTTGAAAGTTTACAATGCTTAACAGGAGAACCACCACTAAGTTTACGATGCAAATACCTTTCTTTCTCATATGCCTCTAAAATAGCTAGTAATAAAGAACACCCTACTTATACCAATACATTCACAGATCGATTTCAAGACACTTTCTCTACAGCAAGACTAGATCCACCATTTTACGAAAGAGTTAGAAGAAACCTTTATGACTTACATCTTAAATTTCCTGAAATTCTTCCAACAAATTTCCTAACTTCTCCACCTTGGTTAATACCAATTCCCAAGATTAATACTAACCTTAGTATATATAAAAAACGTGAGACTATAACAGACCTGATCAAACAATCATTCTTAACAGAAATGGAAACTTATAAAAATCACTATAAGATATACACTGACGCATCCAAATTCCACTGATGCAGCTGTATTGGTTGCTGCGGACCTATCCAGACTATCTGCCTTTTCGTTACCATCTATTCCAACGTGTCACGATACCCAGAGGAACTCTACTGTCAAATTGTTTTGGTATATACGGTACAAAAATTAACTTAGTCTGCTGTAATGTTGGATGAGAGGGATAAATCTGAGAAATTTATGTCAGACAACTAAGTAAATCAGATATTAAAAGAGCTTTGGAAAGTTTTTCTTTTAGAATGAGGGTTAGCGTCTCATTGATGGCAAATAGTTCTGCTGTAGAAATACTTGTCTTAGGAGACAATTTATAGACGGAATGTTCATGTGATATCACAAAGCATGCTCCTACTCCATTTATGGTCTTAGATGCATCCGTGTGTATAAAATGGTAATTTTTATACTGTTTGAGAACATGGAGAAAGTTAGTTTAAAAAAAATGGGTATTACGTTATCTTTGTTATATGCTGTAAGTTTAAGGTTACAAAGTTACAGTGTAATTCTAGGTGTAGGAATCTGACATAAAAGATTAGAAATGTCTGCTATACTTGGATCAGTATTAGGAGCGACGTAAAGACTGTAGATGTTAATTTTAAGTGGACCTACTAAGCACACCGCTACAGCTTCTAGATTTGTTATTAGAGGAATACTGTAGAATAGACTCGAATGTGAGCTTTTTTAGAAGGTTCTATGGAGGAGTCGCTATTGAGCTTAGGTCTTGGTTGTCGAGTAATTGAATTAATTATTTTAGTACATCGCGACTTAATTTTTTTTATATATAATGTGGGGATAGATTTCTAAATTAAGTAAGCTAATGTGTCTTCTGTATAAGTTTTAGATATACTCAATTTATCTGGATATTTTACATCGGTGTTATAAGTTAATTAGTAATAAAATCTTTTACGGGTTCCATACTGTTAGTAATAGTCTCAGAGTATAGTTTTGGACTTCTTAAGTTTTTGTATTGGTTTTGTAAAATTTTCTTTAGGTTATTGTAAAGGTGGGGTTTAAATTTCATCATGGCTCCGCTTAGCTATGTTTACTTCTTTACTGGGTGTATTAGATATTTCAAGTGTATCAGTGGTATCTATTGATATGCTATTGATAGGGCATGCAAGTGTTGAGAAACAGTTTGAGATTGATGTATGAGGTTATGAAACATTAGTTGTTGTTGATAACTGGGTAGTTGTTATAGTTGTATCTTTGCATGGAGTTTAAGAACGTGGGAATGATGTTGAGGGTAATATTTGGGATGCAGTTAATATTGATACAGTTAATGAACAAGGTATAGTCGAGAATTGTAAGGAAAAGAAATTCGCTGAAGATGCTGATGTGATCGGGACGTCATGTGGAAGAGTATTTATAGTAGTAGTTGACACTGTTGTTGTTAAGTTTTGATTTGGATTTGTACAGGATGGACAATTTGCTACAAAATGGTCAGATTGTTTACAAAAGTAACACATCTGTTTTTCTAAAGATAAGAAAATACGATAAGATGTTTGATCGTGGTTTATGACAATTAAGGGAGGAATTAATGTAGCTTCCAAAGAAGAGATAAATATATGTCTTCGAAAGCTCAGTATAGGTCTATATTCTGGGTTTGTTGTACCTATTCGTAAAAAATTAATTGGAGTTAATAAACTGAGGCCTAACTTTTTCAGTTCAGATTGAGTCGGTGCGTTTTAATTTGGTTTGAGTCTTCTTACAAACTCTCTCTGATGACGGGTACACCCAGAAACACGTGTTAGGGAGTAGTAAGAGACTCAAATTAAATCGAAACGCAACCGTCTTCGTATATTTATCGTCCTTACTCGACGCAATGAGTACAAGAATGATGGTAATTGATATGGGTAAATTGTTGATGCATAGGGGAATATAAATATTCCCAGCATCGCTCTGAATGGCTTGATTAAGCTTAGGTTACTTTACTTGCTATCGGCACATTTAACTTCAACAAACTATTGTTTTTCATTATATCTATTGTCAATTTTATTGATACAGGTAAAAGGTTTTTCTTATGAATTTTGTTAATGAAACAAATTTGTTTATTTTACATATATTAAATATAATACTATTTAATATCGCAACTTGAATGCAAGACTGCAGTAACTCAAAATTTTATGAAAATGAAGTAATCACGGAATTCGATTGTAAACGTGCATATCTATCCCCTGTAAAACTTTAGTAACTTTCAAATGCTTAACCGGCCAAATATTACAACAACAACAGTTTAACTATTTTGCGTTTTGTACATAAGTTCCGTGCAAAACTGTTGTAATTCTAATGTAACAGAGTTACAACAGTTTTGCACGGAAGATTGCAATGGTTTCGATGACAAGCAATGAAAGGCACGAAAAAAGTAAGATATTTGTTATTTTAATATCTATATCTGTGTATACAGCCAAAAAGTATTTTTTCTTATGAAAGGAAATACAGTTATCTTAAAACTTGTGTATTAACAATACTGACAGATTAAAAATATCTATTCTCAGAAAAATTGTTTTATAAAAACTTAATCCCAAATTGTATTAAATCTTCTTTTAACCTTTCGGGGCGATTTTCTTATCATTATGGTCCCCCCGTAATTCCCAACTTTTACTAAGGTAGTGAATTTCATTCCCTTTGTTAATCACTGTACTCAAGGTAGCCTGATTTGCATATTTTTATTAAAGTCCTTTTGTTTTGAATTTAAATAAAAACATTGAAAAATTCAAATAACCAAAAAGAAAGATTTGGTATACTTATGCCATTCGGGTATGATACCAGAAGCTCACCATAGTTTTTATAAAAATATTTTGGCCGAAGATGATATACGAGAAGAGAACAACAACTAACAGAAAATGTATCTATACTTTTTACAATTTTTCCGTGCAAAAGTGTTGTAACTTTAAATTTCTTATAATAAATGTGTAGTGATTAACAATTTTCTCCGTGCAAAAGTGTTGTAACTTTGAAATTCCTAATTTTTTTTTTCATTAATATTATTTTATTTAAATTTCTATTTTTGGTTAATGTAACATAGGCTAAAAAGCATACAAAATCATAATTAGATGTTAATTTTTCTTACAACTTGTGTCATATTTCACCGACATTAGCACGAAAAGAAACAAAATCGTCTTTATCTCGAAACTTACTTATTCTGACTTACTGCAGTCTTGCACTGAGGGTGCGATATTCTTAATTTAAACCATACACCATATAAGTCTATAATAAGTCCATATCACTTCTAATACACACAAAAAAACTATATGTAAATATAATTTATTTCCCTGTTTTTGTCTACATGTGGAAATAACAAATATTTACAAATTTGGGATTATTCTCACTTGTCTCTGTCTTTTCAATTTTTCGGATTAAAATAATATGTTCAATTCCCTTTTGAAGTTTGTAGTAATCAATAATAAATTAAAATTTCACTGCCCGACTTTATGAATCGCAGTAAACGATTTTTCTTTATCTATCTTTATCATTTTCCAAATCACTGAAGGCTTTTCTTAACGAATTCCATCGTTATCACTGATTGTCTTTATATTCATAATTAACGATGGTGTCAAAATCATAAATGAGTCATGTCGAAGCATCACAGATCACTCGTCCTCTCGCTCTGCTAGAGAGAGGCATTATGACTCTGGTTAGGCGTGTTGTACCTGTTGTTCAAAGGCAGCGAATTATTGACATCCCGTTGCGTGCATATATCATCCTGGATGGAGTGGTAAATGAAGGCTGAGAATAAATTGACGGCAGTGAGCTATAGTTCTGCCTCGTGTTTACCTATTATTGGAGTATGTTATATACAATGTGGAATAGTTGGAAGGTCGTACTTACAAAGTGTTATCATTACATTTTAAAAAACGTAACCGTAACAACTCAAAAGGCATGAGTCTATTATACTCGTACACAACATATAAAATATGCGACAAATTTAAAAATTTTAAAACAAATTGTCGAAAAAACATAGAATTAAACCTAAAAATGTGTACTCCATTTACAGATTTTTGGAAAAGCCTTACACCGAGTCATCTTGTACAAACCAATCAACATAAACAAATAAAATCAACAATTTTTGTTAATTATCCGTGTGTATTTTTCTATGTATTTATAAGAAAATTTAGAATTTAGTGCTGTTAAGTTAAACTAATCAACTAATTTTATCAATTAGCTTTAAAATCATCTACTATTATAATTTCTTGATCATCGTTTAGATTTTTGAACTCTTGTGAAAAATCCAAGTCGAAATGATCGTGAATTTGTTGAGTTATGTCATTATTGGTGGCATATAGTCACGATTCTCGCAAATTTAAAATTGTAATTCTGGATCCATTTTTTTAACTAAGTTCTAATTAAGAGTCAGACTTATCACAGTGGGCAGTATTCTGCTAAGCGTAGGAGTAAATTTACATTGAGTTCACACTCTGCGCCTACACCCACCGTCAAAAAAAGGGCCTAATGATCTTGTGAAAGCAAAAAACACTCACCGTAATTTCGGGTGACTTTGGCCCATCAGGGTGACTTTGGCTCATTTTGGGAGAAAGATATTTTAATAACTAGGGCGTTTATACAATATATATATATATATATATATATATATATATATATATATATATATATATATATATATATATATATATATATATATATATATATATATATAGTAAACTCTTAAATATTGGGGAAATCTGCAAGAAATACTCTAATGTGTATCAATTGTTTCGCCGAACGTTTTCGCCAAAGAGAATTAATTTGGCTTCTTCAGGGCTGAAAGAGAATAAATTATAATTAGCTACCATATATTATCTATTAAAACATTATTGATCTTACCGTAACTTAGAATTGTAGAGTTAGAATATTAAAAAACTTTGCTAGTAACATAGTGGTGTTTTTTGTTACTATGTGCAAAAAAAGTTTTTTATAAGAATTGAAATGTATGGTAGCTTCAAACTTGACACGTAAAGGCTTACCCAAGGTTAATCGAAAAACCCAATGCAACTACATTTAAAAGGAGGTAATTCTTTGAAATGTCGGCAATAACTAAATTTTTGATTTTAAATAGTTAAAAGTGAGGTTCTGTTTAAGCCAGAACGCAAGCGCTGACAACTTCATTATAATTGGTATGAATCTTTATGTCGTTAAGGTTCATTGGTAAAAAAACGAATGAATTTAAATCCCAGTAAAGGGAAATATTATTTTGATTTTCTTTATTTAATTATATTATATTGTTCATGTATTATTGAATCTTATTGAGACGTATCTAAGAAAAGCAAGGGAATGTTATATATTTTTTGTTAATGAAAATTAATTATAAAGGTATGTTAGTTGTTAATGGATATATCAGTCAAGTTAGTAATCTGTGATATAGTATTGTTCTTGGTATCTGATTTAAGTAACAGGTGGTATATATCGCTTAGATTCTTGATGTCACTCTTAACATTAATGGAGAAATCCATCAAGAATCTAAGAGTGACATTAAGAGTGGCATCAAGAATCTAAGCGATATATACCACCTGTTACTTAAATCAGATACCAAGAACAATACTATATCACAGATTACTAACTTGACTGATATATCCATTAACAACTAACATACCTTTATAATTAATTTTCATTAACAAAAAATATATAACATTCCCTTGCTTTTCTGAGATACGTCTCAATAAGATTCAATAATACATGAACAATATAATATAATTAAATAAAGAAAATCAAAATAATATTTCCCTTTACTGGGATTTAAATTCATTCGTTTTTTTACCAATGAACCTTAACGACATAAAGATTCATACCAATTATAATGAAGTTGTCAGCGCTTGCGTTCTGGCTTAAACAGAACCTCACTTTTAACTATTTAAAATCAAAAATTTAGTTATTGCCGACATTTCAAAGAATTACCTCCTTTTAAATGTAGTTGCATTGGGTTTTTCGATTAACCTTGGGTAAGCCTTTACGTGTCAAGTTCGAAGCTACCATACATTTCAATTCTTATAAAAAACTTTTTTTGCACATAGTAACAAAAAACACCACTATGTTACTAGCAAAGTTTTTTAATATTCTAACTCTACAATTCTAAGTTACGGTAAGATCAATAATGTTTTAATAGATAATATATGGTAGCTAATTATAATTTATTCTCTTTCAGCCCTGAAGAAGCCAAATTAATTCTCTTTGGCGAAAACGTTCGGCGAAACAATTGATACACATTAGAGTATTTCTTGCAGATTTCCCCAATATTTAAGAGTTTACTATTTAACTAATCTGCAAAGATTAAATTTTTTTTCTATATATATATATATATATATATATATATATATATATATATATATATATATATATATATATATATATATATTATCTAGTAAATTTCATTATACCGCACCATCAGTACCATATGAACTGTAGGAAAATTTTAATAAATTAATGCAATACTTGTTATATTAAGAAAAAAACGAATTTCTAAAATGTAGCCATTTCACATAAATGATTTTTTGACCCGGAAAAATTGGTTGGCAACCAATAATACTTCCAAGAGTAAGATTAATAACATATTTGCGTATTGAAAATCTGCGAAGAATTCTTACCCGCCATGCAGCAGTATCTCAGTCTAAAAATAGACACTAAGAAGGTCAAGTATTATTTTTGCAAGGTGCTACAGAATTTAGAGGTTTTCGGATGACTTTGGCCCAGTTTGTTGATTGTCGGATTTTGTTGATTCTTTGGTTCTATATTAAGTTAAAGTAAGTAAATGCTGAATTTAAATTTAAATTTAGCCTTGTAACAACTGCAGGGTTTATTAACTTTATAGCACTAACGACAACCTTTGACTAACCTTTTTTCTCTTTTAGATGCCCTTTAATTACAAACGTGTTGCTGGTAGTGGAAATTATGGAAATTACACGGCAGACACAGTCGAAAGAGCTCTAGAAGTTATCAGAAATGATGTTACATCTCAAAGAAAAGCTGCAATTTGGAGTGCCAGTAAGTACTTTAAAAAATAGATTAAAAAATAAGCATTCTGAAGCTATTTTCTTGTGGCATTTTAAATTAATTACTATTTATCTGGGACTAAGCCACAATTAAAGGTTAAAATACGTTTATTGACGTTTCAATTTCCACTTCGGAAATCGTTCTCAAAATACAAACATTAGTTTGTATTTTGAGAACGATTTCCGAAGTGGAAATTGAAACGTCAATAAACGTATTTTAACCTTTAATTGTGGCTTATTCCCAGATAAATAGTAATTAATAAAAAATAAGCATACAAAACAATATAGTCAGACATTTTTTACGAAAGCTGAAGAGGACGCCTTCATGCCTCATATTTGTAGCTTATCTTTAAACGGATTAGACAGATTTACGAAGTTTAGTGAAAAATTATTTATATCGTGATGGTCCAATTATTAAGAAATTTAAAAATAACTCGTCGGTGTCCCAGCTAACAACATTTGGAACTACGATTAAACAAATTTAAGTGACGACCAAGGCTAAATATCCTGAAAGAATGATAAATTTTAGTAAATCGGCAACATCAATAATGTTTTGTGGAAATGCGGCTGGAGGAATTCTACCTCCATACGTCATATGTAATTCCTATAAACTGTAGTCTGTATAAGACTGGTTATCTTCTCTTTTATTGTGAATATTGAAACACATTCCCGGCATTAAAGTGTTATTTGGTGACAATTTTTTGACCCATATATCATTAAAATTTTTACAGCTTTGTGAAATAGAAAACATCAAATTCGTGTGTCTTTCTGCCAATTCTATGCACTTAACACAGCCATTAGATGTCGCCTACTTTCGACTGATGACAATACCTTGGCAAAATATTTTGGTAGGATACAAAACACTTAATGTTAACACCAACTCAATCCCAAAAAGCACCTTTCCCATCCTTTTGAAAAAAATTGGTTAAAAGTATCTGCTGAAGATGTTAAAAGACAGCAAGATGCTGCAGTTGCAAAAAAAGCGGCTAATAAGAAGACAGTAAAAGAGAATACCACTACAAGAAAATCAAAAACGAAAACTGGAATGGCAGCAAAACGTAACATTGGAAAGAAAACTAAACAGGTGAGCAATCCAGCCAATCAGTAATCAGATTTGCGAAACATAATACTAATGAAGTTGTACTTGGCAGCAGCTAAGATCAGGAAATCTTTGAACAAGTGACCATTAGTGCAACTGGCTAGAGTGAATTGCCTAAACATAAGATGGTAAAAAAAAAACAAAACGTTTTAATAAAATACACGATTTTGGAAACACTGCAAATACTACGTCTAAATCTTCATCTAATGAGAGCTATAGGAATAATGCAGATCTGCAAGAGTTTTCCATTCGAGTTGGAGACTTCGTAATTGTAATTGTAATTGTATTCGACCACTTACACAGTTTTTCAGGAAAATTCGATGGATTTGTAAGAGTCGTATCAGTTTTTTTAGGAACCAACTGTATATAAATACATATATTCAGCGATTCTACAGTATTTACTGCCTTCCCTCGCTCAACCGTTTCCATCTCTCACTGTTGATCTATTCTCCATCGTTTAGGCCTCTCAAACTCATGGCGTCGTCTACTTCGTTCCTCCAGGATTTTCGGGGTCGTTCTCTTTTCCTCCTTCCTATGGGGCTCCATTCGGTTATTCTCTTTATCCATCTGCTGTCGCTAGTTCTTCTTACATGTCCATACCACTTTAGTCTTTTTGGTTCTATATATGTTAGTATGTCTGTTTCTATTGATGTTCTTTGCTTTATTTCGTCATTACTTCTCCTATCCATTCTTGTTACTCTGCAGCATCGTGCAGGCATTCCATTTCTGTTGCTACTATCTTACTGCTGTGTTTCTTGTTTATAATCCAATTTTTAGCTCCATATGTCATAATACTTCGTACTAATGTTTTATAAATGTGTGTTTTTGTCTTCATATTTAGGTGTCTATCTCACCATACTGAGTTAAGTTGTCGGATTGCTGTTCTTGTTTGTCCTAATCTTTGTGTAATTTCTTCCTCTGTTGTTGCCTTTTCCGTGATTATAAACCCCAAGTATTTGAATTTATCCTTTCCTTTGATTGTTACGTTATCATCAATCTGTAGATTTTATATGTCTTCCCCACTTGTAGATAGGTACTCTGTTTTCGCGAGGTTAATATCCAGGCCAGCCTTGGTATATTTTTCTTGTAGTTTCTTCATCATGTAGCTGAGGTCGTCTTGATCTTGTGTATATAGGTATTCGTTCCGTATCGGTACTCCCATGCCTTCACATTTTCTTTTCCATGTAGTCAAGGTTTTCTCTAAGTATATTTTGAATAGAGTTGGAGATCTGGAACAACCCTGCAGGAGCCCTTTTGTTGTGGTGAAGTCTCCTATGATTCTTGTTCCCATTTTAATGGACACTTTATACAGAGCTTTTGTAGCTTCTATGAGTTCCGTCTGTATTTCTAATTTGTACATTGCCTCCCATAGTTCAGACCTTGGTACAGAGTCATACGCCTTTCTCAGGTCCA
This sequence comes from Diabrotica undecimpunctata, assembly GCF_040954645.1. Classification (NCBI taxonomy): domain Eukaryota; kingdom Metazoa; phylum Arthropoda; class Insecta; order Coleoptera; family Chrysomelidae; genus Diabrotica; species Diabrotica undecimpunctata. The sequence continues at coordinate 3,169,171 of NC_092806.1, read as the reverse complement.
CAAATGCCAAATTTATATCTCTATTTTTTGCTTTTTTCTTTTCCAACAGTTGTTCCAGTGTGTATATGTGGTCTATGCATGATCTTCCTGCCGTGAAGCCTGCCTGATCCTCCCCGATTTTGCCTTTTATCGCTTGCTCTATATTTTCTCGCAGTATATTCCCATATAATCTTCCTATTGATGATATTACGCTTATTCCTCTGTAGTTTTCGCATCGTTTTATATCTCCTTTTTTAAATATATGTAGATGTCATATATGCCTCCGTCCATTCCTTTGGGAGCTGTTCTCCATTTATTTATGGCTTTCTGAAATATCCATTGTATCATCCGGTATAATTTTTTTGATTCGTATTTTATAAGCTTATGTGAGATGCCTCCAGGTCCCGGTGCTTTCTTATTTTTGATTGTTTTTATGGCCGTTCTCATTTCCCTATCTGTTATTTCTATTTCTTGTTATGGGGATCTGCTTCGTCTTTGCCTGTTTTCTTTTTCAATGAATTGTGGTTTTTGTTCTGTTAACAGTTCCTTGTAATAGTCCCTCCATTCTTTGTCCTGTATATTTTCCAATTTAATTTTTTCTTTTGAGTTTTGTTTCAATCCTCTCAGTACTTTCCATGACTCTGAAGTTCTTGTACCTCCTATGTATGTTTCAATATTTAAGCAGGTTCTTTCCCATTCTATACGAGCTGTACCATGATTACATATATAATATATTTAATGTATATTTTCTAAAAGAAATGCATATTTAATGCGTATTTTTGTATATATTATTCCATATTTATGCGCATATTTACTTTTGACTTTTTTAAGTCTAATCATAATAACCTATTCTATGTATATACATAGTAAAATTTGTAGAACTGTAATAGTACTTTATATCCGCAACAAGATATGCTTCCAACATTTTCCCTTTCTAATCATTTTCATTTTTATTTCTCAATCAGCTAATCGAACTCTGCTCCCTCAACTGTGCCACTTTTTGCCCAGTTTCATTATTGATTGTTAAGTGTTAGCGTCTCATAAAACTGACGGTAGCTGTTAACCCTCAACCGGAATAAGATAATGTACCCAGCACTTATTGAGGCTCTTTTCAGGCGGATGCAGAGTGTTTGAAGAAAACCTATACCTCCTGTTGTTATTTTTGTGTTTCCGAAAAACTGGTGTCGTAAAATTGATTAGTTCTTTTTCTTTCTTATTAAAAAAAGGCGACATAAAAAGTTAGAGCGATAATGAATGTTTGTTTTTCTCAGACATTAGAAAATATAATTGGAAATTAAAAATTGGAAATATAATTGAATTTTCTGATGAAATATGAATTTTTAAAGAATAATTTTGTTGCCAAGACTTGAGAATTAGTCTGAAAATACACGGTTCCAATTACACGGTGTTTCACTACTATATTTTTCACATCTGTAGTACATTTGGAAATTATTGATAGCTTAAATTTTATTGCACGTGAGGTAAAAAACAGTGACGGAGATTTTCTAAAATAAAATATTCAGCATTATTTACATTACACATCTAAACCGTCAACAGGGAGATGACCCATTCATATAGACAATACTGTGAAACAATCGATTCGAAGAAAAGTTCAATCATTTTATTTTCAAAAAAAGATTCCGATTTTGGATAAACTTTTAGTAGACATTAATAAAGACGAATCTTTGCCAAACAATAATAGGGATACATTTTGGAAAACTTACGAGAATTAGGTTTCGTTTATCAGATAAACAACAGAAAATCTGAGCTCATAGAAACAAAAAATTATTTTTTGGAGGAGGTAATATTTAAGGGAAAGTTAAAAAATGAGGAGAGAAGGCACAAATAATTTTATTTAGATGAAACATTTGGTTGACGACTGATGCACAATGTCCAATGATCCATTAAGTGCTTGAATTTTGTTTTAAAATAACGAATTATCCGACAAACGATGACGCGTAATTCGACCTCTTGAAAGCTAGACAATAAATATGTTGTGTTTTGTAATAAAGAATTAACCGACCATTTGTAGCGCTTGATTCGTTGTTACACTTAGAAGATAAGGATTTTTGTTTTTGACTATGGATTATGTACTAATATTGGCGCTTGATTTGATATTCCAGTTTTTGTTGTAAGAGTTTTTAATTCTGTAAAATCAACTTGGCTTTTAATTCGGTATTACTAATCTTAATGTGAAATTTTTCTTAATAAAATAACCAATGTCGCCTAATACAGGTTCTTAAAAACCGCTTTATTTTGTACTTTTTTACAAAAAACATATTTTTGTACAGAGATTTGCACTCTATCTGCTAGATGGCACTATTATCTCGATTTTGAATTTTTGTGGAGAATTTAGTGGAGAATCAAAAACAATTCGAAATGAATTAATTAAGTGCATTTCTAGTTACATAAATGATAATATCATAACTGAAATTAAAAACAGTCCACTTTTTTCTCTCCAAATTGATGATACTAATGACATAACGCAGATGTCGCAGTCTTCAATAATATTAAGATGCGTAAATTCTCAAGGACTATTAATTGAAAGGTTTTTGGGGATTTTACGATGTAAATTCCGGTAGACTAGCTTAGCATTTGTTCACTATGGCTGCGAAAGTTTTAGAGCCTTTGGAATACCGACATAGGCTTCTAGGACAGTGTTACGATGGAGCCAGTGTGATGTCAGGGTAATCAAATGGACTTCAACAAAAAATTAAATCACATGCCTCACAAGCAATTATTGTGCATTGCCAAGCCCATCGACTTAATCTTGTTAAAATCTTGTTAAGACTTAAACGTTAAAGACTTTAAGGTATAAATGAATACAAAAATAGATCATTTGAGAAAGGCACTTTGAAGATACGATACGATACGATAATTTTGTGGAAGTTTCGAAAACAAAGTTTTCAGTGTTTTATTGTTACATCCAATATGAATTTCCATCAAGTAACGGTCGAATCCATCAATTATAGCTTTTTGCTTATGACATTCTGTATTTTTATAGGAATGTAGAGAATAAGCCACAGAATATATTCAAATGTTTAATTTACTGATAATTTATTTTTTTATAGCTTTTTGCTTGTGAAAATCTGTATTTTTAGGGGGAATTTTGAAAATAAGCCACAATATCTATTTACATGGTTAATTTACTGACGTATCGATCTGTATTCCAGAGACCGTTTTTAAAGTTAAAAAAAAAGAAAATAAATAATGTAAGATTATATAAATAATATTAAATAAATATATAATAATAAACAAATAAAATAAATGTAACTATCGTGTATATATTTGAAAACGGTCTTTGAATATAGAGATCGAAACGTCAGTAAAAACCTGTAAATAAATTAATATTGTGGCTTATTTCGAACAAATAATATTTAAAAAGTATAATATAATTAACGTTGAATTAAAAGTGAGTATACGCCACTGGATTCTCATACGTCTTTCCCCACTTCTCTGCCTTCAAACGATGAAATCACTCTTCCAAATAGTGGAATTATATGTAGGTATAGAAATTGGAGAGAAAACCATACAAAATAGCCCTCATTAAAAAATATATTAAACATACTCTTAAATTTAATTAAAACTGAATACTGAATAACCTTTATTATAGACCATTTATATCATGGTAATATTCTCTAGTTTTATTAGAGTACTATACCTGTACTAGTGCTGTGCGTATATAAACAAATCATAACCCTCATTTTACAAGCGTTGAATTTAATAAAAAAAAGTATTTTCACATTCGGTATAATGTATAATAAAACAACTAACATTTACGGCACATGCAAATAAAAAACCGAGTAAAACCAAGCTTATACAACTCGTAACAAGTGACTGCAGTAAAGATTATACAACAGTAAAGGGATTTTGTTTGCAGTACTTGCATAATACCCGACAAACAGTCATATTTTCAGCTTCTGTTTCCAGCCAGATAACACACAGGTGTTCAACAAAAGCGATGATAGTATGCTTAAACACGATAGATTAAAGCACGGCGGATTCAAAATAAAATGCTCGTATTGGAAAATAAAACGGGTTTATCAGTGGAGTGTTCTTTAAATTATTATTCTGTTCTGTACGAAGGCATCGGTGCAACGCGAAAGCTATAAATTATTATGATGGTGTGTTTCTTGTACAAAACATTACCAGTGACGTTTTGCCGCCATGTTTTGGCATACATCGAATAAATATAAATAGTTACATCAAGTGGATAGTATATAATAGCCCAGGAAAATAAGTTTCTCGAGGTACCCTAAATAATCCATGTAATCAGATTTTGTTTGTGATTACTATTAAGCTCTCTCTCTCCAATGGCGCTACAGCCCAAATCGGGCCTTGGCCTCCTTCAAATTATCCCTCCAACCTTGTCGGTCCCGCGCCGATCTTCTTCAAGTTTTCACGTCTAGCAAATTTTGCGCGTCCGCTGCCACTTCATCCTCCCATCTTTTCCGTGGCCTTCCTTTTGGTCTTGCGCCCTGCATTTTACTATCAAATGCTCTTTTCAGCAATCTTTCTGTCTCCATTCTTACTACATGACCAGCCCAGCGAAGTCTCTGAAGTTTAACAAATTCTGACATCGGTGTCTCTTTGAACAGTTGGTAGAGTTCATGGTTATACTTGGAACGTTTTCGTTAATAGGTCCAAATTACTTTCTTAGGACTTTTCTTTCGATGATTTCTAGTTTTCTTTTTTTGTCTCTTCTGTCATCACCCATGTCTCGCATACATAACATACTATTGGTCTGATAATAGTTTTGTAGACCCTGATTTTCAATCTCCAGTGTGTGTTTTTGGAGCGAAACACATGATCGAGTGAAAAATAAGCTTTGTTTCCCTTTACTATTCTTCTTTGGATTTCTGGTTCTTCTGTTCCATCAGTGTTTAATGTAACTCCTAAATATGTGAAACTTTCTACCGTTTCAATATCGTCCTCTAATTCAGCTGTGCGTCTGTTTCCCGTAGCTCTTGCCTGTGTTAACTTTTTTGTCTTTTGAATATTTATTTCTAGTCCGGTCTCTTTTGCCTTTTATTTTAATTGTAAATATATTTCTGCCGCCTCTTCTGTTCTGCGAGACATGATGCTGATATCATCGTCATAGCATCCTGTATTGATTTATTTGTTAGGAGATTACCTCTTCCTATATTCAGCTGTCATCACATATTCCAAGGTCAGGTTGAATAGTGTCGGTGCCAGCCCGTCTCCTTGCTTTAATCCTTGGGCTATCGTAAAGTTTCCAGTGAGCTCATTTTGGACTCTTGATAGTTGCTTTTGACGAATCCATTGTTGTTTTTACCAGTCGGATGTATTTTTGGGGGATATTAAAGCTCTGCAATATTTGATATAACTTGTTCCTATTAATTGAGTCGTAGGCTTGTTTGAAATCTATGAATATATTGTGGACGTCAATGTCGTATTCCCACGATTTGTTTAAGATTTGTTTCACTGTGAATAGTTGGTCAGTTGTAGATCTTCCTTGTCGGAAACCGGTTGGTATTCCCCGACAATATTTTCAGTTAGTTGTTGGAGTCGTTTGTTTAGTATGTGAGTAAACATTTTGTACGCCGTGCACAAGAGGGTTATGCCGCGATAATTTTCGCATTTCAGTTTATGCCCTTTTTTATAGATTGGGCATATAATCCCGGTTTTCCAATCATTAGGGATCTTTTTATCATTCCAAATCTTGTTCATGAGCACATGCATTTGTCCTACTAGGTGATCGCCACTTACTATTAAGCAATCATTAAAAATCTTCAAAATTATGCAATCTAAAACTTTTTTATTTACAAAAAAACCCGCTTCAACCTAATAAGGTTATTGGCGGAACGGTAACAGATAATTACACTTTGGTGATTTAAAATGTCTTTAATATTATTTGGTAAATGGTATTTAATTTTGTAACGATTGAACTTTTCGTACTTTTCCACTAGAACATGTTTTACCGTAAGGGATGCACCGCACTCATCACAAACTTAGCGTTCTTATTTTTTCAACAAATGTTCATGAGAAAACTGGATATGTCCAAATCATAAACGGGAAGTAATTATTTGCTTTTGTCTGGATATCTCGGGTGGTTGCCAAGGTCCAATCTTCTGAAGCTTTGATGGTGTGGATTCGTTTATTGTTCCAGTTCTCGAACAGGTGCTTTACGAAATAGCTTTTTAGATCCATATTCACAGATTGGAGTGAAATGGGGTTACTGTTGTCTTTTATAGCTTCTTTGGCATTTTTGTCTGCAGCTTCATTACCTGCTACTCCAACATATGATAGAACCCAGAGAAACTTGATGCTCGTATCTTTAGTATGCAATTTATTAAGTTCTTTCCTTATTAGTAAAGCTAATGGATGTTACGCGTATATTTTCCTGATTATTTGTATTGATGACATAGAATCTGTCATGATTAATATTTTGTTCCTCTTATTTGCGTTTGCTTGTAGTGTCGCTTGGTAAATTGCATAGAGTTCTCCTGTTAATATAGTTGCAGTATCTGGAATTCTATGTTTAAAAATCTCTTTGCTGTTAATTATTGCCACTCCTACTCCATTTTCAGTTTTAGATGCGTCTGTATGGTATACTGTGTAATCGGAATGGGAGTTTATTTATTAACTTACAACAAAAGTCTGACTAACTCATTTCAATCGAGAAGTATGCCACGGCGCAATTTTCTACGCATAGTAGATGCTTATCACGGGCGATACTTACGGGCAGAATAACTGCGTTTGACGTCTGCGGAAAATAATTTGTTGAATCGTACTATCCGTAGTATCATATATGATACCTGGGGTCCGAGGAGGTTAGAGGCGTCTGTATAGTATACTGTGTAATCGAAATGGGACTTAATTAGATCTCTGAAGAGTTGTATGATAAAATTAGGGTTGCTGCTATTTTTTGGAATTTTATTGATATAAGGGTGGCTAAGGAAATTGCTTCCTATTAAGTAGGTTCATTGCATGATAAATTCTGCGGGAATCAACTTTGAAGAGTCGTTAGCCATGGATATGTCTAAAATGTTATTTATTGGAATTCTTTTATTAAGAGTTATGCTACAAGTGTAAATTTTGGTTAATAGCTGCCTACCAAGCTCTAGCGTGAGTTCACCTATTTTAGCTTGTATGCTATTTGTCGAAGTTGTTCTGTACGCTCCAAATATAATCCTTAAGGAGGTGTTATGTAACGTATCCAAAGGTTTTAACGTTGTTGAGCTGGCAGATGCATAAGAAACAGATCCGCAATCAATTTTGAAACTAATTAAGGACCTGTATAACATGAGTAGTGTTAAGTTTTAGGTAGCTAATTCTTTATTGAACGATCATTGCTTGACAACGATAGGTACTTTGCGTAAAAATAAACAATTTATGCAGTAATATATTTATATACGGTGACGATAGAAACAAGTAGATACTACTACTTTCCACACTTCAACACAGCGATCGTTTCATTGATGAAAACACCAAAGAGCATACCATGAGACCAGAGATTATTACTGGTTACAACCGCATAAAAGGCGCAATGGATGTTGTTGTTAAAATGAAGGCGGAATACTCGGTGACTCGACTTAGCAATCGTTGTCCGTTTACTGTTTTTTACAGCCTGCTAAATATTTCAACTATAAAAAGCCAAATAATTTACAACAATAACACTGATATTGTAATATCTCGAAAAAGCTACGTTACGGAGCTTTATCAAGCAACTTTTAATGTCCCATCTTCAACGACGTTCCAATAGGGTAAAGGTTACAGTGATTGGCCACTTAAGCATTGGAGTTTGATAAATGTGTAAGGCATTAATTTGTATTAAAAACCATATATTTAAATAATATACTAAATATTAGACTAAAGTATCCTATTTATGACTCCGTATGTCATTTATTGTTTAAAAATGTTTAATATTTATAAAAAAAGTTTTATTCTTGCAAAAGCAGATTTTATAGTGATTGGCCTAATTTTGATAATAATTGGCATAGTAAGTAGATAATAATTGGCCACCAGTAAAAGGCTAAGTTATCCTAGGTACATATTTTTCTTATTTATGTATCCTACCTGCGTTATTTTAATTTTGGTTAAAAAACTAAAAAATCATTAAAAATTATATATAATTTTAGTGATCAAAGACGAATTTGGTTTCAAAAATTTTTAATAAATGCAAGAAATTACAAACCAATTACAATGTTATCTTGTCAAAACAAACGTTAACCAAAAAGTTCTTCATTACGGAGGATTTCATCTTATTTTTGGAAATACATTTTATATGGTATGTTTTGGAACAATTTGAACATTTTACTCCATATTGACTACGTGTTATATTATTAACACACGTATAGCACAGCCCAGTGTATATAGTTTTGTTCTTAAATGGATTAGGAGCAGATGGTGTAATAATAACCATATTCGTGTTAATGATTCCATCTTGACTGTTGTCACTAAACAGTTTTCTTTTTGTTTTTTCTGGCACAACAGTAAGATAACTTTCGATGTTTTCAGGTCTATCATGGAAGTCCATTTTTGGCAAGGTTTCCGTTAGGTTGAGTAAAGCATCACCATCGTCTGCGTGTACTATTTTAGATACTTCCTTGGTTGCACAGCTATTAACGCTTACATTTGGAGAATATTTTATATTGGGATCATTGTTTTCTATATCACCTGCTGTGCTTGTTACGGCATCTGGATCTGTATTATTTTTTAAAACAAGTTTAACGTTAGTGTTGTTTGGTGATCTTTCTGTATAATTATGTTTAGGCTTTCTTTTTGTTGCTGCTTTTTTTTATTCATTAGTTTTCCATTTAGTTCTTTTTTATTCAACCTTTCAGTCTTACGTTTCTCCTTTTTCATCTCCAGTTCTTTTTTTATAGCTATTTTTTCTTTAATTGCCTTTTTCCTAACGGAAGAAGTCAGAACAAATGGTACTTTCTTCGTCTCACTTTTTCCTTTCCTTTCAGGAGTTTTCGGCCAAATAACATAATCGCTGATTGATAAAGATGACTTATTTAATAAGACGTGTTCAGAGGCGAGCGATGAAGTGCTAGGAATTTGGTTGTCGAAGCTAGTATTTTCTTCGATTAGAATAGGAATATTTTCAATGTCAAACATTTGCTCATTTACGATAATTCCCGAAGTATGCTTAATAAAACCCTCATTTTTTTCATCCTGTAAATTTCTGATTTCAAGAGTTAATTCTGGCTCACAGATTTCAAATTGGATTGTCCCATGGAATTGGTCCGTTTCTCCTTGCTGCTCTGTATCTTAGCGTTTATCTATATCTTCCAGTTGATCAGTATTCACGAATGGACTTGCCTCCAAAAATTCTTTATAAACATAATAGAACGTCAAAAAATCGAAATTATGTGCATCACTTTCAACAAAGTTTTTAAGCCTTTCCATTTTTTCCTCTCCAACAATCTTTTTAAATGTTTCGAATGTAATTTTACTGACTTCTGTGTCTCTATCTTATTCTTTTGTCTTGCCAGTGCATTTGGAATAATCAATTGCCGACTTTAATATTAAACTTTTCCATCCTTCTTTTAAGGGCTTAAAGCGCAGAGCAATTAGAATTATCTGTAGCTTTGTGCATAATTCGCTTATTTCATAGGTTAAATGTGTGCTGTGACCATCAACGAACAAGGCTATTGGAAATTTGATGTTATTTTTGCTTAAGTAAGGATAAAGAATGTTTCCTGTATATTCGTAAAACAGCTGATTTTTCATCCAACCGTTATCACTGCATCCAATTCCCCAGGTGTCAGGTACAGATTTAACAATTTCAGCTGGCAGTCTTTTGTAAGCATAGATAATCATAGGTGGGGTCACAACACCACAAGCTGAAAATGTAAACATCACTATGATATTGTTTTTTAAATGATGTTGTATTTCATAAACGTTTTTTGCTCCTCTTGGCCCAAGAACTTTTTTGTTCTTTGGGCAAAGCCAAAAACAGGTTTCGTCTCCATTGTAGATTCTGCTGGGATCTTCAAGAATCTCAAATAATTGTTTTTCCTTTAAATAGTCTTCTATATTAGTAAACCAGTTTCTCATGTCTGCTTCGGCTACAACTGAGCTAGCTGCTGTTATTCCCTCTGCGGTTCTAAGAGTTATATTTGGGTGACGTTTTAGGAAGGAGTGATACCATCCTCTTCCTGGATGGTTATCTTTAAACGGATTTTCTCTAGGGGCTGCGTCAAGGAAATATTTCACAGAAGCTTGAATATCTTCCATTCTACGAGGAAATCCTTTCTTGTATGAGGCCAAAATCCATCTTTCTAGAACTGCTTCTTCTTCTGAAGTTAATACTGGGTGAGGTTCAAGAAAAACTTTATTATTAAATCTGACACTTGACCGGAACTTAAGTGATGCTTGAGGAATCTGATATAACTTGGAAGCTTCTCTTTGACTCATACCATTTTCAATAGACACTAAAGCCTTAATTATATCTTCTTCTTTATATTTTTTTCGGTAAGAAACACCTTCACAGACCTTTGGCATGTTATAACTGAAAAAAAAGCATTGTGATAGTAATTGGCCACATTAAACTATAGTAATTAGCCTACGGCCAACAACTGTATACTCTTAAAATATTTAAAGGTAACAATAAGAATAATGCAATTTAGAGTGCCCATTTTTATGGAAAACAAATTCTATCTGAAAATTTATTTTAGAAATTTATCACAGTAATTGGCCGGCCGGCCAATAACTGTTTATATATCTAAATTATTGATATAGTTATTGGCATAATAAATTCGCACGTTTTTTGTTATCTAAAAATGTTTGGGGCCTAAAATTTGATAAGTTACAACCTTAGTTTAATATATCATGTTAAATTATATCTATATCTATAACGATTAACTTTATAATGGATCAAAAACAAGTGTACAGTCCTTAAGAAATTCGTAAGATTTTACCTGTGAACAACTAAACTGGCGACAGCAAGAAGTAACTACACCCTTTAAGCACTTTATTGTGACTGTAGCCAGACGAAACTTTAGGTGAACATTAAGCGACGTTGTCAAAATTATTCAGTAGATTTTATTTATTTCAGTAACAGCAGAGATTCTTAATATTTATAAATTTATGTTAACATGGCCAATCACTATAGCATGGCCAACGACTGTATCATTTACCCTATCTCAAATGTGCCTTTTCAGTTGAGACTCAGGATCCGAAATATAACCGGAGAAAAGTCATCAGTTTCTCAAGGGGCAATTCCAACTATAAAACCAAGATGTTCTTTTTGCTTTGTAAGGAAGAACAGATTTACCGAACATTATTGTACTAACTATAAGTTGCCGATATGTGCAGAGCACACTGGTTTAACAAATTTTACCTGCCACCACTGCCTAGAAGAGGAAGAAATGAAATTTTATGCGTAACTCGTACATTTTTTTTTTGAAAAAATCCCCTTATTTGTTTTGTTGTAGAGTAATGTGTATAGTTTTTTAGTTTACCTAGTAGTTTTTGTTCAGTTTTTGTTTTAAAAAAATATAAGTTTATCGTTTTTTGTGAGTTAATAGCCAATAAGCTTAACCAATAAGTACTAATAACTCATTTATTTGACCTATACCCATATGTCAGATAAAATCTAACACGCGTAATTTTTTGAGGCGCGAGTGATGGAGGGTTAATAATTTATAATTCCTTTAACACACCAAAAGAGCAAGTTACCTCATTCCAAGAAATGCAAATCTTTAGTTTTGTCAATTACAGTCTGATGCCTGAATCTATTACTACTGTAAATCATATGCTTGTTACAGTTGACGCCAAACAATAGGAAAAATGAAATAGTTACAACAAAAGGCAGTAAAGAAGTTCAAAAGAAATCAAAACTTGTTTCTACATTTTGTAATGTTTGCGAAAAATTTTACTGTGTGATATGTTTCACTAAAAAGCATCAAGTTGTTCACCATCACCGGTGATACTAGTGGCACATACATATGTAATGTATGTTACTGCAGTGCGATTAGGAATACCCGTGATTTTGCTATTTTTTTTTTAATTTGTAAGAATGTACACTTACTTTGTATTATTATATGAATAAGTTTTGTTTTGTAAGCATTTATCACTTTGTCACCTGAGAAACTTATCAATTTTTTAAAATGTTATTTTAAGCTGAATTTTGCATTGCACTGAACTCTGCGTGTGAGATTTACTTATGACAGACTACTGGACAATACTCATATTTCACTAAAAAGCATTCTATTGTTCAATTTTCCCTAATAATTCCATTATAGTTATTAGCTTTTGAGCATTAGTTGCACAAACCAATTTCAAACTCAAATAGATCGAATGCTATTAACATTAATATTGAAAACTTATAATACCATTGAAAGAGCCGATAAAGGCTGGCCATCAATTGTGCGCAACAGCCCTACTTTCACCCAATATCCCGTTTGTCCATTTTGTCCTCTATGGCCTCTAACCGCAGCTGTCCCCGTTTATTTAAAACTCTATTCAATTCTATGGCATCAAATTCAATCTCTATAGACATTAATTGTTGACGAAAACATATTTCCCTGGACCGTCGCCCTGCGGCGGCATCGTGCCTTTAATCCACCATCGGAGCCGTCACCGGCAATTTCTTGCTAGGGGCGTTGCTGTAAAATTTAATTTTTCTTGGAAACATCTGCGGGTGTTTTTCCGCAAACTGGAAAATACAATTTTGTACTCACGCCTCTACTTTCAAAACCGAAGCTGCGGTGGCACTACTTATAAATAATAAACATTTATCATCACACAATTTAGAATATTTTATTCCTTCACTTTGTTGTAAAAGTAGACTAAAAATAAAGTACACAAATAAAAGTAAATAAAAAATAATACAGTGTGTTCGTAAAGTGTGGAAACGATCTATTATCTAATGATAATATGATTATGAATAATATATCTAATATTCAGAGTTAAAGCTCTGACTACATAAGTAATTCTACGTAGATATATCAGAGTAGATTGTAGTCGTGGTGACCGAACAAGAGTAAGACGTAATTACGTAGTGGAGGTCGCCGTAATGGTACTCTACCATTTGTACCACTACCAGTTGTAACTGATACATGAACCGGTAATTTCTTTCCACTAAAAAGATTCTTTTACCAGTCAAGGTATAAAGATCTGGATTGTCAGTTATGGACTCCTGAACATTTTTTAAGCAATATATTGATGACCGCATTTTGGAAACCATGATCGTAGCAACAAATAGATCATACCTTGAAAGAAAGGGAACAGAGCTGAAATTAGTAAAGTGTAAGACATTTATTGGTATCCTTTTCGTTATGAGTGCTATGAGAGTATAGAGCTCCCGAAAATTAGAATGTACTGGTCGAGAAAGTATGGTGTCCCAATCGTCAAAATTGATATGACGCGAACCGATTTTTTATAATCAGAACATCTCTAAAGGTTGTTTTTGATGATGAAATCGATGACCAACAAAGAGTAAACAAAATTTGAAAAGCTTTTTCCCTGTTAAATAGTATAATAAATGGTTGGCATGCTCAAATAAGATCTTATGATATAATCCACCCATCTCATCTGTGGTCTACCTTTGTAAAGTCTCCAATGTTGTATTGTGGCATTCCAACATTGGTTTTTTTTATCTAGCAGTGTAAACTGCGGAGCTCCATTTTAGTTTGGCAAATTTTTGTTGTGATATCTGTCGGTAATTATTAGATTAAATTAAATCCAAAAAACGACGTTGGAAAAGACTCGGTAAGAATTTAGATGAGAATGTTAATTTTAGGACACCAAAAAATATGCAACCCTCGGCTTTTCCCTGAAATCACCACTCCCTATAGAGGAAAACCCAGAACAAATCGTTTTAGCACCCTACATCTGTACTTCGTAAATAAAAAATGTTTCAAATAAAAATGTAGCTACGATTATTTTAAACAAAAATGAGTTTGTGTAAATGAACCGTTCTTTTAGAAAAAAAAAACGCTTGAAGGGACCAGCGATGAATATCAGTTACGCGAGCGAAGTCAATTTTAAATAAAATTTGTACCAACTCTTTGGTAAAAATTCGATATCTTTTGATCATAGTCTCCTATGGACAAAAATCAAAAAAGGTTTTAAAGGCGAACAGTGCAGCTTGTTGTTACAGTTTTTGCGTTTTGTCGAAATTTAAGTCAGATTTTATAATAGTGATAAATAAATTAACAATGCGCGATTTTTGCTTTTTTTATGATTCTCATGAGATTATCATAATTTATCATTTCCTTGAACCGGTCAATATGGAATTTTTATTATTACCTACAACCTAATTTTCAAAATTTATGGCATGAAATTTCGGTTTTGATTGTTGGCACGATGTGAGGCATTTAAAACATAGCTAAAAATTGCTGAATTACACTTTCAGTACAATATTCCAATAGAATAAGGGTTTATGTTGAAAAAAAAAAAAATTGGCAATAGGTAATAGATTAACGTAGTAGAAGTAGAATATCATATATTGTCTGGTTTTTTAAACTGTTGTTGACGACTGATTTATAGAATTTGTAACTAAAATAAAACTCACACTTTATGATTCATACTGTATCTGTGTATACACTGTTGACAATCACTTAGTTTCGAATTCCATGCAGAAATAATACAATGCTTTGTATTGCAATATAACAAACGAGAGCATGCACACAATAACTCGAATAATCTCCCAATTAACGATTTACTTGCTATCATCAAACCGTGCACATGTCAACGACGAAACAGCGTTTAGCCGACGCAAACCAATTTCATAGGTTTGAACTCTGAATAGCGGCTTGGCAAATATTGGGTAGCTCCATTCCCGATGTTAGTCATCTTAAATTATTAAACTAGGTTAACGTCTTTCGATGGAGTTGTATTTGGTTACTGGTGGCATAGTTTATATTTGACAAGTCGTGAAAGTATATTAGGTTCATGTAAGGTCTGTTAAAGACAGGAAATCACTAAACACAGCGCTGTAGCAGTTTCAGTTTATTCAGTTCATGTACATGTAATTTTGTCCTTTACTCTATGAAATTAGTTATTATAAAGAATATTAAATTGGTATAAAAGTACGTAAGGTAAGTGGTAAGGTAAAAAATAAATTATCTCAAGTGATAAAACAATAAAAAGGGTTGGAAACCTTTCACACTGTAACTCTTGAAGCTCTTAGTCATATAAGTGGAGAAAAGAAACAAAGCTAGATGTTACTCTTCCATATATTAGCCGAAAAGTTTCGTTATGTACTTACAACGCAGCATCAGTCCAAATCTGCAAGAGTAGTACACTTTAAGAAGGATTAGGGAAGCTCTTTAAATTAAAAGAGAAGGCCAATAAGTGACCTCTCATGTTTATAGTAAGCAGAATAATAACGAAATTATGACTTTTACCATTACTGCTCATGTACAGCAGATTTAAAATGTCATGGTTTATTAATAGTGATAAGCACAATTCAAAAACATATCTAAATATGGAAAACGCTCAACCAAGAACCGCGTTCCGGTTTTTCTGAGGGCCAGACGACGAAAATTCTCAAACCCATTGTCCGGATATATATCAGATAAATATAAAAGGTATTAGCTGATTGGAAAGCGGACTATTGTCAAAAATACTGCTTTCTTAAGAAATCGACCTGATATTCGTCCAGAAACCCATTTTGAAAATGAACAATAACTCGCAGCAAGCAGTGGCAAAATCCCAGGTTACGATTTTCTGAAAGAAACCTATTACCTTGTTTACGTTCATATAACTGACGTAAAACTAATCGTAACTTTACTGACGTAAAAATTAAAATGAATTGGGCACTATTCTTGAATAGTTTACCTTTGTAAGGAAACGAGCTCAGACAAAGAAATAAAATGTTAAAAGATTCTACGTTAAAAGGTTACGTCAACCCAAAAAAGACATAAACAGTCTGTGTTTGAGTATCAAATTACAAAGGAGGAGTATTTGAACGAAACAAACATGTTATATATCCTCATTAGATCATGAATTAGAAACACTTATGTGAAAATAAAATTACACTTTATTCCAAATTTTGAAATTCATTCACATATATTTATTTATATATTATGTAAATATTTATATATTTATTGGAATTAATAGAACAATAATAAATTACTTCGCTGTTATTTAGTTCATAGATAATCTTTATTGTTCAATAAAAAAAAATATGAAATTGGTACAACCTGAATTATACCAATGCTTGTGTGGCTTAAAGAAAGGACATAATTTTCACCAACTAAGTATTAAAATAAATATTTCTTTGAAAATATATAAGAAAAAAGGAATTTTTCGGCTTACCTCGACAAGAGACCATTCAAACTCAAGAAACTTCGTTTTGTCTGTTGGACGTTCAAAAAGAGAAAGGGATATGAATGACGGGGAGCTAATGAACGCTCGAATTTACCGCTCAAAACGGTTACAATATGAGGCCCCATTAAATCATTTATTTAGGTGATTTTAATAGCCATTAACAAGATTGGTAATACAGAACTAATAAAAAAATGGTGAGACACTGTTAAACTGCACAGAGAGGAAGCATCTGTCTCACGTCTTTAATGACAAAGACCGGCACACCTTTAAATCACCGGCATAAAGACAAAAGTATAGCTTAGATTTTTGTTTAGTAAGCAACAAACAAGTACGCTATCTCATAATCAGCTATACAGGTAATTATCGAATTGAATTGACTAGGGAGTTGTACCCAATATGGTTTTAGAAATGCTATGGGAACCAGGGAGTTACTTTTTGAGCTTAACCACCTATTACAAAAATGCCATGATCAAATGGCATGTAAAATTAATGGAAATACTGAAAAATATCGGAATACATGACAAGGATATTCGAGTCATTAAAAATTTGTACTAGAATAAAACTGCTATCGTAGATAGCTACACCGATGAAATTTCCATACAACGAAGAGTCAGACAAGTCTGCATTTTGTCGTCAACATTGTTCAATGTTTACTTGGATCAGTTATTTTAAAAAGGCACTTGAGAGACAACCATATGAATAAAAATCAACGGAGAACTACTTAATGTGATTAGATATGCAGACGATATAGTAATTTTGTCAGATAATAATAAAGGTCTCCAAATTCTGCTTAATGATGTTCATGAGTTAGGAGAGGAAATGGGCATAAAAATAAACTCAAACAAAACCAAATTTTTAGTGTTTAGTCGTGACCCGCATCCCGATGCAAAGTTTTAATCAAACGGAGTCCAAGTTGAGAAAGATTACAAAATGACGTCGTATTTGGAAACCCTGATAACGGACCAACTAGATCCAGACATAGAAATAAAACATAGAATAGCAATGACAAAAACTACTTTTATGAAAATGAAGTAATTTCTTTGCAATAATCACCTCAGTTTAGAACTAAAACAAAGAATGGTTAAGTGTTATGTTTGGTCCGTACTTTTGTATAGTGCAGAACTGTGGACACTAAAAGTATCGATCATGAACAAAATTGAAGCATTGGAAATGTGGGTTCATAGACAAATGCTAAAGATACCTTGGACAGCAAGAAAAACTAATAAAGAAGTAGTAAGGAGCGTCAACAAAGATAGAGAACTGCTAAACACTGATAAACATCGAAAAATGTCTTATCTGGGACATATATTAAGGGAAGGTCGATATCAAATATTACAACTGACCATTAAAGGCAAAATAGAGGGCCGTAGAGGTGTAGGAAGGAAACGGGTTTCTTGGTTGAGGAACATTCGTGAATGGAGCCATATTGCAGAAGATCGAGAAGCCTTCACAATGGTGATCGCCAACTTCGGATAATTCTGATATGGCACGCGAAGAAGAAGATGGAGTTAAAGCTAATTGACTTGATTTTAACAAGGATCTCAAGAAATTTTTGTGATTGATACCACCAACATACAACATTCTTCTTCTTGGCTGACGGTTTACCAGGTATGGTTGTAATTTTCAACGAATGTTACATCGTCTTGAATTCTCGAAAATATTTTATCCCTGGTTTATGTGAGTAAATAGATAAGTGAAGTGTCAAAAATAATCAAATAAAGAATGGATATCATCATCAGTGTCATTACACCTCGTTATGAGACAAAGCCTTCTTTCGAACAATCTTCCATTCGCCCCTGTCTCTGGCAACTCTCCTCCATGCTTTAACTACGATGGATTTTAGATCATCCTCTATGTTATCTTGATACCTTAGTTTTGGTCTTCCTATGGCTCGTCTTCGCACTGGTCCTCTTCGGACAGGGTATAAGAGGGAACATCAGACGTGGTGCCAATACAAATTGCACGTTCCTTCTTCTTAGAGTGCCAGATCTACGTGTAGCAATTGGTCCGCTGTCAAACCTGTCCACTGCCGCAAATTCCTCAACCAAGAGAGTTTCTTCCGTCCTATCCATTTCTTTCCTTCGATTTTACCGTTGAGAATTAGCCGAAGGAACTCATATCTAGGTCCTCTGATTATATGTCCAAGATATTCTAGTTTACGCCTCTTAATAATATTTAATAGAGTTCGTTGATGTCCCATTCTTCGAAGAACTTCTTCGTTTCTGGTTCTGCTAGTCCATGGAATTTTTAGTATCCTTCGATACAACCACATCTCAAACGCCTCGATTTTATTCATGATATCGGCGTTTAAAGTCCAAGTTTCACATACATACAAAAGTACAGACCACGTTGTAAGTACATGCACGTTCCTAAAAGGAGAAAAACTTCAAGAAAGACGTGGTGAGATAAGATTAGGCAGGACTTGTGGGTGGAAATGATAGATATTCGTATGGCTACAGATGAAAACTTATAAAGACATAATATAATGAGTAACGCTGACGCAACTATGGAAAAAGATAAAAAAATCTGCATTGATAAAATCCAAAAGCATAACTTAAAAAAATACAGAATTTTAATAAAACTATAATAAATTTATAGATGTATTTATTTTTTCAGTTTTAAGATAAAAAAATTTTTAGCTTTCATTTATTATTATAATAAATTTATCAAATCTCTTTTTAATTATATAAGTTTACATAAACTCATCATAATTGATTTTCTTATGTCATTTTCCTGCCTTTAGAAAAGTTATCTTTATATTTTTAAAATCTCGTACAACCTGACTTTCTGTACAAATATTTATCCGGCTATTTTGCATAAGCTCCCAATATCGATTATGTCAGCACAGTGCGGGATTGCGTGGGTCTACATTATTTATTGTAATTTAACTTTTAATTATAACTTTTTGGTGGTTTTGTTTTTGCCATTATAAATTTCTGTGAACTCTATAACGATTTACACTTTGCTGTACGTGGAAAATTGTTTGAAATTAATCTGAGTATTGCCTATGAGTTTCAAACGTTTTTCCATCACGATAGTGAAGTACATGATATATATACAAGGATTTATAGATACCACTGTACGGGTAGAATCTTAAAATAAGTTAATCCAAGGTTAAGAAAAAACGCTCCCGAACAAGAAGTTTTGACAGAATTCCTTCGTAATTTTCCAGAAGGCATGTCAAGTATTACTAACTACTTTAGTATGGATAATTCGAAATACATCTGTGTGTGACGAAAAAAATAATAAAATAAACAAGTAACTCTACATTGATAGTTTTAACTATAACAAAAATATAAAAAGTGGAATTACAAAGTACTGAATCGAGATAACTTATAAATACTAATATTTAAGTAATAAAATTTTTTAGTAAATCTTACGTTAATATTTCTTCCTGGATCATTCTCTATGAGTTGTCTAGCTAGATCTTTACATGACTTTCTAGCCGCTGGTGGTACTTTTGAGTCGTCTTCCCAGTATCTTGATGGGGAATGACCGTAAAGCGCAGCAGGCGTGGCGTGTGTTATTCTTGTGTTTGTGACTATCCCTGTCGACTTTCCTGAAAAAAAAACAACGCTAATTAGTCAAAATTTCGGTGACAAAACTGTCTACTATCGAAATTATTTATCGACTTATTTTTTTACAATAAAAAATGGACAATAAACGCCGTTGTACTAAATGAGCATGGTAAGCGGTTGTGATATCTGGACGTCACGATAATTAAAGACAGACTCTGTAAAAGGTTACTTATTAATGAGAAATTGATGGTCCAGCCGTCAGAGAGTTGACCCATAAAAATCATACGAACAAGATCAAATCAAAAAATGTTTCAAATAAAAAATGTAGCTGAGATAATTTTAAATAAAAATGTTTATTAGCGCTTTTTGTGTAAATTAAACTGTTCTCTTAGAAACAACGCTTGGAGCGACCGTCGATTTTAAACGTCAGTTGTACACTTGTAAGATCAATAAAACTTATTACTTTCATTGACTAGCCGAGATTAGAGCAGCAGTAGACAAATTAAAAAACAATAAAGCACCGGGATTGGATCAAATAGCATCGGAGTTACTGAAGGAAGGAGGAGACGCACTACAAAAAACAATACATGAATTGATAACAAAGATATGGTCGAATAGATCGAATAGACAGCTACCAACGGAGTGGAATAGCGGTATTATTGTACCATTACATAAAAAAGGAAATCAGTTAGAATGTGGAAACTACCGTGGAATCACGCTGCTGGATGCAGCATACAAAATAATGTTCAACGTCATTTATGAAAGACTTAGACCACACACTGAAAAAATAGTTGGCAAATACCAAAGTGGCTTCTGTAGACAGAAGTCAACAATAGACCAGATATTTGTTCTGCGACAGATCCTCGAAAAAACAAGTGAATATAACATCGACACACATCATCTCTTCATAGACTTTAAAAGCGCATATGACAATATAAACCGAGAATTCTTAATAAAAGCAATGAAAGAATTGAATATACCAACACAACTAATAGAACTAATAAACGAATCTCTAAAAGTAGAAAGTGGAATCCGGATACAAAACGAATTAACGGAAACAACAGATGTGAAAAAGGGACTACGCCAGGGAGACGCTCTATCATGCATCTTGTTCAACATCGTACTCGAGAAAATACTGAGGGACACAACAGTCAATACATGAGGAACAATCATTAATAAAAGCGTTCAAATACTAGCATTTTCAGATAATGTTGACATAATCGCAAGATCAAGAAGAGAAATGATAGAGGCATACAACCAAATAGAACGAGCTGCACAAAATAGTGGTCTTAAAATCAATCAGACCAAAACAAAATATATGCAGGTAAGTAAAAACTCAGAAATAAGGCAGCCACAAAATATAACAATAGGAGAATACAACATAGAGGGGGTAAAAAACTTTATATACTTGGGATCCCTAGTCACGTCTGATAATAACGTTACGGAGCAGGTGAAGAGGCGAATATTTATTGCAAATAAATGTTACCATGATTTAATTAGGCAACTAAGATCAGATAACGTCGCAAATGCCAAATATATAAAACCCTAATAAGACCGGTACTCACATATGGCTCAGAAACCTGGACACTCACTAAAAGAGAGGAAACGTTGTTAGCCACCTTTGAAAGAACAATCTTGCGACACATATATAAGGGCATAAAAGAAAACGGAATATGGCAAAGAAGATACAACTCTAAACTATACAAAATATACCAGGATCCGGATATTATAACATTCATTAAAATAGGACGGCTGCATTGGATAGGACATGTAGAAAGCATGGAAGAAGGCGAAATACCAAACAAAATATTCAAACAGATGCCAGTAGGAAAAAGAACAAGAGGAAGACCAAAACTGAGATACTTGGAACAAATAGAAAATGATATAACAACCTTAAAAATAAAAAACTGGAGAAAAATAGCACGAAACAGATCAGAATTGAGAAGAATCCTGGAACAGGTCAAGACTCAAAAAGGGTTGTCGAGCCAGTGATGATGATAATGGTAAGATCAATAAAACTGATTACTTTCATTGACTAGTCGTAGCAAAATGTCTATTTTAAGAGATCAATGTTTAAACCATGAATATGAAATTTCAATTTTGAGTTGTGGCAATACACATGAGGAATTAGAAATATGAATAAAAAACGCAGAATTTAATGTTTATCATTACAAATGATGGAACGTCACGGGAAATACATCAAAGAAGACAGTTTTGAATTTAGTTTACAGCAAAAGTTTGGTTCTTGTGAAAAATGTACCAGTGAAATTGAAAAAAAAGATTTCCGCTTTTTTTTTTACAGAACAGTTTTGGACACAAATACTGTTTGGAGTTTGAGTAGGTGAAATTTGTAAAAATGTAAAAATGACGATTGTTGTAATTTATTTTCCATGTCCCTTTAAAAATTTGTCCAACGATCCTCTCCTCAGTTTTGCCACTTTATCTGGATCTAGTTTTAAATCTAGGTACTTAAGTTTTTATTACACAATTTTCAATCAAAACCCACATTGTTTTAATGCGTAAAGGTCAAGAAACATTGATTTTAAATAACCGTGTTTGATTTTTTAAACCAGTGCATAGTAAAGGCTCGATAGGCGCGAGGTCCGATCGTATTTACAAACATCAACGGATGTATAAACACGGGAACGCTCCACTCCACTTATTGACTTTATCAATCAACGATTCGTCATAAAACTTCAAATAAAGTTGTCAAATTGAGTGCTTACTATTAAAAGTCAAACTTAAAAATGTATTTTTCTACTTATATATTAGATATTTGCCTACTAATATATGCGATGATGATTATGTAAAGTTTCTATCTAGTTTTGGTGATATTTTGGGCACTAATGTAAATTTTTTGTTGTTAGGTGATTTTAATTTGCCTTTTTATGATAATAAGGGCTGTGCAAAATGCAATTTTATTGATATTCATAATTTTACCCAACACAACTTAGTGTATAATCAAATGCAAAGGTTGGATTTAGTATTTTCAAACATGAATGACAACAATTTAATTAAATGTAATGTACACTTGTTAATGAAGACACATTTAATTTTTAGATGCAACCGAGAATTGTATTAAAAATTCATTTTTCCATGACTATGCACAGGGTGATTTTATCTTTGATATGACCTCATTTAAGATGTGGACTGGACAGAGCTAGAGGGGTGCTTGGATGTAGATGTATGTACGCAGTTGTTTTATGAAAAGCTGTATGCACGCATTGATCAGTCAGTACCTAAAAACAGTCAAGGAATGTATTAAGAACAACAAACAGGTATTCTACTTTCTTTACTTCAGAACTTATATCTAATATTAAACATAAGAATCGTCTTCATAGGCAGGTAAATAAATCTGCAAGTGCTTTGGTTTTGATTGAATATAAATCACTGAGAGGAGAGGTGGAACAGCTTAGTAGGAAAGCAAATAGGTGTTACAATGAAAATATTGAGAATAGTGTACAAAGTGACCCTAGTAATGTTCGGTCCTTTATGAAATCCAGTGGTGTAAATAATACAATTTCAACAGACGTCCCTTATAGGGGTGTGGAGAAAAGTGGCTGTCAATATATTGCCAATGTTTTTGCAGAATACTTTGGCTCTGTATTTCAAAGATCAAATAGTATTGATAGATCACTAAATCAGGGTGGCTTTTACTTTTCAAAATTAACAGTTGAGAATGTTCTCCAAAGCAAGACTAAAACTAAAAAAAAGCCACAGGTAATGACAATATACCAGCATACATTTTTAAAGGTTGTGCAGAGACTCTTTCTGTCCCTCTCACCCTATATTTAAATCTGGTAATTCTGGTAACGTTAAGAACTATAGGCCTACATCTGTCATTAATTTAATTGCTAAAATATTCGAGAATGAATGTGTTTCGTAACAGTATTTTGAATTAATTTGGAGATAGGTTCTGTCCAGAACAACATGTTTTTTTACCAAGGAAGTCCACTGTGTCAAATTTATGCGTTTTTGCAGCAGAGACCATAAATAATAAAACTCAGCTGGATGTTATTTTTAACGACTATAGCAAAGCTTTTGATAAGATTGATCATTCTATACTTATTGAAAAGCTAAGCAAATTTGGTTTTGATTCATAAGTATGTATGTTTATAAGGTCATATCTTTCTGATAGGTTAAATCAAGTTGAAGTCGGGAACAGTTTATCTAAACAATTTATGTCGACATCAGATGTACCACAAGGTAGAAATTTGGGTGCTCTTCTCTTCGCTATATTTATTAACGATTTACTTCACTCTGTAAAGTTTTCGATAACCCTGCTATTTGCAGATGATTTTAAAATTTTTCGAGAAATTTCAAATCTGCAGGAGTCTGAGATGCTGCAATGTGATCTGAGCTGAGTAGTTCAATGGTTCGATGATATCAAAATGTTTCTAAACACTTCTAAATGTCATGTTTTTACTATCACTCGAAAAACACAATTCATGGAGAAAGAATACAAAATTTCTAGCACTGTACTTGGAAGAAAGAACACTTGCAAAGATCTTGGAGTAATGTTCCAGCAAAATTTGAGATTTAATGAACACTATCTGATCATCATTGGAAAGGCATATAGAACTCTTGGCTTCATAAATCGTAATTCAAAATTTTAAAAAATTTGAAACTCGAATATCATTATACAATGCACTGGTAAGACTTCACTTAGAGTATGCCTCTATTATATGGGCACCACATGCCGAATTCAATATTGATCTGATTAAAAAGGTTTAAAAACGATTCTTAAGGTTTCTTTATGTCAGAAAGTTTGGTATCTATTCATACATGATTTTCTATAATGCTATGTTAACTTGTTTTAAAATTCAGCGACTGGATAATAGAAAAAATTTTCATTCAGGCCTTTTCATTTACTACGTTGTAAATCACATTAAATATAAAGATTGCTTTTTTATAAATAATATTTAATTTAATGTTCCAAAAATACATCTAAGAATTAATAACACACGACTATTCTCAACTAATAAGACTGATTGTTCACCCAAAAAAAAAACGGGTGTGGCAGTCCAATGGGACTGCCGGTAGAAGTTATACTTCTATACAGTCGTTCGTCGTTAAAAATTTATATAGGAGTCAATCTGCACAATCATTACATGTGTAATGCTATAGGTAAGAGAGCGCAGAAAGAGAAAAAGAATTAGTTATATAGGTATATGGTGCATCGTTTGCTGTATATAAACATTTGACCTGTAATAGGAGTATAGTAAATGAAGGATTGTATCAATATTTTAATGAAAATATATATTTTTATTTTTATATACACTCGCGATCATAAAATCCGGGTCACCTTGAAAATCACCGATATTTCATTTTTAACGAGCTTTATCGTAAATAATACTAACACAAATACAAACTAATGCATATTTGTGAGAATTGTTGCGGTTTCCTTTGTAACAAAGAATTCCATTAGTGCCGATTTCGCGGTAAAGTGCACACTTCCCAAAATGAACGCTACCTGTAACTCCGCTTGTTTTAAGTGTCTCGTTTGTACTTCGACTTTCTGTTCAAATGCAACGGACAAACGTTTATTATTGCCACCATTAGTGTTTATTAGTGCCATTATTAGTGTTTATTTTTTGACAAAAAAATGCCTTTGACTGTTGTATACGTGTCGGTAATAATTAAGAATATTACGTTTTTCTGTTAAATAAAAATAAAAATTAATTTCAAAGATTAAAAACCTATTTTTCGTGCTCTAAAAATTACGGGCCCTAGGCACATGCCCAGGTTGCCAAGACCTTAGTCCGCCCCTGGACAAATAGAAATAAATAAATCATCATCATCATATAACGGGGGTCCTACGGCGATTGCCGCTTTACGCATTTCAGCCTCCATCTTTTCCTATCTCTCCAATCTCCCTCTTCTAAGCCTCTAGATTGCATTGTTTTTGTAATTTCTCTTCTCCAGGAATTTGGTGGTCTTCCCCTTTTCCTTCTTTCTGGCGGAACATACATTAAGGCTTTCTTTGGCCACCGCTCTTCCTCCATTCTCATCACGTGACCATACCATTGTAATTGCCTTCCTTGTATTCTATCTGAAGGAGTATCTCTAATTCCTGTACGGTTTCGTATTTCCTCATTCCTAATTCTTTCCATTCTCGATACTCGACATGACCTTCTAAGATAATCCATTTCCACAACGTCTACTTTATCTCGTTCATTCTTTGCCATCGTCCAACATTCAGCACCATATGTGGTAATTGGTTCTATAATTGCTCTGTATACGCGAAGTTTGGTATGCATCTTTATTTTATTAGACCACAGTAATGAATTCAGTATTCGGATGCATTTTTTCCCTTGGGTTATTCGGTTTTGTACATCTATCTTAACTCTGCCATCTGCTGATATGATGCTTCCTAGATATTTATACTGGTTGCAGCCTTTTATAACTGCGTTTTCAAGCCTCAGATCTGTGGTATTTCCTCCAATTTTTAAATATTCTGTTTTGCTTATGTTTACAGTAAGCCCCTATTTGGCATATTCCTCAAATAATTTTCGATTCATATAATTTATATCTTCCTCATCGGTTGCAACCATCACCTGATCATCTGCAAATAACAATGTATACAGAGTTTCTTGTCCCACTTCGATGCCCATAAATCTACATTTATTTCTCCAATTCCTCAATGCTTCTTGGACGTATATTTTAAAGAGTGTCGGTGACAAACAGCATCCTTGCTTTAGGCCTTTAGTGACTTTAAATTCATTTGAGGTTCTGGTTCCAATTTTTACACAACTAACTGCATTTTCGTACAATTTATATATCGCTCGGATATACGTCGAATCCAATCCGGACCTTTCGAGGACCTCAAACATTTTCTTTAACGGGACACTATCATATGCTTTCTCAAGGTCTATAAATACCAAATGGGTCTCTCTACTTCTTTCGACACGCTTTTCAATTATTTGTCGTAGGATAAATATATTATCAAGGCAGGATCTCCCGGTACGAAAGCCGCTTTGTTCTTCAATATCTTGTATCTGTCTTTCAACCCTCTTCTTTAATATTCTGCCGTACAACCGGCCCACAGAGCTCGTCACACTAATACCTCTATAATTGGAACAGTCTCTTTTATTCCCTCTCTTATATATGGAGCTTATATATGATTAATCCAATCTTTAGGAATTTCCTGGTCTCCACACATACATTTATTGAAAAGGTCTACTATTAATTCTAAAAGTGCAGTCGGCCCATATTTAACCAGCTCTATGGGAATGTCTCCAGGCCCTGCGGCTTTTCCGTTTTTAACCTCTTTTAAGGTTTCCGTCAATTCAGATAATGTTATTATAGGGATTTCCTGTCTTTCGTCTCTGTTGTCTATTAATTCCCTTATCTTTTCCCATCTGTACTCTACTCTATCCTCTTTCAGCAGTTTCGTATAATATTCTTCCCATTCATTTAACTTTATGAGAGAAATGTTGTCTTCACTTTTCTCATTTTTCCTAAACTTCTTTAATGTTTTCCAAGCTTGTGCCACTTTTGTTCCACCCATAAATCTGTCTAGTTCATCACACTTAGCCACTAGAAATAAATAAATAAAGTATAAAAAGAAGAGAAAGTAGGAGACGGTAAAGCAAAATATACCCGTATGTAATATTAGTAAATTAAAAATAGCAAAATATAGAGAAATACATTTAGAAAATTGTATAAAGTCCTCTGCAGTAAAAACTTTTTTTAATAAATCTTTTACCTAAAGTAATAAGAGGACCCAATATTTATCGAATAATTTTTTTGCTTCATAAAGATGTAATGTTCGGTAACCTATAAAATGAAGTAAGCTTTCTTTTACTAACTTTATTTCGCTGATCGAACCGGTTGCGGCAACATTTTTCATATGTCACAAAAATTTGGTTAATAAAATACAAACGGCAACATGAAAGAAATATCTAGGTGGTTTAAATTTCCTCCTGTATTTTATTTGTACTTCGTATCCAATTCGCAAACTATTGGAGAAGCATTCGGTCGAAAACGGTGGCGCTCTCTCTCTATATTTATGCGACGTGTTTTCTAGCAAGTTGTTCAAGATTAAAGATATTGTAGGATAAAAGAGACTGCAGATATATCGACGAGTGTGCTCGACGGATCCTTACGGAATACATTGTTGTGTGGGGGACAATCGTAAAAGTTTCAACTATTCGACGAAATTGTGTCACTTACTCCGTAAATCATTTTAGCAAAATGAACCGTCCTGGGAAGTATTCGTCTGGATTCGTTCAAAAATATCGAGCTTGTACGATTTATCTTTTATGGGTTTTATATGAGGTGACAAAGACTTTTGATTTAGATGTTTTTCTTGATTCTTCTATTTCTTGTACTGTGTACCGGAACAGAGATGATAAATTGGATGGTTGCCATACAATTCGTTTAAAATATGTGGGGAAATTTTCAGCGTTTACATATAAACCCCTATCTAGAATATCGTAAAATAGTATTACCAATTACGATATTTATATTAAAAAATAGAAATATTACATTTATATAAAATTATAAAAAGTGTCCACGAATGCTTTTTACAAAAGAAAAGTACAAATTCTGAAACTTATTATATGGCGTTTGGACGTCTATTCTATTAGTGTAGCGGATAGATACTCTTTTGCCTTCCCGGTAGAAGGTAGATCTACTTATGGGATACCACCACGGCTACGTGGAATAAGACAAATTTCGTAGTATCTACTGCCTTATTGTCCCTATGTTTAAAAACTGTTGGTATTAAAGATTGACCACTATTCTGCCCTCCTAAGGAATACCACAGCATCTGCAGTACTTATAAGATGATGCATATAAGAGACACCATTTAAAACAATATTTAAAAAATGTACCGTTTGTACATTATAAAATTATATAAAAGTAGTAACAACAAAAATTTTAAGCGAAATAAGTTCTATTCTTGAATAATCAAATTAAATATTAAAGGTAAAAGTATATTACAGCGGAAATATAATATTGAAATATTAAAGAATCGCCAATTTCCTTTGAAAGCGTCGGTGCGAGGAAGCCGTTGAAGCAAAAAGAATTTTCAAATCGGATTTTGAGCTGAAGTCGATTCGGTATTTGCAAATTCGAAAACAAATTTGTAAAACCATTATTTCAAGCTTAATTAGTATTCAAAGAAACCAAAAAATGACGTAAAAAGTTGGGGATCGGAAACAATAATCACTTAAAATTTTACAGCTTTATTTTCAATTATAAATGGACCAAAAGATGAATTTTATTAATGCTGTTCTTGTCATTCAAAACTAAAACGAACAACTTACTTTTAACGAGGTAATGACATTTACAGCATTAAGAAAATACTAACAAAACCCAAAAAATGGGCAAGAGAGGCCAGATCCTCGAGCGCTGAGTCACCAAATTGGGTGTAGGCGAAAGCGGGGACTCGAGAGCTGAGCAAGCAACACAGATCGATAGAGCGCCTAATGATGGCCTACATTGTTCGAGGTAGGATTTCGTAGAGAAATCCAGGCTAGTACTTAACACTCTAACATAAAAAGCGCTTTGCTAATAAGGCAGCCTCTATAGCGCATCAGATCGATATCGGGGGGAAAGTGGATGAGGCCAAGTTTTGTCCAAGTATGCAACTAAGAATGAAGCCCAATAATATTTTAAAGCTATATTATCATAACATATATCTTCGTTAGGTCAAAAAGTCGATAAAAAATTATTGTGTTCATGATGTTGTCAAACAGTTGAAAAATCGTGTTAGTTTCACAAATTGTCAAACATATCTAAAATCAAGTACATATGGTTATAAAGATAAAAGACACATGCTAGAATATTTGTGAATACTTGACAGAATACTAAGTATTTTAGCAGTATGTAAAAAAAAAATAAAAATGAAAAGTGTGCACCTGTGGCTGTTAATGGGTTAAGGCATGAGCAAGCGTCTCTTCTTCTTCATGTGCCTTGTCCGTTCCGAACGTTGGCAATCAACATGGCTATTCTGACTTTGTTTACGGCAGATCTGAATAGTTTAGCAGATGACAATCCGAACCATTGCCGCAAGTTTTGGAGCCACGCGTGTCTTCTCCTCCCTGGACCCCTTCTGCTGTCTATTTTCCGTTGAACGATCAGCTGTAGTACTCTATATTTATTATGTCTCATAACGTGACTTAAGTATTCCAACTTTCTTTTCTTTATACTTATTCCTACCTCTCTCTCTTTACCTATCCGGCGTAGTACCTCTTCGTTGGTCACGTGCTCAGTCCAGGATATACATAATATACGTCGGTAAGCCCATATTTCGAAGGCCTCTACTTTTTTCATCATTTTTGCGGTCATTGTCTACGCCTTCATTCCATATAACAAAACCGGGAATACATAACATTTCAGAAGTCGAATTTTGAGAGGTAGGGTGAGGCTTTTAGAGGTGAAAATTTGTTTCAAACTAGTGAACGATGCTCATTGCCTTTTCTACTCTTAAACGTATTTTCTTCGCTTGATCCCAATTTGAGTTAACTGTAGTTCCCAAGTAGATGTACGAATCCAAGTGTTCAATTCTTTCATTCTCTAATATCAGTTGCTGTGGTGGTTGTTGGTTTGCTTACTAACATCCATTTGGTTTTTGTGATATTTAGTCTGAGTCCGTATTGTGCACTTGTTTTTTGTATCTTACTCATTAGGCAACTCAGTTCTTTCATGCTACTTGCTAGAATCACAGTGTCATCAGCATACCTTATGTTATTAATTATTTTTCCATTTATCTTTATGCCTTCTGTGCTTTCCTCCAGCGCTGTCTTAAATACTTCTTCTTAGTATATATTAAAGAGAATGGGAGACAAGATACAACCCTGTCGTACCACTTTTTTGATCTCAATTTTATTGGTTAATGTAGATCCTACTTTCACTTTAGCTGTTTGACCCCAATAGAGACTCGCTATTGTTCGAATGTCTCTGTAGTCGACTCCGATCTTATGGAGAACTTCAATCATTCTTTCGTGCTTTACGTTATCGAATGCTTTTGCATAGTCCATAAAGCATATGTACACGTCTTTGTTCATATCTCTGCAGCGCTGGATGAGTACCTGTAGACTAAAAAGTGCTTCTCTTATTCCAAGAGAATTCCGAAACCCAAATTGCGAATCTCCAATGTTATCCTCGCATTTTTTGCTTATTCTGTTGTAAATAACCTTGATGTATGCCTTTGAAATGTGGTTAATTAGACTTATCATCCGATGACTCTAGCCAGTCTTCAGGAAACTCCCCGCTGTTATAGATATTGTTAAAGAGTCTGACGAGTGAGTCTAGAAATTGACTGTTTGTTTCGCAGAGCATTTTCAATACTTCTTCGTATACGTTATCGTTGCCTGGTCTTTTGTTATTTTTAAGACCCTTTATAGCATTCTCCACTTCTGATGTTGGAATAGAAAGGCCAGTATCATCATTGCTCAGTGTGTACCTACTAGAACGGTCATCATTAAACAGTTGTTCCACATAAGTTTCCCAGATTCTAACTATTTTGTCGGGGTCTAGTTGTAGATTTCCATTATCATCGCACAGCCCTTTCGATAAAATATTGTAGCTTTTCTTTGTTGTAAATTCCTTTATCTTCTTATGCATATTGTGATAGTAGTATACTTTTTCGCACTGTTCGATTTCTTCGCATCTCTTCGAGAACCATTTCTCCCAGCTTGAGAGCAAGCCTCTCAGGCTGGGTTATACTGTTGCTTGCTTGATAAACAATGTTACGAATAAAAACAAATTAACTATCTTATACAGCAACTTCTAGAAAAAATTATATAGAGGAATTCTAATATCTAGGAATAAAGTCGATTAAAACTATTAAAAATTAAGAAAAGGAGTTTTTAATAATATAAGCGATTTATGTTTATGGATTTTAATTAAAATTAACTTAAAACTAATTTTAATCTTAGGCGATTGGAATTCAAGAGTAGGTAAGGATATTAACAGGGGATTAGGATGCATTGGACAATATGGGGAAGAAACATTAAATAGAAATGGAATTAAAATGCTGGAATTCTGCCAAACCAATGACCTGATAATAGGAAACACATTCAGTGAACAAACCATTAACGACAAATATACATTTGTGGCTGAAGAGAGAAATGCGAAAAGCTTAATCGACTATATAGTCTATACGAGAAACCTAGAACAAAATATAAAAAACATCTTAACGGAAAAGGAACCCGAACTGTTTACACAACACAGGATGGTCACTGCAAAACTGGAGGATGAAAAAATGGAGGAAGTGAAAAGAAAAGAGTACAAGAAAGTAAATGTAAACAAACTAAAGATAAAAAGTGTGCGAGAATTTTACACGGAGGAAATTAACAAAAGACTGAGACAAATAGAGCGCCAAAAAGAAACATGGACAATGGAAGAAAGATGGAGTACATACAGTGAAGTATTAAAGACAACAGTAACTGAAGTGTGTGGAATCAAAAAATATAATAAACAGTTAAAAAGGACAAGGTGGTGGAATAAAGAAGTGAAGACAGAAATAAAAAAGAAGAAAATAGCATGGAAAAAATACCTCGAAACGGGATTAGAAGAAGATAAAGAAAAATACTATAGGCAGAGACGATTGGCAAAAAAGACAGTCACACAAGCAAAAACAAAAACATGGAAAGAATTTGGAGAAAAACTTCAGGAAGAATATATAACAAATAATAGAAACTTTTGGACGACAATACGACACATAAGGCAGGGAAAACGAAAGGAAATAAACGCAGTAAGAGATACTTCAAACCAAATACAAATAAGCCCAGAACAAATAGCTAGGGTATGGAAAGAATATTATGAGAAAAAATTTGATACCGAAGTGAAAAAGGAAGACAATATAATCAATGAAGACGAAGAAAACACAGAGCCAGAGCAAATAAGTAGAGAAGAAGTAATAGAAGGATTATCAAATATAAAATTAGGCAAGGCAGGTGGAGATGATGAAATTGAACCGGAAATGGTAAAATACATGGGAGAAGAAGGAATAAACTGGCTATGGAAAATATATAAAGAGGCGTGGGAAAAACAAACAATCCCTAAAGACTGACAGAACAATATCATCGTGCCAATATAAAAAAAAGAAGAACATGTAAACTGCGACAACTATAGGGCAATATGTCTGTCATCGGTGTGCTATAAAATATATACGAAAATAATAGAGAAGAGACTGAGACAAGAAGTAGAAATGGTATTGGGAGAAGAACAAATGGCATTTAGACCAGGAAGACAGACAAATGACAACATATATATCATTAGAAACCTAATAGAAAGAAGCATAGATACGGGGAAAAACTAGTATTAGCATTCATAGACCTAAGAGCAGCATTTGACATGATAGAAAGACATATTATAGGGAAATACATAAGGAAAATTAACGTACCTAATGCATTGATAAAAATTATAGAAAGTACTTATAAAGAGGTAAAAGGAAGGGTACAAATAACAAGGGAAAGATCGGAAGCATTTAATTAAAAGAGAGGTATTAAACAAGGAGATAGTCTCAGCCCTTTGCTATTCATAATAGTAATGAACGAATTGATAAGAAACACTAGAGTCAGAACTAATCAACTACAGACAATAATAGGTTACCGCAGATTACAACCGGTAACAATAGAGTCCTTAATGTATGCAGACGACATAGTACTAATAGCAGATTCCGAGAATAAAATGCAGAAACTAATGAATATATGGGTAGAATAAATAAAAGAACTTAAAATGGAAATAAACGAGGAAAAAAGTAAGATAATGATAATCAGCGGCAAAGGAGATAAGGAAGATAATCAAATAAAAATAAAATGTAAAAACTCAGAATTGGAAATAGTAACAACTTACGAATACCTGGGAAGTATGATAACTAATGATGGAAAAATAGACTGGGAAATAACAAATAGAGCAAAGAAATCAAACAAGTTATATTATGCGTTAGCCCCAATAATGGGAAAAAGAGAACTTGCACGAGAAACAAGAATAAAAATATATAACACAATAGTGATACCGACTGTGCTCTATGCAAGTGAAAACTGGACAATTCTGGAAAAACATAAGAGCTCGATAAACGCAATGGAGATGAGACATCTAAGAAGGATAGCTGGAAAGACAAAATGGGATAGATTAAGCAACGAGACTATTAGGAGAATGGCCAACCAGGAACCGATAATGAACAAAATAGCAAAGATACAAATAAACTGGTATGGGCATCTGATGAGGATGCAATCCAGTAGAATAACAAGAAAAATTTATGAAGCAAAAAACATCGGAAAAAGAAAAAGAGGCAGACCAAGAAAAAAATGGATACAGCAAGTAGTAGAGGCGGGAAAACTTAAACAAAAATCACTCGAGGAATTCAAAATAATGACAGGAAACAGAAAAGAATGAACGAGGTAGGTAATTGGAAATTAAAATAGCCAGCCCAAATCCGACACCCTGTTAGGGTAAAAGGAAGGGGAGAAAGAAAGAAAGAAAATTAAAATTAACTTAAAAAAAATTCATAAATAATATTTATCTACTTTATATGCATCAGGATATCAAAAAAGTTTGATTTAAAAATCTTAGGAGAGAGGACCTGTCGCCTTCCATTTAGAAAGGGGTTGGTGCCTCTTTTTGAGCCAGTGAATGTTCGTGCAACAGCAAAAAATTAAGTGCAAAAACTTAGATCAAACTAAAACTTTTAAAAGTATAATAAAACTATATTAATACTTTGTATAATCGTAAGGCAGATTTTTATCCCAAACTTTATGCAGAACTTCCGCATTAGTTTATGCACGTCCCGTCTCTCCAAGGAACTCGGAAAATATGCCAAAAAGAAGCGGATTACTTTTGGAAGGTTACGGTTGGATTTTTATGAGTTATTTTCATGTTTGTGACAAAGCCTCGCCGGCATAATCCTCTCGGAAAATATATTTTCGTCTCTCTGGTGGTATATTTGGCACTAAACTTGCCTGGAATCGAACATTTCCTCGAGGAAAAGGGTTGCACGGCAAAGGATTGACTCTTTTATGTATGATAATTGAAAGCCTAATAAAGTGTCAGCTTATTTTTAATATACAGTTTGGTTCTTTTAGTTGATAAACGGTTTAAAAGGCAAGGCAATAAATTTGCAATATTTTACAATCTTTTCCTTGCCATAAATATATGAAACAGAATTACTTAATATGGTTTATATCAGTGGAGTGTTACCAAGTTGATACACATAATAATATATAATATAAATGCACAATTTCTTAAATCATTGGATATTTGTCATAATAAAAGTCTTAGATTAATCACAGGGGATTTTTCAACTTCCACGATACCCATCATTTATACTCTTTTATAAGGACCCACTACTACATCACCGCTGCATATTCCTCGCCCTATCACATACCGCCTCAGTCGCTTGTATTATAAAGAAAAATATTCGCTATACTAAAAAAACATATTACGAAAGAACTAAATCCATACTTCAAAATCTAAACACTAATTTTCCGGATGTTTTCTCCTCAGATATTAAATATCTGGAGCTTTGGCTAATAAATTTACCAATATATGGTATATCTATGGTCTATTGCGATAAATCCAGTTTAAACAATTCGCTAATTCGGCTTAAGTTCGAAGTCCTCCTAGAAAAGTACCCCGACCGCTATAAAATCTACACAGATGCATTTAAGTTCAAAGACGGAGTGGGGGCATTAACCATTTTCTTGGAAAACAATCGTTTTTTTCATTTATCTCCAATATTTAGCTGAGGTATACCCTTTATACCGTGCTGTGAAACTTTTTACTGAGTTTACCGTCACAAACTCACTTTATGTCAAAAACCGTCACCTAAACAGATTCCCTTAGCTCTATAAACTCATTGGAACATATTTTTTCAAAACATCCTTTTGAAAAGTCATCATCATCATATAACGGGGGTCCTACGGCGATTGCCGCTTCCCGCATTTCAGCCTTCATTTTTTTCTATCTCTCCAATCTCCCTCTTCTAAGCCTCTAGATTGCATTGTTTTTGTAATTTCTCTTCTCTAGGAAGTTGGTGGTCTTCCCCTTTTCCTTCTTTCTGGCGGAACATACATTAAGGCTTTCTTTGGCCACTGCTCCTCCTCCATTCTCATCACGTGACCATACCATTGTAATTGCCTTCCTTGTATTCTATCTGAAAGAGTATCTCTAATTCCTGTACGGTTTCGTATTTCCTCATTCCTGATTCTTTCCATTCTCGATGCTCGACATGACCTTTTAAGATAATCCATTTCCACAACGTCTACTTTATCTCGTTCATTCTTTGTCATCATCCAACATTCGGCACCATATGTGGTAATTGGTTCTACAATTGCTCTGTATACGCGAAGTTTGGTATGCATCTATATTTTATTAGACCACAGTAATGAATTCAGTATTCGGATGCATTTTTTCCCTTGGGTTATTCGGTTTTGTACATCTATCTTAACTCTGCCATTGGCTGATATGATGCTTCCTAGATATTTATACTGGTTATAGCCTTTTATGACTGCGTTTTTAAACCTCAGATCTGTGGTATTTCCTCTAATTTTTAAATATTCTGTTTTGCTTATGTTTACAGTAAGTCCCCATTTGGCATATTCCTCAAATAATTTTCGATTCATATAATTTATATCTTTGTCATCGGTTGCAACCACCACCTGATCATCTGCAAACAACAATGTATACAGAGTTTCTTGTCTCACTTCGATGCCCATAAATCTACATTTATTTTTCCAATTTCTCAATGCTTCTTGGACGTATATTTTAAAGAGTGTCGGTGACAAACAGCATCCTTGCTTTAGGCCTTTAGTGACTTTAAATTCATTTGGGGTTCTGGTTCCAATTTTTACACAACTAACTGCATTTTCGTACTATTTATATATCGCTCGGATATACGTCGAATCCAATCCGGACCTTTTGAGGACCTCAAACATTTTCTTTAACGGGACACTATCATATGCTTTCTCAAGGTCTATAAATACCAAATGGGTCTCTCTACTTCTTTCGACACGCTTTTCAATTATTTGTCGTAGGATAAATATATTATCAAGGCAGGATCTCCCGGTACGAAAGTCGCTTTGTTCTTCAATATCTTGTATCTGTCTTTCAACCCTCTTCTTTAATATTCTGCCGTACAACCGGCCCACAGAGCTTGTCACACTAATACCTCTATAATTGGAACAGTCTCTTTTATTCCCTCTCTTATATTTTGATATATATGATTTTTATATCCTTTTGAAAAGTAACTTAAAAATTAGCTGTCTAAAGCTCATCAAAATGAAAGAAGAGTTCAATTTTTGTGGGTACCCTTATACGTCGGAATAACGAGAAACGAAGAAGCTGACAGGACTGCACGAGAGGCAATTTTAAGCGATTATTGGACAAGTATATTTCCAGTGATTTAAACTCTTATTAAAAAAAAAGGATTGTGTTTATGGCCAAATGAGTAGTTTCAAACTAATTCTAAGCTGAATAAGATCAAAAATAATGTTAGCCAGTGGATTACATCCTCGATTCCATCCTTCGCGTGAACAAATTGTACTTGTGCGTTTACGTCTAGAACAAAGTTAACACACTCTTACCTTTTCACATAGAATAACACACCCATGTGTGATCAGTAGATTATTTTCCAAAATCGGTGTTATTAAATTTTGTTATTTATTTTGTTTCGTCGCTAATAACCTTTTAGTGGATGCGACTTTCTTTTTAATATAAAAACAAATAAAGTAGAAATAAATTTTCTTCAGCTGAAAGAATAATCCAATGTTACTTTATAAAATGTAACGTTTTGTGTTATATAAATATAACTGACGAACCTCTTTGTCAAGTACTCTATATACATTAATAAATTAATATTTCAGATGCTATAATTCTTTCGCTAATGGTTTTCCAGGTTTTTGCCATTATGTCCTTTTTAAAATGCCATGCATTTTCATCCATTAACGAGATGAAAAACAATAAGTATACAACTGCTCCTGCCGTAACGGGCATTGTTGCACAAAAACCCGCTGATTGCATGTTTACTGTTATTCATACAACATTAAGCGGGGTTTTCCATAGGGTGATCTATTCATGTTGTAAAAATAATGATTATATATAATAAACATATTTAGGAATAGATAACAGAGTACTGATCTACTAATTGAATAAGTACGTTAATATTCACATAATATTTATGATAGGGTTGATACTGTTCTGGAGGTATTGTAGTATTTTTATTAAATCTAATTTATTGTTTTTATTTATTATCAAAGGTTCTACACTTATAACACTTACAAGTTTATTTAAAGTCTTTATTTGTACAATATAACTAATTTATTTCACACTAATAGTTATATAATTTATTTACATTTATTACAATACGTGCGTTACATTTTAAAAACTCGACGCGATGTTCTAAACTATTCTTTAAATAAAAGGTTTCTCTATTTTTATACTAAACAACCGTTAGACTAGAATTCCGGCGATTCCCTTCGAACAGATGAGAAGGTCAGTCGGACTGGTTTTATTCGACCTGCTTCTGGAAACTTCGAATCGTAGGTGACCCGTCAGAATTTACCTGGGGTTTCTGCCGGCTGGTGTATGATCTAGAAAAGACTTGAATGAGAAAGGATGTTTACAGTTTAAATATTATGAGTCATTATTTATCGTAACAGTATTTTCTTGTGGTATCTCAGTATAATTAATAAAATATGTAAAGCTTAATATAAAGCTTCTTCTGTAGATTTTATCTCCTTGTTGACAATCTTCATTTTATCTAGAGTTGTTCTTAATTATTAATTTGACGTAAGACCAAATCAATCTCTTAGAATCTTTGACCAAGTAGTTCCTCTTCTTTCTCAACTCTTCCTAAAGTTTATTTTACTTTTACTTTATGTTAAAACATAAAATACTTAGATCCTCCCATATTATGTGCAACTCAAAGTTACTACCTAAAGTCCGTTTATAGACTACGTCTCAGGATCAGGAACACTCGTTGAGAGTTTACATTGCCATGTAGTGAATTTACTTAAAATTTTAACATCCTACATCAGTGATTCTCAACCTGTGGGGCGCGCCCCCCTGAGGGGCAGATCTTTTACGGAGATTTGCCTCCCTTAAAGACTGAAGGATCGACTTGATTTATAAAAACAAGGTAAGTCAGTTCTATTCTTCTTCTTCTTAAAGTGCCTATCCGTTCCGGACGTTGGCGATCATCACGGCTCATCAGTTCTATTAGTCTATCTAATACTGCTTATTTTGTTTAAGTATCTCTTCAACCTCGGTTCTAGTATCATCACCATCATCATTCCGCAACCTCTTGCATCCACTTTTGGATATAAGTCTCCTCCATATTCTTCCATTGTTCCCTATCTTGTGCCATCTGTATCGAATTTCCCACTGTTTTTCTCAAGTCATCCATCCATCTTTTTGGTGGTCTACCTCGGTGTCTTTTATTGTCATTTTATGGCAATTATAGAGGTATTACAGTGTGTAAAAGCCAAATGGAATAAATTCAATATTTAGGGTACTGTACATATTTATAAAAAATCCCGAAACACGTCAAATTTAAATTATAACTTGACATTCTTTAACGTAAAAATGCAACCCCTACCTTCAACCCCCTTAGAATGACAGGTACAACCCCCAATTTTTAAAATGGGAAGTATAGGCTTGTGATATATCGTTTGAAAGGTCTTTTCATTCTCCATTCAAAAATGTTGTCGCTTTCAAGTTTATTAAGATTAATTAAGATAAAATAAATTAAAATCATGTGGTTACCGAAATTCGCTAAAATATACTCAAAACTTATTTCCCGTTTAGGTCTTGATAATAAGAAAGTGAACAAAAACCATAGCAATGTGGTTTTTAGATGGTAACCATTAAAAAACTTTAAAGAATTTCTGTGGCAACGTTATTTTAACGCGCATTAGTAAATTGTTTTATTTAAGTTGTCAGTATTTTAATTTAAGTAAAAAGTTCGTTCAATTCAATTCTATAAAATGGTTAGATTAACGGAAATGCATAAAATAACAGTTTTACAAATGATTGGTTACGAAGATAACACCCGAACACAACAGGAAGTAACTCGCCTATTTCATGAGAAATTTCCTAATTTACCGCCTATATCCCAAGGAACAATAAGTAAAATAGAGAAGCAGTTTCGCGAGTTTGGTCATGTAAGGCAGATAAAAAAAGCAGCTGCCAATGCACTGAGTGATGAACTCAAATTAGATGTGTTGCTTGAGTTTCAGAAAAATCCACATACATAGAGTAGACAGGCATCCACTACATTCAATGCTAGCCATACATCGATAGTAAACATATTAAAAGAAAATAAATTGCATCCCTATAAGATGATACCTACTCAGGAGCTCATGGAAGACGATTTTGATAGGAGAACTTTTTTTGTAAGCAAATGATGAACATGTTGGATAACAATATTATCCAATTAGAAGACGTTATGTTTTCTGATGAGTGTACTTTTTCACTTAAAGGTCATGATAATCGGCAAAATTGCCGCTACTGGGCCACGGAAAATCCTCACTGGATGAGAGAAGAACACACTCAATACCCTCAAAAGGTTAATGTTTGGGCAGGGATTGTAGGAAACAATATCATTGGTCCCTTTTTCATTGAGGGCAACTTGAATGGCAACAATTATTTGGCACTACTTCAAAATGATGTTATTCCAACGTTGGCAAATTTGTATCCTGATCCAGGAAACCCTCAAGTTCCAGCGAATACGATATGGTTTCAGCAGGATGGAGCACCACCACATTACCAACTTAATGTCCGGCAGTACCTCGATACAATATTTCCCAATCAGTGGATAGGAAGGCGGGGATCGATTGAATGGCCAGCGCGATCACCTGATCTTACATTATTAGATTTCTTTTTATGGGGATATGTGAAGAGCCATGTGTACAAAACTAAACCTTCTAGTTTAAATGACTTAAAAGAACGAATACCGCTTGCGAGTAGGTCGATCACGCCTGTTATGTTAAATAATGTTAGAAGACAGTTTTATTTGAGATTAGGATGTTGCCAAGACGTTCGCGGTGAACATTTTGAATATCTACTTCATTAACATTCATAGTTCTTTTTCGTGTTCTACATTTTATTACGTTTTGCATTACATTTTAGTTTTTATTGTATTGTATAGCGAATTTCGGTAACCACATGATTTTAATTTATTTTATCTTAATTAATCTTAATAAACTTGAAAGCGACAACATTTTTGAATGGAGAATGAAAAGACCTTTCAAACGATATATCACAAGACAATACTTCGTATTTTAAAAATTGGGGGTTGTACCTGTCATTCTAAGGGGGTTGAAGGTACGGGTTGCATTTTCACGTTAAAGAATGTCAAGTTATAATTTAAATTTGACATGTTTCGGGATTTTTTATAAATATGTACAGTAACCTAAATAATGAATTTATTCCATTTGGCTTTTACACACTGTATAGTCGACCTATTTCAACGCTGTGCTATTATTATTAGTGAATTTTTACAAATATATTAGTATATTATATATTACCATTGTTTAAAAACAATGATATTACTTATATTACTTCAAATAAATAGTATTTAAGTAAATTTCGGGTTATTTTAAACATTTAACCTATAGACGGGGGATGCCGATAACTTGTAACTTGACATGTTTGTCACATGTTTGTTATGTTTCTTTAGATAATTATTTTATTTCAATTATTTTCGATTTTATTCATTTATTGACTCTGAAATTCCAAGTTTAATTTTCACTTAATATTTATTTAATTCATTTAGTTCTTGCCGTAAATCATAAAATTTAAAAAATAGAAAACTATTTTTAACTGTTGAATTGTCTTAAATAGAAAAAGACTTTGTATACATATACATTTATAATGAAAATGGAGGAAAGTTGTAATATCCAAATATTATCCCATCGTATCCGCGTTTCTTATATTAAAATTTAGCAGTATTATAAAATAATCCTGGCCATGAACATTTTTATTCAAAGTAAAAATTAAACAAATATTTCAAGCTTACGACGTGGAAGGATGAAATTCGTATTTAAAAAAACACCTCATTAACTTCTGTAATCATTTACGAAAATAATTCACTGCCTGTGAAGAGACATAAAACACACCACTAATTGCTTAAACTTTTTTTAGGACATAAACAATATAAATCTTTTTTAGACAATTTAATATACGATAACGAATTGTTTTTAAAGTATATTATTTCGCTTTTTATTCATAAATTGTCTGCAGAGGCTGGCGATGTAGGTTTAAAGATTGAAAACGACGTTTCTGTAATATTCGATCAAATATTTATCAAACTCTGTTGGGAAGAGGGAGATTAGTAATGTATTATAAAGCATTTGACGTTTTGCAAGATATATTGACTACTGTTTTGTAAAGTTATATGTCTCTGTGCTTGACATTGAGCATTTTAAAATTGGGCAAATAATTTTTATATCCAAAATTGACATATTAATGTTAATATAAAGTGTGGCGCACCGAAAACGAAACAGAGGCATTTACTGGCAGATGATTCCTTTTTTGAAAAAACGCTCGGACCCGTCGATTTTTTTTTCGAAGGGGGCACAAAATTGGCATAAAATCACTTTAACATTTGCAGCCCCTTAAGCGGGGGTGGCATCATCCCTAAAATCTTAAATGAAAAGGGGGGTCGAATGATCCATTATTTGAAAGGTCTTTCAACTCCCTTTATAATGATGTAAAATTCATGTATTCAATTCAGTAGTTTTGGAGATTTATTGATTTAAAGTTTAAAGTAGACTTTAATAGGTACATCAAATTAGTTTGTACTTCTTTCAGAAGAAATTTGAGTAAAAGCATTTTCTTAATAAGTAAATACTTTTATTTACTACGCCCATGGTTTATTAATAATAAAAATAGCAATTGAAGTGTCCTTTGTGACAAAAAAAGTTGTTTCTTGAAGAAAGATAAGTAGAGAATGCCACGTACTTATTTTAAATAGGAAATAGTACATTAGTTTGCGATTGGTTTGACCAATCTTTGTTGTTAAAATATCATTTATTGCTTTATACATAAATTAACCATGGTATATTCCACGGCAGAAAGGGTTGAAATTATTGAAATATTTTTCGGAAATAATCAGTGCGCTAATAAAACAGCACAAATTTTTAATGAGCGACATGAGAACAATAATGTGCACCGAAAATATGTTCTAGAACTTGTAGCTAAATTTCGGGAAACTGGATCAGTCGCCAATAAAAAACGTAATAGTGAAAATCCTATAAGAAACGAAGCAACAGAAGTGGGGGTTTTAGGGCAAGTTATTGTAGATCCTACATTAAGTACCCGCAAATTGCAAACTTCGTGTGGTGTTAGTCGACGTACTATCCAACGGATTCTAAAGGCCCATAATTTTCATCCGTATAAAATTCACCTTGTACAAGAACTTAATGAAGACGATTTTGATAAGCGATTAGAATTTTGTGAAGTTATGAGTGAACGAATTACAAACGATGAACAATTTTTATTTAACATTTGCTTTTTCGACGAATGTTCCTTTTTTTTAAATGACGAAGTAAATAGTCATAATTGTCGATATTGGTCGGACTCTAATCCCAGAATTTACCATGAGATACACACACAGCAGCCACAAAAATTAAATGTTTGGGCTGGCATTTTTGGCGATCATTTGGTTG
This sequence comes from Diabrotica undecimpunctata, assembly GCF_040954645.1. Taxonomy (NCBI): domain Eukaryota; kingdom Metazoa; phylum Arthropoda; class Insecta; order Coleoptera; family Chrysomelidae; genus Diabrotica; species Diabrotica undecimpunctata. The sequence continues at coordinate 3,125,802 of NC_092806.1, read as the reverse complement.
GTCCTTTTTTCTTACCTGGAAATTTGACTGGTGAAATGTATTTGGAATTACTGCAAAATGCCATAGATCCTGCGCTAACAGATATAATTGAAAATCAGAATGATGGTCGATACGTTGAGAATATGTTGATGTTCCAACAGGATGGTGCCCCACCACATTACGCATTAAGAGTTCGGCATTATTTAGATCAGACCTTTCCAGGTCAATGGATTGGTAGAAGAGGTGCCGTTGAATGGCCCCCAAGATCGCCAGATTTATCACCTTTGGATTTCTTTTTGTGGGGTTACTAAAAAGCAAAATCTATGCTACTCAGCCAACATCCTTAGAAGATTTACGACAAAGAATTGTGAATGAGTGCCATCAAATTACTCCTCAAATATTGCAAAATGTCCGGCAACGTTTTCAGCAAAATCTTTATTATTGCATGGAAAGTAATGGTGGTCATTTTCAACATTTACTCGGCTGACAGGTCAGTTCATTCTTTATTTTTTAACAACTTTGCTGCTATGTATTGATCTCCTCTTACGATGATGTATTTAAACTTTAAATCAATAAATCTCCAAAACTACTGAATTGAAGTACATGAATTTTACATCATTGTAAAGGCAGTTGAAAGACCTTTTAAATGATGGATCATTCGACCCCCCTTTCCATTTAAGATTTTAGGGATAGTGCCACCCCGCTTAGGGGGCTGCAAATGTTAATGTGATTTTATGCCAATTTTGTTTCCCCCTCGATAACAAAATCGACGGGTCCAAGCGTTTTTTTTAAAAAGGAATCATCAGCCAGTAAATGCATCTGTTTCGTTTTCGGTGCGCCACCCTGTATATGTATTACATGTAATGAAAGGTATATTATATTTTTATTTATAAAATAGTGTTTTATAAATACAAAACTTTGGCTAAAAAATAGCAGGCAAACGCAGTCCAGGACGAAAAGAGGGTTCATGGTTAAAGCACTTGCCAGATTAGTATAGTTGTTGTAAAAACAACATTTTATATTAATTTTAGTTTATTTTTCGTTCTCACAAATATTGGCTTCGATCTTATGCGACAGACTGTACTTTTTGCCTGCAGAATATTTGTGTCGTAAATACCTTATAAGGGCCTTGAGTTAAACCGATGCCGGACTATCGACCCTTTTAGATAAGATTTGGTAAAAGCCAAAAACTATCGCACATGTGATTGTGTGTCTTAAGTTGAGAGTTGGACGTGCAGCTGTGTGCGGTACTCGACGGTACTCAAATCATCGCCTCCAAAATGCAGAAAAATGTGCAATAGTTTCCGCTATGTTCGCGCTCCCTAAAACGCCGGTATAATAATGAACAATGTGTTAAAGCGAACTCTTTAATTAGTAATATTGCTTTTATAAATATTCTCTAGTTATTAAATGTATAGTATCAATTAATTACGCTTTATTTTTCTCTAAGTACAACCTTATCAAAACCAAACACATAAGGAATCATCGCCATGAAGTCTGCTTACATATATCGAAGAAAACTCTTTAACAGTCCATGGTTCTAAAATATTTGGTACTGTACACGCTGGGGATAAGAATTTAATAAAAACAAAGTTCCATCAATAGTATTGATACAACCATGCTATTTAAAGGGGATATTTTTAGAAATTGGTAGTGAAAAAGACTAAAACAGCTGTGAATAGAAATTCTGATGTCAAAATACAACTTTGAGATCAAATTAAATATCAGTAAGCAAAGAGCAGTAAACAATGGGTACAACAAACAAACAATTAATAAAATTTTAAATCAAAAACTACACAAGAAAGCCCTGAAATTAGTATTTCCACCACCATAGAAAAAACCCAGTACCATCTGCTTGATTACATAATATGTAAAATAATGAGCTTCCAGTCAAGTTTGCACTCTATGCAGATGATTTAATAATTTTCTGTCGAGACAAAGACACTGTTGCCACTTGCAAACTGCTTCAGATTGCTACTGACCAATTGTTTAAATGGACTTCAGTAAATGGATTTAACCTTTCTGTTGAGAAGACAAAAATTATTAAGTTTCCTCACAGGACAGTCAGCACTATAAATCCTAAAATTACCATAAATGGTACTTGTCTACCAGCAGTAAAGAGTATACGGATTTCAGAACTCACATTCGACAGTAAACTTACTTGGAAATGCCATATAGAAGATATTAAAACTAAGAGCATGACAAATGTTAACATATTAACAACTCTGTTCAATCATCATTAAGGTGCAGACGAAGACTCCTTACTTCCAATTTATAGCTGCCTTATTGGTTATAAAATGGACTGCAGTTTCATTTATATGTGAGCTTGCCCATCAGATTTAAAACTTCTTAATTCTGTACACAACAATGCACTTCTAGTCTGCCGTGGAGCCTTCAGATCGAGTCCGCAGAGAGTTTATATACAGAAGCTAATGAATTTCCCTATCGGCTACGTCGTCGGCAACTCCTTTTAAAATATTTGTCTCAAATCTCAGCTAATACCGAAAATCCAGCCTATAAAGTACTAAGTAATGACCTTTTTAATTCTCTTTCTCCTATTAAACTTCAATCTATGCTACGGTATCTCTCACCATATCTGAACAACATCGATCTTTCAGCCACAACTCCAATATTAATATCACCTTAACCTCTCTGAAATAATTTAAAAGCAGATTTTAATCTCCTGTGATAAGCATTAGACAAATTCACAATTTCTAAGGTAAACCTTTAAATAATTAATTGCCAACAGATTTGACCAAATTGTATATAGAGATGTTTCTTAGAGTCCTAGAGCAGTTAAATGTGCTGTACTTTCAACCACAGATTCAATCATATCTTGTAATCTCTCGCTCTTTTGAGGCATTCAAACTGCTGAATTATTCTCAATTTTTCAAGCTACGAAGTTACTATCACCAAACTGTAAAAAAAAGTAGCAATATGTACAGACTCTTTAGCGTCTTTTTACTGTTTTAAAAGTATGTACACGGTAGAACCTTTGGTTCAAGCTATTCAAAACTCTTTCTATAGTTTAATCTCACTAGGATTATCTATAATCATGATCTGGATTTCGTCTTATGTAGGAATCCCTGGTAACGAACTAGCCGACCTCTTTGCAAAACAGCCTACATCTTCTAACGTATGGTCCTAAAGTTTTGGAAAAAATTTCACCTGGTCTGATTGAGAAGCAAAATGCATTTAACAAAGAAGGCCATGGAATTAAAATGTCATCAGTTATTGACATTTAATAAACAAAGCAGAATATTTTGGTTTGTGCTCTGCAAAATGTCTTATAAAATTGATATTCGTCGAGGTGTTTATAATATGGTTGGACGAATGTCGAAACGAGATATTGTTAATATTTATCGAGATCAAAACATAAGCAAATCGACAATTTATCGCACAATCAGAGAGTGTGAAGAAGGGATACCATGTGTTAACTTGCGTAAAAGTGGCCGACCGCGGATTTTGAACCATATAAGAGAGGCAAGACTGATTGAAGCAGCTAATAACAAAATTGGGGTCTCACAGCGAAAACTGGCCAGAAGATTTGATGTTGGAAAGACTACAGTATACAGGACCCTATCGAGTAATAATATTATCTACCGGAAAAGAAGGAAAGCTCCAAAATACACAGAGGATCAATTAGAAAAAATTCCGAGATGTTGCCGCGCGTTAAGGCGAGTGCATTTCGTCAACAAGTTGATCGTGATGGACGATGAAAAATATTTTACTTTGTCCAACTCTGAGACGAAGGGTAACGATGGGTTTTACACGAACGATTATTAAGATGTACCTGATGAAATAAAAACGTCGAGGAGTCCGGCAGGGATGCATCTTGTCGCCACTTTTGTTTAATCTGTATAGTGAAGCTATTTGTGAACAAGCACTCGACGAAGAAGATCTTGGTCTGATAATAAATGGTGAGACGATCAACAATATAAGGTATGCTGACGATACGGTTCTCCTAACGGGAACGCTAGTAGAACTACAACATCTCGTTCAAAGTCTCAATATATATTGTAACAGTTACGGCTTGAAAATTAATTTGAAAAAACCTAAATTTATGGTAATCACGAAATCCAAGAACATCAGAGCTAATCTTGTAATAGACAATACAACGATTGAGCGTGTGTCCTGTTATAAATATCTAGGTGCTTGGATCACAGACGATACTGATCAGACAAAAGAGATTAGATGTAGAATAGAAATCGCTAGATCAGTCTTTAATAGAATGCGCAAACTCTTTTGCAATCGTGATATCAACATAAAGTTACGAATACGAATGCTGCGGTGTTATGTCTTTTCTACCCTGTTGTATGGAGTAGAGGCTTGGACACTAAAACAGTTGACCACAAAAAACATCGAAGCTTTCGAGATGTGGTGCTATAGGCGCATTCTCAGAATATCATGGATGGACCGCGTCACTAACACGCAAGTACTCCAAACTTTAGACAAAAGATGCGAAATTCTAAATGAGATAAAAACTAGAAAGATGGAATACTTGGGGCACATTGTGAGAGGTGAAAAGTACGAACTTTTAAGAAATATCATGCAGGGCAAAATTAAGGGCAAAAGAAGTGTGGGAAGAAGAAAAATATCGTGGCTTCGAAATCTACGTGAATGGTTCGGGTGTAGTTCGATTGAACTTTTTAGGCGCGCTGCTAACAAAGTCGCAGTGGCCATGATGATTTCCAATCTCCGCTAGGAGTGGCACGAGAAGAAGAAGAAGAAGATGAAATAAAATTCAAAAGTAAGAAAAAATTTAAGGACAAAATTTTGGTATGGTGTGCAATTTCTGAGGTTGGCTTTATCTCACAGCCCTACATTGGTGTTGTTCGAGGCGAAGCCTTAAACGCAAATATTTATATTCAAAGATGTCTTTCTAAATTGCTTCAGTTTGTGAACACACATCATGCAAATGATCAAATAGTCTTTTGGCCAGATCTTGCTTCATGTCATTACGCGAGGATCACAAGGGACTGGTACGAAACTAACAACATTACCTTTGTACCGAAAGCAGACAATCCTCCCAACCTACCTCAGACTCGTCTAATTGAAGAGTTCTGGGCAATATTAAGTCGGAAAGTCTATAATAACGGATGGGAAGCACAAAATCAGGAACAGTTAAGACGCCGCATATATACAAAAATTAGAGAAATTGACGCCGAGGTCGTCCAAAGGATGATGCAACGTGTCAGGGGAATTATTAGGCAAATCGAAAATAATGGTCCCTTGTCTGTCATTTGAATTTTGATTTATAATAAGGATAGTTAAGTTAAATTGTTAAATAATTTAATAAAAATATAAGATTATTGTGATCAGAGTTATATGCTTTTAATATTTTTCCCAAAACTTTAGACCATACGTTAATATAGAGACTGAAAGCAAACAATTACATACAGATTTAGAGTCGTATTTTGAAAATACGACTCCAAATGTCTTGGCAAGATCACTGGAATATTCCTTCCAAGCTTCGTGATATCCATTCCACAGTAAAAAAGCTTGAGTTTACTTCCATTTTATGAAAAAACAAACTCTTAATTCGCCCACTTAGAATCGGTCATACAAGACTAACTCATAAACATTTAATGACTTCCCAAGATCGACCTATATGTATACACTTTGGTAATATTTTATCTGTTAATAGACAGACTGTCCCTATTTCAACAACAACAGAAAAAAGAGTCTTTTGAGTCGAAACCTACAAAATATTCTCAGCTCGCCCGATTAATTCCAAAACCTTATTAATTTCTTATATGAAACCAGACTTTAACAGGAAATTTATAAGAAGAAATGTAGTTTACAATTTGGTAATTAATAATAGTACCAATAATTAATGTAATTGATGTATTTCTTTATCGATTGTAATGTAACTGTATATTCTTGTAGTGTAATGGAATAAAATTATACCTGTGTCAGTGACCTACGCTGCCAAGACACGTAAAGCTAAATAAAAAAAAATTTCCTCGTAGCATTTTCTTGGGTATAAGTAAATAATGTTACATAGTGTTTGTGTTTAAACCATCTATTTCCCTTAAAAAGCCCGTTATATAAAAATAATAAACCATTTATTACCCAGAGAAAAGAAATTAAAGAAAATAAAATTTAAAATGATATCCATACTCAACATAAAATACCCTGCTGTTTTCATTTTATTGTGTTCTTTACGTACCGACTCTATAAAAATACATTTAATAAATACCTGACTCTTGAGCCCAATCAATTAAAGAAGGCACCCTCGAAGAGAAGCTCGAAAAACAGTTTTCGAAACGACCCCTAGCATCCAATCCCACGGTCTCGAAATTGGTTTTTACTCCACACATGAGGGCTGTCGCACACGCCGACGATTCACCTATTTGAGCATCCATGTTGAACGTCTGAAAAGAAAATAAATGAAAATTTACAAGAATATATAGCTCTATTAAATATATAAATATTACAGTACATTTTTCACATTTAATGTAACTCTTTAACAAGTAAACAACATAACAAATTAAGTTTACAAATTTAAGCCATTTAGCTGTTATACACTCCATAGCGCTTTTACTTATAGATTAAATCTAGAACGGGTTATTTCGTTTACTAATATAAGCTGTAATCGAACGTACACTTCAATTAAAACAGCTTAGAGCTAATTAACTTGTTGCTACAGTATTTAGCAAGTTGCGCTTTTGTGAATTAAGCTACACATTAGGGGAAATCTTTCTGTATATTATCAAGCTCGCTACTCGAACTAGCAGCATCAGTCTGTAGATTTGGTTTTAGTCTGAATTACTACTAATATTGATTAAGCCGAATACGACTAGATAATGGGAGAATTGGTTCATTTTATATTGTTGTGTTGGCACTAATTCCTGTTTTATAAATTTTCTTTCTTGAGATTTCTTTTAATGGATTTAGTAATCAAGAAACTTTACAATCTATCCAATAAATACATCAAATAATTATAAAATATGATCTGGAAAGTAGTGTTTGGTTCTAGTACCATCTATAAAGATTTCAGTGTAAATATTTTAGGTCTTCTGGATATAATATTTGTTTTCTTTTGACTAATTGGTTAAAAAGCTGTCATATTAGATGATTTTTCATATGATGAAAAGATGATTATAGATGATTTTAACGTCTCAATAAATTTTGGTCTGACCCCATATAAAACATTATGTAATATAATGTACTATATTTAAAATTTAAATAAAAAAAGAATAAAATAAAATGTTATACTTATGTTTGGAAAATGTAAAGTTAAAAAAGTTTAATGAAAGATGATAAAACAAATTCTAATATTGAGAATATTCATACGAACGATTCCAACCCTTATCGAGGTTGGATACCTGGTCATTAACAACGAAAATATATGATGTTAATAGTTCATGGGCGTCGAGGTCCCAAACGTTATTGACATCATATTAAACTTCTTCATATTTTGCAGCGTTAATCAATTCAACTGCAAAATTCCCTTCCAAGAAACAAGCTATTTTATATAATGCTCTGAAAAACGCCAAACTTGATGAATATCTACTCGCACTGGGAAAAATTATAGAACAAACATATATTATTTTTGCATCACTAATTTCAAGTCACCGTATTTGTATTTATCTAGCTAGTGAAGAATTAGTAGAAACTGTAATGAATGCTGACAACGGAAGAATAACTATCAATCGACAAATAATTTATGCTCACCGCTTAATTAGATCAAATGAAAGATAACTGATCTCTAATGTTTGCCCTAGTATTCCTCACACTTTCATAGAATCTAAATCCAAATCAAAACTTAACAACAACAGTGCCAACTACTAATATAAATACATTGGTTAATACTCTTCCACATGACGTCCCAATCACATCAGCATCTTCAGCGAATTACTTTTCCTTACAATCCTGGACTATACCTTGTTCATTAACCATACCAATATTAACTGCATCCCAAATATCACCCTCAACATTATTCCCACGTTCTTAAACTACATGCACAGATACAACTATAACAACTACCCTGTTATCAACAACACCTAATGTTTCATAACCTCATACATCATTCTCAAACTCTTCCTCAACACTTGCATACCCTATCAATAGCATATCAATAGATACCACTTATAATAGATAACTAATACACCTAGTAAAGAAGTAAACAGAACTAAGCCCAGCCTTGATAAAATTTTAACCCCACCTTTACAAGAACCTAAAGAATATTTTACAAAACCAGTACAAAAACTTAAAAAATCCAAAACTCTTGATAATTCTGAGACTATTGCTAACAGTATGGAGCCCGTAAAAGATTTTATTACTAATAAACTTATAACACCGATATTAAATTTTGAACAACTGATTTTTTTGAAAATGCTTTAGGATCTGCAGATAAATTGATGCTATCTAAAATTAAACTTATACAGAAGACACCTTAGGCTTACTTAATTTGTGAAAAGAAATATATCTCCAAATTATATAAAAAAACATAAAATCGCGATGTACTAAAATAATTAAATCAATTACTCGACAACTAAAACCTCAGCTCGATAGCGATTCCTCCATAGAACCTTGCTCAAAATTCTCCTTCAGTTGGCGGTTGCCAGCTGAAGTCCGTTTGAAGAGGTCTGCCCTCCGGACGCTGGTACTCACGTGAGACATGGTTATATGTTGCCTGAAGTTAAATCTAATAAAACATTAAACATCATTCATTTTTAACAACAATATGTACATTTTTTGGTAACTTTAACTTATGTAAAGGGCTTTACCCTAATATTTTGGTGGCTCAGGCATGTTAACCTGCTTTTAACCTGATGATGGAAACATTATTCCGAAAACGTTTGCTATTTTGATGTAGCTCTTCTAAGGGTTTTTTAAATATACCTACTTACAAATAATTAAACTTCTTTTTGTGATACATGGTATACAGCCAGCTGCAGGAATTTAATTTCCTTGTGGATTTTTGAGCAAAATAAATAAAACAAAAAGAATATTCATACAAATATGGCATACTTTAATATTGCTATGGAAATTTCGTAAGTAAGTATTAATACCTCGATAAAAAGTTGAGTAAAATAATTTTATTTATGCATAGAAAAATGTTCCTTTGATCAGTACTGTATCTCATTATTGGTTTTACATACATAACTGAATTTTAAATTATTTATTGGAAACTTTATTACAAAGTAACTGTCATTGTTTAATTCCGGTTTCTGTTTAAAAAATCATTTTATATTCACGTTTCGCATATCAGAAACACACAAGCTTCATGTGGCATGAAAGCTTTCATATTATTTCTTGCTATTTTCATTCTGTTTAATATTAAACAAAAAAGTGGTACAGTAGGCCGTACTGTAGACGAGCACGCAGCTTCATTTTATATTTTTTGTGTTTTTAAACTTTAAGTAGGTATTACGTTTAAAACTGAATAAAGTAATTCTGCTATTATTTATTTATTATTTTTTATAGATTTTAATACGATTAAAAAAGTTTACATGTTGTATACCGGACACTCCTCGTCGCATAAGTGGACACTTCCAACTTCATTAATTAAGGCTATCGAACAATTCGATCCTGCTAAAAGTAATAGCACGTCTTACCTATAGAGACTTTTGCAGTTGTTTTTATGTATTTAGTGGAGGACGACAAGGAAGTTCTAATTGGTGGAGAAGCTTACAGTGTCTTAAAAGACTAAAAAGTACCAGTATAGTCCAAAGCGATTAGTTATCGCTGAAACGTATAAATTTTACAACACAAATCAAGAACCTCAGAAGGATATTTAAAGTGTTGTGTCAAAACTAAAAAGTGTTGCTCAATATTGTAAATCTGGCCAATTTTTGAAAGATTTTCTCAGAGAAAGACTTGTATGTGCGTTACGTTCAGTCACAATAAAACGTAAACTCCTGGCAGAAGAGGATATTTCCTTCGAAAAAGCTTATGAGATAGCATTGTCAATAGAAATTATAAAAGATCAAGTAAGAAAGATAAAATTGGAAAATGTAGCCGCAATTGAAGAAAAGTTAGATAAAGTAAAGAAAGCTTTAGGACGAAAGAAGAACGCTACAATTAGGAATAATGGTGGTAATCAAGTTGGTAGAAGTTATGTTCAACATAAATCATGCTTTAGATGTGGTAGAAAACATGATTCATCAAAATGTCCAGCCACAGCATGGCAATATTTTAGTTGTTTAGTTTATGTTGTTAGAAGAAAGGGATAAACAAGATCAAGTGAGGGAGGAAAATTCATTATACATGGAATTCTTGTCTTCATTGGAACCTGAAAATTCTCTCTAACTTCAGAGAATTTGATCTCTTATGAATCGCTATATTTGGTTTGGTAAGGTTGGCGATCCAAATGGCAATTGTAGTTTTGGAAACTGCTGCGCGAAAGATCTCTGCGGATGAGCGGTCGATCCATCTCCTCAGGTCTTTCAGCCACGAGTTCTGGCGTCTTCCTACTGATCTTTTGCCCTGTACTTTTCCTTTCAGTATAACTTGAAGTAATTCATATCTTTCGCCTCTCAGCACATGACCCAAGTATTGCATTTTCCTCTCTTTGATTATTCTTAGTAATTTTCTTTGTTTACACATACGACGAAGTACCTCAACATTAGTAACTCTTTGTACCCATGGAATTCTCAACATTCGCCTGTATATATACATCTCAAAGGCATCTATTCTTTTTTCTATTTCAGAGTCCATTGTCCAACTTTCACAGCCATACAGTAAGACAGAAAAAACGTAACATCTGATCATTCGGATTCTAAGCTGTAGACTAAGGTCTGATCTTGTTGACATAAATAATAAACAAAAGAGGTCCTAAGACCGAACCTTGTGGGGCATGTTTCACGGATAGAAAATCGGAGAGATGACCTTTAGACACTACCGCCTGGTGTCTGCCACATAGATAAGAAGTTATAAGCTTATGAGGGATACCTCTGATTCCATAGTAGTGAAGCAAAATGTCGTGTGAAACGCAATCAAAAGACTTCGACAAGTCGCAAAGAGAAATTGCTATGCAATTGCCGAGTTCAAGCCCCTCAATCACCTCGCTCACAACATTAAATACCGCGTTCGTAGTAGAACGAGCACTTCTGAATCCATATTGTGAGTTGCTAAAGTAATTATTTGACTCAAAGTAGGAATTAAATTGTTGTTTGATAACCTTTTCAATCACTTTCCCAAAAGTAGAAACAATGCTTATGGGTCTGTAATTGTCAGTTTTTGAGGAATCACCTTTTTTGTAGATTGGTAGTACTTTAGAGTATTTTAGTACTTCTGGAAATACTCCAATTGAAGTCTCCAATTGATACTCCAGAATTAAATTAATAAGATGAGTGAAAGGTGTTAAAACTATTTGGTAAGTTTCTTTTAAAATTTTGCTATTAACTTCGTAAACGTCCCTACAATTAGAATTACTAAGTAACTTTATTATTTGAGAGACCTCTTCTTTCAGAACGGGACGAAAAAAAAGGACTTGCTCGGAGAAGGATAATTTCTATAATTGACGAGAACATCGACGTTAATATTGGAAAGAGATGTAATTGAATTCTCTGCAACTGTAGTAAAAAATTGATTCATTTCGTCTGGAGGTAGATCAGGTTGTACCGAACTGGATCTTGTGTAGTTTCTTTCGAAATTTACTATTTTCCAGCAGTCTTTAGGTTTATTATTGGAATTAGTAATAAAATTACAGTAAGCTGACTTTTTAGCAATTTTTAATTGCCGATTATATTCAACTTTTTGTTGTTTATATACTTTGAACAAATCGGGATCCTTAGTGGCATCTGCAATGTGTTTAACAAGAGAAAGATTGGATTTGTAAGGCCTTAATTCATTATTAAACCATTGCACAGGTGTTTTTTCAGCCATTTTTCGTACTTTTTTAGTGGAAAATGCTTTAATATTAAATTGTTATAAGTTTCGGTAAGAAAGACTGTTAAAAATTCAGAATCATTATTAATATCATAGAAAAAGACCATATTTTTGTACTAGCTAGCGCACGTTTAAGCTTCTGTAAACTAGAAGAAGTAATAAACCGTTGAAATGTTTGATAAGAGTCAACAACTTTATGCTCAGAGTTAATAAATAAAAACTGAGCTCGATGGTCAGAAAAACAAGGTTCAAATACGCCCACTCTGTAGATAGTTTCAGAAAAATTTGTCATAATGTTATCGATCCAACTACTGGACTGGGATGTGATTCTAGTATAATCGTTTATAGTTGTTTTTAGACCAAAAGATGTTAATAGATTTTAAATATAAAAAAAAGATTCAGATTCAAGTTTTAAATTTATATTAAAATCACCAAGTATGATAAGATTGTCTGCTTTACTAAGCAAGGATGTTATGACATTTTCAAAATTCACCAAAAATAAGTCAAAGTCACCCTTACCCGATCTGTATACAGTTAAAATATTGGTTTTTATTGAAGGTACATAAATTGCACAAAACTCAGAACTTTGCTCTACATTATATTCATTTAGATTAAGAGAAGAATACATAAGATTTTCTTTTACATAAATTGCAACTCCGCCTTTTTTCTTTTTTACCCTACAAAAGAAATTAGCTAATGAAAAGCCGGAGATATTAATTAATTTTAAATTTTCTTCACTTTGCCAGTGCTCCGAAAAACATATCACGTCATATAATTTTTGATCCGCAAGAAAAGCATTTATCGTATCGACTTTATTTGAAATACACTGCACATTAACATGAAACATGATTATCGTACATTTTGGAATTAGTTTATTTTGATAAAATTTTGCAGAAGCTTCTAGGTTTCGTCCTCCGTCTTCTTTTTGTGCTAAAAATTTCTGTTTGAAGTTATATTATATATATATATATATATATATATATATATATATATATATATATATATATATATATATATATATATATAGTTATATATATATTATATATTATATATATATATATGGTCTTATATACAGCTGTTACAGATTTTCATAATGTTGAAGGCAGTCTAAATTTTTTATTATTTATTTAACATTTTTTACGCCTTTATTTTAAATTTGTCATCTTTTTATTACTTTCAATTTGCTTCAACATACGTTATCTAAATTGGGTCATTGATTAACATGCATAATTCACATGCTTTATTAAAACTAAAACGAGATTTTGAATTGTTGGTTTTGGAATATCCTTCCATAATAATCACAGCATTTGGCCTATAATTTCGACATGATTTCACAAACTCATCTAAACAGCATTGCGAATTACGTTTCTCGTCTAATGAATTTCTAAAATTGTACCAAATATTTCACGAGCGGCGTTTGAAGTTCTGTCGGAAACTACAGCAGATATTTCCATCATCCCCGATTTATAAACGCCAAATGCATTTACACTAAAAGTTGAGAAATTAACATGCTTTAGCTAAAGCTGCTCATACGTTCAGTGGTGTAATCTGGCATAAAAGCGGATTAATATACATTAGAAACGAAAATCTAACTAGCTAATATTGCAAAACACACAATACCGTTAACCGTGAAAAATTTAATACTAGTTTTGGAGTTTGATGAAAGAGCTAAGCGAATGTGAATGCAAAATAGAGATAAATAGTAACATTAATTAGTCTAAAACTATGTATTAGAACAATTTGACACCCACATCGAATAAGGTTGTAACTAATTTTTAGCGATTTTACAGGAGAGATAAAAAACGAAAACATATATTTTTAATAATTTGTTGTGAAATGATTAAACACTTTTACACTAATGTGATACGATATTTATAACATAATGAACGATTACTTTGAGATGTATGCTTTGTAATTTTATTAACTATTGTAAATCTTGAGTTTGATTGAGATACTACAACCTTGAGATTAAACATGACTCTTCGTAGAAAAAGGTTGTAACTCGCCTAACAACCATCACTCTCCGTGTTAATTACTATTCCGTTTTACCATTAAAAGATTGTACATTTTAAATAATTGGCATTTATTTATTTATCGTATGGCATACAATAAGAACACATATTTAAAAAGAAATATAAAACATTACATGCAGTATTACAAACGAACATCTAATGCATTAATATAGTCTAAAACATTTCCGGTCGCATTCAGGAACTCGTCAAAAACTCCAGGGAACCGCCTTCGGGGGCATTCTTCAACAATGTGACGGACGGTCTGTCGTTGCGCACCACAGTCACACTCCGGAGTAAGGGCTTTTCCCCATTTATGTAAGCTGTCAGCACATCTACCGCTTCTTGTTCTTATTCTGTTTAGCGTTGTCCATGTACTCCGGGTCAGTTCAAAGCCTGGCGGTTTCTGTTCGATACAGGCCATTTGCTGAGCTTCCTGTGGTGAGTCGCGCTCCCATTGTCTTCTCCAAGCGTTGGTGAGGTCGAAATGTTCCTGATGTAAGGAGGTGGCCCTTAACATGACAGGATATCTGGAGCGCAGTCTGTTCATTTCGATATCACGCCTATCATGGTGGATGGGTAGTTGATGGTTAGACTGCATTTTTCGATATTCTCTGAGAAGAGAGAGCCTTCTTCGTAGTTTCGGCGGTGGAATGTGACTCAGGATGGGAAGCCAATAGTTGGGAGTTGGTCTAATTGTACCTGAAATCATTCGCATTGTCTGGTTTAATTGGGTGTCAATAATCTTCGTGTGTTTGCTATTGAGCCATACTGGGGAAGCATATTCAGCTGTCGAGTATACAAGTCCGATAGCAGATAATCTGAGTACAGAGGCTGAGGACCCCCATGTGGTACCACATAGCTTTTGGATTATATTATTTCGCGTTTTCAGTTTTGCTGCCGTTCTTTGCAGGTGTTCTTTAAAACCCGAAGTTCTGTCAAGAGTCACTCCAAGATATTTTGGTGTTGTGTTATGAGTTAGTAGTCTATCTTCAAAGTGAACGGACAGTTTTTTGTTGGCTTGGGCATTATTTAGATGGAAACAGCACACTTCGGTTTTCGTCATATTAGGCCGTAGCCTCCATTTGCGAAAGTATTCTCCCATAATGGCAAGGTCATCCGTTAGTATTGTTTCTGTAACTGCCATGTTATTATGTCTTGCTGCAATGGCCCAGTCGTCAACGTAGCCCAATTTCTGAGAATTTGTCCTAGGTAGGTCCGCGATGTATAAATTAAACAGTAAGGGTGCCAAAACAGATCCCTGTGGCAGTCCATTGCTGAGCTTCATTTGGACACTTTTTGAGTTGCTCATTGTGACTTGGAAAGGTCTGTCGGTGAGCATGATATCAATGAGTCTAGTTATCTTTTGACACGGAATGCCACGGATTAGTTTGCAGATTAGTCCTTGTCTCCAGACGGTGTCGTATGCAGCTGATAGGTCAATGAAAGCAACGGATGTTTTTTGCTTTCTTTGAAAACCTGCTTCAATATGTGTTGTTAGGGATAGGATCTGATCTCTGCAGCTGCGGTTAGGTCTGAACCCTGCTTGCTCAATAGGTATCAATTCAAATATGTTATTACTAATTCTGTTGTAGATTAATCGTTCCAACAGTTTATAGACACAGCTCAGCAGTGCAATCGGTCGGTAGTTTTGAGGCTGGTCATTTGCCTTTCCCGGTTTTAATATGGCTATAATGGAGGCCCTTTTTAGTGAGTGGGGGATTTCCCCTGATTTTATCATATCTGTATAGAAATCAACCAGCCATTTCCTAGCATATTTGCCACAGTGGAGTAAAAATTCTGGATGAATTTTATCGAAGCCGGGTGCCTTTCCAGACTTAACTTCTGATATTGCTGAGTTAATTTCTTCTAGAGTAAACGCTTCAGAGTATTGAGATGTAAGCGGGCATTCAGACTTCAGTATTTTTAGTTCTTGCTTTACTTTGGTGGTGTGGTCACGATCTCTAGGTGCTCTTGAGGTAGCTACAATGTGGGAGGCCACTCTGTTGGGAACTATTGGTACTTTATCTCTAGTTGTGTGTCTGCTACTACCAAGTTTTCTAAGTAAGGACCATGCTTTCATGCTTGATTTACTAAAGTTTAGTTTTTCCACAGTTTCCATCCATTTTTGTCTTCTGGCTGCATCCAAACTATGCAGTAGTTCGTCCGCAATTTCTCGGTCTTGGCTTTTGTTGTATTCTTGATATAATTTCTCACATTTTTCATCCCATCCTGGGACATACTCTTTACGATATCCCCTGGGTATAGTTTTCTTCGCTGTAGAGATAACCGCGCCAACAAATCTCATGTAGTTTTCGCGTGTTGGGGTTATCCATCCCAAACATTTGTCCAATCTCTCAGTAAAAGTTGTCCAGTCTGCTTTTTTAAAGTTCCACCTAGGTCGAGGAAAAGATGTTATTATTGGTATTTTGATGCCAACTTCTATTACAACTGGTCTATGTTGGCTATGAGGAAAATCTGGGAGTACTGTACGTGAAGTTGCCAGGGGTTAATTGTTTTCATTTGTGGAGACAAAGCATAGGTCTGGATTGTATTCTCTTTTCCAGTCTGCAGATCGAAAAGTTCCCTGATCTTTAGCGTCAAAGACTAAATAAGTGTCAACCTCTTCGCTCCAGTTTAGCAAAGCCTTGCCGTTTTGATCACTTGGCCTATACTTCCAGAGTTCATGGTGACTGTTGAAATCTCCCACATAAACTGAGGGGTGTGGGTGGGTGAATAACATGCGGAGGCCACAGGACTGCCAGGGGTTTATAAATATTGCTGATAGTAATTTCGCCAATTTGTATGGTAACCGTATGAATGTTATTTATGTCTGATGTAGAACATACGTGTGCATTTTCTATTTTGTTTCGAACATAGGTTGCTACTCCATAAGCTGGATGGTAAGTTGCACCCAATAAATCATAGCCATGAATTCTTCCTCTAGCGAGAATTTGTTCTTCGTTTTCTACATGTGATTCCTAAATTGCGACCACGTCGATATTATTTTTGATGAGAACCTTTTGAAGGTACTCACACTTACTTCTACTAATACCTTCTATATTTAAATGGCAGATTCGAAAGCTTGGTCCGAGTTCTTTTGTCGCTTGGTCCTGAGAAGGTCTGTTTAAATTGTTAGTTGTAGGCATATCTATTATCTTATCGTGATGTGTTCTTGCCAGGAGATCTAGAGAGTCTAGATTATCTGGCTGCCTACAGTGTTAGTTCATTTAGCATTACCCAGGGTGCACGTGTATTATTCTACTACGGACGCGAACTAGCTTTACACCCCAAATAATTGGCAATGTAAATATTTCAATCACTTTTTCTGAAAAGGTAACATGTACATAAATGCAAAGTTTACAGGAATACAAAAAACTGATTTTCTTTAAAAATGATGTAGTTACAAAAATCTTTCAAATATATGAGTTGATAGTGTATGTGTTGTTTGCACAATGCCATGGTTGTCAATTGCTTAAAGTACACTATACAATAGAATATTTGTTTAAATATTTTACATATGTCATCTTTTCCAAACAAATGTGTGCAAGTCTAAGAAAAAATGGAGCAATCATTATTTTATTTCAGTTTAATTCAAATAATATAAAAAAAAATAATTTTGAAAATACAACTAATAAACTATACACTAATTAGAAATCCTCTTTTGCTGGTTCAGCTTGCTCTGTTGTAGGCCATGTGACAATCTGGGACCAATATTTCTTTTGTTCTACTGGAATATAAACCAACAGTTTCTTTAAGTCTTCAATTTTTTATGATTAATAGGCAATTTTCCGGAATATGGACGATATGAAACGCAGTCAGGAAGATTAACTCTACTTTCTTGTATTTTTGGCTAATCCAAAACACTCCTGGATTATTCCATCAATAAATGGAAGTGCAGTTACTTTGCCAGGAGTTTCCTTAAAATATCGAAATTTATAAAAATTGCTGACTTGAAAGGAAACATTTTTATCAGTGGCAATGTTCTTGCCATGGCTTGATATTGACAAAACTTGCTTCTTATAGTGTTGTGGCCACCATTTTTTGACGTCGATTACTTTCGTTCCAACGACTTTGTGAACACTATTTTTTTTTAATTTTTGAAGAAGTCTCAATGAGAGAGATATATTCATCATGAGAGTATATTCTATCATGTCTCCGTAGTTTTCTTTTCACAATTCCAATATCTCGATCACATTCATTAAAAGAATGTCCCCTCAGCGAAAAGTAATGTGTGATATTTTGTAACCGACCACTTGATGTTAGCGTTAACAAAAATCGTACTACGGTATTGTTTTTATTTTGGCCGGGGCATCCGTCTGAGGAAAGATACAACTCAGTTACCGTTAAGGGTACGTGTTCTTCAATAAAATTGAGCAAGTATTTACATACTTCATTTGGACCTTTCAGTGATTCTCCTTCTTGGTATGAATAAAACAAGGCTTTGTGGTTCTTTATAGCATTATTACAAAATTCATAAATCCATAGCTGCCTGTAGTAAAATACCTCTTGCACAAGAATATGGGGAAGAGGCAGATTCTGCATGCAGTCGATTGTTATTGCCATTAAATCCTCTCTTTCTCTGCACATTTTGCTTATTTCATCTATTTTTGCGTAGAATTTCTTTGCTCTTCTTTTATGCACTAGAAGCTCAGCTACAGCAACCCTTTTATCATTTTCATTTAAAAATGGATATGCTATCTTTGTTTTTAAATTTCCATACAGTAAACACACATTCACACCTTAGGTGGGCCAAACGAAAGATCGAAATTTTCTTTAAAATAGGAACAGAAGTAGTTATAATTTATGATTTTATCGGTGATATCCGGATTCCTCTCCAAAAACATTTCATGAATAATTTTAATGTTTAATGAAGCAGACAGGTATTTTTTTAATATTGTTTGAGTAGTGGACTTCTTTTTTAGGTAACGAATCAACAAATTCATGAATTCGATACAAGTAGTTGCTATCAATAGCATTATGCCTAGACGATATTGCTGTTCCTCATAAATCACGAGGAAGTTTATTCTGAGACTTTAGTTTGCATAGACGGTAAACTGTTTTTATTGTAATTTTATGCAAGCTTATGAAAGCTTTCTTGCATACTTCTTTTCTCTGCCCATTACTACAAACATAGTATTTACAAGAATAAATTTTATGCTTACTGGATGCTACGGATGCCTTATGGTTTCTAATGTTTTGCACCTGATTCGAGTCTATGAGACCATGCAGATATAGATCCTGCTCAGTTTTTTTTTAAAGTTGGTTAAGGTTGGCTATAATTTCCGCCTTGTTTTAACAAGAAAACATATGGCAACACTTCTTTAGACAGCTAAAAATATTTGAAATTTTTATAACTATGTACTCTTAAAACTGTACTATTTTTACTTCTCCACAGTTTACTCCTGTTTTTCTCTGAGGAACTTCTTTTTTAACATGATTTCCTTTTACCTTAGAATTTCGTATAACATTTTGTTTATAGTTGTCTGCATTCACAACACCTTTCCGCTTTTTTCGTATTATTTCATCTTCACTCTCGCTAATAGACGACATCACTGAGTATACTACAATAAACAACAGTCAAGTGAGCTAGTTGTACTTGCAAGAATTGGCGTGATATTATCATTCCAATACGTTACCGTCAGCCGAAAGCCGATCGTTACCAAACCAATTCAGTTGGTTTAGTTCGAAAAGGTAACATGGCCAACATTTGTTACCTTTTCTAACAAAATCAAAACTCAATGTCTATTTTTAATATGAACGAGATGAGATATGTTACGTTTTCAAACTACATACTGTGTAGGAACAATTTGTGAGCAATATTGCGTCAACAAGTGTATTTGGCGAAAAGTGTCATTTGTTCCCTTTTCGAAACAAGAGTGATTCAATTGGAAATTTGAAATTTTACAAAAACGCGCGGACAAAATTTCCGTACCGATATAAACTTCTCAATTTTTCAAAGACTTCTCACTCTTTTGTCCTAGCTCGCCCTTGCACCTCCCACAAATGATTTCTTTACATGAAGTGTCAGTCTGATCGTGTTTATTGCCATACCCTTTGCAATCCAGTATTAATACAAATTATACAAATTCCTAAATGTATGCAATTGTTTTACTATTTTTATCCTCTTGTTTACAGAATTGTCAATCTTTTAATTTGCGATGGATTTATTAAACAATTTTTAACACTTTTGAACCCACTGTATAATGTATACTGCTGGTTTTAGAAGCTACGGGGCAAATAAACGTACCGGATGAGAAATTGCCTCACGTTAGACGTTCTCCCAACGACACCCTCGAGACACTTAGATATATTCCATAAAATTATTTCTTACGTTTATATGCACAGCTCTGCAGACGTCGACACATTTTTCTAGACACTCGAGAAAAATAAAAAAGTAAACCGTCAACCAAACAGAAGACGCAGCATACAAAAGTAAACGGAAAAATTTTAATTAGACAAAAAGTAGAAAAGGAGAAACGTTGGATTTTTTTTCTATTTTTTAAGTGATTTATGTCACTGTTTCTACATAAACCTACAGTATATTATAATTTTAACATGAATTTTCAAACATATATATATATATATATATATATATATATATATATATATTATTTGAATATTTTTGGACTGTATATCTTTATAAATTAACTCTAAATTGTCTGTTGTTTAATTGCAGAACTATCTAGTAGATTGCTGACGATTATTTGAGTTTTAAGATATTTTTGTAAAATTTTTTGTAAAAAAACAGTAAGAAATAGCTGAAATTTTAGCTTATTACATTTTTAAAAACTTTTATGTCATTCGCTTGTAAGTAGGCTTACTGAGAAGATGGTAAAAACACAAGTTAAACTTAGGTACCAAGAACTTTATGTAGTTGATCAAGAATAAGTCTTTATATTTTAAGTTATTCACAATATAATATACAAGTAGCATTGCTTGCATGTTCCGTCTCTGTTTCAGTGTAACAAATTTGAAAGTTTCAAGCATACTCCGATAAGACACCAAGTATGGATAAGAATTATATTTTGTAACATAGATATCTTAAAAACCGTTTCTGTACCTGTTCAATTAAATCTATATTTACTTCTGCATGGGGTGACCAAACTACAGAAGCATACTCAAGATGTGGTGTTTTTTTTTTTTTATTTAAATTTACGTGTCTAGACAACTATGGTCATTGACACGGGAACAAACAAAATCGGTATTTACAATATATGATTAAGCTACAGTTTTGGTACTTTCACAAAATTCGTAAATATTTTATATTAAATTATATAATTTAGAGTCTCTTAAAAAAATAATCAAAGAGTTCATTGAACCAGGTGAACTAAGTATATCACTAAGGGTACCACTAATGTTATGCCGTCGTCGGGTGGAGCTGAAAGTACTGCATTCAAGTAGGATATGCTGTATGGAAAGCCGCGTGTTGTTGCAGCGTTCGCAGACTGGTGGATTTCCAGAACTCATGAGGTAACCATGCGTGAGACGAGTGTGTTCTATTCTTATTCGTCTGATTATGGCTTTGTCTCTTCTTTTTTGTATGGGAATTTGCAGTGGTCGAATTATTGGTTGTATTTGATGTAATTTGGATGTGCTTCTACTCCATTGATCTTGCCAATTTTCCAAGACTGATTGCCTGAAGAGATATTTTAGGTCCTGATGGAGCTGTATCCTTTCAACTGGATGATCAGGGCAATTAGCTTCTTTCGCCGCTTGGTCCGCTTTCTCGTTACCAATAACACCTACGTGCGAAGGAACCCAGATTATGGAGACTGAGGTGCCCGAAGTTAACAACTGATGACAGTGAGCGTGTACCTTATTGACTATTGGGTGTTGTGATCTTAGGGTTTTTAGTGAATGTATCGATGACAGAGAGTCGGTGCATATGGCTATACGTTTGCTGCTTTTTGGTGTGACTTCTAGCGCCTTGTTTATTCCATATAATTCCGCTGTATGTATACTGCAGATAGTAGGGAGGCGAAATGACGCTATTGTTTCATTTGTTGTAGTAACAGCACAGCTTGTACCATGTTCATCTTTACTGGCGTCTGTGTATAAGATTGTATCAAACTTTTCCATGTCAATCATTTTGTTAAACTCTTGTCTAAACATACTAATAGGGGTTTCCTTTTTGTCGTATCTACATAGACTAATGTTAAAACTAGGCTGCTTTCTGGTCCAAGGCGGGGTATGAGGGATACAGATCGGGGTCATATGTGAAAAATCTGTGTTGTTAATTAACTGGTGTAATTTGCAGTCAAATGGGTATACAAACCTAAGTTTTTCTGTTGGCTTTATTACTGTGTGTCTGGCAACAAGCTTGGCAGCTGGATTTGAGGGGTTGGCAGAGACCTTTGCAAAGTAATTCAGAAGTATTCTTTGTCTCCTATAGGTCAGTGGAGGTTCATAGGCTTCAACATGAATGCTTTCAGATGGGCTAGATCTAAAAGCACAAGATGTGGTGTTACCAAGGAATTATATAGTTTAATTATGCCATCTATCATCTTAAATGTTTGTTGTTTCTAATTATAAATCCTAACATCCTAAAAGCTTTATTAGTAGCAACGTGATAGTCATCATTGAAGTGCAAGCTTTGCTGAAAATTCACACCAAGATCTTTACACACGGATTATCTGGACAATTCTCTTTTATTAATATAATAAACCATTTTAGTAAAGTTTCTGTTACGTGTGAAGGTTATCACTGAACACTTTTTAACATTTAAATCCATTCTATTTATCTGAAACCAATTAGATACAGCATTCAAATCTAGTTGTCATAGTTGGCAATCACATTGATCTTCTACATATGTAAACATCTTAAAATGATCTGCAAACCTTAAACAAGTGGAAAATTGGAGACAACTAAGAAGATCATTTATAAAGCAAGCAAATAAGAGTGGTCTAAGGTTGCTGCTCTGAGTAATTCTAGAAGTTACGGAATATTTCTCTGAGAAAAAATTACCAACTCTAACTTACTGACTTTTATCTGCTAGGTACGAATTCAAAAATGTTAATGCATTAATTGAGAGGCCAAAGGTGGCCAGTTTTGCTAGTAATAGACCATGATCAACTATAATCAAATACTGTTGCACAATCAGTGAAGATTACATCCATTTGCCTCTTAGTATTTATGGCATCTGCAGAAGATTGTGTGAAAATACATAAATTTGTAAGTGTTCATCTATCCGGTAGAAATCCATGTTGATATTCATTAAAAGATTTAATAAAATGTTTTAATAAGTTTTAAACACTAATTAGTCTATAATTTTTTACATCATTAATATTACCAGATTTAAAAGTAGGAAATGTAATGGTATCTTTTAATTTTTTAGGAAAGGTATTAGCTTTTAAAGCTAGATTAAATATAACTTGTAATGCTTCAACAAGTTGGTCAATACACCCCTTATAGATAAGGTAGATTATCTTTACCTGTACATTTCTTGGGTTTTAATCTCTTTACACCAGCTCTAATGGCTTCTTCAGTTATCTCATCAAACTTTAGAATACCATGAAACTTAGGTATCTTTATATAGGATGAGATGCTATAGACTGACTTAAAGTATAGTGCAAAAGCATTAGACACTCCATTAGAACCAGTGTAAATATTGTTTACTAACTTAATTTCTGATGGTATACCCCTGGAACTACTTCTGGATTTCACAAATGACCAAAAACATTTGTTTCTACAGTGTCATAATATTTTATATACTCAGATATTGTTTGCATTTTAATGGACTTTCTAAGACAGTTGTACTCATTCTTGATTTGGATATTGACATGTCCACCCTGTACCTGCCTATATAGTTTGTTCTTCTTCTTGATTTTACAAATTAAATCTTGAGAAAAATATTTAGGAAAACTGTATTTACTATAACTATTGTTAGATTTTTGTCTTTTAGGTACTGCTTGTTTAATACATTCAAAAATTTTATCATAGAAGGTTTGTATAGCATTATATACATCATTGGTATGCTTTAATCCATCCCAATTTATTGATCTAATTAGATTATACAAAAGCAGAAAATTTCCCTTAGAATAATCATATTCAAAAGATGAATGAATTTTATATTTGAGACTTTTGAGCTGCACTGTCAAGTTAAGAGAAGGATGATAGTTACCCTCCTGAACAAATGAATCACTACTTCTATAGAGCGTTTCACGTTAAGAAAATAACATTGCGGAGATAGGGCCATGTATTTCTTATGGACGATAGAAGCGCAGCGATGCCACGATGAACACAAGCACGATTAGGGGTTGTATAAATTTGTATTTTGTTTTCACAGACATGAATTAAATTAATGTTTTTTAACGTAATTGACCAAAAATGCCCAATCGAAACAAGAGATGAAAAGTAGGGAAAATGATTTTAATTAAATAAATAGTATTTACAAAAGATAATTTTATTTTATCTTATTTTAATTATAGTAACGACAGTTTATTTGTTTTTCGGTAAGAATATCATATACCATGAATCATAGAAATCAGTAGAAAATATTGCTTAGTTAAATCATGCACTTTGCCGGCTATTAAAGATTTAAAATCAAATAAACGGACCGCTTGGAATGCATATATCTAATTACTAATTGCAACTTAAAATAATACGGTGTACGTATGTCCATAATGATAATAAGGTTTTGTGGTTCTTCAGTTGTTATTCTGACTTTACAGTTAAATGTTAATTTAAAATGGAAATTCGAAAAATATATCGACAATCTAGTAAACCGCATGCCTGAGAGTTTTGGCAACACTGATCTCCATAAGCCTAATGTTATTTTCTTAACGTGGAACGCTGTATAGCACAAACCACATGAACATTGGATAGCACTAAATCTAACTTTCTACCCATATAATTTACTACTGAATGAAATAATGTACATGATAGTGAAATATATTTGCAACAATTAATTTTAAAGCAGTTTTTGTTACAGCAGCCCTTTAAAAATGGTTTTTTGTGATTTACTCAAAACTATAATTTCTGTTGTCTCAAAACTCATGTTGTTTCTGAAATGACCGATTCATATAAATGCTTTAGTAATTTTACTATACATTTAATTATTTTTTTTGCCCCAAATATCGAATTTGAACGTACAAAAATAACTTACTTTTGCTAATGCGACGGCAGGAAACGAATCCCACGCCAAATCGTGATCTTCACCTCTTTTTCCCAGTCTCTGACCTCGTAAAATACGTGCAGCCGTGGCAGTTGCAACGCCCATGCCATCCCCGACGAAAAGAACTACATTTTTGGCGAACGGTCGACGCTCTGTTTCCATCGAGTATTGCAGGCGTTTTCGAAGGGCTATCCTCGCTTGTTCGTACCAATATTCTTGATCTGAAACAACAACTGAACGTCAAAATAGAGACTAGGATACTTATAAAATAAAAATAAACATATATGATTATGATCTGCTTTTTTTTCTTATGATATAATTAAGCTGAGTTTTATTAATTAACTTAATTAATTATATAACTTTAATTATTAATTATAAAACAAATCAAAAAAAGAAATAAAATTATGCAATAATTTAAAATTCTCAGTCTTTATTTCGTGGCTTCTAGTATTTCTCAGTTGCTTGCTTTATCCAGGATAAACAAGAAAAACAAATATAGTAATTAAAAATTAAAAACTTTCTAATGTCATTTATTTATTATACCATAAAACATATAAAAAAGACCAAATGTTGTTCTAACTTTTATTATGTACAAACTTTCTTATACAATTGTCAGGAAAAAGAATCTTTAGTTTGGTTATCTCATTTTTGAAACAAGTTAATTTAATTTAATGTGAAATGTTCTCTTATTATTATTTATAAAAGAAAAACAAATTTTAATTTTGTACAAATATCTTTATAATTCTAAGAATTTATGGATACATATTTTATATCTCAATAATAACAAATTTATAGAACTTTCAAAAACAAATATAAATAATATATGGTACACAATACAAACACAACTCTTCTGTCACAAACACTTTGACTGACCTTTGGCTTTGCACATTACACATTTATCATACACTGGCCATTGAAAATTTATAGTCCCTTGGTCTTTTTCATAAAATCATAAAAAAATTGTTTTATTTTTAAGTTAATTTTGAGTTAAACCAATATATATATATATATATATATATATATATATATATATATATATATATATATATATATATATATATATATATATATATTAATGTGATATTAAAAGTCAGAGGTGCGCCAAGCAATTAATTAGCTAATTAATTAATTAATTAAACTTATTTAAATGATGCAATTATGATTTTATCACACTATTTAATTCTCTTATCTCAGGGTTATATTCGTGCTTCAATATCTATGCTTTACATATGATAGGTAAGGTCTAAGGAATATCGGAATAATAGTCATATATGATACAAAATTATATATTGAAATAAAATTCACACTCAAATATCTTAAACAAAAAATATCTCATATAAGGATTATCAAAATTTTGTTCTACGTACGTGAACCTTCAAAATTTAATGTTATAAATTAAAATTTCAAATCAAAATTGTTGTTCAATATCTCCTGATAAATATTTCTATCTTTTCTGAAGCAATTAAAAAAAAACTTTATTGATAAAGAAAAACTGACGACTGTTAAAAAAAACTATCTCTCTGATGATAAGTTGTCCAAATCCTTGTTCCTTGTAGCCTACACTATCTATTCTTAGCAGTTCCCTAGGTAATCAGCAATCTTACAACAAATTATTGCGAGCCTCTCGTCTTCAATGATCTCCTTCAGATGCATGTATCGTTCAAAAAAAAACGCTAGCCTCTTCTCCTCTCGATAAACTGAATCTCTCGTTCCGGCCTGAACAGTGACTCTTGGAATATATAAGTAGAAAAGTATGACTAACAATATTTTACTGGATCAGCTTCCGTCAGGATACACTTAGTCCACGAAAACTCACAAACATTCACTTCTAATGCTTACTATCATTTGGGAACCGCCAAAGAACTACGACTGTTCGCCTTGCACCCTTGGAAAACAACTGATAATCTTTTTTTCCTCTAAAATCTAGCTAAACTCTCAATCATCTATCTCTCCCACTTTTTTTCACTCTTTGCCAATCAAAGTTCGTCATATTTATTCCATTTAGATAACAAACAACAACCTTAACTACAATTATAACTTTCCTAAAAACTATTAACATGTTAATCGTTTCTACAAATTCTTAAAAACTAACGGAGAAATATAATTTCTAAATTCTACCCTATTCGATTGTCTTTATTCACTGTACAAGTGCGTTTGGAAAACCCAGTCGTATTGTTCAATTCACTACGTTCACTCAAATATATTTTACAAAGAAAATAATTTATGCATATCTTAAATTTTGTTTACTACAGGTAATCCAAAGATAATGGACTTTCGTTTCTTTGAAATATCTTTTATAGTTTATCAGTTGAAATATTTTGAATTATTATATTTTATAATTTGAAATATATTAAGAGCAAACCAATATTATTTTTAACTTTTACATATCATCTCTCCAGGATAGCTTGAAAAACTATTTAGATGGTCTATTTAGTAATTTTAATTTTATCTTTGGCGGATAAAATGAATCATAACAATATATACATATCAATTATTATTCTAAACAAAACAAAAATTATTTGCTAGATTTACTTTATTAAAAATGCAATCATAAATTGTTAGGGGAATTAGTCCATTTTCTGTACACATTGAACAGTTTTAGTTTGATTGTTTATGAATTTCATGTCCTTTTTAGCATTTATTTATTCTAGTCAATCAATATTTATTGTTTTAAATATTGCATGCAATAGTAATAGGTTAAATAAATATTATTTACATTTAAATTTTTATAAAATGTCAACTTTATGAAACAAATAATTTTAGCATCCTTTTGGCATCATGTAAATTTTCCATTCGTATTTTGTTACTGTATAGAATATGTTTATTGAAATATTTTGTACACATTCTTAATAAATACATAAATAATAATCATACAGCCTTAAATATAATGACTTTGTATAATGAGACAAGGTTAAGTTGGAGAATATGTCGAAAAATATTGGCTTGGTTTCAGAAACACCAGGGACATATAATTAATAATAATAAATACTTTCTTTTCAGCTATATCCATGCAAATTACCATACATCATCACTCTCTAATAAAAGACTCTTTAAGTCTGCTTTTGATCATCTTTTAAACGCCAATGAAATACATGTTATACCTCTTTACAGAACAAGGAAGAACCACTAGATTATAGCAACATGTGCGAGATTATTATTTATGTAGTACAAAGAACGTAGCATTATCGTTACATTTATTATAAAATAATGTTTTGAACAAAAAAGGACTTTTATAAGTCTCTCAATTATTTTGGATAGTACGGGTAATAAGGCAATAGATTTATAGTTGAAGGCATTCGATTTTTCAACAACCTTATGAAGAGGAATAATAATGGCTGTCTTTAGACACTCTGGAAATATACCTTTTTCAAAGGAATCATTGATTAGTAGAACCAGGACTTCCAGCACATTTTTTGGGATGTTTAAGAAAATTTTTATAGATTAGTAGGATATTTATTTTGGTTTCGACAATTATCTTCCGGATTTATGATCAGATGTCGCTATTGCATCTATATCGAAGCTATTTTAGTGTTGATTTTACTACGACGGAAAAGATTGTTTTCACGTTCAGAGCGTTTGTAAATAGCCGCTCTGTCGATTTCTTTTAGGATGAAATACGAATAAGAGGATATACAGACGCACTGTACATGAAATCAAATCTTAACTGTCTTTCCTTTTATCTCGACTAGAAACCAATTCGCTAAGGATTTTTGCTTAGTTGAGGAGATATGTGGAATGTAATTTTAGATTCCCCGTGTCTTTAATTACATCTTTATCACAGTGGCGCACCGAGGGGGGGTTTTGGGGGTTAAAACCCCCCTTAGGACCGTATTCCGACACTGTTACTTACACATTTTAAGGACTCAAAATGGAGGTAACACCATAAAAAAAATTTTGGTGACCAACCAAAACCCTCCCCCCAGCGGCAAATTCTAGGTGCGCTACTGCTTTATTAACGTTTGTTTTGCCTTGCAATTCTTAGAAGACACAGATTAAAGCAGAAATCTGAATAATTCGGTTTCGAAAATTAGTTTTCGGATTTGTAACGAAAGTATTTACCTATAAAAGCTTCTAACTCTTCCAGTGATATTTCTTATACAGTTAACATTTTTTCTTTACATATGTGACCACGTTCTCTGTTAGTTTCCACTAAGAGTAAATTGAGCATTTCTTCAGTGAAAAACAATCTCATTGAACATATAGGTTTATCGGTAATTCGTTGAGTGGCATATCTGGTGGGACCTGGTACAGGATTTAGTATATTGATGGATCTAAACAATATACAACGCAATTAGTAAAACCCACAAATTTAGTAAAAAAATATGTATAGCACTTGAGCCACCACTTTTTTTACACGTGACTGAGGTGGTGGATATTTGTTCAAAACTGTCCCATCGCGAGCAGTATATTATAAATCTTCATTTTCCGAATTTTCGCTTTCATCTTTGTCATCATCAACCGTAGATACATGATCTTCTTCAGAAAATTCTTTGTCTACTAATTCTTTATCACTAGTGACGGTTTCTAAATTGGTAGATTCATCTTCATTTTCTGAGTCTTCTTCAAGGATATTGTTCTGAAGCTATTTTCTTGTGGCATTTTAAATTAATTAATATTTAAATGGGAATAAGCCACAATTAAAGGTTAAAATACATTTATTGACGTTTCAATTTCCACTTCGGAATTTTCTTTTCGAAAAGAAAATTCCGAAAAAAAAAAGGAAAAAAGGATTTCCGAAGTGGAAATTGAAACGTCAATAAATGTATTTTAACCTTTAATTGTGGCTTATTCCCATGTAAATATTAATTAATTTTCTTCAAGGATTTTTCGTAATTCTTCTTCCATGAGTCCTTTCCTGTAGCTTATTTTCAGCAAGCGCTTATTATTCTGTTTTTCACAAATGATTGTACATGTACACCTCTAAACTTCAAGGGATCAAGTCTAGTACAACACTAAAGATACTCGACAGACGCTTCCGAAAATAGAACTTATAAAATCTAATCACCCTTCTCAGAAAAATAAACAAAACAAACATCACGTACATTTGGAAACACTTCTGGGTATAGGTGAACCCATAAACAACAGACGTGTTTCTTTCATTTCACAGAAAACCAAACTGATATTTCAAAACGCAAATACGTTAAATTGTATATAAACCTTATCTTAAGGATATTATAAAACATCACATCTCAAATTGATATAATAAATATATAAACATTTTTAAATTTTACTACTGGGCCCAGGCGTACTCAGAGACAATACAAAGGTTAAATCTATGTTTTAAAGAAAGTAGAAAATTGTAAACCACAATAAATGATATGTTTTGTGTTTGAATTCTAGCAAGGCAGTGTTATTTACAGTCAACCGTAATTTATATAGTCCGGTAAAATAAGGATGCAACCTCGGAATGAAAGATAATGAGCTGAAAATTTGCATACGTCTTTATTTTGATGGTATAAAACTTACCTTAAAAGTCTCATATAATCACGTGTCCGCGACTTAAGATATTTAAGGTCAAAGGTCACGAAAATGAGGTTTCTGCTAATATCTCGTTTCCCTTACACTTTATGACATTTAAGGTGGTAAAAAAAATTGTAGAATGGAAAATTCTCTTCAATTTTTGTCTCAAGTACTTCTATGTACCTTTAACCCTTCTTAAGATAGAGCGCAAAGAGTGGGGGACCGCTTACCTGTGTATACGGTGACGCGAAGTCAGCCAGTAGGATTCAATAAATAATAAGTTATATAGTAATTATTCACTTAAAATACTATTATTATTATTAAATTTTTATTATTTAATAAACTATATTTATAGATATTAATTATAAAATATATATTTTTTATATAATATTTATTTTATTTTTAACAAACATACAATATTAAATGAAATATTTCAAATGAACTTCAATAATATTTTTAACAGCTGGATATACGATAAAGTAAGATCAAGTGCAGAATTCAACAATAATCATTTTTATATTTAATTAAATACTGAAAAAATGATATTTATTATTTTTTTAAATTATATATTTATTTATTAATCCAATAATAGATTTATTAAAGTTACAAATATAATATATATTCTTTTATTATGTATGGTTAATATTTTTGTATTATATTTCTTCTTCATCGTCTTCTTTTTCTTCCTTTGACTGCTCAATATCGTTTTCATCATCATCATTCTCGTTTATTAAAGTATCAGAATAAAAATATTCAAGAATATCAGGTGCATATTCACTTTCTTCATTGAAATCATCTTAAGTTGATGAAGCGTTTAGACATGATTGTCCATTACACTGCCCACAAATTAAAGTACATTGCAATCCTGATTTCCTGCATCCGCAATTAGAACCACAACCTTTCTTGCAATTGCAAAATATTGTATTCAGCAGTTCCTATATATTTTTCTTTTTTTTTGTTTTTTCTATGGCTTCATCAGCTACTTGACCACAAAACAAGCAAGATGTTTTAAAATCAAATACTTCTTCTCGTTTCTTACGAGGTGGACTTGCTGCAGTTGAAGTTTCATCCTCTTCTGCACGTCGCTTCGATGCAGCAATTGAATGTTTACTTATATACACTTTTTGACACTCAACATGCACCATTACAGAAGTCAAAGTATTTAAATAATTTATATGATCGTCATTTCTTTCAATACTTGCAGTTTTTAAAGTTTGTAAGCCACGCACAACACTCACAGAGACACCTTCTGGTATTAACTTGTTACAAATAAAACACAAATCAGCCATTGCGTTTAAAAATATTCACTCAAAATTATACGTCTGTCGATGCTAAGATGTCGTTTTCAACTGAACGATAAAATAATATTTTTTCGGTAAAGAAATACTAACGCAGAGAAATAGCTCTACCCTACCATTTCCACCATCAAGTGAAATATCCCTCCACCGCTATTGTGCGTATATACATAGAAGTCCCAAACTCATTCGCCACGGTGTGTAGAAAGTAATATTAAGAAAAAACCGGTTAGGTCATATTATATAACAAAGAAGCATCTGCTACAGCTTCGCAGAAACAGCAACCGCCGTACAAGAGATTTGTATTTCGAGATATAATATTTGTAGTAATATGGACGAAAAGTATTTTATTTAATATTGTATGTTTGTTAAAAATAAAATAAATAATATTATATAAAAAATATATATTTTATAATTAATATCTATAAATATAGTTTATTAAATAATAAATAATAAAAATTTAATGACCGTATACACAGGTAATCGGTTCCCCACTCTTTGCGCTCTAGCTTAAGAAGGGTTAAAGGTACATAAAAGTACTTAAGACAAAAATTGAAGAGAATTTTCCATTCTACAATTTTTCTTACCACCATAAATGTCATAAAGTGTAAGGGAAACGAGATATTTGCAGAAAACTCATTTTCGTGACCTTTGACCTTTAATATCTTAAGTCGTGGACACGTGATTATATGAGACTTTTAAGGTAAGTGTTATACCATCAAAATAAAGACGTATGCAAATTTTCAGCTTATTATCTTTCATTCCGAGGTTTGCCCCCTTTTTTGTCTTATTTTACTGGATTAATAGTTTTATTAATGGGTCTATATTTTGTGCTATTAAAAAATATATTTGGAACTGTGTCTATTATGTGAAACAATGATTAATTTAATATTGTTGTGATATTTCCACTACACATAGCAAATATGATTTACATTTGATCTGCTAACTGTATAGTAGATTGATCGAAAAAACAATTAATCATAAAGCTACCATGCCTCTATGGTTGCTTCTGGCCTCAAGCAAGCTTCCATTTTCACGTGTTTACCTCTGCACACGAATTTAATATTCAACACATCATATATTCAGTTTTCGGCACATCAAATTCACGATGTCAGAATTACCTAAATAAAATACTTAATTCTCCAAATAGCACGGACCGGTAAACTTCTGGGAATATCCTGATGGATGATGAACTGTCGACAGTGACAAATTGATTTTAACTGCGGGGGCCTTTAATATGCCATTTATTTGGCCGCACTTTGACAGCTTTCGATGGACTCTGTTCCTATGCGAGTTATCCAGTGCCGGTGTTAATCAGGATATTTGTTCTAGAGTTAGGTTTAGTTGATCACATCATTTATTATTTAGTGAGGAGCTTAAAGTTTCTAATGCAGATAGTAATTATATATGGGCACCACTAGCGTCAAAGCGACGGTAACCTATATCTCTAAGTTTGAAAATAAATAAATTAGAAATTTATTCAGACATTAGCTTAGCTGTAAATTTACAAATTATTGAATGAAATGAAAAAGACAGTGAAGATTTGATTTTACGTACAAATAATAAATAAAAATAAAAATAAAATAAAAATAAAAACGTTTATTGCCATACTAAAAATATTTACATATCAAAACTTAAAAATTTTAGCCTTCTTTCTTCTTCGGCGTACCGCTCTTGCACCGCCAGAGCTTGTAGATTTTTCCTTTCGGCTTCTGGATTTTCCTGGGTGGTGTCCTCGTCTGCTTCTGTAGGTACTTGAATCGGCAAACGTACCTACTTCCCTGCACGCCTGGTTAGACCCTGATCAGGTGGTCGATCAGTCGGTGGCTGGATCTAAATATCCTCTGGATCCTGTTCTTCTCGAGGATATCCCTGGTCTTTCGTAGTCTTCGTGTGGCCTGGTTGAAGAACCACCTGGTTCTGTTCTCAGCCACTTCCCTTAGTGGCGTGTATCCTAACCTGTTCTTGATCGTCGCGTTTGTAACTCTATCCTCCCATGCTGCTCCGTCGATGATTCGGTAGCATGAAGTCTCAGTTGCTTCCAACTTTTTCCAGTGTGATTCCGCAATGGAGCTCCACACTGGTATAGCATACAGAATCACCGACCTAACATATGCTTGGTAGAGTTGAATTTTCTTCGCCTTCGAGAGTGGACTGGACCTAAAAATGAAAGGAAGTATTAGTTTTTTAGCTGCATTAGCTTTTACCTTAGTTTTTTGTGTATGCACCCGGAAGTTGAGTCTTCTGTCGAGGTAAACTCCTAGGTATTTGACCGTTTCTGTTTCCTGAATTCTGTTGTCTCCTACTGTGATCTGGTTCCGTAGTGGTCGTTTGTCCTGGCCGAATATAATGAACTGCGTCTTTTCGGCGTTGATCTTGATTTTCCATTTTTCGGTGTAGTCCGTGATTTTTTCCAGGTGGTACTCCATGTCATCTATGATTTTTCCTTCGTCTTTTCCAGATGCATACACTGCTGTGTCGTCTACATACAGGGCTGCGGAAGTCCTTGGATCTGTTGGGAGGTCTGAAACAAAAATTTTATAAAATGGGTGATAAGATGCTGCCCTGAGGCATTCCTTCCTGGATTTCTTGGATCGTCGACATCTTGCGGTCAGCTGAAACTTGAAATGTTCTATTGGATAGATACATGTCGCAGATGTTGATGAGGTAGTGTGGAAGTCTAGCCTTGTCCATCTTGTAGATTAGTGCCTTCTTCCAAACCGTGTCGTATGCTTTCTCTATGTCCAGTATGGCTAATCCTGTCTTCTGTTTCCTGTTGAATTTTATCTTCGTGTCGCTGATGATCCTTGCTATTTGATGTTCGCAGTTTCTTCCTTTTCTGAAACCAAACTGGTCTTCTTGCATGACTCCTCTTCTTTCTGTATGCTTCACCAGTCTCTTGTAGATGATTTTTTCTAAGATTTTTCCCATCGTTTCCAGGAGTGATATGGACCTGTAGCTTTCCGGTCTTCTTCCATCTTTCCTTGGTTTCAGAAGAGGTATAATCTTGGCGTGTTTCCAGTTGTTTGGAAAATGTCCTTTTTCCAGGCAGTATTTTAAGATATAGTACAGCTGTACTATGATCTTCTTCGGAAGTTCCTTGAGGGTGATGTTGTGGATTCCTTCTTGTCCTGGTGCTCTGCTTCCTTTCAGTTTCCTGATGATTTTCGCAACTTCGCTTGGGCTGGTATGGTCTTCCTCGTCTATTTGGAACTCGTTCCTTCTTCTGATCCTGTTGTATTCTTGTTCGACGTGCCTCCTTGTTCTTGCATCCGACATATCCTGGTTTTGTCTGTGTGTGGCTGCCATCTTCCTTGATATTGCATCTACTTTTCCTTGGGTGTCGTAGTGTGTTCCCTCGTTGTCTATGATTTGTGGCATCTTTTGTTTTCCTCTTCTTCTTGCCTTCAGCATTTTCCAAACATTTCCATGGTTTTCTTCAGCTCTTCTGATGTTGTTGTGCCACTGGTTTTCGGTGAGACTTCTCAGTCTTACTCTTATTTCTTCGGATAGGATGTCTCCGTAATCTTTGAATTCCTGTCTTCTAGTCCTTTGGAATGCTCTTCTGGCCTTGTTTCTGTCCTTGATGATGTCCTGCAGTTCTGTTGAGATGATCAGTCCTCTGTTGTTCGTCATTGATTTTGGGATGTTGGCTTCCATGGCTCGTTGGATTCTTCTTGTGATTTCTTCGATCTTTTCCTCAACCTCTTCTGTTAATTGGAACTCTCTCGTCATTTCCATTTGGTTTAGCTGTCTTCTGTAGTTAGGCCAGTTAGCATCTTTCCATCTCCATCTTTCTACTGGTTCTATCCTTGGCAAGTCGACTCTCGATGTCATCCTTCCTATTACTGGTTTGTGGTCCGAACTGCATTCGAAGTAGGTTCTGACGTCTTCTATTATTACATCTTTGGTGACGAAAAGATCCAGTGTTGAGTTATTGTGTCCCCTTATTGGGTTGATCCTTGTTGGTTCGTCTGGAGCGAATAACATCCTATCTCTGTCCTCACAGTATCTTAGTAGAGTTGTTCCTGGTGCTGTGTCCGTCATACATCCCCATGCTGTGTGTTTGGCGTTGAAATCTCCTGCTACGACTACGGTTGGTGCTGAGTTGAGTAAGGCATCTAGTTCTTCTATGGCTAGTTCTTCCTGAGTGCTTCCTGTAAATTGAAAAGATATTAGCTATACCTACTTTGATTCCAACACTTTCGAAATGGTGTGTGTCCATCAAAACTTGGTTCCATTCTATGTTGTTTTTAACATAGATGGCTACTCCTCTGTCGTTTGGTTCGTCTCTTCTTCCGAATCCATCGTAGTTTGTTATCCTTGGAAGTTGGGAGTCCGTCATGTATCTTGTTTCAGACAGGCATATGACATCTGGGTTATGCCTTACAACTGTCTCTCGAAGTTCGCTGATCCTTAGCCTCAGTGATGCTATGTTGAACTGGAGTATCTTCAGGTGTTCATGGTTCATTGTAGATGTCTTCGTACTTCATGAAAACCATTGCTTTTTCTGCAAATGATTTTGCCTGTAGTAATTCTCTCTTCATATCTTGAAGAATTGCCATCATTCTTTCCACATTAACTATTTGGTTAATTTCCGCCCAGGTGCTCTTGACTCCATCATTCCTTGTGGGTGTTTGCTGTTCTCCTTTGCTAGCTTGTGCATATGATACTCCGCTAGTGGTTTTCCTGAATGTAGATGGGTGCGGTGCTGGTGGAGCCATTTTCTGTTGGGGTTGGTTCCTCGCTCTTCTAGCTGCTTGTCTGTCCAAGTATTCGATGTGTTTGCTGCACATCGGATAGTTCGAAGTGTGGGCCTCCTGGCAATTACAGCATTTCACCTTATTTATCTGTCCTTTTGGGAGAGGGCAGTGTCTCGTCTGGTGTCCATTTGCGCATTTCATACATCTTGGCTGTTTAAAACAGTTTCTTGCTGAGTGTCCGAATTCTTGGCAGTTAAAGCACTGCGTAGCTCTGGATGGCTTGGAGTAAGCGTCCCATCTTACTCGAATATTCTGTACTCCGTTGATCTTCTTGATTTTCTTCAAGTCCTGTTGCTTATCTACTTGAAGTAGATAAGAGCTGCTTTGCGCTCCTGGCTACGTACAAAGCGTCTATGTATCTGTTTATATGTATTTCGCCTTAATAAGAATTATCAAAACAGATATTCATAGGCGTTCTCAACGTGAAAAATAAATCTTTCCTGTCTTTAAGAAGCAACACTAAAATGGCTTTGAAACGGACGCAATAGCGACATCTGATAATAAATCCGTAAAATAGTTTCGAAACACACTTCAGATTTCTGAAGCCTGATTTCTGAATCTGAGCCTTCTAAAAATTGCAAGTCAAAGCAGACGTTGATAAAGCTGTTAATAGAGACATGGGGAATCTAAAATTTGTATTCCACGACATTTCTCCTCAACTAAACAGAAATCATTAGCGAATTGGTTTCTTGTATTCATACAGAGTAGATCCGAATAAAATGAAAAGTTCAAGACTCACCCAGGGTTGTAGCGCTACGTGATGATGATGATCATCATTATTTATTGACAGTTTTTAAAAATATAATACAAAGATTCAAAATCTATTTCAAGATAAAAAATTTAATATTAAAATTAAACATTATCTTCTGTTTATGCAAAAATTGAATATATTTTTTAATAATTATACCAACAGTTTTATCAATGTGGTTATTTTATTACTCTTTACAAGAATTCGAATCGTTTTGAAATTTAATAAAGTCTTATCGCCGCTTTCCTCTGCCGATAACTATACACAAGGAGCGGGTTTCTAAAATAATACGAATGAAATAGACAAAAGAAAAATAAAAACAAGGCGCCTAAATATCTTATAGAAAATTTAATATTCTTATTCGGCCTTAATAAGAATTCCAAAGACAAAATTATCCAAGCAGTCACAATCATAGGCGTGCTGAATATCTTTTGCTACTGGAATTCAGGTATTTTGAAAATTATTTTTTAATAGAATAGCCGTACATGCTAACTTTTGTTGACTTTATTCAAATTTAGTTTTGCAGTATTGGTCAATCCGACTCATTGTAAGTTTATAACCAAAACATTTATTAATTCCTATTTTATACTAAATTTGTTATATACTGGGACTTTTAGGGTTCGTTTTTAAACCTACCATGGTTTACGTAAAGCTTAGTATTTCTTCGAGACTAATTAAAAACTGCAACTGCAAGATATAGTCCCCTTCCTCTTGTCGTTTTCCCATTACTGAGGATTGTGATTTCTTTCAATATTTCTAACAATTTTTGTCCATTGGTCTCTATCTTTAGCTGCTCTGAGAGCTTCGCAGAATGTGTTTCCAACTAAAGTCGGATCATCTAGTTGGTGTTGGTGATCGTCCTCTTAATCTTCTCCCTGGAACGTTTCCAGAAACAGTTAATCTTTCCAAACTATCGTCACCGCTGCTAACCAGGTGACCGAAAAATTCCAGAATACGTGGACAGCCTTTTTTTAATCTCGAGTTAGTTTTGAATGGAAACGTTTGTCCTTTGCTTCTCTAGCATCACATCTCAAAGGCATCAATTTTTTGGTGCTGGCGTCCACGAAGAGTTAAAGTCTCTGCCTGTATAGAAATATTGAGAATATAAGGACATTCACTAGTCTGATCTTGTTATTTTAAGAAAAAAATCTGTCTTTCCAAACTTTAGTTAGGCGACTCATCGGATTTTTTACCATACCGATACGTCTTCGCACTTCTGCTTCACAGTTACTATCGTTACCTATACTGGACCCAAGGACCAAACTGTCCACTATCTGGCATTCCTGTAACATGTTAGTTAGTTAAATAGTGTGGAATCTGTCGACCACCATTATTTTTGTCTTAACTTTATTGATTTTCAGACCAACTTTACTGCTTTCGTACTCAACTCTTGGCAGGACATTAAAAATTTCTTGCTCATTTGCTGCTACAAGGGTAGTGTCATCAGCAAATCTTAAATTGGTGATTTTTCTACCAGCAAATGTTATTCCATCTGCCCATTCATCTAAAGCCATCCTCAGACATGTTCACCATAAATGTTGAACAATTTAGGTGACAAGACGCATCCTTGTCTAACATCTCTCTCGGTCTTGAATTGGTTTGATAACTTCTGATCTAGTCGTAGTGTTGCTATGTTGGACTAGTACAAATTTTTAATAAGTGTCACTAGGTGCATACGTGTGCCCATTTTTATTAAAATAGACCACCATTTATCCAGCTTACACAATCTAATGCATTTTGGCATGTAATCCTTTGTTACCTAGCAACTGTAGTATTTTACCTGGTATTAAATCAATGCATAGGGATTTATTTCTCTTTAGCCGATTAAATTGCATCTTTGACTTCAACAAGTAAGACAGTAGGTTCTCTAGGGTAGTCGGAGGGCCACTGAATTTCTGCTGGTACTTCCGTATTTGTCGGTCAGATAGCCAAGCGGGCTGGGCGGCCGGCTCTCACTCGCTTCACTGCGAGTGGTTCAGTGGTTCGATTCCCAGCTCGGTGTACAGAAAACAAAAAGTCTAACTCAGCAATTTAAAATTCTAAATGAATCTGCGGCTTAGACTAGAATATGTTGGTGTCTGATCGGCCTATGGTGGAGCAGTACGGCAAGAGATAAGAGCTTGCGGCTCAGTGATACTCCTCCATAGATCCCTACCGGAAGGGCGAAGCGCCTAAATATACCGGGTATATATATATATATATATATATATATATATATATATATATATATACTTCGGTATTTTTATATAGTTCTCCTCAGTAGTTTCGCTATGTTTCCAATATTTTGTCAGTATCGGTAGTACCTTCCTTATCTATTACAGACCACGTTTAGGATTTTAATTCTCTGGTAAGAAGTTTAATCTTCTGAAACAAATCCCTTGGTTTATTTCGAATAAGATAGTTAGCGAAGCATAAATTGTATAATCTTTCACCATCGATGTTAATTTTGATATTTTTTACTTCAATATGCCCAACAAAAATTTCAGCGGCATTGTAAACAATTTCAGTGAAAAGGAGGATATTGATAAGACCCATTGCCGGTCATTTCAAATCTAAAATGTCAATGGTCTGAACAGGACACCTCATCATTCCATTATTTAACAGTTCTAGCCATGTTGAATCTTGATCACTTTTATATAGATTACCTTCTTTCAAGGTAAATTTATTTCCTACGCTGGATATTTTTAAATCACGTTTCATGATAAACTGTAGTAATGACACACGTCTTGCTTTGTTATTTGGACTGCCTTACATAAGATGGTACGCAGTTGCATTATAGTCAATGATTAGTTGCAGTCCATTTTCCCGCAAACTCTCACAAGCTGTGTAATGATATTATCATATTATTTCTTTTTTGAGCTTTAGAGAGGCGTTTTTACTAGTTTGCGCATAGTCTGTTCCTCTCGGATTACCTTCTGTCTGAGTATATAGGACAGATACAGAATCCACGACTGAAGTCGATTCTCTGACTGTTCTTATTATTTCCGTATTTGTTTCCACGAGTTGGGACGAAATACTGGCAGTGCACTCTTACCGTGCTAACGCTATAATCCTCCAGAGTTGTTTAGCTCTCTGGAGCATCTCTTAAGGCGACACTTTCTCCCCTATGTCGATTTAAAAACCAAGAGTTTATTCAAAATAAAAAAAAAGGAATTTGCATTGGAAGGAGCACGAATTTTCATGCAAAATGCATGCCCTCAAATGTTATTTCCTGCTGCCCTCCATCAACCCCTAGATTTTTTTGAATAGCGAGTGGTCGAGTGGCACCTCATTTAAAAGGTATTTTTTTCTCTACACGACACTCTATTTTTTTATTTACGGAATAACTTTGAAGATAATTTTCAATATAACTAATTTATTGGTAAAACAGTAATACCACAAAAAATATAACCTCATCAAATTAATCAATAAAATGTTCGAAATGACCTCCATGCAAACAGTCTATTTTCAAAGCCTCTTAGTACATTTTAAAGTACCTCGGGTGTTAATAATCGCCATTCTGTCACAATTCTTTGACGCATCTCTGCAAGATCTGCAGGCGGAGTGGCGTATATGTTTGGTTAGGTATCCCCACAAAAAAAAATCCAAAGGCAAAATATCCGGTGTGATTTGCCCGGCCATTCTATTGACTTCCTTTTTTTCCAATGCCCTGGAAAACAATGATTCAAAAATTGTCTCAGGCGTATATCATAATGTGGGGGTGCCCCATCCTGTTGAAAAGTCAGTTCATCCTCTCAAGTTTATTATCAGATTCCAATGTGTCAGTGTACAGCGGATCAATAACGTTGAAATTTCCTTCAAGAAATAAATAATGGTAAAATTAAATTAAATTGGGTAAAATAGGTGTCCAAGAGTCAATTATGAATCTATAAGGATACCATGGTCAACAGAAAAAACATACCAACTATATAAAAATTATTAACGTTAGTCCCAAAGCGCCCAAAAGGTATTTTGGTGCGCTCATGGCAGTATCCTGTTTGACCTCTGCATCTGAATGCCAAGCACAAATGAGTAAGGAATTTTCTCTCAAGAAATAAGCTATTATTTGATATTAGAAGGATTTTTTCGAAAGCCTGCGAGAAAGTTATCAGATGCTTTCGTAAATTCAATTATTCGGCAACCGTAAAGGAAAAAATGATTACATACGCTTTCAACATTTCTTGGATTCAGACAGCAGGCGGAAAATATATAATTTGATCTCTGTCTGACTGTTAATGGAATCAGGGACTAATCAGAATATTGTGAACCGACCTTACAATGCTACAAAAAAATTCGGTTATAGAAAAAGAGTCGCGTGGCTAAAATGTACCAAAATATCACAAAATATTATTTTTGTCGCAGATTAAAAAATAATTTAAAATTAAATTTAACCACGGTGTTTCAATAAGAAAACCTGATACAAGTTGGGCGTAGACTGACAATGAAAAAGCTGATGTATTTGCAGAAAATTTGGAAAATATATTTACTCAAAATTTAGGTCAAAACATTAATAATGATGTAGTTAGCGAATATCTAGATGCACCCTGCCAACTATCACCTCCAATAAAAGCTTTCTCACCATTCGAGGTTCGCAGAATAATAATGAGTACCAACCAGGATACGATTTAATCGATGGGAGAATCCTAAAACATCTACCCAGGAAAGCAGTTTTCATGCTTACTATTATCTATAATAGAATGCTGCAGTTAAGTCATTTTCCAATTCAGTGGAAATATGCTCATATTATAATGAATGGAAAGCCAGGTAAACTGCTTACAGAACCTTCTTTCTATCGACCGATAAACTTGTTACTTGAGAACATAATACCTGAACATTAGTTTGGTTTCCATCAAAAATATTAAACAATCCACCAGTGTCATAGAACAGTAAATGAAATCAAGAAAAGCAGGCTTTTGATAATGTCTGGCTCAACGGTTTGCTATAGACAATAAAATCTTTACTGTCTAGCCATATGTACCTTATTCTGAAGACCTACATTAACAAACTTTCATCATTTCAAATTCATTCATCATTTTCAAACGATGAAAGAACTGGACGTAGAAGCTGGAAACGTAGAAGCTGGAAAGATAGGTCTTAATATGAATTACAGCAAAACCAAAATCATAACAACTACAGATGAAGACATCACAATGAGGATCGGACAAGATGAAATAGAACAAGTTCAGGATTATATATATCTGGGTCAAATTATAAAACTTGTGGCATTTGGCAAACTCAGCTACATTCTTAAAAACAAAAGATATCCAGAGCATCTGAAGACCAAAGTTTACAATCAACGCGTACTCCCTGTTCTCACTTATGGTTCCCAAACGTGGACATTTACAAAAACAAACATGGACAGAATCATAAAAACCCAAAGAGCAATGGAAAGACAAATGTTGCACATAAGATTAATGGATAAAAGGAGAAACGAGTGGATAAGAGAGAAAACAAAAGTGAGGGAAGTTAGACAAGAAGTTGCAAAATTGAAATGGAGATTTTTAGGACACAATATAAGACAAAAAGAAGACCGATGGAACAAAATTCTTATAAGTTGGAGACCGTGGAAATATAAACGAAGCAGAGGAAGGCCCCAATGATATGGGCAGATGATATCAAGAAGCACGTGGGCTCTAGGTAGATGACTATAGCGACAGACAGAGAAGAATGGAAAAGGATTGGGGAGGCCTACGTCCAAAGATGGACCAAAGAAGGCTAATTAGATAGATAGACAGATATTAACAAACGTTCGTTCCAAGTAAAAATCAATATTGATTTCTCAACTTATCACTTAATCCAATTTGGAGTTCCTCAGGGAAGTGTCCTCGATCACGTCACAGTGTCGTTTTTTGCCGATGATACAGTTGTTTTAGTTTCAAACAAAGACCCAGACACAGCATTTGAAAAGCTGGAAAATTACTTGCATAGATTAGAGAATTGATTGACAAAATAGAGAATTAAAGTCAATAATGAAAAATCAGCCCAAATTATATTAACAACAAGAAGACGCACTTGGACGTCCCACTCGCACTGACCTGGAAGAAACACATTAACGCCAAAAAATATCAGCTCTATATAAAATTAAAACAAATGAATTGATTACTTGGCAGAAAGTAACAACTGTCATTGGAGAACAAAATACTGCTTTACAAAGTCTTACTAAAATCAATATGGATTTACGGCGTAGAACTCTGGGGCTGTAGGGATCATTCAAGCATAAACATATTGCAGACCTTTTATTCAAAAACACTGCGTATGATAGCTAACATCCCTTGGTATGCGAGCAATGCAACCATCCATAATGATCTAAGAGCACCAACCGTAACAGGAGACATATCACTTTAGCCATATCAATTTTGGCCAACCAGGCCAAAATTGAAATGGAGGCCTTTGAAATGTGGCTGCACAGACGTATACTAAAAATTCCATGGACGGCTATGCTGACAAATGTTGCAGCCCTTGAGAGAGCAAATGCTGCTCGCGAGCTGCTTGATAACATCAAATGTAGAAAGATGGCCTATTTTGGACACGTAGTAAGGGGAGACCGATATAGTATTCTTTAACTTATTCATCATCATGGCGTATTCACTCCTGGCGGAGTGTTTGCCGCCCTTTTGGGCTCTCTGATTTATTTATTGCGGAGAATAAGTCCGCTGTTGTTTTTTTTATTATTATAGCAGCGTGTGTGACTTGGCCCTGTCTACAGTTTTCCTCCATTCTTTCCGGTCCTTACAGCGCTCCTTCCAATTGTAGATTCTCAGCTTCTTTATGTCTCCTAAGACTTGATCTCTCCATCTTGTTTTGGGTCTCCCCTTTGGTCTCT
Organism: Diabrotica undecimpunctata; assembly: GCF_040954645.1. Lineage (NCBI taxonomy): Eukaryota > Metazoa > Arthropoda > Insecta > Coleoptera > Chrysomelidae > Diabrotica > Diabrotica undecimpunctata. Next base: position 3,081,789 of record NC_092806.1, on the reverse strand, counting down.
TTGTTGTTGGTCTCCATCCAGTTATTCGCTTTAGGGTAGAGTCTGGGTTAGCTCTTTCTGTGTGTCCCAGCCACCTGAGCCTTTGCGTCTTCACGAACTTGATTATGTCTTCACCCTCGATGACTTCTTCATTGGTTAATCTTATAAATTCGCCTACACTTATTCCCACCGGTCCCATTATTCGTCGAATTATCTTTCTCTCTAGGAGTTTCAACCTCATTTCATCTTTTTGTGTTAGGCTCATCGTCTCTGCACCATAGGTGATCACTGGCCTGATTGCAGTCTTGTAAATTTTTAATTTGGTTTTCTTACTAATGTACTTTTCTTTCAGGAATTTTTGGTTATTCCAGTAGGTTTTATTACCCAGTAGGATGCGTTCATTGATTTCATCCGTTCTATCATTTCTGTCATTCACCATCACTCCCAGGTATTTGAAACGGTGTACTCTTTCAAATGTATATGCACCAAGCTTAATTTCTTTCTCTATTCTCTCTTCTTTGCTTCTTTATCTAGTATTAATATTATGTTCTGCATGGTTTTTAAATCTCTAGTAACCAGTGCAATATCGTCTGCATACGCTATCAGTTGGGCTGAAGATTATTTAACTTATTATGATGGGTAAAATCGAAGGACGCAGAGGAATTGGTAGAAAGCAGGCCTCTTGGTTGAAGAATATCAGGGAGTAGACAGGAATGAGGAAAGCTGAGCAACTCTTGCAAGAGGAAGGCCAAAATTCTTAATTCAACTCATCACAGCCAAATTATCAGTGAATTATTTCAGCTACCAATGAAGGAACAAATACTGAAGACGACTTGGCCTGAAGACCTGGTTACATAGGTGAAATTAGTGGATTAACGCTGGACGGTACTCAAATCCAGTCAATATTGTCATAACATTTACTAATTACTTAATGAGCTGATTATGAATAGATTGTAAATATGCATTTAAAAATAAAAACAAAAAAATTTAGTGTTTAGCTATTTGTACAGTTAAAAATATTGATTGCAGGTGAAATAACGGAAAATAATACAGAAAATACTAAAAAATATACTAAAATCATGATGCAAATGTCACCATGGTTTACGTCCATTTTAAAGGATTTTCACATGCTTTAAAACTTTTTAAAAATAATTAAAATATATCACATAGACAAATGAGAATTGACTTTATGACTTTTATTACATTTGGGACAAATAACTCGTCTATATATGTTACAAAATAACCAAAACGGTCGGTAGACTATTTAATTTTCTTTAAAATTCTAGGTTTCAGAAAAATACAGTGCTTATTAACATTTAATACGAATTTATGGTGTGGGAGTGATTAAGCATCCTAAAGAAAGAAGGCTTTTTTCTTCAATGAGGGTTATAATTACGTTTTTTGTCGATTAATTACTTGTGATTAATTACTTAATCTAACAACACACCATTAACTCTGCATACTTGTATATAAACAAGGGAATTAGATAAAAGATATTTTCTACAAAATTCTCTATACCTAATAGTTTTATATACCTATTTGAGTGTAGCCTTAATTTACTATGTGCGTCGAATCACCAATAGCGCAGTTATTGTCAAGCGTCCCGTCTAATATCGTCTTTCAGCAAATATAGGAAGCAAAAATAAAAGCAAAAATAAAAAAAAAAACATATTACTAAGAAATGTGACCTGGCCTCGGGCGCAGTAATAAGACCTGTTTTCCTTGGAGCGTTCTCTTGAATACAAATCGTCGGAGGCCATTTCATTTCATTCAAAACGTCCCTTGCCGATAAAGGAGATCCTTGCCGGTGCGAAAAGCATCTTACAAATTCTAGAAAGGGATATGAGCTGTTTATTGCATCACCACAGATTGAAATGTTGTATGGGAGATCAAATAATCGAAAATGGAGTTCTTCGGCGAAATTATTATAACCAATAGATGGATTTTAAATAATATGAGAAGTGACACAAAAAAACATATATAAAATTGTTACAAGTGTATTATATGGACACGGTATTGCGTAGAAGTGATATTTAACACTAGAAAGTCGAGCTTAGTATACCTACCTAGAAAGCCCGAAGTTATCATTTTGGCCCCAAGTTCCTAAATCAATAAAAACCAAGTTTAGAATTAACTATTTATTTGGGAATAAACAAAAAATAAAAATAAACAGTTTTAAGAAATTATATAAACTCTTGACGATAGAATTTGATTTAATTTTTTAGTTTCATTTTAAACATTTGGAACACCATACAGTTTTCAGTTTTTGGCATTTGCCACACATTGCCTTGTTACAGCCGTGGCACTCATTATAAGTATGATTTCCTTTACAAAACATTTTTAACTGACATTTTTTTCTTTTTTGGCTAGTAACAGTGCTGGTGGTTAGTAAATCCGGTGGTGCTGGGTATAGTACCAGATTTCGGGAGGCAAGGTATGGAGCCCGTAATTCTTCACACAGCTGAAGAATAAACTTACGACGACTGATTTTACTTCCAGTAACTTCTTTATAAATAATCCATCCATTTGTTACTCCTAAGTCAAGAATGTTATAAAACACGTGCATTGGCCATCGTCTTGAAGCAACTTTTGTAGTATAAAGACGCGCCATTTGGTCAACTACATCAACCCCGTATTTTGTTTTATTATAAAAACTTACTGTTTGAGGAAGTTTTTTTCCATCGACAGCAACATCCACTGAGTGATGTAATGAGCTCAACAAAAGCACATTTTTGTGATTCTTTCCTTGGTATGCAGTAAGTGTTATCTTTTCGTCGCTCTGGAATATATGGGTAACATATAATTCTCCATTTTTACTCTTTACGCTTAGAGGAACTTCATTTCTGTTGCGATTCTAAGTACCCACAAGACTTTTTGATTTTTTTTTGCAATGCCTTGACCAATTTTAACGATGTAAAGTAGTTATCTGTCGTAATATTTTTGCCCTTCCCCAGTTGATTTTCTATTAACCGCAAAACAACATGTTCACCAACACTTGTATCTTTCTTGCGTAGATGATCAGTGCCAGTATAAGGGTAACCATTTACAATATATTTTGATTCCACGCATGTCAAAAGCCAAAATTTTATGCCAAACTTATCCGGCTTATTTGATATGTACTGTGTGAACGGGCACCTGGCTTTAGAAGGCAGTAGTTGTTCGTCCACAGTAAGGTTTATTCCCGGTTTGTAACATGCACCATTATTTTCTATAAATCCATTCCAAACCGCAGAGGCTAGAGCAAATTTGTCGGTTTTCAATCGTTCAGATCTCGTTTGCTTTATGTCAAATCTGAGATATTTTATAATATCCTTGAATCTGTCTCGTGGTATAGTTTGCCTAAAAAACTGAGGACCCCATACTGTTGACCAGAAGCTGTTGGTTGGGAAATTTTTGGTGCCGTAGACTCCTCTTGCGTACATAATAGCAAGGACAGCCTCCAGTTCTTCCAAAGTTATAGTCCATGTGTCATTTTTCAAACATCGATGTGATTCTGCAATAGTGCATTCTTTTATATGACGTAACATGCTGTCGTTGATTAATAGATGCCAAGCACTTACCACACAATTGTTCCTCACGTTCCTTTTTGCATACGACGTAGGACCTAATTCCTCTCGATAAATGTTGTGCTGAGTGCGGCGTCCTGTAATGAGCAAACATTCAATGAATATGAAGATACTAAAAATCATAATCTTACCAGGTACTGATCCAGAATCAATAACTTTCCACGTTGTTCCGTCTTTCGATTGTTCGGTGTCTCCGATTAAAATAGTTTTTCCTTGTTGACCTCTTTTTCTCTTGTGACTTGGTTTAGATGCACTTGGATTCACGATAAAATTAGCTGACTCGTGCTGTTGAGTTGTAGAAGCAGTGTTTACATAAATTGGTGAGTCTTGTACAATAAAACTTTCTAACTGCTCTGAAGCATCAGAGTCACTTGAATCATTATTTTGGGGTGGTACGTATTGTTGATCGTCTGACTCATTATTTTCTGCAAATTCAGATTCACCTCCCGAAACATCTTTTTGTATTTTTCGTATTTCTTCAAGAAGTTCAAGCTCTGATAGTCCAAGACGAGACATCTTTACAGTCGTCTTGAATTTTCACAATTGAACGAATGTTTCAATATTCTAGAAACGAGAGTCAGCAGAACCTAATAAACCGCTCAATAAACAAAATCTTTCAAGGAACAAACAGTATGTAACAAAATACCTTCTAGGAATAAACGTACATAAACATAATTTTATCTATCCGACAGAAAGTTAAAAGAAATCGTCAAATTTCCGAGAAAACGATAATAATTAATACAGGGCCAGTTTGGCCCCTTCAGATTTCTATGGTAGGTTTGTTAGAAAATCCATTTAATAAATTTAGTAAACAATATTTTTTAGCGTTAAATAAGACTTTGTATCAAAATATTAAAAGTCATAAAATATGAAATTATTATTGTGTCAAATAAAAGAAATACAATAACTTCAAATCGCAACAGGGGCCAAATTGGCACCCTCCGACTTTCTAGTGTTAAGTAAAACAAATCAGTTTATGCCCAGTATGTGTACCCAGTATGCAATATATCTTCTCAGTGCAATAATTTTGACAAATGTTTCTTTATCATGTAGGACTTTTAATAAGGATTAGGCCATGCGACTCTTTTAATCTTTGCTATTCTTGAACCATGAACATCTTCTCTTACTACTGTTTCCTTTAATTTTTCCCTCCATCAACAACCTTAAAAGCTCGTAATGTCTTTCTCGGTACACCATGTCGTAGATTGCTTTTCTTAATAAAGTGTGAAAGTTGTCACATATATGTTTGAAGAACATATGATAACACGTCCACAGTAAAATAAATACAAAAGGTATTGCAGATTAAAACTTGTTCTTTCTCAGGTGCCATGTGAGTGCTTAAAGGTTCAACAACTTGAGACTCATCTGGACGTACACCATGATAATTATAATCTTTGTAAGGAGAGATAGTGTATAAAAAAGATAGTCTATGGAACTTTATGATTATTAACCAATCCTAAACTTTTTTGTCAGTCTTTGTTGCTCCTTAATTGTTAAACATTACTTATATTTCTTACGGTATAAATATCTACCACCATTGTGGCTCACAAAAAGCTCTGTTAGATTTGATACTTCGTGCACGAAATAAACTTCTTACTGTACTGTTATCTAAATCCAATAATCGCTTAAATCCTTTTTGTCTAATAAGAAAATTTAATTTGTCAGGAAATCCCCTGAGAACAATACATAACCAGTCTGTATAATTACTCAAAAACAGTCGGAGTTACATGTTCAGAATCTATTAAAATTAGGGCTACACCTTGAATCAGAAAGTTATTAGGAAAGTTTAATTAGCGTTTTAACACCAAATGACTTTATTTATGCTCCAATTAGAGATTCGGAATTGTTTTCTACCCCTTCTCATATATATGGTAGATCAGTTAAACTTTCAGGGTTGTTTACTAGATTTATTTTGATTATTTAGAGTTCTTGGGAATTTCTGCGAATAAAACGCAGTAGTAAATTTTATTGAGAAGTTTTCGGAACTTTGCCCCCGCTCGGAGTTGGAGCTAGTTAGGCTAAAGATAAATTTTATAAACGAAAGTGTCGAAAAATTTGGATTTTGCAATAAATATATTACTTATAAGTATAATTTTACATGGAAAACATGGTTTAGTATGTCTTTTTAATGTCAAAAAATCGATATATATTTAGATATTTTTTTTGTTATTTATACAAATACGAGGGTGGATTGATATAAAACTAGCCTTTAACAGAAAAAACAAGTCTTTTGGAATTAAATCGATTTATTCCTCAACATAGTCCCCTCTTAGCTCAATACACTTAGTAAGACAATGTTTTAATTTTTTTATCCCATCCGAATAGTACTTTTGCTCGAGCTCTTCAAAATATGCCGAAGATTCAGCGACGACTTCATCATTTGTTGCGAAACGGCTTCCTCCGAGCCATTGTTTTAGGTTTGAAAACAGGAAAAAATCGCTAGCGGCAAGATCTGGGGAATACGGTGGGTGTTCAAACAATTCATAGCCCAATTCGTGTAATTTTGCCACTGTCACGGCCGATCCGTGAGCCGGTGCATTGTCTTGGTGAAAGAGCACTTTTTTGCGTTCCAAACCGGGGCAATCGATTCAGTAATGCTCCGTAGTACTTACCATTGATTTTTTTTCCTTTTCTCAAGTAGTCGTTGTGGATTATGCTCTTCACATCCCAGAAAACCGTCGCCATCGCTTTGCCGGCCAAATGTGCACTCTTTGCCTTCTTCGGCGGCCCTTCGCCGCGTTTGCGCTACAGTTTCGACTGTTTTTGGTTTCCGGTGTGTAATAATGCAATAATAGTTTGTACGACACAATTTTTCAATATATTTACAAACAGAATATAGCATAATAAAGTTTAAAAATTTTCCAAAATTTGTTTCCAAATATTGTAGCAAAACGTGAAGTTAGTTAGTTATGACTAATTATTTGACACTGAATCTTTTCCAAAAAGTTTTCCTACACATGATGTTGTGGCTATACTATTGTTTAAGATACTCAAGGGCAACATATTTCAAGGCAAATCATCCTCGTAGACCTATTAGATTTATAGAGAAAAATATATACTTAAAAATATTTTCAATGTATCTTACAGACCCAACGACCCCCACTTTAGATGGTTAACAGCTAAAGAATTCAAAAGTGTTTATTATATCAACGAAATTTTCAAAACACTATTTTTTAAATTCCACTAAATTAAAGCAGCTGCAAAGAAATTTGTTTAAAGTTTAAATGAAATTAGTTTTTCATGTTTTGTTTATTTTATTCTGCTACTTGCAGAATCTATCAGTTTTTGGTCAGAGAAACTTTTTGGTAACTAACGAAATTTAGCGGAAAAGTTTTGACATTGACAAAAAAGCTGGAAATTACCAAACTGTGTACTCTAGCTAATATTTATGCTTTAACGCAAACTTCTGCATAGAGCAGCTACATTAAAAGTAGAACTAAATAAAACTATTAAACAGTCTAACTGAGTTTTACTTTTATATAAAACTCGCAGTGTGTTACAGATGAAAGGATTGAAAGTTGTTCATAATTCAGCAAATATTTTAAACTTTATACAATATAAAACAGATAGTTCACAGATAATATCTGATAATTTTAAAACGTATTTTATACAATCTTAGCGTGATATTCTTTCGATATTTTTAATATTATCAGATTTAATTGTGCCTGTATTCAGAGATCGTTCAGGAAGAACTACAAGAAACAATAATTGGTATTAAAGTCAACGAAGAGCTTATTAGTAATATCAGATAGGTGGATGTTACAATAGTAATTAAAGATTCTGTTGAAAAATTGCAGGTTTTAATGAATAAGAAGGTAAATAATAGTGAAGAGGGCGGACTAACTTTAAATATAAAAAAAAAGAAATTTATGACGTTTGCAAAGACGTAATAACAAGAGAAGGTATGAATTACATATATCTAGGTTAAATAATATGAGTAAGATATACCATTTTTTAAAGTAAAACACTTGGACGTCTCGATTTATACAAAGTGACGTCACTTGTATTTAAAATTTCCAGAACATCAACCTTAGAGTTAAAATTTTCCTAACACAGCTAATAATATGGAACTGCCCGATCTTTCATAGGCGTCAACATGGTGTAATAATCAGAAAAAATTTTTTCAATGACTATTCCAGGTGAGTTTTTGATCTAGGGTTACCCCCAGATATTTTACTTCCTTGGAATAGTCTAATATGATGCCATTCATAGTTGGAGCCTGTAAATTGTATTTACGTCTCCTTGTGAAAGGTATCAAAGTCGTTTTACTGGGGTTGACATTTAAACCCTCTTTCGAGCATCAACTTTTAATTTCGTTAAGAGCAGTTTGCATGGGACTAGATGTAGTCTGGTCATGCTTGCCTCTAATTGTAACAACTAAGTCATCTGCGTAACCTTGGGTTATAAAACCAGAATCATGCAACTTAGTGAGAAGGTCATCCACAACCAAAGACCACAGCAGGGGCGATAATACTCCTCCTTGAGGGCACCCCTTTACCGCTGTCACAGTCACAGATTCTCCTCCAATAGGTATTATCGAATGCTCCCTCTATGTCAATGAAAGCGCAAAGAGTTATTTCTTTTGCCACTATTGTCTTTTCAATTCTTTCGACTAGCGAATTCAGAGCATTTATAGTGGATTTGCCAGTCTGGTAGGCAAACTGATGTTTGTGAAATGGTTTCCTCGCTAATGTTTCGCTTCTTATGTAGTAATATACTAGTTTCTCCATTGTTTTAAGGAGAAAGGAGGTCAGGCATATACGACGATAAGACTTCGCTTCGTCTGTAGGACGTTTCCCCGCCTTTGTTATAAATACCACCTTTGCGTCTCTCCAAGTTTTTGGAATGTGACCTAACACCAGGCTTGCTATGAAAAGCCGCTGTAGTTGCGGCTGTATTTGCATGAAGCCTTTTTGGAGTAAAGCAGGAAATATTCCGTCCTTACTAGGGGATTTATTTTAAAAGGTTTAAAGCTTTTAACGGACCATTCGATTTTATTTTGTGTAAAGATTTTTTCCGCTAGTTGCCTGCTTTATCTGTTGAGGCCCCTTGGAGCTTCTGCCAGCTGCATACTTTGCGGTTCATGTTTTTGTATTTGTTGAGAGCCAGGAAAATGGGTCATTAACAGTTCTCTAATAGTTGCCGTTAGACTCTCAGTATAGTCACCATTCGGCTTTTTGATCAGTCCGATTTCATTTGTGTGGTCTTTTGAGAGAACCTTTTGGAGTCGTTGTGCGGGGGCTAATTCTGTTATCCCTTCGCACATTTTTCTCCACGAGTTTCTTTTTGATTTTCTTAGTTCTTTGTTGTACTCAGTAAGGGCATTTCTGTAGGAGTCACAAATACCTGTAGATTTTGCCCTATTGAAGAGTTGTCTGACCTTTTTTCTAAGTTTAGATAACTCTTTATTCCACCAGGGAACATCCCTAGTGGTTCTCTTGTGTTTTAGAGGACAGCTTGATTCATAGGCCTGTATTATGGCATTTTGAAGTTGCCATGAGGCTCGGTCTAGATTTTCTTCTTGTTGCCTAAAAATATAAACTCTGGTGATTAGTGCAATAACTTCTGTTTCACATAAAAGGAAAAAAAACCAGTGAATAAATTTAAAGACAATACTGTTTTTTATTCCTCGGTTAAAACAAAATTGCTTCATCAATTATCCGACAAATTTAAGATTGCATTAATCTAGGCCGGTTAAAAAACAGTTTAGTTATCGTTTTAGTAACTAAATATTTAGCACTTGTTGAAACACGACTCAATGAATATTATTTACACAGAAACAAAGCAAGAAAGTAATTTTCGCTTCATAATCCTCCAACAACCGAAGCAGCTGTCTCCAAAATATTATCGGCGACACAAGCTACACCAGCTGAACAATTAGTATGCCTTCGCATGGTTATAGCAATTTTAAACGGAGCAATAATTATCCTTTTAGAGACATTCTTGTTAACATTACTTGAAGTCGTATAGATTTGCGAGCACTTTACGAGTGCCCGATTGCGTTTTAATGATTATGTATTATTGTACAACGTCCTGGGGGATCTTTAACGAGATTCCTAAAATAGCTTTTTCATTATGGTTATAACCTCAATAAGGTTGAGTTTATGAGAGTTTGTTTAGTTCTCTAAGGGAGTGGCCTGGCTGTAAACATTGGGTAATTATTTAGAAAGTATAAAAAACTTTCTTAAATTTTAATTTAGAGCTGAAAGTTTTTATATTATGAAACTTATAAGGTCAAAGAAGTAAAAATTAGAGCAATATCCACAAATTGTGAAACTGGATTCCATTTTTAAAACTCAGCATGCAATATTTAGAAAAAAAATCGTTTCAATAAACCAGAATGGAGAAAGAAACAGCCATTTTAATTAGATATAAATCAATAGAAGATAAAATAGTGTTTACAAAAGCAGACAAAGGTAACACTACTATTGTTATAGATAAAATAGAATATAATAACAAAACAATAGAATTTTTAAATAATCAAAATATTGAACAAAACATTACACAAAGACCCTAAAGAAAAGTATCAAAAACAAATTAAGCTAGCGTTAGAAAATTCAAAATCAATAGTAAATCCAACAGAACAGAAATACCTTAATGTCATAAACCCACAGCCTCCTAAATTATACTCTTTCATTAAACTCAACAAACCGGATCACCCAATAAGATCTTTGATTTCTTTTTATACAGCTCCGTCATATAAACTTAAAAAAAAACTATTAGATATTATTTTAGAATACACTAAATTTTCACCTAAATTTACCATAAAAAAAATGAAACTAATTAATAAAATACAACATTTTCATTTACCTAACACTCCAGATTAATTTCATTTGACGTAAAAAATCTTTTTCCTAGATTTCCTCCTACAGAAACTTTTATTCTAGTAAAAAACTTTTTAGAACATAATATTACAAATCCAATCATTACATCTGAACTTTTATATCTTCTTGAAATTTGCATAAACCAGGACTACTTTGAATAATATAATTCTTACAATCCTGTAAGCCCATTTCTATCAGATATTTTTATGGATCATTTAGAGACAAAGATTTCAAAACATCCCATACTCAAACAGTTTTTATATTGGTGGAGATACGTAGACGATGTACTGGTATGTTTCACAGGAACTAACAGCAACTCGACCAATTTTTATCGTATATTAATTCACTTCATAGTCATATTGAATTTACAATAGAAACAGAACAAAATCAATCCACAAATTTTTTAGATTTAAAAATTATCAGACTTCAAAACAAACATGACTTCTCCATATTTCATAAACCTACCCATACTGACACGACTATACACAATTCATCATCCCATCCCACACAACATAAACTAGCAGCCTATCATAGTATGTTACATAAATTAACAGAAATTCCGATGTCAAAATACAACTTTGAGACAGAATTAAATATCATTAAGCAAATAGCAGTACACAACGGACACAACGAACAACAAATATTAAAATTTTAAATTAAAAACTACACAAGAAAGCCCTAAAATTAACATTTCCACCACCAGAGAAAAAACCCAGTACCTTCTGCTCGATTACATATATACAGGCAAAATATCAAAAAAAAAAATAGCCAAAAACATAAAAAAGAAAGGAATAACACCAGCTTTCAGAACAAACAACAACTTAGGCAAATATATTAAAAACAACAAAAGCCAAAATAAAAAGCACTTACAAGTGGTATATACAAACTTAAATGTAGCTACTGCCCAAAAACTTACATCGGTCAAATTGGTAGAAATTTTAATAAACGAATAGCAGAACATAAAAGACTTTTAATAATAGAAAAACAGATTCTACATAAGCACTTCACTTTCTAGATCATAATCATTCTTTTAATGCCGAATTTCAAATTCTTCACATTCAAAATAAAGGCCTTAAGCTATCTTTGTTAGAATCTATGGAAATTAACAAATTAAAAACACAGACATTCTAAATGATCAACTTGAGACAAACAGTTCTCCCTTCCTTAACTGATTTCGTTAAAGACTATAAAGTGTAAACGCATACCAAAAATAGATCATTTGAGAAAGGCACTCTGCCGAAAGAGCTGTAGTGATAGGATTTTATAATAAATTTTGTGGAAATTTTGAAAACAATGCTTTCAGGGTTTTGTATTGTTACATAAAATAAATTTCCATCAAGTAACGGTCGAATCCATCAATTAAATCCATTAATTTGTAATCTCACATTGATAATAACTGCCTAACTACACATTTTACCTATTCAATGATAATGAATATCATTACTTTAATTACGAGGTTATGTACCTTCTGGTAGAATTGTATCAGTTGCTAAATTCTGGTGCAATAAATTGAGGCTATGAATGCAATAACGGACTAACCCCAATATTAATCAGTGTTAGAAAATGGGTTTGAAAAAAAGTGAAAATTAGGAGATACAGTATAATCTTGTTTAAGAATATTTTTTAGTTTGAATAAATGAAAGTAAATATTACTTATTTGATAAATTTGATATGAATTCCCCTACATATGGACCCAACAGAAACCTACCCAGAGAGAGTCTGACTAAGTTACGGCTTCGGCTACACCTGTCAATACGTGCTCAACACAAGAAAAGAAATTCAAAATCAATTTATTAGAAGAAGACTCAATAAAAGACCTATATAAGCGAAGATTGGACCAAAAGCTAGAAGAGTTTCGGTATGAATCAATAGAACAAACATACGAACACATAAAAACCTGCATGAAGACAGCAGCCCTAGAAGCTCTTGGAGAAGTGGACCAAAAATACACCCACCAAACTGTCCATCTGGCTTTTGTTGATCTTAAGAAGGCATATGACTCAATACCTAGAACCAAGCTATGGGAAGCAATGGAAGACATCGAAGTTCCACGAAGATTAATAAACGCGGTAAAAGCACTCTACAAGAATAACGAAGTAGCTATCAAAACGGGCAATAGAATATGCAGTCCATTTAAGACGACAAAGGGACTACTACAGGGTTGCTCCACATCCCCCACCCTGTTCAAAATATTCCTGGAAAAAACCCTGAAACCATGGAAAAGAAAGTGCGAAGGAATGGGTATACCAGTAAGGAACGAATATCTATATACGCTAAGTTTTGCCGACGACCAAATAGTGATCGCACAAGACAAGGATGACCTCAGTTTTATGATGAGAAAACTGGAGCAGGAATATACAAAGAATGGGATGAAAATAAACCTAAAGAAAACTGAATACCTAACAACGGAGAATACGGAAATAAAACAGCTGGAAATAGACGAAGGTAAACAAATCAAAGGAACAGACAAGTACAAGTATTTAGGCTTCATAATATCAAACAAAGGAACAACGGAGGAAGATATAAAAAATAGACTAGGACAAACAAGAGACTGGATACGAAAATTGAACCCGGTACTATGGGATAAGAACATCAGCATGAAAACAAAGAAAAAAATATATAATACCATGACAACAAGTATCCTCACTTATGGGTGTGAAAATTGGACAATAAATAAGAAAACCAAAAACAAAATAAGAGCAACAGAGATGGAATTTCTAAGGAGAAGCTGCAGAGTAACAAGAAGAGATAGAATAAATAACATGGAGATTAAGAGGAGAATGGGAATGAACTCCGACATAATAGACTACATCAAACAGAAGAGGTTAAAATGGTACGGACATGTCAGAAGAGCAGACCAAAATCGGTGGATAAATAAAATAACAGAATGGAGCCCGATAGGAACAAGAAAGAGAGGCAGACCCCGAAGCTCTTTCGCAGATGAAGTGGACGAAGCAATGAGTAGAAGAAACCTACAGGAAGGGGACTGGCTAAACAGGAAAAATTGGAGAAAACGGTTGAGTGAAGGAATACAGTTAAAAACCGTGGAAATCCTTGTATATATTATTGTGATATTTAAAGTCTTGGTGCGCCAAGCAATAATTAGCTAATTAATTTTTTTGATTAATTAAAATTATTTAAATGATATGATTATGACTCTATCACAATTTTTAATTCTTTTATCTCAGGGTTAAATTCGTGCTTCAATATCTATGCTATTACATGTGAAAGGTAAGGTCCAGAGAATACCGGAATAATAAAAAACACATATGATCTAACACTATATATTGAAATAAAAATAATGAAATAATTCACACTCAAAAGTTTTCAATAAACAAATCTCATATAAGGATTCTCAAAATTTTGTTCTCCGTACGTGAACAATCAAAATTAATGGTACAAACAACATTCATTGAAAACTCAAAATCCCAAACTATTCTAACTCTCCTAATCAAAATATTTATATCCTTTCTAAATTACGTGTAAAATTGTGTTATCAATAAAAGAAAAAAAAACTGCAGAAAACAAAAATATCTCTCTCTGATGATGAGTGGTCCAAATCCTTGTTCCTTGTAGACTGTATTATCTCCTCTCAACCGCACCCTATGTAATCAGCAATGTTACAACAGATTGTTGCAAGTATATCGTCCTTAATGATCTCCTTCAAAAGCAACAATCATTCAAATTATGATAACCTTTCTCCTCTCGATAAACTGAATCTCTCGTTGGCCCGAGTGAAAAATTGACTCTTGGAATATCTTCTCTTTACGATAAACTGAATCTCTCGTTGGCCTGAACAGTGACTCTTGGAATATAAGTAGGAAAATATGACTTACAATATTTTGCTGCTTCAGCTTCTGTCAGATACACTAACTCCACAAAAACTCACTAACATTCAACACTATTGCTTGCTACATCTCGGGAACAGCCAGAGAACCATCACTGTTTGTCTTACAGACTTGGAAACCAACTGATTCTCCCTTCTCTCTCCTCCATCTCGCTAAACTTTTTCCTACATACTTATCCCACCTTTTTCAATCTCCGCCAATCAAAACTCGTCACAATTCCCCCATTTTTTCATTTCGATAACAAACAAAATTTTACCTATAATTATAAAATTTCCTAAAACTTATTTACAAATAATATTTTCTATAATTCTTAAAACTAACAAAAACCTCTTTCTAAAATCTCTTCTATTTGTCTCTAATCACTGCACTAATGTGGTTCAATTGTCTTTGGATTTCACTTAAAATTATGCGGGTCACTCAAGTATAACAAAGAAATAATTTATGCAAAGCTTACATTTTGTTTAGTACAGGTAATCCAAGAATTGAATAACTTTCCTTCTTAGAAATGTTTGTTGGATATTATCCTACTTATCTGAATTATTTTAATGTTTTTGAACTTTGAAATATTTTTCAACAAACCAATATTTTTCTCGATTTTACATATCATAACAATATATATATATATATATATATATATATATATATATATATATATATATATATATATATATATATATATATATATATATATATATATATATATATATATACATTTGATCAAAAATTTTGGAGAAACACCCATATTCGATTTTTTAATGTGGCTTAGTCCACTTTGCAATTAAAATATTTTTAGTTAGTAAGTGGGTTATCCCACAAAATAATACACTGATATTGCATCAAAGACTTTAATATCACAGAATCTGTATAAAAACAATAGAAGTTAGAATGTCTAATCCTCTTAGTCGTCAAATGGGCCAATTACTTCACCTCCGGCTGCTTGAGCTGAAGATCTCAGGTTTTTATAAAATAAGTGGTACCAATTACATTAACTGAAGAAAGTCTTTATTAGCTTCATTAATGTTATTACCATTTGGATACAGAAGTGGCAATTTCATTGTATTCTTGGGCACAGATTTCCTTTTATTAAGATCCACTGTTTCAAAATAAACATCAGTATTGTTCGAATACTTTCTATTGGAACATCATATTGAAGAGTATTGGGAAAGTCTTTCCCAAACCTTAACCATTACATTTTAAGTCTCTCTACCTTGGTTTTTAATTTAGAAACTTTTCTGTTGGTTATAATACTTTTGATGCAATTTCGTAGAAAAAAATTTGATGTGTCCATGTTTATTACTGTGAACGGTTTTTTCTTTCTAGCGTGCTTTATCACTGTATGCCAGTCTTGGTGTATAAATATATGTGGATGGAATTCTTTTTCTTTTTCTATTATACCAAAATCTTGGTCAGATGGCAAGTAAGAATGACCACTTACCAGAAACTTGTGGTCTATTTCTTCTACCGTAAAATCTGAAGAATATTACAATTCTGATCGCCACATTGATCAGAATACATAAGTCATTTCGATTTTACATAACATAAATGAGTTGTTAGTTCCCATTTCATGAATATTGAAGCAGTAGGTCCATAATTGATTGTGAAATTGTGAATTAAGAATGATGTCTTACTGTCAGCAGCACAATGGACTAACCGCGCATGGTCCACTTTGCTTCTCTAAGATCCTATCAAATATGGACTTGCAAAACTACGTTAGTGCAGCCATATACTAACATAGTAATAAATAGAAAAATATGGATTGATCCACTATGCAGCTAATAGATTTCAACTAGACAGTTAATATTTTACAATAAAATAAGTTTTGAATTTTTGTGGGTTGGTCCGTTATTGCACTCATAGCCTCAATTCATAATAGGTACCAATTATATTTATGGAAACATCTAGGTACAAAGATCCAAGCTATAAACTATCAGGCAATGACATTTTTGATGAATTGTACTTTTATTTATGAGTTTATGAATTGGGGTTGGACTCTTTTGAGTTTGCATTCGAATATTTACCTCAATAAAGAACCCTAAATCAGTACTTCAAGTGTACTTGTTTATTAGGTTTCAATAAATTATTTATTCCATTACTTTGAATTATTTCACATCGTCGATTGGGAAGTTTGGACATAGTGCTATTAAATTTTAATTTGAATAATATTATATTTGATTTAATACAAAAGTATATTAAAGGAAGCCAAAGAATTAACATTCCTACTGAATGACATACTATTCAGTTAAAATTCCCGAAAGCTCCAATATATATTAACACATAAGATGCGATTACAATATCAAAGAAAAGAAAACCAAATAAACATGTAAGTTTATTTGGTTTTGGAGTAATGGAGGTCTTTTGCTACACATAAGAATGCTGCATCTAATAAATCAGTGTCGCTTGTAATTCAAAATACATGAAACGTGCCAAACGGCACAAGTTTCATCGTTGTTAAATCAAGTCGACCGTAAAAATGGCGAAAATCATAGAGGTATCAGTGTATTCAATGTAATTTATAAATAATATTATTATTATTATATAACAAATAAGGACAGAAAAGCGAGATCCTATTATGCCCAAAAAGGAAAAATAAAAAAATGTACTTATAAAACTAATACCAATTATAAAGTTAAGACAAGATAAACAATTAAGTTTATCATACAAAGACTGAATTGTGAAACCATAAATAAATAAATAATCATCATCAGTGGTGCTACAGCTCTAGTTGAGCCTTGACCTTCCCCAGTCTATTTCGCCAGTCGTTTCTGTTCATCGCCAACCGTTGCCCATTTGCCGCGCCGATTTTCCTTGCGTCCTCGTCCACACCGTCCCTCCATCTCAGTCGTGGTCTGCCTCTACTCCTACTTCCCACTGGGACCGATAATAGAGTTCGTCTGGGTGGGTAATTTTCATTTGCTCTTGACACATGTCCAGCCCATCTAAGCCTACCTATTTTTATGAAGGATATTACATCTCTACCATTTACTATTTTTTTATACTTCTCGTACAATTCGAAATTATATCGCCTTCTCCAAATACCATTCTCACAGAATGCGCCCATTATTCTTCTTAGTATCTTCCTTTCGAAGACGAGCAGAAGATTTGCGTCTGTTTTGGAGATGGTCCATGTTTCTGACCCATATGTCAGCACTGGTACGATGAGTGTTCTATATATTATTAGTTTGGTTTTCTGGCTTAAATTTCTGTTTTTTAGCTGCTTGCTTAGTCCAAAATAACATTTGTTTGCTAGCAGTACCCTCCGTTTTACTTCTTCAGATGTGTCATTATCGTTTGTTATGAGAGAACCCAAATATGTAAACTTATTTACTACCTCAAAATTATATTGGTCTATACTGAAGTTTTCTTCGGCGTTTCTAGCTCTATCTCTGTTATTTGGAATAGATGCTAACATTTTGGTTTTTTCCTCGTTTATTTTAAGGCCCATATTTTGTGCGGCTGTCAAGAAGGTGGAAGTCATCTCTTTAAGTCCTCGTGTAGTACGTGCGATCAAATCCAGATCGTCAGCGTAAGCCATAATCTGCGTTGATTTATTAAAGATTGTTCCCCTATTGTGTAACTCGGCATCTCTTATAGTCTTTTCTAACGCTATATTAAAGAGAAGGCACGCCAGCGCGTCTCCCAGCCGTAACCCTGCATATGTTTCAAACGCTTGTGACATACCGCCTTGTATTTGCACTCTGCAGATTACTTTACTCATAGTTGTTTTTACGAGCCTTATTAATTTATGGGGAATGTTAAGTTCATTCATGGCTTCGTATAATTTACCTCTAAGGACGCTATCATACGCTGACTTAAAGTCCACAAAGAGATGGAACGTGTCAATATTAAATTCATTGGTTTTTTCTAAGATTTGACGTAGCACAAAAATCTGGTCAATTGTTGACCTACCTGGCCTAAAACCGCTTTGATACTCACCAAGGATTTCTTCCACGTACGTACTTAAACGGCTGTACAGGGTGTTGGAGAATATTTTGTACATTGTATTCAGAAGAGTTATACCCCTATAATTTTTACATTCCAACAAATCTCCCTTTTTGTGCAGTGGACACATGATTCCAGTGCACCATTCCTCTGGCATTTGTTCTTCTTCCCAGACTTTGACTATTATGTTGTGAATTTGGTGCATAATGCTGTTACCTCCATGTTTGATGAGCTCTGCGGGGATACAATCCACTCCTGGGGACTTGCTATTTTTTAGTCGTGTGATTGCGTCTTTCACTTCAAATATTGAGGGAGGTTCTACGTGAGTGTTATTTCTTGGTTTTTGAGGTGACGCATCATTTTCCACTTCGGTACCAAGTAGTTCTTTGAAGTGCTCAACCCATCTGCTTTGTACTGCGTCAGCGGTACTGACTATATGTCCATTTTTGTCTCTACACATCGTCAGCCGTGGTTTAAATTCTTTTCTTGTCTTATTTTGGATATTATAGAACTTTCTAGTTTCATTTTTCCCCTTTAATGATTGAAGCTCTTGCATAATCTGGTTTTCGAAGGTCCGCTTTTTCCTTCGATGTATGCGTTTTTCCTCCTTCCTAAGATCTTTGTACATTTGCAATAAATAAATAATGCTGTCCGAAAATATCCCAATCCTATAAATAAAATAAAGCGCTATCAAGTTTATTTTTAAAGATGTTAACACTAGTTGCCGATATGGTGTCTTGATTCAAATTGTTCCAAATATTAAAGATTCTATTTGACAAGAAGTTCACGCTGGACCTTGCACTAGTTTGTTTCCTCTTTAATTTGTATCGATGGCCTCTTAATCTTTCGTCTTGATTCAAAGTGAATATCGTGTTTAGGTTCCTAAAATTGTGGTTTAAAATACGGAAGGACATAAATAGGTCACCTCGAAGACGTCGCTACTCAAATATCGTGAGATGAGCCATGGATAGTCTATCTTCATGATTAAGTCTTACACAGTCTTGTGGCTTTCCGCTGAACATTTTCAAGTAGGATTTTATCGCGACTGAGATCTGGATTCCACATTGGTCCGGCAAACTCAAGAATAGGTCTAACGTATGTTGAGTAAAGTTTACTAATAGAGGTTAGGGATATACGTGTAAAACATTTACGGATCAAAAACAATTTACACCCACCAGTTTGCACGTTTAAACACCGACAATATTTGAGCAGACCAATTTAAGTCACTATTAGTAATTACTCCGATATCGCTGTGGGAGGTTACTGAGTTTAAGGGATGTCTATTAATAAAGTACGGCAGTGATGGTTATTTTTGCTGACATGTAAAACAACGCATTTTTCAATGTTAAGCGGAAGTAACCATTCTGAGAACCATTTGAATATTGCGTCAATATCTTGTTGGAGAACATGTTGGTTGATAGTTGGATTCACGTATAATTTCGTGTCATCAGCATAGATGGGAACCTTACTGGATACAATGAGCCTAAGATCACTAGTGTAGACACAAAAAAGTAGCGGTCCAAGTACTGATCCTTGTGGGACTCCACTCTTGACTGGCTTATCTAGGGATTAGTATTTCCCAACACGAACCCTGAAGTATCGGTCCAATAGAAAATCTTGAATCCAAATGTTTAACTTTCCGCGGATACCATAGTGATCCAATTTAGTTAGTAATCGACGTTTTGGAACTCAGTCGAAAGCTTTGGAGAAGTCTAAGTAGACTACATCGACAGGATGAAGATTGTTTAAAGATAGTGACCAACCAGATACACAATGAAGTAAGTTTGTGATTCTTGAACGACCTTTGATAAAGCCATGCTGTTGGTGAGGGATGACATTTTCTTGAAGAAGACATATAGTCCTAAATTCTTAACAATAAAAATATTGCAGAAATATTTTCTCAGACCATCAAAACATAAACTTGCTTTTGGCAACAATGTACGGACAAAACTACCCATAGTGCTTACGGGCCTATCACAGACATGTGGTTACATGTTACTCTCTCGGACATACAAGTCTCTCTCCAACATAAACTGAGGGGTGTGTGTGAGCGTGAATAACATGCGGAGGCCACAGGACTACCTGGGGTTTATAAATATTGCTGACAGTAATTTCGCCAATTTGTATAGTAACCGTATAAATGTTATTTATGTCTGATGTAAAACATATGGGTGCATTTTCTATTTTGTTTCGGACATAAGTTGACACTCCATAAGCTGGATGGTAAGTTGCACCCAATTCTTCCTCTAGCGAGAATTTGTTCTTCGTTTTTTACATATGTTTCCTGAATTGCGACCACGTAGATATTATTTTCAATGAGTTAATAGTAAAATATAATTAACTTATGTATTTAAAGAATTTAATCTACTACACAACACGTAATGATAATTTACAAAATTATAATACAATTCTTATATTGTAAACATTTTTTGAAAAATTCGGTAAATTTTTTTATTGTTGATGTGTAACAAAAACGTCGCTAGCACTTTTCACTCGGTTTTATTCATTTATTCATTTGATTCTGTGCCTCACACAAAACATTTTTTAAAACACTAAAATGGGAAACTATGGAAAAAGGCTTAAAATTATTTATATCCAATAAAGTTTCCGACCCGGAAGTCAGTATATTTTCAGTCGACCACTACGAATGTCGTAAAGTTGCGAGAATTGCTAAAACGCTAAAACTAAATTTTTCGAATATAAATGCATGACTTGACCAAATTCTCCGAAAGGTTGTTGCTCGGACAAAGAAAAAGTTTTAAAAGTTTGTGCTGATTTTTTCTCAATTTTTTGAGGTTTTGAATAATGTTCCATTTAAAATGATATTGTGTAGATTATAACCCAGGGAAATATGCAAAAATTTAGTCTTGTTTTAACAGTCACCATTAGTACTACCCGACAATGAATTTAGGTCCCAATTTTATCAAAAAGTTGAAAAAACTTGGTTAGTTCATTAAAAAATCTGTAAACTAAATTTTTCTATATCAACCATACTTTCAAGCATTACCTCTTCTTTTGATAAAGTATAAACAATTGATAGCTTAAGTTTGTAGTAAAGACAAAAATGTGAAATACCAATACGATACGAATTTGCACCATTCTTTGATAAATAAACCTATTTCTGATGTTACTATACATCCAAAGTAATACCCTAATTGACCTATAATAAAAATTAAAGGTACTTTGCTATATAATAACGTATATCTTGGTAGATCTGAACCTTTTTTTCACAGTTATTCAACTAAAAACTGGTGTAATATTTTATTTTGAGAATCACCCTAAACGAAAGTAATTTCAAATGATTTCAAATTTTAAATACAAGTGCTAAGAAAGCTGTAAAACCATAATTCAAGTATCTTAATGGCACACGTTTCCAAGAAAGTGGAGATAAAATAAAATCTGGTGGAAAATTCGCAGATTCGAGATTTTTTCTCGAAGCACAACCCCGAAAAGCCACTGATGCATTACAAGAAATAAATCTCCCCCAAAGAGAGCGGTGTCCATTGTCTTTTAGACTTTCTCCAGTGAAATACTGAAATTACAAGTGTAATCAATCATTTTCTGAAGGATTATAGAGTTCCATCAAGTTAACCGGGCGACTGAACTGATTATATTCTTGCAATTTCGTGGGTTATTTTTCCGGATTTTGCTCCAAGGGACCACTGGCGTAGTATTCCTAGATTAGTTCTACATCAATCTTCGTAATAATATATTAACTGTAACGTTAATATCAATTAAATTGTAATGAAAAAATTGTGTGCGGTAGTATGTAATACACAAACAATTGTTTTCAGTGGAATATTATAAAAATGGATCAAATGATTAAGAACGCTAGGATATATGAATTATTAATAATAAAAAAAGGTGTGCTGGGATAAACAACTAAAGGGTGTGGAATCAAAACTCGCCTTCTCCGAAATATTCGTTTGTCAGCGAACGCTAAAAACTTGTTAAAGACAAGCCATTCCAGTTATCACGCGGATTTAAGTTTCATATTATACAATTTGACCTTAGAAATTAGTATTACATAATAAACAAAATCAAACATTCGTGGATATTAAAAAAATTGGTTTTTTTTTTGGAGAAAGCAAGTTTTAAAGCAAACTGTTGGAGAAAGCAAGTTTTGAAACAAACTCCTTTGGAGTCGGTTGAACTTTGGGCATATTCTTGAATTTGCCACATGCCCAGTCACGTTGCAGTTGAGGCATCTGGTTGTTTCTTCCTTGCATTCTAGCGCTATTTAACCCTCGTTGCCACATCGGAAGCAACATCCTCTTCTGTTCTGCCCCTTACAGTGTTTATGTCCAAAGGCGAAACAACTCAGGCATCTCGGTATTTCTACCCTTGATTCTATTACTTAGCAGTATGTGTAGTCTACCTTTATTTTTTTCATTTTATCGCCCCTACTCATCTTCCCTCTTACTTCACCTCTTGTCTCGGTTTACATTTTTATGATGCCACAGGCCCGCTCTTTGCCAGCTGCTTCCTCTGTGGCCTTTTGCATTTTCTCTTTCATTGTTTTGGGTAGGACTTCCTGTACCAAGATTGTTCTCTTTACGATGCCTCCTTTTGACCCGTACGTCATATCAGACAGGAGTTTCTTTACTTCCTCCGCCATTTCCTGTCCTCCGTCTAATTCCAGTGATATTCCTTGGTCTCTAGTCTGTCTGATCCTTTTTATCTTAATTTCTTTTGGTGAGTTTCTTTTTACTTTCTTTGGTTTTTCTTATGATTACTACTCCATTTTGTTCTTTGTGCTCGGTGTTGATGTTGACTCACCTTCTTATTGTTTTTGTACCTAGAAGCGTGATCGTTACATCCCTTCCTCTTGTAGCCCACTCCAGAATTCTCCTCAATGTGTTAACTTCCAGTGCTGCTGACGTGTGGATTCCCACGTTTTCTCTTCCTAGCTCCTCCACCTTCTGTACCAGTTTTCTGCATGTTTTCAGAAACTTCACTGGCACAAGTTCTTCCTTTTTGTTAAGGAGGAGTGTGAATTCATACTTCTCCTTGTGGATCCACGTTTCAGCTTTATGAGCAGATATCGCGACTCTCGTAGTTCCCAGGCCACCCTCCTCGTCCACCTCCGCTGGAGCATCTGACAGCTGCGGAAACATAAGTTTGGTCTTTTGCATGGCTTTGTTGTCCTCATCGTGTTCTCTACCTATGGGAATAAAAGTAAATGGCCGACCAGTCAATCAGATACGGTTTGCCGACGACAATATTTTATTAGCGGAATGTCTTGAGGATTTACAACAAATGGTTGACAGAGTGGTAGAAGTCAGTAAAGAAAACCGACTGTACCTAAACACAAAATTATGGTAACACACAAAAGACACAATTTATGGTAATTACAAAACCCCAACAGCGCCAAGAAAACATAACAATACATGAAAAACAAATTAAAAAAGTTGAAAACTATAAATATCTGGGTTACAATAATTAACGAAAATAATACGTACACAGAAGAGATTAAGGCAACAATAAACTGAAAAAAGTACTCTGTAGCAGGGTCATTTTAATTTATTTAAAGGTAAAACTTCTGAGATGCTACGTGTTCTCCGTATTACTTTATGAGTTGGAGGATTGGATATTAAAAAAAGATATTTCGGACAGATAAGGAGCCTTCGAGTTATGGGTGTACAGATGGATATTAAGAATAAGTTGCGTGGATAAAGTCACAAATGTCGAGGTGTTGAGAAGAATGGAAAAAGATAAAGAGGTTTTAAATACAATTAAAGTCAGAAAACTGCAATATCTGGGACATGTCATGAGGGGCGAGCGTTATAACTTGTTGCAATTAATAATGCAAGAAAGAATACAGGGTAGAAGGAGTCGTGGGAGAAGACGTATCTCCTGGTTAATTAATTTGAGACCTTGGTTTAACTGCACTTCTGCTGACCTCTTTAGAGTAGCGGTATCAAAAGTGCGAATTATCATGCTGGTTGCCAACCTTCTTAGAGGAGATGCCACAAGTAGAAGAAGAAGATGATCAATCCATTCTTACACTTCTTTGATAATTATTTCTAAGTGCATATCTTGTTCAAAAGTTTATGTAACATTTTTAATAATTGCTCAGTATCTGTTTTTATTAGGTCAATGTATTGTTTCATAGCTTTAGTGGTTTTGCTATGTCTTCTACTGTAACGAATTATTTTGCCTACCACATAGGGTATTATTATGGGGGTTAAAAATTGGGGTCCGAAACTATTGGAAGTTGAGATAGATCAAGCAAAATAAACGATACCAATTAATACCAACTTCATTATTAATTAACTAATAAATTTTGGAATTTGTTGCTATAAACACGTTTATCTACTTCTCTGGTTTATAGTCTATAGAAGACGAATATATGGTTCGACTGAGATAGTTATCTTGCATAAATCTACATATTTTGCTTAGTATGTGCCAAATCTATACTATAATTCCACTATTTGGATGAGTGATTTCGTCCTTTGAAGGCGGAGAAGTAGGGAAAGACGTATGAAAATTCAGTGGCCTACACTTACTTTTATTTCAATGTTAATTATATATCTTAAATATTATTTGTTCGAAATAGGCCACAATATATTTGTTTACAGTTTTTACTGACGTTATGATTTATATCTAAAGACTGTTTTTAAATATATACATTATAGTTATATTTATTTTATTTGTTTATTATTATTACGTATATATATCTCATTTATATAATCTTATATTATTTATTTTCTTTATTTTTTTTTAACTTTAAAAACGGTCTCTGAAATAGAGATCGAAACGTCATTAAACTAATCATGTAAATAGATATATTAAGGCTTATTTCAATCATTCTATCCAAAAATATAGAATGCTGCGAGCAAAAAGCTATAGAAACGTAAATATATCTTATCATTTGTATATTTAAAAACGGTCTCTTTATATAGAGATTGAAACGTCAGTAAATTAAACATTTAAATAAATATATTGTGGTTTATTCCTAACATAATTTCTAAAAATATACCTTACTCCTACATCATCTGTTAACACCAATCTCCTCAAGACACTTCCTCCTAAGTTAAGTAATAAGGGATAGTTTGAACTATGAATCACCAATCACTATATAGTAATTCTTGTGCCGGAATGTAAGTAGTCTTTTGTTTATTTCTAATGTATCACAATTCAACAAACTTTTTCTCTTACCAATTTGTGGGTTGTTAGTCTGTCTGCTAATGCAATTTATGCATATTAAATAACACAGACATGTAATATTGGCATAATTACTAAAACTTTTTTGATCTATACATTTTTGATCTATATCCTTATAAGACAGCACCCTAATATGGGCTTTTTATAATTTCAGCATTTGATTTACTTTGTACCACCGACCTGATGATGCTTTGCAAATTTTAGAAAGCGAAACCGGTCGTCTGAGGTAGTAAAATTAAACTGATTGTGAGTAAGTCTAATTATTTCTTTTTTACCTTTTTAACATGGACTCACGTAAGCAACACATTCATGATTCTTTGATTACAATTTAAAAAAAAAATAAACAAATTCTTTACATTTTATTGATATAAAAAATTGTATTAAATGTCACGCTACTGATAAAAATTTCTCGTATCTTAAGTCTTCCTAAAGCACTTTTATCCTTTTGGAATTACAGCCGAGATGAGAGTTATGGCGACCTTTGTTTGAATTTCTCATTAATATTAACGTAATCATAATGCCTTTTGCAACAAGTAGTCGAGAATGGTAAATTGGATTCGGCTTCTTGCAGGAAAATTAATTTCGTCTATGGCTAAAAAATTACAGAAGTGGAATGTGCATAACCAAAGAATTAATTATCTTTGTAAAAATCTATTTTATAGTTCACTAAACAATTTTCTTAACGGAAGCTTATATTGGATCAAAGAGCTATAATTATGAAAGAAGGGAGAAAAAATCAATTTGAGTGGAAATTTAAATTAGTGAAATAGATTAAAATCGACTGCAAGGTATTTGGCTAATTACAATTTTTATTAAAATAGTTATTTCTAGGTCCTTATTTAGGTATTTATGAAACAAACGCATACAAACATGGCATTTCTTTTTTATTTACATAAATATATAAATTCGCTGTTAAGTTTATTTTATTATCGTTATTTTCCCCGTAATAATAGTTTTCTTAGGACAGTTCAGCTAAATATCTAAATACTCACAGTTATATCTAAACAAAAATTGGTATCGGATGGAAATATCTCTCTCGTCTTTAGGTATAGGTTTTATATCTGCTCTCTTCTTACACTATGAGTAAAACTCGTATGGTTGATCTTTAAACTCATATATACTTACTTACTTTCCGTGTCCGGAACACCAACAGCTCTAAATTTTGTGTTTCCAATGGTTGGCCACATAGATGGCCCTGTTATTCGCTAAAAATAGGTCTTCTTCTATGCAGGTCTCTCTCATCTCTGTGCATGATATGACTTTTCTGAACCGCGCCACAGTCGCAGGGTATCGTCCTACTGGTATCACCATTTTTTCAGGTTACTAGCACAACGTGCTCATTAAATACACGATGTATAAACCAATTTATAATAAAAATATACGAGTATATCAATTACGAAAAAATTCGTATTAAAAGACCTTTTAATTTATCAGATTTAATAAAAACTAATAACTTGCATATATATGAAATAATTTTTCGCCACATACGTGAAATGAAATTGAATTTCTAAATGTATTATGGTAACAGTGTATATATTACAAACATAAAAAGTTTGTTAATCGCCTTGATAGACCCCTAGGCGTATGTAATAAATCAGCAAAACCATATATTTTCCTTTTCCTCCCAGTAAAAAAAAATTAAGAAAAAAAATAATAAAAAAAAAATAAAAAAAAATAAAAATAAAAAAAAAATATATGATAATAAAAAAAAAAATTTAACCTAGGTACGTACTTATATGTAAGTCAATAAAAGATAAGAATTTATTGTTGTTACGGGTTCTCTCTATAACAATTGTTTAAAAAAAAATTAATTAATAACTCAAAACATAAGAGGCTAATAGATTATGTCTCTAGTCATAAAATAAAAATACACACACACACACATAGCACAACGTGAAACGCAGTTCTTATTCTGTTTAGAGCTTTCCGTGTAGAATACGGCATATTGTGTCCAGCAGCCATTTCCTCCGAGGGAGCAAAATGTGTTGTAGCTGACGCTTGCCATACGTGTATTGAGGCGCTTCTTCGGCTCTTCG
Source organism: Diabrotica undecimpunctata (assembly GCF_040954645.1). Taxonomy (NCBI): domain Eukaryota; kingdom Metazoa; phylum Arthropoda; class Insecta; order Coleoptera; family Chrysomelidae; genus Diabrotica; species Diabrotica undecimpunctata. Next base: position 3,054,430 of record NC_092806.1, on the reverse strand, counting down.
AGAAGGAATCGTGATTTTTTCAGAAAGCTTTTCCGAAATCTTAATCTACTTGGCTGAACTTGGTGGTCATACAAGCGGTGTCTTCGATCCGTTTCATGCTTCTTTCGTTCTATCCCTGACGTGGCCTGTCTTCTGATAGCAGTTGAAGCGATTCCAACTAGGATAGACCTCTTTGATTCGTTTTTAGCTTGAGCAAAGTTTTCCCACACTGGTGCTCCAAACTCGGCGGCAGAAAAACATAATGCTAGGGCTGAAGTACGAAGAGTGTGTGGTTGTACTCCCCATTTTGTGTTTGTTAGTTTGCGGATGATAATATTTCTGGCACTTACTGTTTTTTTAATATCTTGACAATGATATCGATAAGACAGAGTTGTATCTAGACGTACGCCGAGGTATTTTGGCATCTCATTGTGTTCCAGTATCTGACCACGCCATTCCACCTCGTATTCTTATCGTCAAATTAAACAAATTTTAGCAAATTTTTGAATCGTTTTAACCCCATGGTAGCTCTAAATATACTAGGTCCATAAAACTTACTTCAAAGTATATCTACATTATGGATGCTGGCATTTAGGTGCCCTGCAGTTAGTATTCCAATTAAAGCATATAGCTTTGTAGAATCACAATATTTCCAGTTCTCTGTTTCCAGGATTTTTTGGCTTCTTTTTTTCAGGAAGGAATTAACAGGATCATCTACACTTTGACCAGCGGCTTACATTACTTTGTGCATTTTGCAACAATATTATTGCATTCCGACAATGATTATCAGTTTTTAAAATTCATTTAGAATAAATATAACACCGTAAGCATCTCTTTGATGTTCACATCAGAGAGATATTTATATTGTTTGTTACATGACTTTATTATTAAATTTTCGGAATCATAAAAATCGTTTAGATAATCTACAAAAACACAAAAACATTACCTGACTGCCAGATTAACCTGTAATAAAGATTTACTTAAGGTATAAATACAAATAGGGTCCGACCGGCCCGTGTTGCCCCTTTACGTGACAAAATCCTTTCGACGCAATAATTTTAAAAAAGATAATGAATATTTTGAATATTTCATAACTATGTTGAAGGAAACATATTTCTAAACAAATTCAGTGATGCATAAAATTCAATAAAAATTTTTTTATCAGTTTATAATAAAAGAATTAGCGTCTTGGGCCCGTTGAACCCACCTTGCCCGGATAAGGGTTAACCCATACGAATTAAACATCATATGATGAAGCTGATAATTTTCTTAACTACTGAAATAATTTACTGATGTTTTTTTAATTTTCCGCTATAAGATCTTTTACTTCTACTGGATGTATTATCCAAATTAAAGAAAATTCATCATAATTTAATATCCTGTAAGTAATTCATCAAAAAGCTTCACTAAATCATCTCAGTCGGGTTAATAAGCTCCCCGATTATAAAAAAGTTGTGGCCGTCAGCGATTTATCAAATTGTAATGAATTTCAGATGGAAATATATAAGAAAATTTCCAATTTTTCTCCCGCCGATTATTATTCGGAGTTTTACTGTGACTTCGGCAGTTCCTAATGTGGAGAAATGGAAATTGTTGGTCTTTTGTTAAAGACATTTTAAGTATTCATTAAAGAACTTTTTAAGTTTAAAGTTTTTTCTCATCTGTATTCCCCTTTTTGGGAAAGGCTTCATAGAAGTCGTTAATGAGTTAAGCAGAAAATTGAAGGGGGTATGAAAATGAGTTAGGTTTTCAATTAAAAGCTCTTTATAAATAAAAACTTCGTCATAAATTTATAAATGGTTTTTAGCACTTCTTAATAATAAAATCATTTCCTGAGAGCCAGAAGATGGGGGCTCGTTGGCTCGTTAAAGCGCAACCGGGGAGTTTATTTTACACAGTGAATTACTAATTAATAAGTATGTCGACTGTTTAAGATTTATTAAGAAAATTAAGTGTGTACTTCCTTTTCGTTCAAAAGATTTTGCGTCAAATTTTCTGCCTTACAATTGGACGGCGTTATGCATCACTAGACCAAGTCATTTTCACAAAATTGTGGATTATGGCGCTTTTTGGTGGGAAATAGCATAAACTATCTACAGAAGAAATCCCATTAGTCTGTTAGTAACGGTTAACCAGATATATTTAAAAAGACCAAGTGCCTTTCTTCTAATTCTCGATTTTGAATTTTGCATAACTAGACCAAGCGACTAATTTTCTGTATTAGTTTTGCATCAGTAAACCAAGCGCCTCTTGCGAGCGTTTTAATGATTGTAAATCAAATATTTGGCAATATACGTACATAAACGTTGTTGACAATAACTTGTTAAGGCGTTTAGGTTAAGAAGTAGCGTCAGTTATTGCAAAAAATTTTTTATTTCAAATCTTTAGTAAAAGTGAAAAAGACAGTCAAGATTTAATTTCACGTACAAAGCGTCTATGTATCTGTTTATACGTATTTCGCTTTAATAAAGCTCATCAGAACAGCTATTCATAGACGTTCTCAACGTGAAAATTAGATCTTTCCTGTCTTTGAGGAAGCAACAATAAAATGGCTTCGAAACGAACGCAATAGCGACATCTAATATTAAATCCGTAAACTAGTTTCGAAACACAATTCAGATATCTGCCCTAATCTGAGCCTTCTAAAAATTGCAAGGCATCGTAGACGTTGATAAAGATGTTAATTTTTTTATTAAAAGGTATAAATAAAATACCCAAACGGGCTATATTACAAATAAAGAACGTTTTCGGAATGTAAATTCCATCATCAGTGTAACAAAGTGTACATGCTATAAGCCACTAAAATATACGGGTGAAAACTCTTTAAATGTTATAAATTTATAAATATGTTACATTATATGTTATTAAAAATTAGGATGTTTAAGTTACCGTTAGAATTGGTAACATGGCAACGTATGGCTCTACATATCGGTTACTTAGTCCAGAGACAAAGTGTCTTCGAGGACCTGTTAATAACAACTATTAGAGAGTTGTTATCAACAGGTCCTCATTCTTCTACCTCATATCGTTCTCTTTCGCAACAAACCTGCAGTATGTTTACTGGTATACCATGCAGATAAACGTCTTTCTTGTCCTTTTAGCGAACTAGAAGAAACATATCCTTGCGAACAAAACATGATTGTTGCCTATCTAATAAAACCAATGTTAATTCTCCTAGAATGTGCCTATTTGGTGGAATAGTAGCTGTAAGGAAAGTTATTTGTGTCAATAGAAACTCGTAAAGACAAACGGATATATACCAATTATCTGCAATCATTTCAGGATTACTGTTCAGTAGGTTTTGGCAAAGATAAACTACTATTTTCTCGGAAAAAGCAAGATTTTTTGTTCCCGAAATGTGCAATATGTCGTATATCCTTGCTGATATATATATACAAAAATTCCAGGTGTATCCTCAAAGTTCAGACGCACTAGGACGTAAGGAAAATATTTTGATGCCAAATCGATTTCTTTTGCTTTTTATGTGCTGTCGAAAATGGAGTCGCACTTTATAAAACATAAGTTGCTTATCGATTGCGAAAATTGGTCCTGGGTACACTAAATTTTGACAATTGTCTCTAAGAGCCACACAACTGCCTAATCTGCTAAGCGGTTCATTACTTTTGACAAGATCTGGTGGTGAAAATCTAAGGAATTTGCCAAAAAGTAATTTCGGCTCATAACATAATTATAGCATTTATTATTTATTTTATAAATAGCATTAATAAAAGACTGCAGGATAATATATTATCTGTACTCCAATACTCCAGTGCATATATATTATCTATACTCCAATAATATAAAATTTGCGGACGCTTGGTCAATCCACTGAGAAAATCTAGTGCTATAAATACATACATTTGTTCTGTTGTCATTATCAGCTCTTAGCTCGGTTCATTCGCATAGTTTTATAACAATACTGCTACTTACAAATGACTCAAAACAGTTTACAGTTTTCATACAATCTTAAAAGTCAATAGCTGGGTGAAAGTTATAGTCAAAGCGAAATTAGGGTATATATTTTGGAAGCTTATTATCAAATGGAATCGTAACGGCTGTCCAGCCGCTCGATTGTACCCCATTAATGACTTCTTCCTCATCCTTTAATAAATAAATGTTTGAATCGCTCGTAAAGTCACTATTAGACATTTCATAACTCAAATTACTTTCACTCTCGAGATCCGAATCCATTTTTACTAATATAAAACATAATTACGTACCTAATAGGCAAGAAAAAGAACACGTGCTCTCTAGGCAAACTCTAAACATGAACTAACCTAATATCTTGCCGCTGCATTAGGTTGCCACCAGACTGAACGTCGACCTTGAGCTCTTTACATTATTCTGGGAATAAAAAAATGGCTTACCATGATATCGCCTTATGGATCCTGAGATCCAAATTAATATACAGAGCCCTACACCCCTTTTACAGAGTGCATTAATATCCCCTATACGAATATCTGTATGTGGATATCGTGGTAAAGTTCGCCATATCTAAACATATCAATACGTGCATAAGTTGGAGTGAAAGGGGGTTAATATGAAAAAAGTGAATCACAAAACGTTTTTTCATTCTCTATGGTTAGATAATTATTAATTATATAAATATTAATTGCAACAATTTTTAACCCCTCTGTATCTCTCAATAGAAAAGTTGACGATTATCAAATTTTAATTATATCGTTCTATATTCTGCAGTAAATTTAAAATCTCATTTTTAACATTTAGCTATATGTAAGGGTAAATATTCAAAGACATTGGACGTTCACATAAAATTTTATGAATAAAAATTCATCTTAAAATTTTTAATACATTCTTAACTTTAACTATTATTGTTTCAGCGCTGTCATGTCATCGCCAAAGTTGAAACTTATATTAGGAAACTTCTTTAAACTCTACAAAAATTCATATGCTTCAGCATATATATTAGAAATTACTTTCGCGTTTTTTCAACTTTGAAAAATTGTCTTTTTGGTTAGTCAGAAGGTTTTTAAAATTTATTTATGTATAGCGAATCGTTTTATATGTATAAGGGATTGACTTAAAAGGTTTACAGAGAAGCCCGCATCGATATTATCCAAAAGCATATCGATTACTCCCGAAATTTCAATAATAATACATTAAGAGCTCTGGTCGTATCCCTAACAGCAGAAACCGTATTTGCCTACTATATAACTTAGCCCTTTATTCAATTCAAATTTGGAAAGTTATATAAATCTGGTTTAATGCTTGTTGTTTGGATCGGGATTCACTTATCGACAGAAAACTGATTATATTATATGAATGGAAACAGGATAGTGGAAAGTTATACCGATAATGGAAATTATTAGAATTTACTATATCAAAGCATATCTTCTTTGATTTATATGACTTTTAATTAAAACAATTTTACGACTTAACTTATAACTTAGGCGAATATGCAAAATGAAATTATTACATATTTTGCTTATTTTTTGCAAATATCTAGGGATTTTGCATATTAATACAAATTCATGTAACCACTCTAGTGATTTTAAGCAATTACTAAAGTTGTTTACACTTGACGACTGTGACACACCTACGTATAATGTGCAACAATTTATCAATTTTATAGATAACCCTCCTCCTCCTAAGTCCTAATCCCTTTTGGGATGTGGTGACACCATCAGGCCTTTTTAGTTTTTTTCACGATTTCCCTCCATTCTTACCTGTCCTGGGCTAGTTGTTCGGCTTTATGTAACCCTTGATTAATCAATATTTTTGTTTGATATACCCAACGGTTTGTAGATCTTCCTCTAGGTCTCTTTCCTTTAACTCTTCAACTCTCGACTATCAGTTTTTCCATCGTACCTGTTCTTCTAGCAATGTGTCCAATATACTGCAAATATCTCTGTTGTATTTATATATACCTACATATATATGAAGTGGACGCTTCTACATATATACCCACATTTCAGAAGCGGCTAGTTTATTTTTATGCACTTTCTTTAAGGTCCACGTTTGGGACGCATATGTGACCATGGTAAAATGAGTGCCCTTACCAGGCTTAGTTTTGTGTGTATTGTTATGCTAGAATTTTTCCAAATTGTTACCAGTTTCATTATAGCTGTTCTAGCAATAGTCAACCTTCTACGTATCTCTCTGTCACACCCTCCGTCATTTGTTATTAGGGACCCCAGGTATATGAAACTATTTACTACTTCAAAGCCCCCCAATTTCTTTAATGTGTTGAAGATTCGACGAGCTCTGTCTAGTATCATGATCTTTGTCTTACTCCTATTTAGCTTTAGTCCATATGTTTTGATTTTCTTCTCCAGACATCTTATTATGTCTTTTATTTCTTCTTAATTTACCGCGACTATTATAGTGTCATCAGCATATCTCAAGTTACTGATTTTTTGACCTTCTACTAATATTCCTCCCTTCCATCCGTCTTGTACCTTTGGCATAATGTGTTCGCTGTAGATATTAAACAGAGTTGGCGAGATTATGCATCCCTGCCTGACACCTGCCTCTGTTCTGAAATGATCGGAATGGGTGTTCTTTATAATATATGGGTAACCCTACCAAACAATAAAAAGTAATTCCTTGCTATCTGGTATAAGACAATGAACTTAAAACCATTGACAGCTGTGATAATAAAGCTAATATGGCCAAAAAGGGTAGGATGATCTCATCAATCGTTTAAGGACGCTTAGAGCTATAAAATAGGAACAAAAAAACACTACCAACTCTATTAAATTTCCAAAAACAGCAGGTATAACACGTATTTATTGTGTAAAATAAGAGAAAGATTAATTTCAATGAGATGGTTAATATCATTAGGTCTATTAATAGTTGCAGGTTATTTAAGGTAAAGAAATTTCATTTAAAATAATTATTTTCAGTGGCTAAAATTTCTGTATTCTCAAAATCAGCCTGGTGGTTTGGTGTCAAAACGTGGGTGGATAAGGCACACATGTGTTTAAAGCAATTGAGATCACTTCGATGTAAAATTAGGCGTCCTTTCAAGGAACGCCCAGTTTGTCCAATGTAAGACAATTTACAATTCCGACAAGGGATTCTGTAGACTATATTGGTTTCTTCATGTTTGGACAAGGAAGTAAGTTAAGACAAGTTAAGTACCTTAATAAGGTACCTGTACCTTTTACCGACCACTTAAGGTTTTCCTTATAAGTAGATTCAATGATAAGAAGAATACATTTTTATTTTTCTTTGCATAATTTTTAAAGATTTAATTTAAGTTTTAATCTAGTCGATATAGCTAGTAATATAAAAAAAATAATATTATCACAGTTTAATTCTTTTTTTAAATGTTTTAATAATTATGTACAATTTCATTAAAATGCTCCCTTTACCGACCGGCTTGAAATTAACTCACTTATCACCGACCGATTTTTTTTTTGCTGTTACCGACCACAAGCACATAATTACCGGACATTTCAGTCCTATCAGCGACCTTCTTGGGGGACTAGTAATTAACAACATATGAACTTATTTATTTAAAAATAATTATATCTACAGGCTCAATTGAAAAAACAAACGTAGTTGAAGATTTTAATATTTAAAAAAATATAAATTCATAATACAACAACTAAAAAGTTACATAATATATTGGGCATGTATAATAGATTAATAGATTCAACTTTCGAAATTATTTTATTTTTTTATTATTATATTTTTTATTGCATCCATCTCCGGATTTGTATTGATGCCCCTTGTATTCACGGGTTTTGGAGGATTAATTTTTTTAAATATTTCATTTTCTGAATATGATAAAATGTCTTCTTTCTCAGGCCATTTCCAGTGTGAACCACTTCTTATCATAGTCTTCACTTCTGGTACCGTACCGTTAAAGCAAAGACTTACTCCAGGAAAGTACTCTTCTTCATAAATAACAACAAAATATTCTTCCTCTGCAAAATCTTTCGTTTTAGTTTTTTGCTATTATTCTTAATACGACAATTATGGATCCTGTTTTTCCAGGAAAATTTAAAAGGCCTAAAAATAGCAACATCTCGTGGTTGCAATAGATGTGTGGAGTTAGGCAGAAGAGTAATTATAGTATAATACCTTTGCTTTTGCAGAACTCAGTTAGATGAAGCGTTAAATGTGAAGAATGGCCATCTAGAAAAAGCACAACAGGTAAAGGAACGTTCTTTTCAACAATCCATTTTTTATAGAATACATTCGTAATGAATTCATAAAAACATTCTCCAGTCATCCACCCGGAGTCTGAGTGGCCAATACCCTAGCTCAGGGGCATTTTCAAATGAATACTGGCTGGTCTCTTTTATAGGGAAAAAGAACAGAAGGTTTCACAACTTGTCCTTCTGCCGAAACTGTCAAAAGTACCGTGAGGCATTCTTTCTAGTCATTAGCGATTTTGGTATAAACTTTTTTCGAATGTTTTCTTACGATTACACATTTTTCTTTTGGTGAAAGAAAAAAAGCTGATTCGTCGCAATTAAAAATTCTTTCTGGTTCTGATTGAACTTCCTCTAAATTATTTGTTTTTAAATAGTCTGAAACTCTATCAAACCAATCTCTTACAGTCAAACCCGGAAACCTCAGTCTATATATTATATATATATATATATATATATATATATATATATATATATATATATATACATATATATTTATATATATATATATATATTTTCTCCCAGCGTATGAAGTGAGCCACATATCAAAAGAAACTGCGGTTGAAGTGAGGTCCTGTACAAAGTGAGGTCCAGTATATGGACCTCACTTAGTCAATCAATGTAAGACTTTTTCGTAGACATGTACTGATAGCAAAAACGGTTTTTTTTACAAAAAAAAGTGGGACCTCATTTTGTATGGTCCACATCAATTTTTAGTTTAGAGATTTTCCGCATAGAGGCGCTGACTTTGGCGTATATTTTCTAACCATGTATATTCTATGCCCTGTTGAATAACTTACGATACACATAGTGAGGACCATACAACTGGCAACATCTGTTCAACCCATTTTAAAACAGTGGATCGTCGCATAAATTCAAATAGTACAAAAATGTATAATACTTTAATCCTTTTTGAGAGCGTAGGCGCAAAATTTCGGTCGAATTCTTTTTAACCACATTTATTTTTTTCGAATCGTGAGAAAACTAATGGATATTTTAAAAAAATTTAAACGCAGAATAAAAGACTACATTATTGCCGAGGGCAGAAAGTCCCTTATAATAAACAAAAAGTTTCTTTTGAATGATACATTTAAAATAAAAAATCAGACTAAAATTTTTTTCACCTCTGTGACTTATTAAAATAAATATTATAGAAGTTCTCAGGGACTCTCGATCATAGATAATACAGTATTATTTTATTCTGCGTTTAAATTTTTCAAAAATACTTAAGAGTTTTCTCAGGATTCGAAAAAAAAATAAACGCTAAAAACATTTCGAGCAAAATTTTGCGCCTGTGTTCTCAGAATGGCTTAAAATAATATACATTTTTGTAATCAGTATTTCAAAAGCTTTTAAATAAGGTGTCACATCATGTACTTTCCTATTTAGAAAATCAAAGTTATGCCTGTCACCTGAAAACGTATCGCGTAAAGTTCGAAACATTGACGCTATAATATACGATGATTATTTTAAAAATCGACCTGTCCGAGCGTTTTTCTTATGTTCTAAAAATAAATAAGTTATATACAGCACAGTGTTAGCAAATAAATACACGTTTTTTTGTTTGATAATTTTGTCCCTGAGGGCCAAAAGTAATTCTATATTTTTAGACATATCTTCTGTAAAAATAATACAGGAACTCCCCCTCCTCGTTTTCCCTTTATCACTATTCGCTTGAAAGCTTTCATGAGAAATTTCTCACTCTCGCTGATACAACTATCAAATTATGTAGAGGTTTGATTGTCGATATTAGTTGTGTAGTAATTTACGGTCATTCTTTGTAGTTCACCTACTCTTCGTTTGTTCAGTAGAGATCTCATACTGCCATTCACTTGAAATTAGTTCTTTCAAAACTTTATTTTTTTTCATATTTTCACTTTATGTGCTACAACTTTTAAGTTGTATACTATAAGATACATCAACGCATTCTTTTAATTGTGTGCCCATGTTAGCAGCTAATGATGGCGCTCAAAACTTTCATTATCAGTATCACATTTAGCTATTATTTTGGTAAATTTTACTATAGTATCAAAGTTAATTGGATCTAGTGCACCAAACAAATTTTTTCATTTATTTTCTTCTTTATTTCGATTAGAAGAGATGCCAGTTGTTTCATTTTTCTTGATGCAACTAGTAGGAACTGTTTATCTCGGTGACTTTTCAAATAACGTTCTGTAACAGCACAAATTAAATTATCGGTTTTAGCTGAAAAGATATCATATCTGATCTCATTTTTGGAAATACTTCTTTCCTCAAAAAATCACTTTTAGAATATGTCGAACATAAAGATTGTCCTTCTGTTTGAGCAATAATTCTTTCTGTGGTGTCTGTTGTATTATGAGGGCATTTCTAAACACGTTTATAAAGAAATTTTCTTTTATAGAAACCTTTACAAAATTGACATCGTAAACGGTAAAACATAAGGAGAAGGTTAAACTGGGGCAAAGTTGCGTAATTGAAAGCGCAATAATTTGACACTAAAAAATCAAGGATATCTTAAGCCGTTTTGAAAAAATTCGCAAAAAACCAAAATTTTGCAATTCGGTTTTTATTTATTTTTTGAGTTATTAACAGACTAAGAACAAAATTAATAACACTTTTTTATTGTCGCTTTTAATGCTCTATTAAACCGTTATAAAAAATTTTATATCCGACGTTTCGTCTTTTTGGAACCATCATTAACTTCATTTTTTCCAATAGTACTAAATTCAGTTTTCTGCAGATTTGATATTATCGTTTTATTAGAAATTCAACGATATATAAAACTTTATTGCTAGACAACGTTTCGACGCCATAACACTTTATGGCTATAAGGACTTTATAGTAGACCTTATTTAGTGAAAAAAGTTTATATAAACATAGGTTGTATAATGCTTTTCTTCTGAGCTACAAGGTCATAAAGTATAAATAATTTTTTAGTTTTTTGTAAATATCTCAAAAATGGTATCTACAATTGACCAATTTTACAATTATTAAAGCGGCATCCAAACTTATCTAAAATACAAATAAACTCATCTTATTATCAATCAGTGGCGTGCATTGGGGTTACTAGTTGCACAATTTTAAATAGAACTTCTACGCCACTGCATATTTGGCAACATTTCTAAATTTTATTAAATTCTCAATCAATTTTACATAAAAAATGCCTGTTGTAAAAATGTCGTATCTCTTTTAGTTTTTGAGAAAAGCAGCAGTTAATCGTTCTTTGCAGATATTTTTTTAAGTGTAAAAATTTATCTTTTTTAATATTTGCTGTTGGTTAAAGTTAATAGTAAAAATAATATTAAAAATATTAAATTTTGTACCAAATGTTATTATTTATCAATAAGAATATTATGATTTTTACTATTAACTTCTATCAACAGCCAATATTAAAAACGATAAATTTTAGCATTAAAAAAAAACACTGCAAAGAATGATTAACTGCTGTTTTTCTCAAAAACTAAATACATTTTAACAACAGGAACTTTTTATGTAAAATTGATCGAACATTTAAAAAAATATAGAAATGTTGCCAAATATGCAGTGGCCTAGGAGTTCTATTTAAAATAGTGCAACTATTAACCTCGGTGCACGTCACTGATTGATAATGTTATGAGTTTATTTATGTTTTCGATAAGTTTGAATGGCCCTTTAATAACTGTAAAATTAGAAGTCAATTGTAAATACTATTTTTGAGATGTTTGCGAAAAACTAAAAAATGATTTATATTTTATTACCCCGTATCTCAGAAACAAAGCATTATACGACCTTTGTTTATATGAAATTTTTTTCACTAAATGAGGTCTAGTGTAAAATCGTACTTCAAAAAAAAACAGACTTACCCTGTGTATTTTTATTTTTCCATTTAATTTCACTGAAGATGGTTTTATGAAGTCGAAACGTTGTCTAACATTAAAGTTGATGATGGTTCCAAAAAGACGAAAGGTCGGATATACAGTTTTTTATATCGGTTTAATAGAGCATTAAAAGTGACAACGAAAAAGTGTACAAAAAGCAAAAGCAGACAACCCCTATTCCCTATTTAAAAATAAGAGGTGGGGGAAGTGAAACGGTGGGGTTTGACAAATGACAGATGTATGTACCGTAATGTCCGCCTTAGATCAAAAATCGACCTGTTTCGTTATTTCCTTAAAATATAATAAATACTGCCAAATATCGAAGTGGACTGTTTTCCTTGGCCCACATTGTAACACATAATAATGCAATATAAATTTCGCATTCCTGAACTATCACTGTATCCTCCATTTTTATTATTATTTTTCTCAACTAATGCCATTTTCAAAATTCTTGATTTCCTATCCATCTTTAATGTAAATTATTGAAAAATATAAAACTATTTCTTTGAGCTAGTCTCCGACAAGTCTACCGTGATTTAATGCTTAGGTACTAAAATGTTATAAAATTAACAAACAGTACGAGCAAGAACAAAGCGAAATCCTTCTTAAGTACAAGTGACTGAAACATCGAAACAATAATTCTTACTGTGTTATACAGAAAAAGGCGGTAGAAACCACTAATCTCATATTTATCGACAACACTGTATGGTCCTCACTTGATGAGCTGTAAGGAAATATACACGTAAAGTTGTCCTCACTTTGTGTGCATAACTAAAAAATATATACAGTCTCACTTTAACAGCTGCGTATAATGGCCTCACTTGGGTGGCAATATACTTGAACAATACGGGACACATACACGTAATTTTTTTTGTGTATATTGGTCATTTTTTAATTGCTATTTACTTGTCAAGGTCACTATGAAGAGTTGAAACAATTATGTCTACGTTTTCTACCGGTCCTCACTAAGTGCGTGTATTGTCAGGACCTCACTTTGATATCTGTGCATAATTATATATATATATATATATATATATATATATATATATATATATATATATATATTTATATATATACCTATATAATTAAATTACAAACAAGTAATTCTAGATTTCTTATTCGTATACAAATATATTTCTAAAGGTAAACTTTAAATCGTTTAATTTTAAACCTTATTCAAGGATAAAAAAACTTTAAAAGGCAAAAACTTCTAACGAAAGCACTTTATGTCTTAACCAGAAAAGCAATAAAGCCAACAACATCTAACAATTCTGGAATGAGTAGTAAAGAAAATCGCACAGAGAAAACAATTTTTAAAGTGAGTTTATACTAACATAGTGCAGCCATTATAAGCATTAAATAAAAATTTTTATCATTTAAATAAATTTGTATTTGTGCAATAATTCAATTAAAATATGCATTTAGATTCTTTTCAATTTATACTCAAATGTAATAAGACTATGGCTTTTTGTAGTGTAATTATTTTTAATATAAAGGTTTTCATAAATATAATTTTATGTGATTATGTGATTACATTATGTTTGCCTGTGGTTATACAAGCAATATTTATGAAATAATATTATGTATCCAAATATTGAAATATTATTACATATCCATGTGATGGTATACCCGCGGAACTTATTAAATGTAGAGGTGCTACTCTGACTAATCATATATATAAAATCATACTGAGAGCCTGGAATGAGGAACAAATCGCGGAAGAGTGGTGTATTGGGATCGTTTGCCCGCTACACCAAAAGGGTGATCAATTGGACTGTAGAAACTATAGGGGAATAACCCTCCTTAATACAGCATACAAAATATTTTTGAGTATTTTATATGGTTGCTTGAGTGCATATTTAGAGGAGCTTTTTGAAGAATATCAAAGTGCTTTTAGGCCTGGTCGATCAACAACAGACCAGATCTTTGTGCTAAGGCAAATACTAGAAAAAACCAATGAATTCAATATCGACACATACCACCTTTTCGTAGATTTTAAATCGGCCTATGATAGTGTTCTAAGAAATAAATTGTATGAAGCCATGGATGAATTCCACATCCCCGATAAACTGATACGATTGGTTAAGGCTACAATGCGTAAAGTTGTTTGCAAAGTCGAAATAGAGGGCGAACAATCACAGTAATTTGAAAGGCATGTTGAGCTGCGACAGGGAGATGCGCTGGCGTGTCTCCTTTTTAATATAGCTCTGGAAAAGGCGGTCAGAGATGTCCAAATAGACAACAGAGAAAACATTTTTAATAAATCATCCCAAATTTTGGCATATGCAGATGATGTTGACCTAGTTGCCCGCACAACACGCAATCTAGAAGTAATGTATACCACCTTGTCAAATGCCTCAAAAAATATGGGTCTACAAAAGATATATCAACTACTAGATATATTACAGATATAAACATATATATTTGGAGGTAAAGACGTAGTATCCCTTATAAAAATAGGAAGACTAAGATGGGCAGGACATCTGGCAAGATCACAGCAGAATAACCCTCCTAGAAGAATCATGTCACAACCTGTGGGAAGTAGAAATAGGCAACGGCCAAAACTTAGATGAAGGGATGGTGTTGATAAGGATAGCAGAAAAATAGGCGCAACAAACTGGCAACAGTTGGCAATGGGTATAACTGACTGGCGTAATAGACTTAAGAAGGTCGAGGCTGTTTTATAGGGCTGTAGCACCAATGATGATGATGATAATGGACTGCGCTTTCATTTTCTATTGGAGAAAAACTTGTGAAGAAAGTGATTGTAGATTGTAGTCAGAAAGATGCACTCTAGCCACACATATACAAGATAATAATAACACTATCGATTATAGTTTCTTTAAAATCTTGTGTGTAAAAATAACTAAAGTAACAGAATCTTTTCTAGAAATAGCTTTCATAACAGAGTCTGATAATAGTATTAACAAAAAATTAGATATTAAACATTTGAGTAAAATAAACTCCTATTTACTAGCCTTGTACAAGAATAGAATAACTAAAGCAAAATTTAAAAATAGGCTGTAATAATGTTTACAAAACAACGGAACCCATTTTGAACATTTAGTTAATTGACATTTTTAACAAATTTGTAGGTCAACAAAAATCTTAAATTTTCTATTTAAGCCAAAGTTTTACAATTATTGCTTCACCCTGTATAATTATTATTTATATTATTGGATGGGACTTTTTATAGTCTTTTCAATGATGTATCACAAGTAGAGGTTTGCAATTTAAACTTTTGTGGTTGTGGTGGGTGGGGCCTAGGGGGTTGATAGGGTGTCCCTTTCATGTCATTTTAAAAATATTTCAAGCATTTTTCGATATCAGCTCTGGTTCGGGAAAAATAGCCCATTGTAAGTTTTAAAATTGACACACTGTATATATACCTAATAACCATCTTTGTACCTTGCCCTGATAATACCTATGTCTAGAATAAAAAATAATTAAGTGATTAGGATCTCCTACCATTTTACTGTCATATTAATAAGGGTATTTTTGGTATAATTTGTATTGTTAGTTGACTACATACACAATTTTCACGCTCTAAATTAGTTTTTGCCCAAAGGATTCCCGTTTCTTATTTGGTTTTTCTCAACTATGGTGTTTCTTTTAACCGTATGGCTACTTTTTACTTGCGAGCTTAAGTGTTTACGCCTTTTGTTAACGAAAAACTTTTCGACTGCCAATAAAACACTAAAGCAAGTCTTAAAGCGAAAGAAAATTCCAAACGAAGACCGTGGACAACACAACGACTAAAGAAAATCGCTTACCCGTAACAGAGTTTTCGAAGGACAAGCAATTTGTTCAAAAACTAGTTGTGGAAGTGGAGTAGAGACTTATTCATCTGCTTAGAAATGTAAATTGAAATTCTAAGGAGGGAATGGAGTTAGACGGAATTTATATACCCTACGCTCGGACTAATTTACATGCATTAAAATTCTGTCGAAGAAGTCGGGAATATTAATAATTTGTGTGGATATTCTTGACTCTCATTTATACAAATCATAAGAAAGATGCACCCAAACAAAACTTCTTTTATTCATAAGACAAACTTAGTTTAAACAAAAAGTTAATTTTTTTAATAACCATAATTGAAAACACCTTTTTTAATCTTTATATTACTAGGAAAGTTACCCAAGCTTTGGATAATCCAGCTTGTACCACTTTTGTACTTTTTTAATAAATAGTGAAGATTATCTCTATGTAATAAATTACAGTATTATGATTTAGATTGATTGATAAGACAAAAGTCTGAGCTTCTTTCCTTACGAGGGTAAATAAAAAGGATTTAAGGGCCCTAGCCGGCGCAAATAAAAGAAATCCAATTTAACCTACGTAATATTTTTTCAGTAATTTATTCAACAATTATAATTTTTCAACACCAAACCAGCCTTGAGTAATTCTGCCGGCTTACCGTTAATGCTAGTAGAATACCAAAAAATATATATTTATGACCACAGTGCTCTGCTAGGTTTTTACGAATTTATTACCACACTAGTAATTATTCACCCCTTATCTACTCCTTAGGAGAAGTCAATAATTCTTTTTTGTTAATATTTAAGGTGATAAAAATCTATTTTTACAATTTTACTGTACTCTACTTGTAACTGAAAGTATAAATTGCTTGCCAGGTTTTTACTAAATTTTATCCACCCTCATAATTTTTGACTCACTAAGCCACAGTTAATGGAAAACATTAAACAAGCTACCCATTCATGTTAGCTTAATGCGAAATTTTTTTGGAAATAAAAAAGTGATCTGCTAGATTTTTACTATATTTTCACCAGCCTAGTCATTTTTTTTCTCAACTACCCAATATTGAAAATAATTTATTCCAAAAATTAAAAATTTTAACTGTTTTAAAAAATTGAGTCGAGTGAATACATGGCTAATCGAAATCGAATCGTGAGTCCCTTTTATGAATATAAAATAACTAAAATCAAGTTTAGTTTTAGTAAATACAACAAAATTGTTATATTTCACAAAATAATTACCAGGTAAGAAATATTAAAATTGAATTAATTTTATTATGTCTATTACATTAATTACCTAATTTTAAAGGAGGGTTGGGACACCTTGCGCACATATTCTTAAAGGATCAAAAGATTTGTATTTATTAGGTACATGTATAAACTCAGAGCTAAGTGAAGTATACTGCTAATTACGGAGTGGGAGCTGCAGTATTATTCGGATATTAGATTGATATTGCCCTCTTCACAATTATTTAACTTTGGCAATAAATTGCAAACATAGCGCCGCAGTACTGTCCCTGAGTGTATTTTGTGCTGAGTATAATAGTTTTTAAGTAATTTTTAATAGTAAAAACCGGTGCACCTTCATCTACGCACGATAACGTCTAGAGTTGATTTTCAACTCTTGAAATGCAAAAACGTGCATTTTTTTTATACCGGACGAAAAAGTACAACTTTACGCCCCCAAAATTATAGCGTAAAGTGCAGAATTTACGCCCAGTATGTTAGATGAAAACTATTAAAGTATCAAAAAATAGTAAAAGGTTGAAGTAAAAGTACAATACAAAACAATTTTTAAAAATACCTTTTTTATTTTTTGTAACAATAAAACACTGAAAACTTTGTTTTCAAAACTTCCACAAAATTTATTTTAAATTCTTATGACTACAGCTGTTTCGGCTGATTGCCTTTCTCAAGTGATCTGTTTTTGGCATGGGTTTACACTTTATAGTCTCTAATGAAATAGGTTGAGGAGGGGAGAACTGTTTGTCTCAAGCTGGTCATTCAGAATTATATCTGTGTTTTTTAACTTGTTGATTTCCACAAACCATTTGATAACAAAGATATCTTTGTTAGAATCTATGGAAATCAACAAGTTAAAAAACACAGATATAATTCTGAATGACCAGCTTGAGACAAACAGTTCTCCCCTCCTCAACCTATTTCATTAGAGACTATAAAGTGTAAACCCTTGCCAAAAACAGATCACTTGAGAAAGGCAATCAGCCGAAACAGCTGTAGTGATAAGAATTTAAAATAAATTTTGTGGAAGTTTTGAAAACAAAGTTTTCAGTGTTTTATTGTTACATAAAATGAATTTCCATCAAGTAACGGTCGAATCCATCAATTTTTTAGTTTTGTTTTGTCAGTTCAAAATTCAACCTAGCATAATTATTGGCTTCTCGTAGAGGGGTAAACAATTGTGAAGGTGGCAAATGAATTGGAAAAGCTTTGTAGCGCACAGTGGTATTTAAAAATTACTTTTTCTTGTTTCATTCCAAGCTGCCACGGGTTTGTTGAGAGGCGAAAAATTAGTAAAAATCGAGCAGAATCATGTGGTATTTAAAATTTTTTATTTGAAATAGCTCTTAGTATTCGAGCTTTCACTTAATAACTTAATATTGTATTTATTTCAAAAAGTATTTTAAAAATATTTTGTTTGGCTCGAATATTAAACTAGCAGGAACGTTTTCAAATGATTGGTTTAGGGGTGAAAAATTATCATGGTGATCAAAGTTAAGTATAAACTTAAACGAACACTTTTTTTATTTCAGTTATTAGTAGAGGAGAGCGAACTTGCAAGAGAATATTATGAAAAGAATATTATTAAAGAACAGAATTATTGATTGAAAAAGTTCGTAAAAACCTATGCAGATCATTGTAATATATCATTTTTTTTAAGTTCTGCTAGTTTTAACTATAAGTCAGCAGAATTGCTCCTATTAGGGGTGGTTTAGAGGTGAATAATTTTTAGGGTGGTAATAAATTAGTAAAAAATAAGTAAAAAAATATGCCATACACAAAAAGTTTTTTTTTTTCGAATTCTGCTAGCTTGAACCTTAAGCCAGCAGAAATGCTCACCTTAAGTAGTGGTAGTGAAAAATTATTAAGCTGGTAATAAATTAGGGAAAAATGGGTGAAATATATTTTTCTTAAGGTGCCTTCTCCATTACTGAACATTGGCTATAACTACAGCAAATTGCTCTCTATCTTAAGCTGTTCTTAGTATCGAATGTGTGTCCATGTCTGTCCAGTCTCTTACATTCTTCAACCAGAAACATTTTCTTCTTCCTGGATCTCTTCTTCCTTCCATTTTCCCTTCCATTATAAGTCGTAGAAAGTTGTATTTTTCTTCTCTGTAAATATGTCGTAGATAACTCGTTTTTCTGTTTTTTACAATATTTAGGAGTTCTCTCTCAGTACTTATTCTTCTTAGCACCACGTTGTTGGTCACGTGCTCTGTCCAAGAGATCTTTAGCGTCCTTCGAAAAACTCACATCTCAAAGGCTTCTATACGCATCATACTTGTAATTCCAAGAGTCCATGTTTCCACTCCGTATAGCAATTTTCACTCCGCAATACCGATTGCGAGAGGGGTTAGGCAAGGATGCGTCTTGTCTCCGACGCTTTTCAACGTGTGCTCACAGGTTATATTCAGAAAAGCCTTATGGGGAAGAAAAGAGGGAATAAGAATTGGTGGAGAAATCGTAAACACCTTGAGATTTGCAGATAACACGGTAATTATGGACGGTAATAATTTACTAGATGCAATAAATAGTGAATGCATTCAAATGGGACTTGACATCAACACATATAAGACCAAATTTATGATAGTATCAAGGAGTCCAATAAATAATGAACAACTAACTCTTGGTGGACAGCAAATAGAGAGAGGGACAAAATATAAATATCTGGGAGCTTACATCAACACAGAATTAGATCCAGACCAAGAGATCCGGGTACGAATAGAAATAGCAAGGGCAGCGTTCTTAAAATTCAAGCAATTGTTCTGTGACAAAAATCTGAATACTGCGCTGAGACTGAGGTTTGTTGAATGTTACGACTGGTCGCAACTATTGTACGGGGTAAAAACGTGGACATTAAAAGTGACATTAACGCAAATAGTTAAAAAGCTTAAAGCCTTTAAACTATGGATATACCGGATAATGTTGAGAATTCCATGGACTGCCAGGGTCACCAATGAGGAAGTGCTGAGAAGGATGGGTCGAGATAAAAAATTGGTGAGAACAATAAAAGTACGCAAGACTGCATACCTTGGACACATACTGAGGAATGATAAATATAGTCTTCTTCAGGTCATCATGCAGGGTAGAGTCGATGGCAAAAAGGGAATAGGTAGAAAGAGGAAGTAATGGCTGCGAAATATTTGAGACTGGACAAACATGACTGTAGACGAATTATTCCACGTTGAAAAAGACAAAGAAACTTTTAGAAATGTGGTCGCCAAACTGCGTTAATTGGAACGGCATAGGAAGAAGAAGAATAGCAATATGGAATAAATAAAAGTTTTTACAAATTGGTATCGGATATTCAACGATAACGTAGAGTTTATTAGTAATTTTTTCATTCGTTGAAATACAGACCTACCATATTCTATACGAGCACGTATTTCGACCTCGTGGTCGGCAGTTAAATTGAATTCCGCCCATTTGTCTCCGCTAGCTTAAGTGTCCCTAAATACATGAATTGTGCCAATAAATTTATTTTGATTTTTAAGATAATATATTGAAACAGACTGTACATAAAGTTTGAAAGAACCATACCCAAATCTTTTCCGATACGAGCGATGGGCCTAGAATAATTTCGTAGGTAATGCTATACAGGGTGCTTTTAGAAAGCTGTGCCTTTTAGATTTTTTTTTTTTTGATAAATCAATATGATTTTTGATATGATTTTATTTTGACAAATAGTGAGCCTATATTAAGAAATGGTGCTACAAAGCTGGGGCTATACTTTCTATTTAATTATATGGTAGATGATATGTTCAACATGTTTTGTTGTTAATTGATTGATTAATGTCTATAAAAATTTGTAGTTGTTTGTGTACACATAAGTTAGATCTGAAAAACCCTTCTACAAGTTTTTTTTCTCTTTCGACGTATAGTGTGTTTATAAATTGGATTGAAATCTTTTAAGTTATACAGGGCAGTATGTTTAAACAAAAAAAAAATAAAAAATTTTTTTTTAATAAATAATTTTGATTACAGTTAACAGTGGTAATTTAAAATTTTCTTTTTTTTTGCTTTTGAAAAATATTTTAAAATGAAGTCTTCTGTAGTACGGTATATATCGATGCATACAAAAAAAAATCAGAGCTTTTCTACTATTTTTACAATTAAATCTTGGTCTTTATAGAAATAGAAAAATATTCTTTTGATAAAAAACAATTACCTTGGGCTTAATATAGCAGTATACTCAGTGGACCTAAAAAAGTATTATTACTTTATAATATTTTCTTGAATAAAAAATTTTCTAATCATATCTTCACTGAACAACCGTAGTAATATAAGAGTTTTTTGGTAGAAATTAATAATAACTTTTTAACTTCTATTTAGTTTTTACATTGCCACGATACTTTTCCAACGAATAAATTGATTACCCACAATTTACAAAATCGTTTCGTCAAAAAAACTTTTTAGAAGTTTTGAAATAATCAAACAATTATGTCCCATTGTTTCGCGAACGCCCCCTAATGCATTTAGTTTCTTCCGACGACACTTTTTATTTGTTTTTAAATGACAATAAAAGTGAAAATTACCAAGTTCTAAAAACCCGTCTACCGAAAAAGTAAAAGTAAAAGTTCAAAAAGTCCATGCTACCTTTGTCGCTAGCAGCTATTAAGTAGAAAATCCCTTACAGCCCCACCATTGAATTTAATGTCGCTTTATTGCATTCCCATTTCCTCGGTGAACTTTTCAAGTTTAAGCGTACGGGACATAATCCTACGGTCTCAGGAAAAAATAAACATGAAAAAGGCGTGTAAATGTTGGAGACAACTCTCGTTAAGGCAAAAGAAAGTCGACAGGGCCGGTTTATTTTTTCTTATAAGCGAGTCCGCATTTAGAAAAGTTATTAAAAAAAATACGGTACCCTTTAATAATATACAAGGGACCGGGAATTTTCATCACTATAAGGAGAGATCGTTATAAAGAGAGAGACACTGTTCTAACACATCTATATCGCGCGATTTGTGCAGTAGATGATATAACACCGATCAAACTGATGGAACTAGAAATGCGCATAAACCATCTTACTAAGGACGAAAAAATGTCCACCTGGATGGGTAAACCTCTGCACGGGCGACATCCCAATGAGGTCAGTCAAGACCATGTTGACAATATAGCGTCGAACTATTGGCTGATATCAGGAAAGATGTTCCCTGAAACAGAAGGTTTATTACTCGCCATTTAGGATCAGGTTATACCAACCAAAAATAACCCTGGATGTCTGAATATAAGGAACGGCACGATTCAGTAGGAAAGATCCTTCATGTTCTATTACACCAATTAAATATGGATTTTGATCTCATCGTACTGACAGAAACATTTAAACTTTGTGATGTTAAATATTATGATAACG
This sequence comes from Diabrotica undecimpunctata, assembly GCF_040954645.1. NCBI lineage: Eukaryota > Metazoa > Arthropoda > Insecta > Coleoptera > Chrysomelidae > Diabrotica > Diabrotica undecimpunctata. The sequence continues at coordinate 3,032,131 of NC_092806.1, read as the reverse complement.
AAAATTATACTTTTGTACATACAGATTACAATTTCAATAAAAATGATGGAGTAGCGGTTTTTATAAAAAAGAATGTTGTATAGTCTCACAACTTGGTAATGATCGGACATTGTCAAGTAATCGAAGTATTTATTACGCTCAAAAATAAAAAACGATGCTTAGTCACCTGTGTTTACCGTTCTCCTTCTACTAATGTAGAAGAGTTTCTTCAGCATTTAGAACAATATCTAGAATAAGCAAAAACTGAACAGATCGACTACCATATAGTACTTGGAGATATTAATATTAATATTAAAGACAACTCTGATGAGAACGTCTTTGCATATCTTAACTTGATGTACGACTACAATTTTGAATCTATGATCAACAAATACACTAAAATACAAGGTAATTCCAAAACCTGTCTGGATCATATATTTGTTAAAGTAATAAAACAGTGTAATCACGAATCTAGAGCAGCCGTTGTAGAAACTTGTATAACCGATCATAAAGCAACCGTTATATGCATGCCGCTCGATCTAAAGCAAAATTTAAATAATGTAACTAAAGAATATCAAGTTATAAACTACAAAAAATTAAATAATGACCTAAAAAACTATCACTGGAAAGAATATAATGATTTGAAAAATGTGAACGCCAAATGTAACTTATTGTGTAAAATTCTTAGTGAACTTATAAAGAAGAACAGCTATATTAGAAAATGCAAAAAACGCGAATTAAAGCGTCAATCTTGGATAACAGCTGGATTGGTGAAATTTATAAATACTAAAAACTTACTCTATCACAAATACGTCAAAGATCCAGATAATATAGATAAAAAAACTAACTATCTTAATTACAGAAATCAGTTCAATAAATTATTAAAAAGCGCCAAAAGAGATTATTTCAGAAATCAGATTTTGAAAAACAAAAATGTATCTAAAAATTTATGGAACATAATAAAACATTTGAAAACTACAAAAGAAGAAAGAAATATTCCAGAAATAATTACAGAAAATGAAACTAGTATTAAAGACAATACAACTATCTCAAATACTTTTGTTTGTTACTTTACAGAAATTGGAGAAACATATGCTAAAAAAATAATACCACCTCAATCATATACTCCTACATATAAATATTCAAGCCATTCAATATATTTGACACCGGTCTCTGAAAGTGAAATAGAAAGCATTATAAACAACTTAAAGAATAAGAAGTCTCCGGGAATTGACAAAATCACCTCTCAAACAATAATAAATATAAATGGACAAATCAAAAAACCATTAGTTGAATTAATAAATCTAATATTTGAAACAGGGGAGTGTCCGGATAACTTTAAACAAACTATTATAACTCCTATCTTTAAAAAGGGTGATAAGCGTAGTTTATCTAACTATAGACCTATTTCACTAATCACAACATTAGCAAAAATATTTGAAAAGTCACTTAAAACCCGACTAACTACTTTTTTCAACAAACATAACATTATATCATCTTCACAATTTGGGTTTCGTGAAGGTATTTCTACAAGTGATGCAATTACAGAACTTGTTAATAACATATATGATAGAGTTGACAAAAATAAACCTACTGCCTGTGTATTTTTAAAATTAGCGAAAGCATTTGATACGGTCAGCCATCCGCAATTGCTAGAAGCATTGGAAGCGTGCGGAGTACGCGGAATTTCACATAAGTTAATTCAAAGTTATTTATACAAAAGACAACAAATTGTGAAGGTAAATAACACTTACAGTGATCAGCTTATTCTACAATGTGGTGTACCCCAAGGAACAGTTTTAGGTCCACTATTATTTAACGTACATGTAAATGACTTATATAACGTAAACACCGAAGGAAAAATAATCAGTTTCGCCGATGACACTGCTATTATGTATAGTGCAGACACTCGGAAAGATTTAAAAAATAAAATTGAAGTTGATATGTTTAAGATAGTTCAATGGTTCAATTATAAAGGATTGACAATTAACTTTGAAAAAACATTTGTTATTCCATTTTGTAGTAACAAAGTATCACTACCTTCATTTAATCATATAAACATTAACTGCATGGAACGTAACATAACGATAAAAACAACCTCTAATATAAAATATCTGGGCATAACTATAGACTCACATCTAAGATGGGATAAGCATATGAATGAACTAGCAAAATGCTTGAGAGCTTTAGTTCCAAAATTCAAATATATAAAATCAATAATTGACGTAAAATATTTAAAAATATTATATCACTCTCTTGTTGAGTCTAGAATTAGATACGGAATACTTGGCTGGGGTGGTGTTTTAAAAACATACTTAAAAAAGTTGATATTTTACAAAAGAGAATACTAAAAATAATATTATATAAACAACGTACTTACTCAAGTCATCTTCTATTTATTGAAGCCAAAGTAATGGACACAAGACAACAATATATGTATTCCATGTTAGTTTACATATATAATAGAAAACATATACTTCATAAACTATGCCACCCGTATGAAACCCGCAATAAAACAAATAAACATGTAAAAACTGGAATTAGCAAAAAAAGATTAGGTCAAAGATACCTCCTTTCTCCAAGAATATTTAATGCATTACCTGATAAATATAAAATATACCTAATTACTCTCAACTCACTAATAATGATAAAATCAATATTTAAAAAATATATTCTTAATTTGGATCGCAACTATATACAAAATTTAATGGATTAAGCAAATAATAATTCAGTCATAGTAATAGTAACTAAACTGTTTAGTAATAGTTTTTGATTACTGAAAGTTATAAAATCAAAATAAATATAATTTTCATCATCAAAACATAAAAATGCGTTATACAAACTGAAATAACTGAAATACAGAATTATTGTATAATTAGATTTATTTAATTATTTATATGTAATTATTGGATTGTTAATGTATCAAATACACAATGCACACACGACGCCCGTGCTCGACCATTTTTGGTTTTTACGGGTAGTACCAGATGTTTATTTTTTGATGTGTAAATAACATACTTAAATTATTGTTCTTTTTATACAATGTATATGAAAAATTAATAAACATTATTATTCATCAAGAGATAGCCATCAAACTGGGGCTTTTCTAAATAAACTATCTGCCACATTATTAATACGTTTCTGAAAGTATACTTGAGAATGATAACTAAAAGCTATACTGAGACCGCAGTGTGCTCACAGATCAAACAGTGGAAGTACAGGGATCTGGAAATTCAAATACGAAGATAGTGGATAATGGAAAGTACCCAGAGAATACCTAATATTCTCAACTTCCAGATGCGTACAAAAATTTTTGTGAGATACTTTAGCATACCAAGTCACCTAGGGCTCGATAACACGGCAAGAGTCCCACCAGAGCTCAATCCTTTTGATACCGCAGATATCTGGGATGAGTGAATTTTCTCCTTAGAGGGAGTGTGAGCCGTATGACTAAATCTGTACTAAATAATCTATTGTAAGTTAAAAAATTGATCAAAACGATTATAAATGAATTAACATTGTATATATTATATACAACATAGATTTTTAAAGAGAGATATAAGCAGTACAATACAAGCAAAACAACACAAAAAAACGACTATACAATTAAAAATGTATATTTAACAGTAACAAAATAATATGGTGTTGTACATTATTTTTATCAAGGTGTAAAAAAAGATTACATCCTATATTTAGCGAACATCAACAAAAAAAATCTGTCATCTTGTGCTGTTTTCTTTTTTCTTTCCTCAGAAATGACCTACCTTCTCCAGACGATGCATAGCATCTTCCACAGCACTTATATCGTCTTCTTGGTGGATAAAAATTGATGAAGAATTTTTGCTGCATCCAATGCCTGCTGACGGGTCCGAGCTGGTTCTGGCTCTGCTTCCACTTCTGAGTCACTGTTTTTTCTGCTTCTTCTGCTCTAACTGCTTGTAGAATGTCCTCGTAAGAAGATGTAGCTACACTTTTATCAACTTCTTCAAAATCTATTAGCTTTTCTAGTCCGTAGGTAATAGAAAGTTCAAACTGTCTGGACCAAACAGCTAACAGTCATCTTCATCCTCAGTCAATCTTTGATCTTCACGTCATCCTGAGTGTTTAAAGAAATGTTTTATCGTATTCCCCGTCACTTTGTCCCAGGGTTTATTAATCATTACCATGGCATCAAGAAGGTTTAGTTTGAGATCACCATTGTTCTCAACCAATTTTATCTAAAGTCTTCTCCTGTATTGGCTTTTCAACCACTTGATGACACTTTGGTCCATGGACTAAACGACACTGGTTGTATTTGATGGCAGGAAACAAATTTCAATATTTTGAAGGTCTTATAATACAGGATGAGCAGGACAATTGCCTACAAGCCAAAGGATTTTTCCCTTTAAACTTAACATCGCAAATTATCGTTATGTAGGGAATCGTCATAAAGAGATACTACTGTAGTAATATATTTAGTCTACATAAAATTCAAAATGTTTACTCTAATTATACAGGGAATTTTATTGGAAAACCTAAATATTTAAATAGTGAATAGAAGTCACCGAGGCGGTTCTAGGTAAAAAACATTTATTGGCGCGAACTGTTTTTATAACCAAGTTAGGAGTGTTTGTTTGATTTTTCTTATTGTTTTTAAAATCCTCAACTTTAATAACACCCTGTATATTTGTTTTGATACGTGATACATCCATATCTCATTTAGATTCCAAACAACTTACTAATCACAAGAAAAATCCAGGTCCGACTTAACAAAAATATCTAAGTATATAGTAATTGAGACCTTGAAACAACACTCTGTATATTGAAAATCTTAAAATGTGTTTGTATATTTGATAAGAGCACCAAACATAAAAAAAAAGTTTTTTGCTTGGCTTTAATTTTCTGCACAGAAAATTGAATGACTTTAAATATGCAATTTATGCAAAAAACAGTTCACTATTTGGGTAGCTTTTCTGGTAAGTCTGGGAGATTGGCAAATAGTGTTTTGGCGTTTTCTAAACAGAGTTTAACCATTTATATTCCTTCTTGTCTTTTCCGCCAATAAACAACTGTAGTTTTCCGCCATTTGCTTCCTCACATTGGTTGACGCATTTAAGTTGTTGCTTAGCTTCAAGGTCATCTTCTTCACCACTACTGTCATTTTTTTCAAGTATTTAGAGTTTTTTGTGATATCTGCTGCTCTTCATCATTTTGTACTTGGTCCGGATCCATATCAAAGTCGTCAACCTAGTACTCAGCAGATTCATCGTCTTTCTCCAAGTATCACTCCATAACTCGTTGCTCAAAATCTTTGTCCTGAAACTTAGCTCTTTTTCTATTAGATTTTTGATGCATTTTCACTGTTCGTGAAAGATATGTCCATGGTAATTGATCCTAAACATGATCAAAGGCGTTTTTGACATTATTATCATCAAGACTAATTATATATAAAGTACATAATGTGACACATCCAGTCTTACGTAACTGTTTGATTACTAGCGTAATGCGAAATACCCGTTTTGTGCAACCGGAGCACTTTCAAACATCCACTTGATTGAAAGCTCGAAACTGAAGTTGAAGATCAGGTAAATAAAGCAAACAGAGACGCAGGTTGTCTGAATGAAGCAATATGAAGAAAAAAAAATATCGGAAAAGAAATGAAAGGCAGAATTCACAAAACATTAGACCAATAATGATCTACGGGTGCAGAAACACGACTTGATAGAGAGAGGATAAAAAGGATGTTAGAAACAGCACAGATGAAAACATTTAAAATATCAAGAACTGGATGAGAAATAGAAGAGTAGAATGGAACGATCAAATGTGCCAAATGACAACAAATAGAGTAGTAAAGACATCAGGAGACGGTTCTCCAATAGGAAGACGATCAGAAGGAAAACCAACTTGCTGGAAGCATATTGAAAAACAGACAAAGTAGTGTCTACATAAAAAGAAGAAGAAGAAGACGAAGAAGAAGACCTGTACTTTATAGTTGCAGAACATAATAATAATCGTGGTTGCGCATATTTCGTATCTCTGTAGTTGGTGGAAGCATATTTGGAAGGGAAAACCGCAGCTCAAACAGGGTTGTCAAAGTTCAGAATATTGTAATACTTAAGGTGTCAGAGATCGGTGTGTCTATTAAAGGATTAAGTTTAAATGAATTGTAAATATGAGGATGGTTTCGTAGTTGCTTGGTCTTTTTGTAGGTATACTTGGAAGCATACGATCAGGTGATCAATTAAAAACAAAATTTGTGGTATTCTAGGCAATAAACTACTAAACCTTAATTAAAAAAAGAGGAACTATTACTTAAACAAATTTTTGACGTAAGAGTCCGAACATGGTGCAACATATGATAAAATAGTACAGTGGTGGTAGGGAAATTTCTATTAAAAAAACCACTAATCAAGCAAAAAATACGCATATGTCTTCTGGTAATATTAAATGCTGATGTTTTGTTATTATCTTTTTTCTGTTGTGAATTGATTGGTTATTTTTTGCACATTAAATTAATTTATTAATTGCTTATTATAAAATTAACTGTATTGCATTTGACAGAGAAATATACAGTTTGTATATTTAAATCAAGAACAACAAAATTTATAATATTAATTTTAATTGAATAATTTTTTGAGCGATAATAATGGTTTTGACGCACGTTATAAACCTTTTATTTATACCAGCTACATATATTATTTGCTTATTGTAATGCATTTGAGTGAATTTATAATGTAACCGGCGCAAAGTAAATCATTTACCAATAATTAGCTACAATAATTTATGAAATACGTAATTACAGATGACAATGTACATCAAAATTGACTTAACCTATTGGCGAACAATTAAATCTATGGTGTAGCCCTATTAATGGATGCCTACTATTGACTTGATATGTAGCGTTAGAGAATAATTAGTAGATAACAGATTCATGGCTAGCTCAATTAATTATCGTAATAATACTATTATTATTCTTAAACACGGAATTAATCAATAAAAAAATTTTAATTTGAATTTTGACGGTAATTTTGGTATTGTTTATGTGGTGTGGATCGACCCTTTTTTACTAGTAGCCTGTACACATATTTTTAGAAATTTAAGTAAAATTAGTCTAAAAAATTCTCAGTCAAAACATTTTTCCTCTTCCTGGGGTTAGGTTAGGTTGAGTTATCCTAGGTTTTACTGAATGATACATATTATGTCTTTCCCCTCACTGTGACATAAGTATTAAATTTTCTAATTTTGATTGTTATATCCTTTCACATTCTGTGCTTATCATTTGTAACACATTAGCTATTGTAGCATATTCTTCTTTTATCACGGTTGAATGAGCAATTGGTATTGAGCCAAACTTGTTTCTATTGTAAAGCAGAACACATTTCAAATAAACTCACATTTTAAGTGGAAGTCCCATTTTCTCCAAGAGCCACTTAACGTCCAAACAGAAAGTAAGTTTTTCTTCTTGGTTAAAGAACCGTAGCTTTCCCTTGTTTTATAAAAATTAATTGTTGTGCCTTGTTCCAGTAAATTTTTATCATTTAACCTTGAAGCCAGAAGTTCCGACGCTTCCTTCGATAAAGCTAAATCTCTAACGAAATCGTTTAGTTCTTCTTGATTAAATAGTTGTAAGATTGCTGTTGCCTTGTCGTAATCACTATCACTGTATTGGAGTCAGAAATATGTTCAAAAATGTCACCTTTATCCTCACAAATGTCAGGAAACTTTTGGAATACTGCGATCGGTCCTCTGAGTGGGGTACTAGGCGTCTGGCTGAAGGCAAATCAGGATATGACCACTTTTGGCGATTGTTTCTATTGATCCCTAAAACATCGACCAGGCAAAAATAACAGTCATCAAGGTAGTTTGTAGGTTCTCTCTATACCATTGGCACGCCAAATCTTTTTCCTGTGGTCCACTGCCGTAAGTGTTCTGTGTTTTACATACAATATGCGGTGCCCTTGATCACCAAGCCGAACACCAAAATATCCAAGATATGCACGTTTCACAAAGTCACTAATACTTTTTTATTTTCTTGTAATAAAGACTCCCCACAAACGTAACAAAATACGTCAGGATGATTAAAACAACTTCTGCGACTTTCACTACTCATTGTTGAATGTTAAACCAATATAAAGTAGGAATAGATTTGATACACTTTGAACAACTCACAAAAACAGAACTGACTAAAACAAAGGCAACGATATCAGCAGTGAACATAATTGAGTATGCGATCTAGCGGATACTTATTGAAATAATTTTACTACCTTGGCTAAGTCATCGACATGTAGTCGCACCAATAGTGATTTTGAAGCACCTTAGTATTTTATTAGGTCGGGGCTGCATGGTTTTACAAGTGGTAGAAGTATCATTTTAAAAGTTTAAAAAAACTTTCCAAGCTGTTTTATTTGCTTATAAAATAGTAATGTAACGACATCAAAGAAATGAATGACGAAATGATACAAAAAAACGGAATCCATATTTCGATTTATCTTCAATAATATAGTAAAAATGAGCTTAAAGACTCAATGCACCATAATAATTTATTTTTGTAGGCCTGTGAATCAATTGATTTTAACAACTATAATCAGCCAACTCATTAATGTTTGTCTTTGAAGTGGATCCTGCCCAAGCCGATCCTGCTTCGGAAAGAAAACTTACAAATAAAAGCGAGGGTCTGTTAGACGGTAATAGGGCGATTTAACGACAGGAATTATTGTGGTTTTTTAAAAGAACGTTGCCTCGTTAAGAGTGCAGCCTTTTTATTGCAAGATGTCTCTTTTTGAATGATAAGCAGGAAGTCCATTAAGTGAAGTGAAAACGCCGTGTTCTCTTTAAAGAGCAGTTCTTTATATTTTACGTTAACAAGCGAAAAGGCCCTTGAAATTAATTCTGAAGATAACTCGAAGGAAAATAAACTGCCATTAGTTGAGAGGCAACTAGTACACAAGAAAATATTTGACGTGCATTGCATATATAGTTAGTACGTTTTTCAAGGAACTTATACAAATACGAAATCATTGGTTTGTAGTGTGTAAGTGCAATGTTTTTAACAAGTCTGATATTTTTTTGTCAGATATGATCCTTACTGTAAGGATTGCCCTGCCAACTAGTGAAATGCTGCCCGTAAAGAAAAAAATTTAACCCCTTAAAATCAACCTATTTCCATTTATTTTATCACTCAAGTGGTTATATTTTAACAAAAACCGTTTTCAATTTGTATAAATCCTGCTAGAGTGCCAAAACGTACCTCATAAGCTAAATCCCCAATCGTAATAAACCCCATATATACGAATGAGACGCAACTAACAAAAGAAAAATTCACTAACAAACCCAAACAGGGAATATAAATTGAGTTCATCAAAGAACAACCCCCCGAAAAAACCCAATTCGAGGAATTTTGTGAGTCAAAGCTAAGAAAATCAAACTGGGTCGCATTTTTACTTTGAAACGAAAAAGGAGGCCTCCTTATGCCGGAGAAGTGATATATCCAATTTTCTTACAAAAAGTATCTTAGAAAAGTGAATGAATAAAAATCCTCGCGGTTAAAAGTTTAGGAAAAATCGCCTTAAAGGATTTAGTCTTGGAAATGTATCATGTTTTTTTTATTTTCAATCAGACCATTTCTAAAGTTTTTTACTCCGTTAAAGAAGGGTTTAAATTTTTTTAAAATATACTCGATCATTAGGGATTTGTTTTATTTGTAATATCGCATCAGTCTATATGGCTATTAGCGGAAAAAAAAATTAAAATCTCTAAAATAGTACAACAATCAAATTTTTTATAAATAATTTATTGCTTTTAAATATTGAATAATCTTTATTTGATTTGGCACCACACTTTAAGAATAATTCTTTCATATTCTAAGCGATTTCAAATTCACCTCTTTCGGCATTGTGTAACGGGCACGATACTAGAAGCATAAAAGAATGGTTTCGCAAGCATAACACTCCGGTTAAGGACCTGTAGGCGACTGTAACCAAGCCGCAGTCGCGTGATGATCACCTAAGAAAATCATATTTACACAGTAAAATAATTACTTGAGATAAAACAATCATTTTAATCATAGTCTGAGAGTTTAAGATTAAACTATTAATTTAACCATAATTAAAATGATTGTTTTGTCTCAAGTAATTATTTTACTTTGTAAATATGATTTGAGATCTATTACTGGAGTTTTTGGATATATCTCAATAGTAAAGATCCTCTAAGATTCCTGGTGTATAATTATGTGCCAGACTGTTTCCCATGATTCTAATATGAGAACGAATCCACAAAAAAGCAACGTATCTGTGATTTATATTTTAAAATTCTTGTCTAATGAGTTTAGTCACAAGAAAGAAGAATATATTTTAGAGATGAATTTTAGAGAATTTAGTGAGTCTGTCTTGGTGTCTACTGTTCTGTAAGAGAGGAAGAGATCTAAATGTGTCTTTACTATGGGGCCAAATGACAAAGGTGTCACCAACGTACCGTAATCAGCAGGTGGGTTTGAGATTTGATGAGTACAGGGGTGTTATTTTAAAATATTCCATGTAAATATCAGCTCTTACGGTAGAGAGGGGCAATCCCACTGGGGTACCTTTGATTTGACGATAAAAATAATTTTGGAATAGAAAGTATGTATTAGACATGCAGTGGTCTATAAGAAATATTGTGTTTTGGGTAATTTGATGTTTAGAGTCCAAGATAGAAATGGTTTCATCGACATGATGAAACTCAGTGACCACTCAGTCATCCTCAAGTAAGTCTCCTTCTAGATAGTCACTATTAGTATTAATAGTATGCTTTAAGTTTAAAAAAAATCATGGCAAAATTTAGGATCATATGGCAGTAATGGCGATAGATCATTATACTTTTGTTGTGATATAGGTATTGAACTTTATGATACCAGTTGCAAATCTTTTGGCAAGGTAAGGTGTGGCCTTCAAAATCTAACAAGGTCAATCTCATGGTTTTCATCATTAAAATTACTTTTTAAAAACAGAGTTCCCATGCTGTTTTGCTTTACTTGCAGATAAACACAGTTTGACAGAAGAACTTGTTGTTTGTTAATGTTCCCTTTTCTATTAATCAAAGTCGGATTTTGAGATATTTTACCATTATACAAAGACCTAAAATTTTTAAAATCTTTTAGTTTCATATTATGTACAGTATATTTCATTGAGGTTTGTCTGACTACCTGCTGCCAGTCCCCTAATTTTAAGCTTTTTTCTCTTTCGCTCTATCATGGACAGTGTCCGCCTCGATGTGGGCGTGATCCTTTAGTATAAACTTCTGAATGATAATGATTCCTTAAATGATCCACCTATTTCATATGAGTCAATTTACAGCAGGTAATTGGTTATTTACTTGACCAATTACTTACTGATATCGTCTATAATGCTTTCTATAGGTTTTGTTGTCAACTAATTAAATCCAAGTATATTTATGATTCATTGGAAGTATTTGGTTCAAAAAATATTTTGTAGGTTGGACGTCTAAAATTACTGCTTTTTGTGATTAGTCGATAACGAACCTGTCTTTAAAAGGTATAAACTGGGTAAAAAAGAAAAATAGAAACAGTTGTTTTATGATTTGCATATTAATTAAAATATTTGTATTGTTTGGTTGTATTTTCTAATAATTATAATGTGAATTTCGTTAATAGGAATTTCCATTCTGTTGTATATAATTTTGTTTTAATTAATTTCGTTAGAGATATTTACCAGAGATTTACTTTGGTAGTTATACATAGAAGTTTGTAGTTTGTTTTTCTTAGATATTTCGAATCGTTATAGCTGTGTTTTTGTTTATTAAAAAAGTTGTTTATCATTGCTTGGTGGATTTGATTCTGAAATAAAACTAGGTTTATAATATTGGTTGTAGAATATTTAGTAATATTGCTAGTCGTTTTTCTTAGATATTTCCAATCCTCATAGCTGTTTTTTTTTAATTTAAAAAAATGCTTATGTTAGTAAAGTATAACCATATCAAACATTAATAACATTGGATTGTGAGTACTTGTGTGTACTTTGCTAGTATAGTTATATGGGAACTCTATTTTATTGGATTATTTTTATCATAAAGATTTTGGTTACTGGTTTTCATTTAATGAAACAACAAATCCAAAAGATATTGTTGAAAATCGAACTGATATTCTACCGAGTCTCATACAAGGATTGAATAAATTTATTTGATAGTTAATAAGTATCCAAAAAAAAACACATAATAATGCTAAGATTTTTATTCGGTCCGTATCAACCATAGTATGATTTATTCGATTTCACTGCCAGGAATGACGATATCTGCCCATTTTAGCAATGCAGATCCGATTTCATTTAAACCACGAATAGTTCATCATAACTTTTGTCTATATCAGACTCATCTTTTTCATCAAAACTCATGGCATCTCTAACAATATGCTCTTCATTTAAAACATCATTGCTTGGTGGATTTGATTCTGAAATAAAACTATGCTTATATTATTGGTTGTAGAATATTTAATAATATTGCTAGTCTAAGATTGGTATCAAATGACTACATTATTGGTAAACTGTTTGTTCGGGCTGTTAGGCCGTTGTCTTCTGAGATTATTATTTCTCGATGTTTTGCCAACACTAGGGATTGGCATCTTCTCGAGATGTTACTGGCTTGTAAGCTGAAACTGAAGGCGCGTTGTACTGCGAAGGCCATATGTATATTTTCTACTCGCCTCCCCTCCACTGTTTCCGGCGTGAGATGACGTGTCGTCGTTTGTAGTAGCTTTTCTTTCTTCGTGTTTTGCGGGAAGGGTTTTTGTGGATTTTAATATTGGTATCCATGTTTTGTTGATTTTTAATCCTTCTTCTATCCGATTAAAATTTAATTTAGGATATAAGGTTCAATAGCTTGCGGACTTAAAAACTTCTGCAGACCAGAAGGACCTGGTTCACTGATGCTGCTGGCGTCTGGTGTTTTTGGTAGGCTAGCAGGTTCAATAGCTTGCAGTTTTACGTAATGAGAGAGGGCGCGGTTATTATGACGTAACCATTGCCTGATTTTTTTGCTATAGTATGTCTTGAGCGTTCCCATGAAAGTTTTGTTTAGCGGTTGCATTTTCTGTGTTAAATGTGGAGGTAATGAAATTATAACCTCGTTATTCTCCCTTCCCAGATTGATCACATCTAAATTGCCAGTATGGCTGTAGTGTCCATCCAATATAAGAAGTACAGGAAACTCTTTGGATGGTTTAACGGTATCTTTTAAGTATTTAAACCACTGTTTAAATAAATTAGACTACACCCAACCACTAGGATAAACGGCTGATATCGATCCAGGAGGAGTAGCTTTCATGAGTTGCACATTCATATTCTTTCTTGGAAAGATTACGGGTGGGATACAATTTCTTCCAGCACTCATACATGCAATTAAAGTGATCAATGATCCTTGCTCAGCTAAAGTCAGAGATGTGATTTGTCTCTTTCCTTTGCTCCCCACTATTGCTGCAATTTTATTTTGCACAATGGTTAGGCCTGTTTCATCTACGTTGTAAACCTGATTACTGGAAAAATTGTATTTATCATATGCTTTTTCCAGATGATCAAAAAATATTTAAACATTCTCTTTGTTAAAGCTAGCTGCCCGTCCAAAAGACGTTCCAGTTGATCTCCTTACAGCTAATGTATTTTTATGACGGGCCAAGAACAAATCTAGCCAACCTCTTCCAGTTTTTTTTAACTGCATAAGGAGATAATTTAATTCATTTGATTTAGTCAGATTAAATGCCATTCGTTTGATGTTAGTCCGCGTTAAACCAAGGAATTTCGCTTCCATTTGAAGGATATAGTCACATTTTTCTAAATTTGGGCCAAGAATAGTTCCTCTTCCCAGTTTCTTAAGTACTTCTTTATCTGGACTCAGTTCAGCCATTTTTGCTAACCCATCGTTTTATCTCTCACAGCTTGAATAACAGATTTCATGCTATCTGGATCCCAGGACTTTCCTTGTTTTGGACTTACAATAATTTTTCTAGGCATTCTGAAAAGAAAAAAACCTTGTGGACTTGACTGATATATATATATATATATATATATATATATATATATATATATATATATATATATATATATATATATATATATATATATATATGTATATATATATATATAAAATAAAAATTTATGTGATTATTAACATTTTCCTATTTCGCTATGGTAAAGTAACTCATGTTCTCCACCACTCAGGTATCCTTAAGCTTACTGATGTTTATTTTATGCATTGTATTCGCAATTTGTTGGAGTAATAATATTATTTTTTTAAATTTTTGTTCAAAATTCAATATCCAAATACAAGAAGGTATCGATATATTTTGTTCTACTTTGAAAAGAACTGTATAAATGTCGTAGTAATCTTCAGTGATAAGAACTTTGCTATTATACACTTCCAAATCGAGTACAGTTTGTGTCCTTTCTAAACTTTTGGTCATGCCTTTTAAATTTGTATACAATAAAAGAGATTGCACTTTCTGCTCTGATAACTAAAGAAGATCATAAATTTCCACACCACGAGTAGTGTTCTTGTTTTATACATTCTTGGTCCTCGAAAGGAAGCTGTTTTCTGGAAAGAGCAATAAACACGATTTCTGACAGAAACCGAGACATAAACGAAACAGAATTATTTCCGAGATTCTCCTTTTATTAGTGTTCCGAAACATGACAGTTGTAAATGGGCAAAATGGCGGCAACGGGCCAACTAAAATCCGGCAAAACCCTTCTATTTCTAGTGATATACTTAAAAGTTTAGATTGCGCCAGTGAAGTAGCTGACAAGGAGAACTAAATTACTGTAGATAATTTTATTTTGAACAGAAGAAACACTGTAATAAATGTGGCTTTTATTAAGTGTTTTGTTAGTTTTATCGAGACACATTTTAAAAATCAGCAATTCATAAGTGATGAATTCGACAGTAACTTGGTGGAAATTCATTTTATCTAACAATTAAACACTAAGAACTTTTGTTTTCGACACTTTACAAAATTTATTATAAATTATTATGACCACAGCTGTTTCAGCAGAGTGACTTTTTCAAGTGATCTATTTTTGGTATGCATTTACACTTTATAGTCCTTAAATAAATAAGTTGACGAGGGAAGAACTGTTTGTCTCAAGTTAATCATTCAGAATTATATCTGTATTTTTTAATTTAGTAATTTGCATAGATTCTAATAAATGTAGCTTAAGGCATAATCCTCCTCAGATTCGGAATCGGCACCAAAAATATTTTGACCATAATCCTCGTTGTTTTCATTAGCAAATAAATTTTCAGCTTTGGTTAACGGACGTTTTTCCCAGTTTTCTTTCCAACTAAATGGAGCCATTTCCCAAAAATATGATTAAAAAAAATTTAGTAAATTATCGCAAACCTTACACAGGGGTGCAACATACCCTAGCGATTATTTAATAAATTTTTGTGATTGGAAATATTTCTCGAATGAGACCGCAACTACACATCCATCCTTGGCAGACTACAGACTGAATTTACATGAAGCGGCATTATCATTGAAATGCGGTTGCGCATGCTATTAATTATAAATAAAGCGTCCTGAAACCACCATTTTTAGTATAACTATAATATTGCAAATAAAAATGTCGCAAGTGTAATTGAAAGTTATTTTTGAGTGTTTCTGCTCATTAAAAAAGTGTTTTTCAAAAAAAACATTCATAACTCGTGCGAAATTAATTTTTTAAATGAATTTTGTATTTTGATAATTTTGACGGTATAAATACGATCTCTTTTAATCAGAGTTTCCTATCAACAAAAATTAAAATATGGTTTAAAGCCGAAGAATACAGCTTTTGTATGCAATTTTAGCATTTTGCCGCAAATAATACGTTTATCCACATCATTAATTATGTCTATTATGTCTTTAAGAGCCTCTTAAGTTGGTGCTAGAATTGCCGCATCGATTGCGTGACGTACATTATCTATTCAAATTCCATTATTGTTAAGTTCTTCTTTCTCCAACGCTATTTCTTAATTTATTAATTCATATATATATATATATATATATATATATATATATATATATATATATATATATATATATATATATATATATATATATATATATATGTATTTACCCAAATTATGTTAACAATGTTATTTAATTAACAATGTAATGGCTATACAGTGACATTTGTACGCAATAAAGCGCCACTTTATTAAACGATTTTGTAGTGAGTTAAAGATCAATACCTATTCATTTTACTAGTTTTAAAATTGACTTTTACCGATAAACTGAAAGCGCAGTAGATTTATTGTCCAAATGAAACTTTTCAGCGCAGTTTATAACGGTAGTTAAATACAATTTTTGTGTTTGCCCTGCCGAACCAACTTTACTGCACCAATTAAACTCCTCTCAAATCTCGAATGGACTTCAAGGATAGTCGTAAAGATTTTATACACCTAATGTTTCGTTACCAGTGCCGTATTTTGGTTTTATCTTCAATAAAATAGGTATTTCAGTGAACATAGTTCCGCCCTAGTATAAAGTTAGTTATGATTTAATGGATTTTCCTTTTGCTCTGTGTTATTCACAAGTACTTTAAAATAAAGTTTTATTTTCTGCTTAATGTTAAATGTAGATACCTTTATATATTGTTGTGATTTGCTCAAACTGTATGTTTATAATATTTATTTTCTTAACAAAGTAATATGATAACTCAGGGCTCTTTTACTTATTAAAAACAAAAACGTGTCTTCAAAGTATTTTTTGCTAGTTGCCTTTGAGAAAAAAAAGATAGACAATACGAAAATTAAATTACAGCACAATTATGCATTATTACAAAGCAAATGTTATATTAAAAAAAGACCAATCAAATATTAAAAGTAAAAATTTTGAATAAACATAAATATAATATATACAATGATTAGAATAAAAATCTCAAACATCCATCAAATCATACATCCACATTATCAATACAAATTAATTACGCTTCTATGCAAATCTAAAATTTCTTACTTTTAGTGACTCTTGATAAATTATCATGTATTATAATTCTCAATAAAACCAACAAAAAACGAATAACTCTAATTTAAATAGGTGGTCGTGATTGAGAAAGTCTCTGTTTCTAAAAATGACGAAACTAACCTTTTGTTCCCAAAATTGATGACTTCACCTCTCTCTTCTTTGATTGTGCCTTGTCCACCTTGCTCGTACCTTTCAGTTTCTCTAGAATACTCCTGCTAAACTCCTCTGCTCCAAATCTTTACTACATGAATATACTCCTTCTCTCCAGACACAAGGATATCTCAACTAATCGACTTGGTCCAGTATAAAACTATACATCTGTTTATTACTTACAGCATGTCAGTTATTTCTTCTGTCTGCTAACACAGTTGGAACCCTTTCCACCAAACACAAATACAACTTTTCACAATCCAGACTTTTTTAAAAAAACTTGCCTAATTAGCAACGTCGTCTCCACAAAAAAAAAACTATAGTATACTCGCCCGATATTCAATTCACAATGCCTTCCTCTCTTGCAAAACTCTATCCAAAATCCTATCATCTCCCTCCTCTTTTCTTTGAACCAATCAGAACGTATCTCCATCCAAACAAATTTTACTTTCTTCAAAGAAAAAAAGCTAACTTTCTCCTATCCAATAATCCGTCAGTCATCTAATAAACATTTTTAATTTCTAGAGAAAAAAGGATAATTACCTCTCACAAACTATTTACAAACCTACCCTATTGTATAATTCTTGGTAATCCATACAATAGAAAGTTTAAGGTAGAACTGTTTACAAAGTGTCTGTTTAAAACTAAACCGTTAGAAACACCAATATATTCTCTTCTTATTTTCTGGAAATGTCTTTGAACGTATAAAATTCACTTATCAAAAAAAAAACAACTTTCTAAAACTAATGCTAAACAGTATAATATACAGGGTGTTTGCGATTTCTGTTGGTCGGTGATTTGATTTTTGTCTTAATATTTTCTATTTGATTTTTGAAAATTATGGAACCTTATTAATATATATATATATATATATATATATATATATATATATATATATATATATATATATATATATATATATATATATATGCATAAATTTGCAACGCCCTGTACATCGATTTGTAAATATTTGTCATAAGTTAGTTTTAAGCAGTGGGTTTATCCATAATGAGTTTTACTTTGAAGGACTGAAAAACATTAGTAAATACTTAAATGTAAATAGACAATTGTTTCCCGGTATTTGTAGATGTTATATTTTAATAGCCTTTGGTTTTGTTTCGCTGAAAAGGCCAAAGCCACCAGGTAGTTATTGTATTTAGAAAGTATAAGATAAAACAGTTATCATTTTCAAAGAAAGTTATTTAGAAGCGATGCTTGGGTTTTTCTGATGTAGAATAAGAGGAGAGATATAAGAATTTTCTGATTGGTTAGCGAGTTTGGAATGGGGATGAACGAGAGTGAATGTTTTGAAAGTTTGGAGTAGAAAAGATTATTATGTGATGGTGATCCGAAAAGAAGCAGTTGAAGTTTTGTGTAGTCAGTTAAGAAGCAAGTGCCAGTGGTGTTAATAGTTAGAAGTGGGAAGCCAAAAGGTGGAACGAGAGATAGGTCAACGTTGAGAAGTCGAATACCTCCTTGATTCTATAAAGTTCAAGTGAGTAAGTCACAAGAATTATAACTAATAAAAATATTTGCGACACCAAGTGTAAAAAAAATACTTGAGTCTCAGGGGATTGTGAGTATATGAAAGAGAGGAGAGAATTTTGGAGTTTGTTGAACGAGTACTAGTAAAAGAGGCCTGCTCGTGTTTTGGAGAAAGAGTTGCTGGCATGCTGATAGGTTGATAGATATTTGTATTTGTTTATTTATGTTATTTACGCAACCTAAGCTGATTTATTTTTTTTTGTACAATAAAATGGCACCCTGAGATTATTTTTTTTATGTATGATTTTGCGACACTTAGATAATTAATTAAATGATTAATTAAAGTAATTAAATAAATAAAAAGTTAATATAAAAGTAAGAAAAATAGATCATAGTAATATATATTGGTATGTTTTAAATTTATTAAAATCTAATAAAAAATTAAATTCACTGACCGGTAAAGTCGTTTCACCCTATAAATGGGAAAATTAGATTTGTAAGATTCAAATATTTGAATGAGTAACGATTATTTTAATTTAGTAAAATGTAGGCAGACATGAGAATAGGTATTTGAACGTTAATATATCAAAACAATAAAGAAATTCTCATAAACGATTAATGTTAATAGCCAAAAGATAGCAATTTTAGAATATAAGTGTACGTTAACACAGACCGCTATGGCGCGACCAGCGATGCAATACTTTGCTATGCTTTGCATTACATAGCGAGCTATTATCTCTGGGTGTTTTAATACAATGATATGCTTGTGAGCTAATCGCCACCGTAATCTTTTCTGTGTCGGACGTGACGATGAAAATTCATTTTTAAAGTACAAAATTTTCAAAAAGTGTTTAAATAGAAAACGTAAATGGGTTCATAAAATTAATATAGAAAGTACGACATTTGGATAGTTTCATTATTTATTTAATAAACTAATTACGCATCCTGATAAATTTCGAGAATATTTTCGGATGTCTTTAGAAACATTCGACTATATTCAGAGAGATTTAAATCCTGACGTAGAGAAAATGCACACAAACTCGATGAAACCAATAGGCGCTAAAGAACGGCTTACAATAACTTTAAGGTACGTTTGTATATTAAAATAGTACACATAATATTTTCATAAATCTACCAAAACAATACAGGGAGTCCCGTTCGCGCACGATTTCAGGGTTAGAAACTAATTAGACTTCATGGGGAAATATAAAAAGTGGGGTGTCTATCCAATATAGTCTCTCAATGGTGCAACAGTTATAATGCGTATAAAAAATACTCAAGAATAATATAGAACCGATAGGGTGGAATCTGAAGTAAGTGAACCAAACGGAATCCCTGCAACTGCACTCGTATGGGATTGTTCGTGTTGTTTTTGTTCGTTGTTTACAGTACAATTCTACAGAAACATCATCATTATGTTTTGATTTAGTTGCAAAATCTAGTAACTCTAATTTTTTATCTTCCAAAGATATGAATTGCTCGATATTTAAATCATCTTGTTTACGTTTACGCCCTTGGTTAGTATTTTTGGAGCGCTTACTAGAGGATGACGGTCTAAGTTGGAGTTCTTCATTTTATAACATCTAATATTGTCGTTGGAAGTTCCCGTATTAATTTCAGTCTGTGATATATATTCATCTTCAGTATATTCTTCAGGTAGAACTCCAGTATTTTGTGATAACAGTTCATGCTCATCATTAAGTGAATATTCTCAGACATCCTATCACTTTCTTCAGTTGATGGTAGGTTTCCAATCATTTTGCGACATGCTATTAAATATTTTAAAACAATTAAACTTTTAAAATGTGCCCAAGTGTATATATATATATATATATATATATATATATATATATATATATATATATATATATATATATATATAAATATATTTGTATACGTAGGTGTTTTTGGGGAATTATTTATTATTAGCAATAGCAGCATTTAACTTTTTTGGGTATTTTGATACTGGAAAAATAATTATTATTTATTTATATATTATACAGAGTTCTGTTTAAATACAGTTTTGATAACCCAAATTAAACTAATCTTTTTGGCAAAGTCTTTATTTTCGGACAGAATGGTTTCCAATTACAAATACCTTAAACATTCTTCAAAACCAAACCGAAGCGCATACTAGCCGCTACTAGCATCGCATCGCATCGCACTAAATCGCGCGCTATTTGAACAAGGCACTTAAGATACAAGTGTTTGATATCATCGCATAGCGAAGCATCGCATCGCTGATCGCGCCATAGCAGTCTGTGTTAACGTACACTAAGGTTAAGTCTTTTTTTTTTACAAAGAAATTGGACAAAGAATAGGAAAGTTTTGTGGTTAGGGATAAGTATACAATAACCGAAGTAGTATTAGCTGTATTGTCTCTACAAACTTTAAAACAAAGATGTATGGATGAATTAAAAAAAACGCTGATGCAAAATAAATGCAAACTACCTAAAATAGAAAGTCATGGAAGAGGAAAGACGAAGCCTATATCCAAAGATGGATTTTTATAACTGGTTAAATATTTGATGGAAGAAGAAAAATAATAATTTAAATATGACACAGCCAAGAAGAATGGCTAAAGAGAATTGGCTTTAACAGGAAAGTGTAAGAGGCTTTTCCGAAAGAATTCGAGTATTTCAAATCTGCCTGGTTTTTAAAAAGAGGTTTCCATCTTTTAATCAAAATGTTTTACCTATTTTCTAGCTGAAGAAACTTCCCTTGGGTTTTTGTTAAGAAGTTGGTTTATTTTTTTAATTTGCGTGTTTTTCTTATATGTTAAATATGAAAATAAACGTATTCGTTAAATTACAAATATATTAATGATTTTGATCAGATTTTTTTGATCAACTGATTTTCATTTTAAAAACAGTCAAAAACATTGCTTTATATATATAATTAAATATAGAAAATGTGCACGTACAGGAAAATATTTATTTTGCGCTTCCAAACACTTTTTTCCGGCAAGCTAACGAACCAACGTTTTATAGTAAATTCATTTAGACAAAGACTAATGAGTTTAAGTGTCCAATGCAAAAAAAGCGAAATAGGATTACGTTTCCGCTCCATTTTTAACTTACTTAAAGTTTGCCGTCTTGTTTAATTAAACGATAAATATCCTTAACGCCATTCTTTGTTTATCTTGTTGGTTGCATGCTGTGAGGCAGACTTTTTCTAGTCAGTTAAAAAACAATGATAAACGTGTTTCCTTAATTTAAATAAAAGTGTGTTAGTTAATATTGCTATTATATATTATATTTCTGTCTACTCTTAAGTTTTTACTTTTGTTAAAATATTTTATTTACTTAGCTGATATTATCTCTGTAATATCTGCCACAAAATAAATGAAAAAAATGACATCAAGATATTAACAATACTTATATCTTTATTCTACTACTTATAATATATAATATATAAGAAATATAGGACTCCCGAGAGAAAAATCATAAAAGGAGACAATGTTCTATGGAAGGTCCGCATGCAGCACAAACCAAGAGAGAAAAAGAATGCGGAAGAGAAAAATATAAATCTTTTATAGTCCAAGCCGTAGAAAAAAAAATAGGGCATTAATTATTCCAAGTGTTTGAAACTCTAAATTTTTGTTTGCAACTATAAAAATTATATTTTTTTATCGCAATTTTAAGGTGCAAAAAATGGAGTTTTTTTTATTATTTTTATTTTTATTGTATCAAATCCATATTTTAGGGTAATAAGCACAACGTTAAAGAAATAAAACATAAAAAGTTTTAATTTGACCCAATAGTGTATGCAAAATTATTAACGACTGAAAGTCCAAAAATGTGAATTTTTTAATTTTTGAAACAACTTTTGGAGAAATTCTTTTTTTTATATATACAAACAGCATTATAATAATAATATTAATAATAATATAATTTAGGAGGACGAGGACTTATTGATATAAACGAGCAATTAGAAAAACCGATTACTAATTTACGAATTTATTTTCAGGTGCAGGCGGAGACATCTACTCTTCATCGCGCGATTTGTGTAGTAGATGACACAACACCGATCAAACTGAGTGAACAAGAAATGCGCATAAACAATCTTACTAAGAACGAAAAAATGCGCATCTTGATGTGCAAGGGCGACATCCGAATGAAGTCAGTCAAGACTATGTCGATAATATAGCGTCGAACTATTGGCTGACATCAGGAAAGATGTTCCATGAAACAAAAGGTTCATTACTCGCCATTCAGGATCAGGTTATACCAACCAAAAATTACCCGAAATATATCGTCAAAGACCCTCAGATCCAAAACGACAAATGCCGATATGGATGTCAAGCCCAAGAAACTATCCAACATCTTACCGGGGGCTGCCAGGCATTTGCTGTAATTGAATATAAGGAACGGCATGACTCAGTAGGGAAGATCCTCCATCAAGAGATAGCATTTAAACTGGGACTCCTACAAACAAACCATCTCCCATATTATCAATACGTTCCTGAGAGTATGCTTGAGAATGAAAACTACAAGCTATACTGGGATCGTACTGTGCTCATAGACCAAACTGTAGCACATAATAGACCAGATCTCGTGCTAGTTAATAAATTAAAAAGACAAACAACACTAATCGATGTGGCTATACCTGTTAAGTACAACGAAAAGATCGCCAAGTACAGAGATCTGGAAATACAAATAAGGAGACAATGGAGAATGGAAAGTACTTAGACAGTACCTATTATTCTCTCTACTAATGTTCTCTATTAATGAGTCATTTCGAAGAACTTCCTGAAAAACATGAGAAGCTAGGTCTGAATGAACATCTCTATAAGATCATGCATAAAGCTCTACTACTCTCAACGTCTAGATGTGTACGGAAATTTTTGGGAAATACTCCAGCGTACCAAGTTACCTAGGGCTCGATAACACGGAAAGAGTCACACCAGAGCTCAATCCTTTTGATACCATAGGTATCTGGATCTGTATCTGTAAATAAAAATATTTACCTAAATTAGAACCACTCATTTTATTATTAAACATGCTACAGTGGTATCAGATGTGAGGAAATTTATTTATTTAAAAACAAATTTAGCATTGACTTTTAAAAAGACTTTTGAACTTTTGAAACGTATTGTTCGTCGGGAATATCCGCGTAGTCGGTAGTGATCTTTGTAAAAAACATTTAAAAAGTACGTGCAGATGAAGACTGCAGCGAATCCAAAAAGATCCTTAAAGAACGACTAACGGATGTTCTCAACAAGAATTGAGATGACCACATTTTAATCATAACATGTATAATCAATTGTAATAATCAATTAAAGAAGTATATAAACAGAACAATGAGAAATTTGAAGAAGTTTTTAGAACATTCGATAAAATACAGAAAAATGTAAGCGATGTTGAAGAAAAGATCAAACAGTTATAGAGCATGAAAGTCAATACGAAAATGATACCACCAGTTAATGCTGTAGTTTCAGATCCTATTGTAAAAGAATAATTACCAAGAGGCAAAACGATACATCATATAAAAATAAAATTGCCACCATGTGATTAGAGAAGTCTTCTTGATCCATAAAGCTTGGACAATTTGAAGCTATTGCGACCGCCAATCATTGGACAGAACAAGAAAATTGCTATAGATACCTTTATTGATGGGTTAAAAGAAAGTGAATTACAGAAATCTGAATGACTAGCAATACCGAAAGTTTTAGATAAAATGCTCGCTATTGCCTTGGAACACAACACAGCTTGTCAAACTTCACGGAGTCATCGAGTACGAACCATTAAGGAAAGCAACGAACCAAACGATGAACGTCTGGAGGAAGTGGTACGAAAAGTAGTTCGTAATACGATGCCCCGAAGATATATGAGCCTAGATGTTTGAATTGCGAGCATTTCCATAAATACTTGTATGACAGAAAGTTGCTCCTTCGTACGGATCACAACGCTCTTAAACGGCTCTACAATTCTGTAATCCAGAAGGCCAGATGGCAAGATGGTTAGAACGATTACAAGAATATGATTACGAGATCAAACACAGGACTGGAAGAGTTCATTTAAATGCTGATGCTCTTTCGTGGTGGCCGTGCAGTGCAAATTGTAATTACTAATTACTGTCTTAAATTAGAAGAACGACTTTACCCCGTGAGACGAACCACCGTCAATATTGATCAATGGCAACATTTGTGAGATGATACTTACTGCTCCTTTTTTGTTGTTGGTTTATTTTAATCTATTAAGGTACGTTAAAAATTATGATTTAGTTTTATTTTTAATAACAACCCGTTATGTAAACATATTGTCGTAAAGCGAAATGTCATTAACTGACAATTTCTATTCCCTTTAATGTGAAATCCGTGATCATATACATTATGTAATTTAATTTTAAGTGAAAAGCTCAATGAAATGTATGAAAAATTAATTTTAAACAAAATGTATAATAAATTTATTATTCAAGTTTTACATTTAGTAAAAATATGCCATGTTCATTTCATCTAATATTTATTATATTGTTATTTGCAGACAAGTTGTAATTAAAACTTGCACAACAGAGTATGGTATAATAACAATAATTTCTGCCGTTGATAATTAAATATTAAAGTGTTAGTACGCGTTTTGGATAATAATTAACAATTCAAATGTCAATTATCAATAACTGAACTGTTTATTATTTAAGCTTGCAATATATTGAATAGTGCAGCACTAGATTATATACAAAGGTTGTTTAGCGGTATATTTAACAGTGAAAATAATTGTTTCAATATCGATTAATTCACGACACTTATTTCGACATTATGCATTGAGAAACTGTCGCCAGATTGGACCAATCAGGGCGAAGATTTTCACTCTGGCCAATCACATCATCATCTTTGGCTGTACAACCTTTCGGGATCTTGGCCTGTTTAAGAATTTGTGTCCATTCGTCCCTATCTTTTGCCCTGGCTTTCCAATTTCTGACCCCTAGATTCCTTAAGTCATCTTCGACTTGAGTTTTAAATTTGGATCTTGGCCTGCTTCTCTTCCTGGTTCTCTACTGGCCAATTACAACAATGAATAAAAATTATCTTTGATTTCGTTGGTCTCACTAAAAAGATCACTGCGCAATTGCAAGTGTATCTTTCGGCCAGAGGACAAGCTAGTTCTTAATCTCCACGAGCAAGACGTAATAATTCACGTTTTTCTTCATCATCGGAAGGTTACCGCAATATCCATCAAGAGATAAACTAGCAGATTTATTTCTGCATCCAAATCTGTCAGAATGAACCAGTGCTTTTGATTGCAACGCCGTGAACAGCAATGTTGAGCCATAATGGGGAAATTAATCACAGCTAATAACTATTATCATGTTAGTCACACGTTACTCTAAACAGGTACAGATAATCTACAGACAGCTAATATTTATACAACTTTTCGTAAATAAAAACATTTCGCGCTTAAACATCTTCGATTTCTAACAATTAATTCCAAGACAAGTATTAATGTTGATCGTTTGTGGTGAGAAAGTAATAAATGTTTAATTTATTTCTTTGAACCATTTTGTCTATTTATTTTCGAAAAATCTCCGAACCCCTTTTGTGTTTTTTTTTAGGAAGGAAGAGCCTTTTTCCTTCGTTCAACAGGAGGATCCTTCGAAGCGGAGTCCTGTTTAAATAGCTAGAAGTCTTTCTTGTTGTGTTTTGTACATTTGACCAGAAGACTCATGTAAGTACCCTCTTTTTGTTTTTTTTTGTAGTTGCTCCAATCCAATCCCTCTGTTTTATTCACTTATCCACTACCCAGCTACTCCCAATAAACCCTGAGTGCAGTTCGCATAAGTTTTGATTTGTTTGCTTGCCCTATCTCTAGCCCAATAGTTTCTGTCCCCAATTTTCAATCCCCTATGATAATGTGGTAGGCCTATCTGGTAAATGATATCTGAGAAGAAGAGGATTTTTGCGAGGAAAGAGAAAGCTGTCAACCGCAATGGACAAGAACTTACTGTTATCAAAGTGCAATCGGCACAGAATTTTAGGTTTGAAAGTGATTTTGAAACCTACAACAAGCCTCAAAAAAAGGCTGGCATTCTGCAAGGTCGTTCTCAACTCCTGTAGAGTCACTTCCACTGAGCAATATAGTGAAAGCAGCTAAGAAGAAGGACGTGGAGACGTTACTTGTGAAAATGTATGGTGATGACTGGCAGAAACATGACTTTTTATCTTGGTATAAGACCATAATAGTGGAAGTCCAGGACGACGAAATTGATGCTGACGAAGTGGACGAATCCTGTGATTGTCTAGAACCTGACATTGGACTACACATTTAAACATTTATATTTTGTGGAAAGTGTCGTTGGTAAATGTTAGCCATTTTTCAAGATATTTTTTGTAACAATACAATAGATATTTTAAGTAGTCTAAGAGTTTTTTTATCAACCCCTTCTATCAACGTCCATGAAGTCCAATCAAATAAGAACATGTCCTTTTTTTAAAATGTATTTACAGGTTTATTTATACCTTCAGATTTGAAATATTTACCAAGAGTCAGTTAATTTCAATAATTAAAATGATATATGCTAATTTATCCGATTTTTCATGTAAGGTTATTTACTAATACGTTTTTTGCGATTTCCCTAAAACTTCTTAAGGTGGTCATGATTGATTTTAATTGACACCTCCTCAGATATCGAATATACAGTGCATGTCTGAGAGAGTTACAGCAGCAGCATCGCTCTTGTGTGATCATACTGCAGATATTTCCTGCGCACAAGAAAATGCCCAAATTGGAAAATAAATCTAAAGAGTAGTTGTTTCAAATTACAATTTAAAATCAAATTATTTACCTTCAGTATGTGCATATAAGCAAAACTTATCTTTGAGGGTGTTACAATAAAATCGTGTCTATTTCCAGAGCTGTAGCAGCGAGAACGAATCGATTTTGTTATTTTTTATTGTCGACTTTCCTTTTTCCTCGGTGGAGCTGTTCTATAGCAGTTTATATGATAAACGGCTCATTCGAGTCATGTGTAATTGCGTGTAAAAGTGATAAAGCCGTTAAATATGAGACTTGACTTCGTTGGAGTTTTTTTTGTATTTCTAGGAGTTTAATTTTTTAAAATCCACAAGGAAAATAATTCCTGTAGCTGGCTGTATACCACGTATAACAAAAGAGGTTAGTCTTTGTATGTATCAATAAAATATACCCACATACAAAGACTAACCTCTTTTTTTAATTTTTTATTCCTGATTTATTGAAAATTTTTTCAGCTCTGTTGCTATCCGCGTTACTCCACCGGATTAATTTAAATAGGTTCAGCTTTAATTGAACAGCAGGTTTTCTGTTTATCTTTAAATAATGGTGTGAAAACCCATTAACCCAAAAACACAATATAACTATACAAATTACAGTACAGTCAACCGCAAAGTACACAAATAAATAAATTGATAAGGTAAAAGAAATAATAAATTAGACTTACTCACAATCAATTTAATTTAACTATCAGACGACGGGTTTCGCTTTCTACAATATGCAAAGCATCTTCAGGTCACGATACAAAGTTACATAAATGCTGAAAATAATAAACCCATATTAGGGTGTTGTCTAATAAAGGTAAAACAAAGATAGGTGATATAAATTATATAAATTATAGTAATTATGTCAATATTACATGTCTGTGGTTTTTAAAAATGAATAAAATGTTTAAGCAGACAAGGTAAGACCCACAAATTGGTAAAATAGTCTATTAAACTGTAATGAATTAATAAATAAACAAATAAATAAAACATTACTTACATGCCGGTACTCTATTAATTGACGGTTGAAAGAACATGGTTCAAACTATCTTGTATTGTTGATTGGAGAACTCAAGTCAACTATTGTAATTGTTTAACAGTAAACGGGGAAGTTCTTGAGGAGACAGATTTTATCCAATGAAGTAAAAATAGGTAAATGTAATTGTTTGTTTGATGAAAGTAATGTTCTATACCATTAAGTTCTTTAAAGTTATTTATATTTATTCTGGAGATATATTTATGAAATGTGTGTTATTTATTGAGATTTTTATTTTTATTTTGGAAAGTGACAGTTGTGAGACAATGAATAAGAATAGATGTACAAATTGTGTGGGTGTGCAATTATATCAGCTTGTAATTATCTTAGATAACTTAACTTACAGCTTAACTTACAGCATTTAAAATAGAAGAAGAACTGTCACGCTTTAACCTACATTTGTCAAGTTTGCCTCTAAAATCTGATATATAACACATAAAAAACTCATGGTCTCCAAGTAAGAGATGTAGTTCTTTTAAAATCCTCCCCTTTTTAAATTTAATGTCTGTTTCGTCCTCCCGTTTTTTAAGTGTTTTCTGTGTGTTTTCTGTGTAAGACACTCAAGTGTCTCAATTTTAATTTTTAACTTTATATATTGGACTTTACAACAATTTGCCACATATTGTAACATAACTTTATCAAAGAAATTTGATAATTACAAGCTGATAATTGCACACTCACACAATTTGTATATCTATTCTTATTTATTGTCTTACAACTGTCACCTTCCAAAACAAAAATAAAAATCTTAATAAATAACACACATTTCATAAATATATCTCCAGAATAAATATAAATAACTTTAAAGAACTTAATGGTATAAAACATTACTTTCATCAAACAAACATTTACATTTACCTATCTCTACTTCATTGGATAAAATCTGTCTCCTTAAGAACTTCCCCGTTTACTGTTAAACAATTACAATATTTGACTTGCGTTCTCCAATCAACAATACAAGATAGTTTGAACCATGTTCTTTCAACCATCAATTAATAGAGTACCGGCATGTAAGTAATGTTTTATTTATTTGTTTATTTATTAATTCTTTACAGTTTAATAGACTATTTTACCAATTTGTGGGTCTTACCTTGTCTGCTTAAACATTTTATTCATTTTTAAAAACCACAGACATGTAATATTGGGATAATTACTGTAATTTATATAATTTATATCACCTATCTTTGTTTTACCTTTATTAGACAACACCCTAATATGGCTTTATTATTTTCACCATTTATTTAACTTTGTATCGTGACCTGAAGATGCTTTGCATATTGTAGAAAGCGAAACCGGTCGTCTGATAGTTAAATTAAATTGATTGTGAGTAAGTCTAATTTATTATTTATTTTACCTTTTGAAATGGACTCACACAAGCAACACATTCATGATTTAAATAAATTGATGTTTTTTTTAAATTTTGCGAATTTATTTTATGAACGGCTTCTAAAAATCAACTTACACTACAGGTTAATAATAAATTCCTTAACCAAAATGGTTTTCTTCAGCCCTCCCTCTTCATTCCTTTATTTTGTCTTACGTGGCTTTATTGTTTATAAATTAAAGTCCAGAAAACGAAATCTTGTTATTTTCTCTATTTATAACTCGGACGGCTATAAAGATTTTATTAATTTTAATTCATCTTCACTAAATTGTAGAATAAATATTTAAATTAAAAAGGGATAATCCCCAGGAGTTGACGGCATACCATATAGGTGGTAAAAAAACATCGAAGTAAAACACTTCATTTTCAGTGAACCTAAAAGCAAGTAATCCCACTAAATTAATAAATGTTCTATCAGTATGATTGTCTAGTGGCACTCTGTTGCTATTCGGTATAATTCGTTTAGGGATACGTCCAATTTAGTAATTAGTTTGTATTGTTAACCCTGTTCTATGTGTTCTGTGAAAAGTAGGACTTGGCTAATAAAGTTCTTTTCTTGGTCTGAACTTAGTCTGTTTGGGAATCAGGCAAGGCTCAAAAATTAACTTCACCCTCTCTCGTAAAACTCTTTCGTAAAGTTTGTATTTCTAATATAATAAAGAGTTTGGCTTGAAATTACTGGCAATATCGGCTGATTTTTTTGGTTTCAGTAAGGCAGTAACTTTTGTTTTTCTCCAGGTATTGAATATTTGGAGTGAAGAGACACATCGGATAAATAATTCTAGCAGCCACTTTTTCGTGTCTGTGCCAAACTTCTTGATCTGCTTCGTATATATTTTGCTCGCACGATGTCTTACCATTCTTTAAGCGTCCAGTACGAACATTTAGTTCTTTAAATATAAAAAAACAAGCAAATAAACCATAGGGGTTATTTATCAGCACGTAAGTATTGTTTGATCTTTCCGGGCGTGATTTCTGGCTGGTCTTTCTATTGACTAGTATTTGATGATCAATTTGGTCTGGTGTAAATTGACTAGAGGTTGTCCCAGCCTTTTTATTACAGTTTAATTTCTTGACAAGAATCCATGCGATCTTACTGCTATGTGTCATATCCATCTTTTCTAATGTCTCTATTCACTTTCGCTGCCTTCCCTCACTCCTAGTCTTCATAAGTTCTTCTCTGCATTCTATGGGTTTCTGACTTAAGTGGTTAGTTTTAAACAGTACCTAATATTTACTTAATAGACCGCGTTATCCGCCGTTAAGGTCTGGGACGTATTATTGTCTAGAGCCTTTATGAATATGCCTTCGGCAGGATTTGTGAACTATTTCGATTAAAGGATCATAATTTGCTTGTAATACTTCGAGCTGTCCCAGTGCTCAGTCTATCTTGGCAGCGTATATGTTTCTTTGGCTTTTATAAAACTGAATCCACGTCGAAACGAGATTTCTGTCTATTTGGCTGTTGAGTGTAAGTTAAGACCAACTGGATGGTGCTGTGTTTTAGGATTTTAGCAGTTAATTACGCCACTTACGTAGGTTAAGTTGGGTTTGTACGTCTTCCTCTACATTCTTTTGTAGAATGATTTTCACAGTTTCGAATCGTGTACCAGAGATAGGCCGTTAAGTTCCATCATTCTTCAATGGCCTGTCTGAAATTGTATGTTTCTGCACACGGCTTATATAAGCAAGTTACTGTGCAAATATTTATTTCGACGAAGAGGATTTCTGTACCATCCTGGTTTGTGATGTCGGTTGTTTTGACAGTCAGGCCGCTTCCTATAAAAATAGTGCTACCGTATCTTTTGTGGGGCATCTCAAGGACATGGTTCATCCGACAAATATTTGGCCGTTCTGCTTTTGATCGCAGTATGTTTCCAGGACGCACAAGATATCACACTTAGAAGTTTTACACATCTGAGAACGTAGAACTTTCTTAGAATCAGTAACTCCTTCGATATAAATTGAGATTATAGTAAAACATAGCTTTGAAAAGAACCGTTTTTGATGCGGATCGTTCATTTCGAGCTCTTTGTTTCTTGATAATCTTGTCAATAAATAAATAATAAAGTATCTTAAGAGTTCTTTGTTTATTTGTCTACTATTCTAAGTCCAAAACAGTTCTAATTCTGTGGTTGCTGATCCAAAGGACATCTATGTGAAAAGTCTATATGATATTATCATCTTCGTATCTCTTCAATATTTTTGTACTTTTAGAGTAAATATATGATTGGATCAAGGAAATAGTGAGTATCATGTCTCTCTCTCTTGTTGTTTGCCGATTACTGAGGATCGTGATTTCTTCCAATATTGCTAACAATTTTTCTCTATTGGTCTTTAGTGTAGTCAGAAGGCCATTGATTTTCTGCTGGTACCTCGTTATTTTTGTATAGCTCGCCACAGTGGTTATTTTCTTTATTTATTTTATTTTACATGAAATTTGAGCAGGAGTTGCAAAACCCATATACCCATGTGAATACAATGTTATATAGTGTGCAATTAAATGATTACATTACAATAGTTAAATATTAAGCACTAACTAACTAAATAAATATACAAAAACATAGGTAATAGCAACTGTTTAGTACAAATTAAATGTTGAATTATGGAGCAAATGGTCATCCAGTTTATTTTTGAAAATATTGACAGATGGAGCATCTATGATCTTAGCCGGAAGGCTATTCCGTATCAAGAATACTCGATTACAGAGAAAAAATTGTCTAATTGTTGTTAAAAATGTTTCCTTTTAAACTTAAGTTTGTGGCCACGAAGACGATTGTCATTGTCTAGTATAAACATATCCCCCACACTTCCCAAGTTGTATTTTACTATCCGAAACGTAATAGTTAAATCGCCTTAAAGTCGACGTAGTTCAAATGTAGTGAGATTGGCCATATTCAGTCTTTCTGTATACGTAGGTCTTGAGCGACCAAAAGACATCCTAGTGCACTGCCGCTGTACGTTTTCGAGAATATTATGATCGCGCACTAATACCGGACACCAAACAGTTCCGCAATATTCCAGAACTGGACGAATGTACAGTTTATACAGATGAACTGAGCTCATAAATGACACTTTCGCAAACGTTTTATTTAGTAGATATAAATTACTGTTTGCTTTTTTAGAAATATGCAAAATATGTTCCGACCAACTTAGATTGTTATTAATTATAACACCTAGATCAATATGCGATTTTACTGTTTTTAACACGCGCCCATTAATAGAGTAAAGAAGACACGGATTATTTTTACCTACGTGAAGAACTACACATTTGTCCACATTAAGAGGACATTAAGTAGAGCAACATTTCGATATGCAATAAAGGTCATCTTGTAGTAACTGGAAATTTAAGGAAGGATCGGAAAGTGTCATCTTCGTGTCATCTGCATAGAAAGCTTTGCTGCATTGAATGTAAAATTGTAAAATGCTGTGAATAAAACTATCCCAAAACTGATCCTTGCGATACTTCACTTAAAACCGTTCTCTCAACTGAGAAAGAGTCTCCAACTCTAACACAAAACTTTCTATCTGTTAAATACTCGTCGATCCATCTCAGTAATTGACCACGGATACCAAGGTGTTCCAATTTAAGTAATAGTCTTGGCTTTGACAATTTATTGACACACCAGAGATTTGTCATTGTAGAACGTCCTTTGACAAAACCATGCTGCTGTTCTGGTATAACCAGTTCATTTTGCAGAAAATTAGAAATTGTCTCGGCAATAATATATTCCATTATCTTAGATATTATAGGTGTTGAGCTGATAGG
Organism: Diabrotica undecimpunctata; assembly: GCF_040954645.1. NCBI lineage: Eukaryota > Metazoa > Arthropoda > Insecta > Coleoptera > Chrysomelidae > Diabrotica > Diabrotica undecimpunctata. The sequence goes on along the minus strand of NC_092806.1, from coordinate 2,998,631 downwards.
ACGATAGTTATTAGGATTTAATTTGTTTCCTTTTTAAAAAATCGGTGTTACAGATGCGGTTTTTCATATAGAAGGCAAAATATGTGTGGTGAATGATAAGGATATAATCACATATAGTGGGTAAGCTAGTAAGTGGGTAAGTAAGACAGAGCAAAGACACAAATTAGCAAAACTTTTGATATTAGAGCAGCAGTTGTTGCAAAGAATTTTAATTCCACGTAGCTTATGCCTTGTAACGCGATTTTCGACTCATAGATCAGTACAAGTTAGATGTATGTTCTGTTTAAAGGCTTCACATTGAAGTTGTTTTGATGAATCTCGATCATCGATTGACTTTGAACAGTTAGCGCAGGTCAACATGGTGGGAGCAGCAGAGCGGCAGTGGGAGTGAATCGCCGTAAATAGATATAAACAAAATAAAAAGACTGATTTTGCAATCTGTGGATAATCCAAAATACGGGGTCTCTGATGCACTTTATGACGAAATAAAAACACCACTGGCAACAGAAAATTCGTCTGTTTAAGCTGTAAAAATGATGGTTAAACTCAAACAATAACCAACTGTAATTTGTAATAATTTATTGGGAAACGTAAATGTTGCCACACACACTGCGATGCTCTTCTAATTATGTTTCGCCGTTTCCAATATTTCGTCAGTATCGGTCTTTAGATTAGCTTTCTTATCTATTACAGACCACGTTCAAGATTCAAATTCTCTGGTAAGAAGTTTGATCCTCTGAAATAAATCCCTGGGTTCATTTCGAAAACCATGTGATGAAAACCTATCTCTTTGCATATTTGAGAGATGTAATCAACTTTGTCTTTGCAGCACTGTTTTCGAATTTCTTTCGATAACGCTCTGTATTCATCTTTTGTTACGTATCTAGTTTTATATTATTTTCTGTATTGAATCATAGTCTACGTATTATCGAATGGCTTATCTCGCTTATGTCCCGTAGAAATCACTGCCTCACAGTCTTTTACAGACTCGATTACCTTATCCTTGAGATAGATATAAGTGCTTTCAGGGTCCCTATCTACTTGGTCTAAAGAAAGAGTTTTTTCTAGGTTTTGTTGGAAGTCATTCATTTTTGATGGATTTATGCACATGACTATTCTTAGGGGTTTTCTTTTGGGGACTTTTAAATAAAGTCGAACGATAAATAAGAGGAATAGTATCATGTACTTACATACATTTACTATTTTCTATAACAGTTTATCGTGTAACAGAAAAAAGCTACAGATTTAACTATTTTGAAAAATAGTATTAAGTTTGTAAAATATTTTTGTATCCGTTGTTAATTTTAAAAGCAAGTGCAAAATGGAAGTGAGTTTAGAAGTTCATCTATTAACAGCTAAAAATCGGTAAAATAAAGTTTTCCCATAATTTATATCCAGTTCGCGCTCTAAGACCACGGACGAGGGTTAAAACAATTAAATTCGAATTTATTTAGTTGCTCGTTGCAGACTTTGCTTGAAATAACTTGGGCAAACCACTAAATTACTAGAACAAGACCAGAGAGGGCAATTAAGATTAACAAGATACACCGATTCGGCAACAATTATCTTTTCTATTATGCTCAGTTGACACATGATGGCGTTTGTTCATTAAAACTAGTAAATTACTCTTTCAACTTTTCGCATTGTCTTGCTTTATTTATGCCGCATCATAGCACGTCGCGCTAATTTAGAGATAATTGAAAAGTTTATTATTTTCAGTAAAATCTTGCTAGAAACAAACAACTAAGGTTAAAGTTTATACGCCACTAAATAGCTAAGCTTGTTATGTATTTCTGATCATCTTGCTCAATTTCTCTACCTAAAAACAAAATCTGAAAAAACCCATAGTGCTAATACATACAGAAGACATATAACAAGTAACAACCTGATGTTAAAACAGTCGTTAAATAACGCTGACTGGGTTTCAGTTGTTTCTCTCAAAACAGCAACAGAATTAGCTCAATTTATTACCGAAATGTATGTAAAGTTAAATGAATTTAATTTTCCAACAAAAAAATCACGAACTCATACTAAAGCTCCAGTTTCTTTATTTGATGATGAACTAATAGTAATGCGAGAAAATCTTTCCACAGTCAAGATAATTGATGATGTTACAAAGGAATATAGTCAGTATAAAAAGTTTAAGAAGCACTATAAATCAACAATATTATTAAAGGAAAAAAAGGCTTAGGAGAATTTCTTTTCTTAATCAGAAAATATATCTTGTGACAGTTAGAAAGTTATAAATTATCACAGAAATAAATTTCAAAATAAAAAAGTCTGTCCAAGCGCGATTACATCAAACGATTTCAATAATTACTTTACTTCATTAGCTAAACATAGAAGTTCTTTTAATTACGCAAATGAAAATATAGCCATAGATTTATTTGAAAGAAGTACATTCTGCTTGCCACTCTTTATTTTTATTACTTGTTCTGACTGAAATCAGGAATGTTTTACCTAGATTGAAAAATTTATACTGCACGGATTTTTATCTCTAAAACAAAAAAATGATTGTGAAAACAATCGATACAAGTATTGACAAGTTAATAATTGTGTACCCCGGAGGTTAAGGACACTATGTCCATTTTAATCGAAATTTAGATTATTGCACTTTTGAATATAACTTTTCTGGCTCTACACATAGGTAAACCATACTATGCCCAGAGACAATTTTACGGCAAGTTACCGACTTTTTAATAAACACCAACTCCACTTCCAGTCAGAGGTAAACAACACCATGTGGACTTGGTGTTGTTTACCTCTACTATAATGTGTGCACCGTCATTTACCCTCTGGACATAGTGTTATGTACTCTTGTACACTTCCCGTCATATAAAACTGGTATACTTTTTTTCCCAATGTAAACCAGTATTCAGACAGGACACAATGGTTCGTGAAACAATTCATTGTTGCCATCACAGCTAACGGAATTGCACTAAATCTAAATAAAAAAAAATAACGTTTAAAAATGTGTTTAAATAAATATTATTTTTATCATTAACAACAAAAAACGGTATCTAATAAATTTAATAACCAGAGAGACGGTTGAATTAATGTTCGAAATGTTTGAAGAATTTTTTAATAATGGAGATATGACAAAATACTATTATTTCAGCAGTTTCAAATTATAATACATATATTTAAATTCCACACTTGTTCACTGTAAATGTATTAATTTCAAATTAAATTTTTAATTTCTCCAGTGTGTTTTATTTATTCTAGTATGCCACAACTCAATACAGTTTTGTGCTACACTTTACGAGAAACGAATGACACCTCTCGATTTGAAATTAAACATAATAATTTAAAGTCATGTCTAAATTTTTTATTATTTAATATTATTTTTGAATTAAATAATTTTCATAAATAATTATAATAAAACACGATTCAGGTCCTACTTTTAGCTGGTTTAATATAATATATTCGTTGTTCTGGCAACGTTGCCCTAGAAATAAGAATAACATAATGAAGTTATTTTAGAAGAAGAAAAAGAGAAAGAAAGGTACACAATATAACTAAGTGCAAACAAAAAGTTAAAAAACGTGTAGTAAAGGAACAAAATTGGGCCTGTAATGTTCGCAAACGAAAAATAGCTGGTGGGAAAGAGTATCTCAGTAAAAGAGGCAAAAATATGCTTGCAAAAATGTTAAAGCGTCCTTGCATGTGTTGCATGAAATGATCTGAAAGATTGCCAGAATACGAAAGACAAAAAATTTTCAACTCATACTGGACTGAGACAAACGTTTCAGATCTTAAAAAGCAATTTATCTTCTCATGTATCGACATCCAACCTACTCTTTGATCAAGAAAAAAAAGACCTTAATTCTATCAAATCTAAAAATAATACACTACACTACCATTTTACAGTGAACAATCAGCGATTGAAGGTGTGCAAGGCTACGTTTTTAAACACAGTTTGTATATCTTATTTAGTAGTAGTAAATATGTTGAAAAAAATTGAGCCAGAAGGTTTAATAAAAGCTGATCAAAGAGGTAGATACACGCCAATCAATAAAACTCCTACCGAAACCATAAATAGTATATATCAACATATTAAATCATTCCCAAAGTACGAGAGTCATTATTCCAGAGAAAGGAGTAAGAGAGATTATCTGGGCACAGAACTTACAATAGAAAAGATATATCAACTGTACATTGATGAATGTAATAAAAGACATGTAGATCCAAAGCTTAGAGCAAAAAGTGGTTGTACGCAGATATTTTTAATTAAGACTTCAAGTTGTCGTTTATACCACCCGAAAGAGACATTTGCGATACATGCAGTACATTCACCGCTCAATTGAAAAATAATCTTACTGCAGATGAACTAACCAGTGTACGGGCTGATCATGATGCTCACCTAATTGAATCTAAAACTCGGTATAACTTAAAACAATTGGACTTTATAATGGCTTAAGAGTCACCAAAATACAAAGTACTATCTGGTGATTTGCAAAAATGTTTGCCTTTACCACTAACAAACAATTGTATTAGTTTCTACAAAAGGAAGCTTTGGACATTAAATTTTACATTATATGATGCCAGTGATTCTTCTGTACAATGTATGATGTGCGACGAATCGAAAGGGGCCCGCGGTGCAAATGAAATTGCCTTGTCAATTTTGAAATGGGCTGACAATACAATTCCAGGTAGTCAAGTAGAGGACATTACTCTTTGGACCGATAACTGCTATGGACAAAATAAAAATATAAGTATTATAATGTGCTATTTTTGGATACTGCGTACGTACCCTCATATAAAGACGATCACTTAAAAGTTTTTACTGAAAGGCACACACATAATATGGAAGCAGACAGTGTTCATGCTTTAATCGAAAGAAAAAAAAAGAAGCTCTCCAATTTGGCCAATTTAACACCATGGGACTGGCAACAACTAGTTAGGCAAACATCAGGTAAATACACAGTGCAAAATATGGAACTTGCAGATTTCAAAAACTTCAAAACGCTGTTCGATAAGAAATTGTTACCTAATCCTCCTTTTGTAATTAGAAAAAAGAATGTTAATAAAGACTCAACTTTCTAACTGTCAACATGTGTTTTTCTACAAGTCCAACAAGAACACATTGGAAAGCTCTATTATAAGACCGATTTCAATAATCAAAATATGTATGAAGTGGACTTCATGAGGTACCGAAGACAGCAAGTAGCGTTTCCAGCCCAATTAAATCAAGTCTCAGTAATCCCATTACCAATCACAAAACAAAAGTACATGGACTTTATTGCACTACTGCCTTTTGTTTCGTTAGTTTGTCATGCGTTTTATCAAAATTTAACACATAGCGATGTATTATAGCCGCAAACGATTACCCACAAGAAGATGAATATGATATGGAGCATCTTCAACAATTTTGAAACGTGTCTATAATTTTACTTAATTATTATAACATGATAATATTTACCTTTAATAAAATAATAGTATAGGCTGTTTAATGTGTTTGTATTGTTTATTTCGTAGAGAACATGCAATGCCAAATTATTTTAAAAAGTTGTTAGAGGTAAACAACACTATGTCCACCTACACATTTTAAAATTTTTTTTAAATAATGAACGGTAAACTTCAGGTATATAACACTTTATGGAAGGAAAAACGATTATACACACCACAATAATATAATATTAATCTTGGTTAAATATAAGAAACATTTGGGTATTTACTGATTACAAATTTAAAAAATGTTAAAACTGCTCTCCTGAAAAAGTAAGAAAATGGACATAGTGTCCTTTAGCTCCGAGGTACCGAATTATTCTTTATATTATTAATTGTCTTACTGAAGGCATTTTTACAGATGTATTAAAAGTAACAAAAGTGCTACCAGCGTTCAAAAACGAAGCTTTAAATGAAATTAGAATTAATTGTCCCATCTCAATCATTCCCATTTTTGGCAAAATTTTTGAGAGTATTCTAAATGATTGTTTGATAGAATATCTAGAAAAACATAAAATATTTCACTGTCATCATAATGGCTTTAGAAAAAAATGTAGCACTACACTAGCTATACAGAAAATTGTGAGAGATATAGTTGATGGTTTGGAGGAAGGTCATTTTGTGTTTTTGACATTGTGTGACTTACCCAAAGCTTTTGACTGTGTTTCGCATGAATTACTGTTGAAAAAAATGCATAAATACGGTATTAGGGGAAACACTCTTAATCTATTTAGATCATCGCTAACAAATAGAAAACAGGCAGTTTTTCTTAATAATAGCTATTCTGAGTTTAACACTGTCGAATATGGTGTACCTCAAGGTTTGATATTAGGACCTACTTTGTTTCTTATTTATCTGAACTAACTATTTCACTACACTTTTACTAAAATGTGTTTGCTTCGCAGATGATACATCTCTTAATAATACTGATATTGATCAGCATAATTTAAAAATTAAAATATAAAGTGATACCCAGAAAGCAAAAAAAAACCGGTTCTTACTAATGGGCTGAAGTTAAATGAAGAGAAAAATCAAAATTTGATTTTTAGTTCCGATTGGAAGTGTATCTCAAGAAATAGTGCTAAACTATTAGGAATCTTTCTAGATAATAATTTGGATTTGAGTAGTGCTCATACGTATTATTTAAATTCTAAACTTGCTACAAGTACATTTTTAATACGCAACTTAGTTTATATGATTCCTAAAAGTACCCTTAAAATGTGCTACTTTGCATTATTCCATTATCATCTGAAGTACGAAATAACTCTTTGGATTAACTCTTGTCACGCAGATCGAATTTTTAAACTACAAACACGAGTAATGAGGAAGTACTCTCCGCTAACCTCCTACTCCTCTGTACTCAGCTCTTGCAAGAGCAGAGTATAGAGGACACTGTAAACCTTTATTTTCACCATATATACCTTCACTCTATAAAAATGAGAAGCTGATTGAAATTCATGTCAACAAAGGTAAGTTTAACATAAACTCCAACTTCCATGATAAAGATACAAAATCTAGAGATGCACAACGTTTTTGGTTGACAAAGAGCATAACAAATTCGACCGATGTTGGTTTGTATAATTTTTTGCCTATTATGACAATATTTCATGTTTTTATATTTTTATTTAGTGTGTTTGCTGTTTCTTAAATTATTAATATTAAATATCTGTTTGTAATGTTCAAATTCGCAAAAATTTTATATGTATGTATGTAAAAAGTGTCACTATTCCTTTGACTTGTCAAAAACAAAACTATTTTTGTATATTCACTAAATAAATTTTATTCTATTCTACCTAGGGAACCCCTCCTAATCTACTGACCTGAGAAATTCCCCAAATACACTATCTCTATTACTTTTGTTACCAAAAATTTTAAAAAACGTCAACGAAAAAGTGCATGTAAACTAAAAAATGCCTATTATTGGTTTATTTCTTAAAGAAAACGATAAAAATCCAAATCATGTTTGAAAAAACTAAATATTATATTTACATGAAATAAAAATATAGTTTTTTCTTGAGAAAACCTACAATACAGTTTGTAGACAAAAGCCATAGAGATGAAACAGGAAGATATAGGTTACTAAGAAGAACGTAAGGCTTGTGTAGGATATGTAGAGAAGTCTATAAAGTCTGGCAGTTTATTAGGGTCCGTCGGCCAATTATAGTTACTCCAGTAGATGTAAATTTAATGTTCTTGCCTGTGATGCTGTTAGTAACTCCCGTCCGTTTATTTCTGTTTGTCGCTAGCCACGAATTGTATTTTTTGCATTATAGTCACTGCCTGCTACGAATCTATTACCAAGAAAATATTTATGTTATTTCTTCTTATTACCAACCAATTGCATCTACAATCACCCTACTTAATTTTTTCTCTCTTCCTACTATGTAAGGCTAGGACGACAACAGAATAAATCTTATGTTAAACTTTCATAACGAATAAGTCACTTTTGGAGAATCGTTGAACTTTTTGCGAGAAGTCGTCTTCGAATACGAATCGACCTACGAATAAATTCAGCGTAATTCTAGTTTGACAATTTATTTGTTGGGAAAGCTCAAGTTCTGTATTATATTTTTTACCGATCACCAAATTAACAGTCAATTTTTTAGGATCAACAAAATTTTCAAAAGAAATAAAAATTAAATTTTTAAAATAATAAACATCTTGAATAAAAGGGCTGGTCTTTTCACCTCCACATTAATATTGTCTAATATCTAACAGTAATATCTAACAGATAGTTATCTGAAGGATAGACATTTATTTATAAAATAAAGAGTACCCGTCTAATAAATGTAAACTTTAAAAAGATCAAAAAGTTTAGTATTGTCTTCATTTAGCAATTCATCTTCAAAATTGTCTTAATTTTGTTTTGTTGCTAGGTTATACTCGTAGAATGTTACTGTAGGTTAGAACGGTTGAATCTTTCCAAGTTTACAGCCACTTCCACCGGACAAAATAGCACCGAAACCTTCTCTTTCATTCAAAAAAAAGTTATGTTGCATATCTGGTTCTAATACGAAAATCATTATAAAAATTGAATTGTTAAGTAGACTTCTTAAAAATGGCTTTACTTTATAATCAGAATCTCCTTTGTAAGAACCAATTTCTATTATCTCCATTTAAACTTCTTATCAAGAATACAGAATTATTTATTCCCTTCTACCTGGTAGGTACCTAGAACCTAACCCAGAAACCTAAACTAAGCTAGACAAAACATATCTAAAAAGTATCAGGAAATTGTCAGAATTTAAAATCAATATTCCATATTTGTATTATATAGAAGATTTATTGAAAGTTTTGAAAATTTCCTTTTACACATTAATTATATTTATTTTATAATTATTAAAAGAATCTGACAACCTAGGTACTTTGTGCATATTTTTCATTTTGGAAACCGATACTACTACTATTAAATCAATAGCACCAATATCTCTTAAAAAAAGGTTAATTAATCCATTTTTTTAAATATCCAAAATATAAAAATATTAAATCACTAAACTAAGTAAATAAAAATTTTATACCTACTTTTATAATAATTTATTAACAACTATTTACAATATTTTCTCAGAATATAGATTACTGTCGGTTTACTTAATCTGAACATTTTAAAAAGTCTTTGTCATTAAAAAATAAAAATAATATTCTGCATAGGTATTCTCTGATTTCATTAAATATTTTAATATAAATGTCTTTAATCTACACTAAACAATATTTAGGTTATTATTTTGATTTAGCGATAACCTATAACTTAATAAAGAACTACAATAAACACAATTTATTTTTCAGATAACTTTTTATTCAGTGGGTACAAATATTTTGTACTTTATATGTCATATAATTTTAATTTATTTTATCTATCAGTTTATTTGTTCAGATAACGCTTGAATTTTAAATCTAACCTAACATAAAGCTTTAAATTATTTTGCATTAAATTATAACTTAAAAATAATATTATAATAAATTAGTAATTATAAAAATATTATTATAATTGATTATTAATTATATTAATTAATCTAATTATTACAGTATTATTAATTAAACATGTCGTTTCAAGAACAAAATATGATTGAAATGTCAGATGTTGGTAGTTCAGATTCCTTTCCTAGATGGCGTCGTTAATTTACTGGACAAACGGTGTGACTTGTCATCATAGCATTTTATATAGATCTTCTTCTACTTCAAGTGCCCTCTCCGCTACGGAGTTTGGCAATCATCATTGCTATTCGTATCTTTGAAGCTGTTGCTCTAAATAATTGGTTAGATGTGCACTGGAACCAGTCTCTTAAATTGCGCAGCCAAGATATACGTGGTCTCCCCACGCTTCGTTTGCCCTAAATCTTTCCTGGGATAATTAACTGGAGCAATCGGTACTTTTTCCATCTCATCACATGCCCAAGATATTCCAACTTTCTTCTCTTGATGGTGATCAACAGCTCCCGTTTTTTGTTCATTCTTCGAAGAACTACACTATTTGTTATTTTGTCTGTCCAAGGTATTTTCAAAATTCTTCTGTATATCCACATTTCGAAGGCCTCTAGTTTATCGGTATTGCTCTTGTTTAAAGTCCAAGTCTTTACTCCGTACAGCAGTATTGAGAAGATGTACCATCTAACCAATTTTATTTTCAGATTTAAGTTAATGTTATGATTTCCCAGAATGTCCTTCATATTAATAAAAGCAGCTCGAGCCTTTCCAATTTTAGTTTTTATTTCTTCTGTGATGTCATTGTTGTTATTAACGCTTGTTCTCAAATATTTATATTTGTGCACCGGTTCGATTTCGTTATTTTGAATGTACAGGTTTGCATTCAATCTTTGTTTTTTTTGAAATAATTATGAATTTCGTCTTCTTGACGTTCATTGTTAACCCTTTCTCTTCACTAGCTGTGACTACCTTGTTTAAAATAGCTTGCAGGTCTTCTACTGTCTCCGTTATAAAACCGTATCATCTGCGTATCTAATATTATTAATTGGTTGGCCGTTAACTTTTATCCCAATCTCTTCTTCCTCCAATGCTTTCTTCATAATTTCTTCCGAATAGAGATTAAATAGCATTGGTCACAGCACACATCCTTGTCGAACTCCTTTTTTAATTTGAATTTCATTTGTTGTGTTATTTTCGATGCGTGCGACTGCCTTCTGATTATAATACAGAGTAGATATTATTCTTATATCGCGAGTGTCTAAGTGTTTAGCTTCCAAGATCTCTAAAAGTTGGTCATGCTTGACGTTATCAAAAGCCTTGTTGTAATCAATAAAACAAGGAAATACATCTTGATTCACATCCAAACACCTCTGTGTCAAGATGCTAAAGGCAAATAATGCTTCGCGAGTTCCATATCCGTCCCGGAATCCAAACTGAGTTTCTCCGGTATCTTCTTCCAATTTTCTGTAAATTCTATTGTGAATTATTTTGAGGAATATTTTTAAGGTATGGCTCATCAGACTGATTGTGCGATGATCACTGCACTGCTTAGCATGAGCCTTCTTGGGAAGAGGGACAACGGTTGATCTTAGCCATTCTTCAGGAATTATACTGTTTATATAGATAGATTGTGTTAATTGTTCCTGACTTATCTTCTACTGCGATACTTGTGACCTGTATGTGACGATTTTGATAATTTTGTAGTCCATAATCCTGCAAGCCGTTTTTCATAATGACAGCAGCTTTACCATAGGCGTTGTAGAAATCGAGGGAAAGAGAGGTAAAGCAAAAATGGGGAGCAGATTTAAGGATCTGCGGCGCAGGATGTGCGGACAAAGAAAATTTAAATGAAGAATACAAGTAGAAGTATAAGAAATAGCGATGCTAAAAAAGAAGATGGAAAAGAAGAAAAATGTAGACTATCGATCGATGTTGAACCAATTACGTTACACAGTCGTAATAAATAAGATGAGAGTAAACTAAAAGTGTTAAATAATGTTTTTACTCTTATATGGCCTGGACTATTCTTTTATTATCTAACATTTACCTGTATGATGAGAATAATTATTCTACTTTATTATTCAAATTAGGATTTGCCATAACCACATGCATACACTTCAATTATTTCATTAATTAAGGTAATTTTGGCAGTTAATAAATATTGCAAGCAATCTTCCAGACGTAATGTTAATACCTCGTAAAGTTCGTATTACTTTATTAACGAGCTCTGATGCTCTCTTATTTTGTGCATTCAAGTTATAATGCAATAAGCGGTAGGTTATTAGATATTTGATAAAATTATTCGAGTGTATATATATTAAGTTGCTCGTTTGGAAAGCTCGTTGGGTATTACTAGGGCTTTGGTATGAAGTATATATTTTATGTATACGTTGAGCAATTAGAAATAAAAGTGGTTCTAAGAAATAACATTCCTTATTGCTATAACAAAATATTGCTCTTAACTATATACCTTAAATTCAACACTGAATGTTTGAAATATTATTGTACATAGTACAGGTTCATATTCAATGTCCTTCTTTTTTATCTTGTTAAATTTTTTTCTTATAAAAGAGAATTAAGGAATTTTATGATGTATAAAATTAAACAGAACATCTTTAATATTTTATAACATCTACAACTGAAGAAACTGATTCTTCTTTTTCTTACGGTGACTATCCGTTCCAGATGTTGGAGATTAGCATATCTACTCTAACTTTAGTTGCAGCTATTCGGAATAGTCTGGTTGTAGACGTATTAAACCACTTCCATAGCTAAGGAAGCCAATATATTCTTCTTCTCCCTAATCTTGCTTTCCATATGCTTTGTTTTATTTCAGTAGAGTGGTCCCAATAACTGTTTATGTTAGTATCAAGATATGTGTAGCTGTTTATCCTGTCAATTGGCCTTTGAGGATGTGTATTTATTATTTCGCGCATCTACGCTGTCTGCAGAAACTACTATGTCCTCAGCATATCTAATGTTGTTTAGACGCACTCGGTTAACTAAGACACCTTCCTGTAGTTGTCCTAGTGCTTGCTCGAAGATACGCTTCGAGCTAAGATGTTTAATAGCACTAGCGACAGAAGGCATCCTTGTCTCACTCTTCTATCTATGGAAATTATCTCTGTCAACTGATCATCTACTTTAATGTTGGCATTAGTTGTAATTTAATCATATATAATTTGCAAGTCTCTATCATTTAAGAGAGTCTCTCAAGGGCACCTCAAGAAGAATAAATCCCCTGGCTGCGATGATATCACGGGAGAGCTCCTTCAGAACATGGGAGACAAAGGATGTTACATAATGTGGAAACTTTGTAATAAAATTTGGAGATGCGGAAAGTGGCCCAGAGAATGGCGCACATCATTGTGCATACCAATCCATAAAAAAGGAACAACTACAAAGTGTAGTAATTATCGTACCATCTCACTGATTTCCCATCCAAGCAAAATATTACTAAGAATCATTAAACGCCGTTTGCAACAATACTTAGACAAACAAATTCCCCAAGAACAAGCGGCTTTGTCAAAGGGAAGGGTACGAGAGAGCAAATCCTTAATATGCGGCAGCTCATAGAAAAGGCCCGCGAATTTAAAATTCCAATAATAATCTGTTTTCTAGACTACCAAAAGGCATTTGATTGTGTGAAGTGGGAAGTTCTCTGGACAGTTCTTCATGAGATGGGAGTTCCAGATCATTTGGCAATATTAATTAAAAACTTATACGAAGATAACTCAGTTAAAATAAGAATTGAAAACCAGCAATCTGATACCTTCAAAACCAGCAGAGGTGTACGACAAGGGTGCATACTATCTCCAGACCTGTTCAATTTATATGGAGAATACATAATGAGAAACGCACTCGATGGATGGAGAGTCGGCATCTCCATTGCAGGAAAAAAGATCTCAAACTTAAGATTCGCAGACGATACAACACTGATAGCAACATCTGAAGAGGAGATGTCGAGACTGATAAAGAGAGTAGAAACCGAAAGCAACAAGTGTGGGCTCAAGATTAATAATCAGAAAACCAAAATCATGATTGTGGACCACGGGAATATGCTCCAAACAATAGGCGCCCTAAATCAATTCGAGAAAGTAGACGAGTTCACGTATCTAGCATGTTCCTTAAGCAATGCAGCCTCCTCCCATACGGAAATTCGCAGAAGAATAGGGATGGTCAAGAACGCGATGAGTCGACTGTCAAAAATGTGGAAGGACCGCTCTTTATCCAAAAAACTCAAAATGAGACTGGTACGGACACTCATTTTTTCAATCTTCAGTTACGGTGCCGAAACATGGACAATAAAATCAGAGGATAGGAAAAGGATTGACGCATTCGAAATGTGGTGCTGGAGACGAATGCTACGCGTCTCGTGGACGGAGCACAGATCCAATCAGTCGATTCTCGAAGAGCTAAACATTCAGACCAGACTCTCCTCTCAGTGTCTTGCAAATGTTTTAAAGTTTTTTGGCCACATTGCGAGAAGAGACAATGAGAACTTAGAAAGACTAATTGTGTGCGGAAACGTAGAAGGACGTAGAGGCAGAGGACGCTCACCTATCCGATGGTCAAATCAAGTACAGAAAGCCACTGGAGAGACGTTTTCCGAGTCCATGAGAGCAGCCCAAAATCGCAAGAGATGGAGAGAATTGACAGCCCGCATTGTAGGAAATCACGATCCTCAGCAATGAGGAAACGACAAGAGAGAGAGAGAGAGAGAGAGAGATCATTTAAGTCCGCTTGTTTAAAGATGGATATGAGCTTGTCATGTTTTATTCTATTAAATGCCTTTTTGTAGTCAATAAAACAAATATATACATCACAGTTAACATCAACCTTTGCCTCGTACTGCCTTATGTGAAGCATTTTATTCCCGTTAGCTGTGGCAGCACTATCTGGGTATTGTACGCCATTACGGTTTAAATTCTAAACAGGATAAAACTGATGTATCATTTTACACACGGGGCCAAAATGATGGTATGAAGGGTAGTTCACAGGTTTGTAGTGCTTTGTATCACCACTTAACTGCTTTTTTGTGGCTCGAATCCAGCCATAATGAAAATTAATCTATTTTTGTTGGATACAGTGCTCAAAACAAAAACTACATTATTCTCTCAATATTCAATGAGGTGGTTTAGATGAAGGACATAACAATTAATATTACTTTTCACGTACGAGGGCACAGTTATTTTCCAGTAGATCGTATTTTCGGAAGAGTCGAAAAAACATTACGCACAACTGGAGAAGCTTTGTTACCAACTGATTACCATATTTTATTTGCAAAGTTTGGAGATGTGTTTATTCTCGGCAAGGACTGATTTACTTATGACTGGAAAATATCGGTTAGGAGGCACCTAATATCCAAAATTGACTTCAATATAACAGTTTTTCATAGGTTTTTATACACTGTTAAAAAGAGAGAAGAAATGGTCATCTTTTAATCTTAACAGAGAGGTCTTAGGACATTTAATAAACAAAAAAAAGTTAATAAAAGATGTTAAATTACTTCTAAGTAAGCTAGGTATTTTTGAACAGCATTCTGCTATATCATTTTGACAGGAAATTTTATCAGCTGATAAACGTAATGCCGTTGAAAACTCCATTTCAGTTGACAATGATGATGATTGAATAACTTTTAAAAGCTGTTTTGTCTAACATTACCTATTGAAAACTAGGAACAAATAACAAAATTTCATTAAATATCCAATAATTTAGTTTACTAATTAAATGTTATCCGATATTAATCCTATTAAATAGCTTGTTATTCGAAAAGCGTGTTAAATCCAGGTCATGTCATTTTAATTTTAGTACTTCCAAAGCCATAAGATTTTTGTGTGATTTAAAATATTTTAGAAATAAGCTCTTCAATTATTTGTAGATATATTTGCCAATCAATTTTTCTGGACCAAAGATAGATTTCAATCGAATCGTCTTCATATTTTTTCCTACTTTTTAATAAAAACAAAATATATTGACATGAATTCTTACCTTGAATTTTTTCTTGCTGCGTCTGCGTGGGCGCCGTTTGTATTCTCTCCACAGCAATTAACCATATCAGGAAACATTGCAACCAATACACACCGACCATAGTTCTTACCGAAAGTAACCGTACGTATAAGTCACTTACTCACATTTTTAAATTCACGTAGTGGTAAAAAATTGGCCCAGGAGTTTTATTTGTATGGTGAGTCGAAAATTGAGCATCACTTTAAACGTTCAGATTGCGCAGTCAAGATAACATCCATTCAAGGTAGGAAATGCCTGAAACAAAAATTGTCTATTAGTAAAACTAAAGTAACTTACTCTTTTCGTACTAATAAAATCATTATTTGTTGAATGAAAAAGACAGTAAAGATTTGATTTCACGTACAAAGCGTCTATGTATCTGTTTATACGTATTTCGCCTTAATAAGGCTCATCAGAACAGCTATTCATTCATAGGCGTTCTCAACGTGAAAAACAAATCTTTCCTTTCTTTAAGAAGCAACACTAAAATGGCTTCGAAATGGACGCAATAGCGACATCTGATAATAAATCCGCAAAATAGTTTCATTATTTGTTGTTCAAAATATACATTATTGGAGTTAAAAAAAAAAGAACAATTTTTAACATTATCATTCAAAAATTCTATCCAATTTTCTTCAGCTAATTCAGCTGAAGAAAATTGGATAGAATTTTTGAATCCTCTTGAAGTTTCTGCTGGGTAGGATCGTCATTTTAAGACTGAGAACCCTTCATCCATGCTTCTTACTATTCTTACGACAGGTTTTTTGCGTATGAATGTTTCTTTTGCTCCTTCATTTGCAAATCAGGTTGGATTTTTTACAGAACTGAGAATTTATTGAACAAGTATTTTATGATATATTTGCTTTTTTTTGTTTATTATGAAGACAGTACCAAGGGATAGTATAAACAAAAAGATAGATGAATCTTTATTTAAATCTTTTTTTTTGTAGTGCCTATCCGACTCGAAAGTTGGCGACCATCTTAGCAATCTGTATTTGCAAACTGCGACCCTGAAAAGATTTGTGGTTGTTGTGTTGAACCACATACGTACATTTTTCAGCCAGGAAATCCTTCACCTTCCTGGTACTGGTTTTCCTTCTACTTTTTCCTAGAAAATAGAATTAATTGCAGCAACCGATATCTTTCGCTGTTTCTAATGATGTGACCAAGGTATTCGATTTTGACTGTTTTTATTGTGGTTAACTCTTTTCCTTTTTGCATTTTTAATAAAACGTCCTGTGTAGAAATGTGGTCGGTATAGGATATTACCAGGATTCGACGATAAAGCCACATTTCAAAAGCCTTAATTTACTTGCAGTTAGCGTCTGTGAGAGTCCACAACTCAACTCCGTACACTCAACAGTATAGGAAAGATATAACATCCTAGTAACCTGATTTTTATGGGAAATAATAAATCATAACATTTGAATAGCTTAGCCATTTTCTGAAATGCAGATCTTGCTTTCTCTACCCTACATTTTATTTTATCTCTGAAGAGACCTAAAGAGGTCGAAATACGTATAAGAGACTTGTCGCTGCCCTCTATCGAAACAAAAATCTAATACCATCATTATGTTTTATTATTTTACTTCGTTTGGAGTACCATAAACTGAATTCAGTAGGAATTTTGACCATGATGAACGGCATGTGGAATGCAATTTTTGGATTCCCTTGCCGAGTAATTTATCAAGCTGTTTGCTTTGCAAGTTTTAGAAGGCACAGTGGTAAAAATTTGAATTCGGTTTCTTTTTTTTGTTTTGTTTTTATATGACGTAGTTACGTCCGTATATAGTGTTACGATAGATAATGACGCATCATATGACTCAAAACTGTAAACAAATTTATTACTCATATCTTTTCTATTCAAGTATTTACTAGATCATACACCGGCCGGCAGAAGCCGCTATAAAAAACGAGTATGGTGTGACCTTCCAGTCTTTTCGCCAAGGGTAAGGAAGGCCGACGAGTTTCTAGACGTATGGGTTCCCCTCCGATATAAAAAAAAAACCTGCTTTGGATGGAAGGTCATCAATTCTTCGCCATAATTCTGGATAACGGTTATTTATATATATATATAAGACATTTTAGTTAAAGGAACAGTTAGTTTTTGAACATCGCGTCGAGTTTTTAAAACGCACGTATTGTAATAGATGTAGATAAATTATATAATTATTAGTGTAAGATAAATGAGTTATATTGTACAAATAAAGACTTTAAATAAACTTATAAGTGTTATAACTGTAGAACCTTTAATAATAAATAAAAATAATAAATTAGATTAATAAAAACAGTACAATAGTTATTTTGATAACTATTGTCTAGGACGGGAAAGATTTTTGTTTTGATTCAGAGCAGTGGCTATACAGCTCTGAAGAGACCTACAGAGGTCGAAATATAAGCAGCTTGTTGCTGCCCAGTATCGAAACAAAAATTCAATACCGTCATTATATCTTATATTAAATTAAACTGACACACAAAATACTGAACAAGCTAGCAATGATAATAAATTTTAATAACCAAATTAATTTAACGATAATTTGAAAACCAAAGTACTAAAACTTTGGTTTTAATTCACTCCATTAAAATAACTCCCCCGTAGCCAAGTATTTCCAACAATCGCTAATCAGCATTCAAGATGTATTTCCGCTTTGGTATTCAAGGTGAATCGAATACAATCTTTCTTCCCGAGATTCTAATTGGACGATAAGACGTTTCTGGAGTGTCCGTGGAAGTCCGTGAAGGCTCTAAATATATTTCCGGCTTTGAAGTTGCACGGATTTCCCCCAAAGTAAATTATTGCATTAAGACTTGTCCAAATTACTAGTTTAAAGCATTCAACTTAAGTGTGAGTTTAGAGACTAGAATTTTGGTCAAGTGTCGCGTCCGGAATACAAACTAAGAATAGAATAGAATGGAATAGATATATTAATCCAGTAAAATACGGCAGAAAAGAGGGCAAACCTCGGAATGAAAGATAATAATCTAAAAATTTGCATATGTCTTTATTTTGATGATATAAAACTTACCTCAAAAGCCTCATATAATCACGTGTCCGCGACTTAAGATATTAAAGGTCAAAAGTCACGAAAATGAGTTTTCTGCAAATATCTCGTTTCCCTTACACTTTATGACATTTAAGGTGGTAAGAAAAATTGTAGAATGGAAAATTCTCTTCAATTTTTGTTTTAAGTACTTTTATGTACCTTCAACCCTTCTTAAGATAGAGCGCAAAGAGTGGGGGACCGCTTACCTGTGTATACGGTAACGTGAAGTCAGCCAGTAGGATTCAATAAATAATAAGTTATATAGTTAATTATTCACTTAAAATACTATTATTATCATTAAATTTTTATTATTTATTATTTAATAGACTATATTTATAGATATTAATTATAAATACCCTCATTCTAAGAAACACATCTTATTTTTACACGCGTTTAGTGGATGTGCGACTTCTGCGATTTATAGAAAAGGTAAAATATCGTTTATTAAAATGTTCGAAAAAAAAAATCACCATTTACATCAGTCACCTCAACTATTTCAACAAAAAAACTGCTCTGTACAGGAATTATTTGAAAATGGAGTACGTATTTTCTTAGCAGCGTATAATGCTCCAACATCAGAAGACGATATAGACTCTTTTCGATACACCCAGTTCATCAAATCAACAAGACTCAACAAACCAGTGCAGTTATCAAGTCTTCCACCATCAAGTGCAGCAGCTCGTCAGCATATCATTCGTGTCTATTATCAGACCCAAATTTGGTTGGGAAATGATTTAGAACCCCAAGAATTCGGCTGGGTAATTAAAAATGAATTTCTGGAATCAATAACAACATTACTACCGCCAGCACCAGAAGAACTGCTGAATACAATATTTTGCAATTGCAAGAAAGGTTGTAATTCTAATTGCGGATGTAGGAAATCAGGAAAACAATGTACTTTAATTTGTGGGCAGTGTAATGGACAATCATGTCTAAACGCTTCATCAACTTCAGATGATTTCAATGAAGAAAGTGAATATGCACCTGATATTCTTGAATATTTTTATTCTGATACTTTAATAAACGAGAATGATGATGATGAATCCGATATTGAGCAGTCAGAGGAAGAAGAAGAAGACGATGAAGAAGAAAATTAATAAAAAATATTAACCATACATAATAAAAGAATATACATTATATTTGTAACTTTAATAAATCGATTATTGAATTAATAAATAAATATATAATTTAAAAAAATAATAAATATGATTTTTTCAGTATTTAATTAAATATAAAAATGATTATTGTTGAATTCTGCATTTGATCTTAATTTATCGTATATACAGCTGTTAAAAATATCATTAAAGTTCATTTGAAATATTTCATTTAATATTGTATGTTTGTTAAAAATAAAATAAATATTATATAAAAAATATATATTTTATAATTAATATCTATAAATATAGTTTATTAAATAATAAATAATAAAAATTTAATGATAATAATAGTATTTTAAGTGAATAATTAACTATATAACTTATTATTTATTGAATCCTACTGGCTGACTTCGCGTTACCGTATACACAGGTAAGCGGTCCCCCACTCTTTGCGCTCTATCTTAAGAAGGGTTGAAGGTACATAAAAGTACTTGAGACAAAAATTGACGAGAATTTTCCATTCTACAAGTTTTCTTACCACCTTAAATGTCATAAAGTGTAAGGGAAACGAGATATTTGCAGAAAACTCATTTTCGTGACCTTTGACCTTAAATATCTTAAGTCGCGGGCACGTGATTATATGAAACTTTTGAGGTAAGTTTTATACCATCAAAATAAAGACGTATGCAAATGTTCAGCTTATTATCTTTCATTCCGAGGTTGCATCCTTATTTTACCGGACTAATATGCTTTATTGTCAAAACTTACGAACATCAGAAAATATTAATAACGATTAAAATTCACTGAAATTGCATAAATCGTTAATATAACAAAATAAAAGATTACAAATAAAAAAAAAATAAAAAATCCATTGCTAACCTTAAATAAATTGCAAATTGCATAATAAAATCTTATGAACTAATAAACTAAAGTTACTGCATGTAATAGCCTAACATAGGTACAAAAATACTTTAGTCAGTTGTACATTGTATTGTATTTTATTAGTTATTCGGTATAATACTACTAGCCTTTCAGATAGACAGGGTTTTAGGGAACTTGGGGAAAGATGTTGCAGATTTAAGTTGTAAAGAGAGATAGTCTTCTTTACTAGCTGAGTAGACGGATCAGTAAATAAACATCTGAGTTTGAACTTTTGGTGGAGTAGTCATGATTAGGTCTTGCTGGAAAAACATGTAAATGTTTAGGCAAACAGTTTCTAAAATATATAAAGATGAAAGCGTTAAAATCCTGTGATTTTTAAAGTAGCTTCTGCAATGTGTTGTTCTTCTGAGGCCAAACAGAGACCGTATTGCTCTTTTTTGTAATTTAAAGATAACATCAGATTGGCAACTATACAAAAACCCTGTGAACTAATGTGACCTGGCTTCTTGCATCTAAAGAAAACTAAACTGTCTTGAGAAATAAATATTCTATATATTGTGTTGTCAAAAACAAGAGTAAATGACTCTGGTAGTGTTGGACCGATATAGATTTGTCTTCGAAAACTAAGGATGTGATTGTACTCAGGCATAGAAGCACTTATCTCTGACACAATTTCACCTTGTATCTCTATTTGACCATGATTATTCATAAAATCATCCACTATTTGTTTATTGAATAAATACATACATATGCGATTATTAGATAATCTAGAAGAGAAAATTATATTTTTCGGTTGAATTATATTTCCAATGGGAGAAGGTAGTCTTGAACTTTGGTGTTTTCTAAGGCACTAAAGATAATTGCTTGGGACTTTAAAGGAAATTGCACTCTCGACGCTGCCGAAGAGTATGACTGTGATGCGTTTATTTGACTTTGATGGTCTTGTAGAATTGTTGTGTAATTCCATGTTTGAATTCATTTCGATAAACGTTAAGTGAAAAGTAATTCCAACCCTGTACACCTGCTAAAACAGGTATATCGGTCTTTACTAAAAGCGGTTATTTGCTGGTAAAACTGGATTTGTTTATTAACATCATTCAATCTTCGCTTATCCACTGCTGGACATAGATCTCCCCCATAATTTTCCATCTATTTCGATCTTGTGCCTCGTGCATCCAATTCCTATGATAACGTTTTAGATCGTCAGTCCAACATGTTGGTAGACGACCTCTGCTTCGGTAGGCATCATCTCTTGGTCTCCATTCCAGTATCCGCTTTGTCCATCTATTATCTGTTATTCGAGCCACGTGACCTGCCCAGTTCCATTTCAGTGTTGCTACTCTCTCTACTGCATCAGCCACTCCTGCTCTTTGTCGTAGCTTGCGATTTGGGATCTTGTCTCGTAGTGAAACGCCCAACATAGCACGCTCCATCGCCCTTTGACACACACGGATCTTTTGAACTGTTCTCCTTGTCATGGTCAACGTTTCCGCACCGTAAGTGCGGAAACACAGGCAAAACACACTGATTAAACGTTTTTCTTTTAAGGCATATTGGTATATCAGACGATTTGAAAATATGGTTCAGCTTGCCGAAGGCTGCCCAAGTTAGTCTTATACGACGGAGAAGCTCAACGGTTTGGTTATGCTATGCGAATCTCATGAACTAGGTATTTATAGGCCATTTCCTGGTCTATGGATCTTTTTCCTACTCATATATCTTCGCTGACTACAAGATTTGTCATCATCTGGGTTTTAGATATATTTATTTTCAATCCCCCTTCTAGCGAGGAAAAGTAGAGCTGATTTAAAAGTTTTTTGGCCTCATCTATCCTATCAGCTATTAGTACAATATCATCTGCAAACCTTAGATGGCTAAGCTTTTCTCCGTTTATGTGTATGCCCTTGTCGGTCAGTTTTGCCCTTTTACATATATATTCCAAAAGCGTAGTGAACAGTTTCGTCGATATGGTGTCCCCCTGGCGCACTCCACGTTGTATCGGGAATTTCTGGGTTTGACGATCACCCACTCTAACACTGGCTGTTGCGTTTTGGTATATGTGTTTAATTATATTTATATACCGATAGTCAATTCGGCATTCTGTCAAGGCTTCCAACCTTTTTTGTTGATTTATGGTGTCGAATGCCTTTTCATAGTCGACAAATATTAAAGCTAGTGGTTTATTATATTCAGTGCATTTTTCTATAAGATTTTTTATTACCAGTAGGTGATCGTTTGTTCCATAGCCTTTTCTTAAAAAGGCTATGGAACCTGAGAAAAGGTTATTGACAACAATAACAAATAATTGCAATTTGCTGACTTTAATGCTAATTTAAATGGATATTATGTAAAGAGTTTGTACACTTACAGTTTATTTCAATATATTACTCAGATTCAGAATTTATAGCTTATATTAAACTTTGTTAATGTTAAAAATATTCGGAGACCACATTTAATACAATAGTATAGTTATCGATGCAGAACCGAACTCACTAGCTAATGTTATTGATAATAAATTACATTTCTACACCAAATGCAGCTCAGTTTGTATAAACATAGTCCAAAGTGCTAAATACACAAATTATAAACACATAATACCATTTCCACTAGGAGCTCAGTTTGTTTAACAACCGTTCACACAATTTATATGAAAATGAACTTAAAATTATAACGGAATAATTTAGAAAATCGATTTGGTCTCAAGCCTTTCATAATAACGTCCAATATCAGATTTATTTTCGTTTGCTCTCTTATCTTTTTCGAGAAATGCAAATACTACCTCGTTCATTTGAATCACTTACAAAGAACAAATTCCGAAATTGAAAATGAACTCAAATTATCCCTTTTTGACGCATCGGTTCTTCTTCTTTTCATTTAACATAATAACGAGGCCAAATACTTTACTTACGAGAAAATGCCTTCATAATTTTACGGCGTGGGTGGATTACAAGGAAAATATATCTTCCTTTTGTTAGAATAAAGCACAAAGAACGAAAGGGATATTAAAGGGTTTTCGGGGTTTCGCGTGAGTTACTGCAGCGGGCTAGTCTATGGGTTAGGTATACATATGTAAGCATGGACGCAGAATTGTTTTAAATGCGTTTTTTTAACATTGGTGTAGAATTTAATTTCAGTGGTAACAATAGAGGTAAGGAAAACGAGAATAATTTATAGAATTTAAGAGAATAATTAGAAATATATAGTTTTAGTCCAGTTGTCAGAGAGTTGACCCCTTAAAATCATATACACAGGCAGAATTTTACCGAGAATATTGACTTTGGGACCGTAAAATAGATACAAAAAAGTTTACCACTTCTATACCAGGTCTGCCCGCTGAATTCCCCGTCATAAGGGTCTAATATCGCAAAAAAACAGTTTACCAAGAAACTGTACACCGTAGAAAAAAATGTTTCAAATAAAAAATGTAGCTGAGATAATTGTAAACAAGAATTTTAGTTAGTATTTTTTGTGTAGAATAAACCGTTCTCTCAGAAGCAACGTTTGAAGCGACCGTCGATTTAAATGTCAGTTATGCGCGCGAAATCAGTGTTCAGTAAAATTTGTATCAGCTCGACGGTAAAAATTCGATATCTTTTGATCCAAGTGTCCTATCGACAAAGATCAACATAGTTTAAAAGGTAAATAAAGTGCATCTTTCGTATGTAATTTCCGTATTTTTTGCTTAGAATAAACTCAATTTTTATAAAAGTCTTAAATAAATAAACGTGGCGCGACTTTCGCCATTTTTTTACGATTCTCGGGAGATTATTAAAATTATGACTTTGATCGACAAATATTGACCACCTCTAACACAAAGATTTCGTTTAATTTGTTCATTTGCTTTAATGATCTCTCCTGTATCTGCCTTGTAAATTTTATTCGTATATTGGTATCGTACGAAAAATTCAAATAATTTTGAATACATTCTAAATAAAAAAGACTTTGTTTCTTACTTATAAATCCTTGCGATGTGAAAGGTAAAGAAACATATTTATCTTTATACAAGAACACGGGCATACAGATACAACAAATAAGTAAGACGAATGCTATACTAGAAATACGGTTTATGTGGATATATCGATACTGTATTTCATTTATAAAGAAATAGATTACGTATATGCATATATATAGAATTTTATATTGTAATATATTTCGTACAAATGTCGGAAATAAAATGAAACGGTGCAATAAATAAACGTGAAACGTTTTAAACTGTAAAAAGTGCGTCTTACAAAACGTATTTTTCTGGTAAAAATTGACGAATGGGTAAATGCACATTTTGATGGATCGCTGTTTAAATTTACTTGAGTCTCTTTTTAAATTAATCAGTTTTTCACCAGAAACTAGGGCACCTTCTTGTCTCAAGTTCGAATGATACTGTTTGCATCGGTTCATAAACCTAGATTTTTAATTTTAAAATATCGATTTTGAAACTATTACACAGAGAATGCTCCGAAAGACACTTTAGTTACTAATTTGATTTGAGGAATGTTGAATAAACGGATTTCACTTAATGATCTTTATTTCACCTCATAATACACCTTGCTCGTTAAGGGCTTGAAGAAAAGTCAAGTACATTTTGCGCTGTGGCTATACGCGCACAAGCGTTAGACACAGGGCCGTCTCAATGTTTAAAAATTACAATACTTAACAGATTTGATTCATCCATTGAAATGTTTGCGGTATTACAGTTTTCTGGGAAAAAAATTATGTACTGCATTTTGTGCATAGCTTGTAATTAAAATTAATAAAGGTGACTCTAGTGGGACTAAAATTTACAACTCAATAATCAAGCAGTGCTTATTTAGGGTTATCCTTAATGAATCATAGATCAAGTAGTTTGGTTTGGTCGAAGAAGGTAAATAATTAAATCTTCAGTGGTTCTTACTCAGTGCTTTCGACAGTAACGCCTATTATTACGGAATAAATTGTGTGTTCGAACTGATAAAGTTATAAGTAGAGATTTTATTTTTTTTAGGAAATTTAGTCAGTTAGTTATGAAATACCACAGTAGTTAATCCTACAAGGCAAGATCGAAGGTAGGGGAGGAGCCGGACGCAAACAATTATCCTAGTTAAGGAATATTAAAGAATGGACAGGAATACACAATACAGGCGAGCTGTGTCACGCCACCAAGAACAGAATTCTAGTAATGAGATAGTCGCCTACGCACTTTGGTGTATGGCATGTTAAGAAAAAGAAGAAGGAAATTTAGATAAAGTGGTGAAAAAATATATATTGTGGTAATATGTCATATTACTTAAAAGCACAAAATCGTCTTCTTAAACTGTGAGAAAAGGTTTCAAGTGACAACAATGTATTAGTTTAGGTTAGGTAGAGGAGGTTAGGAGGTTCATCTGATGATGAACTACGTATGGAGAAAGTTCAAGAGGCAACTTCTTCTTAGGGTGCCTGTCGATTCCGAATAATGGCGATCACTCTGACTATGATGACTTTGTTGGTTGCTATACGGAATACTGTTGAGGTCTTTCTGTACCATGCTCTCAGGTTAGTAAGCCAGGATATTTTTCTTTGTCCTGGCGGATTCAATTCAGGCATCAAATATCCGAAAATCTTTTCAGGCCATAATAATGAAAAGACCTCCAATGTAATTAAACATTATACTAAAATGATGGCATCTCCTTAGGTAAAATATTCCGGAAACAAAATTAGCCTCCGATCGGATTTCTGAGTGAGGACTATTTTAGAGAGAACATTATTACAGTTTTAAAAAATTAGGATAGGGTCTTGGAATCTTGGAGGTCTTACAGTGATAGTGTGGAGAAGATGGGCTTAAAAAAAGAAAAGTACAAATTGCTTGTATTTAAGAGACTAGTGTAAAGTACAAAGGGCGAAAGACCTAGGTGAACTAGATTTACCATTTCATCCAAAAAATATTAATAAAATAAAATTTTTATATCTATACCTACCAGGTATTGACGTATCATATAAAAATTAGCAGTCATAAAATTGTGATAGCCCATCAGTTGCCAGCTCATTGTATTCCAAAAAACGAGACAATTATTTAGCTCTAAGAAAGGGTAAGGTTCATCAACAGGAATATTATTAGCTAAAGTGACCAAAGTATTTATTTTAGGTAACAAAATAATTCCAGAATCTAACTACAAATCAGAACACCATTTACCAATTATACTTAACGTAAATTATAGTAATAATCTTCTTAACAGGTTAATAAACTATATTATAATTTACTACTAGTCTACAAATTACAAATTTAATAAAACCAAACTAAAACAAAGTAAATTTTTCAATGTGACAAATAAACCAAATCTTTTTTTAGTAAAAACAAGAAATCCCATAGTCTCGTGCTATAAACTATGGCATAACGAGGTAATACGTAGTTTTATGTCAGTATTTCAAAAAACGACTATTGTCCCACAACAGTTTATACCGCGGAGCTCGATTTTAAAGCGATTTTAAAACTTATTGAGTGTTGAACGAGCATCGAACTGTTGAGAGTTTAATTATGAAAGTTGTAAATTCACTGGTCAAGCGAAATGGATTTCCAACTTGAAAAAACAATTTCGGAACGGGCCACTGCTGGAAAGTTTTCGCAATGTTTGTTTAGATGTATGTATTGATACAGGAAGATAAATGAATGCGAAGCGTGTTGTTTGAATTTAAACAAGGAACGCTACCTTTTGACTTTTATTGACTTATCGGAAACATACAAAAAGCTCGTCTAAATTTTATGCCGCATTTTATGTCCGGCCGGCTTTATTAAATTTTATGTTGGGTTTTTTGAACAACATTCTGATTGTTTGCTTAATTCTTTAATAACATGATACTTTTTATTTAGTTTTCCTTTATAAAATCTATTGATTATGTTAACTTTTTTAGCTTGTATAAATTTTGCATCAAATGGTATTTTGATAATAAGTATGGACTTATCGAAGTGACAAACCAGTACAAAATAAAATATTGGTAGTCCGGTAAGTAACATTGCCAAATGAACTTGTCCATAATAGGTACATATGGTTTTTCTGTAACCCTTTAAGTGATAACGGTAGCTATACTTACCTTCTTCTTCTTAAAGTTCCATCTCCTATCGGAGGTTGGATATCAGAACGGCTATGGTCACTTTGTTGGCTGCTGCTCTGAAAAGTTGTAGTGAACTACAGTTAAACCATTCTCTAAGGTTCTTCAGCCAGGAGATGCGTCTTCTTCCTATGCTTCTTCTTCCTTGGATCCTTTCTTGCATAATAATTCTCAGCAGCTCATATTTTTCTCCTCTGGTTATGTGACCCAAATATTCTAGTTTTCTTCTTTTTATGCTGTTCATAATTTCTAACTCCTTATTTAGACGTCGTAGTACCTCAGCATTGGTAATCCTTTGAACCCACTGGATTTTTAATATTCTTCTGTAACACCACATTTCGAACGCTTCTATTTTTCTCATGTGTTGTTTCTTCAATGTCCAAGCTTCCATTCCGTATAGTAAGATAAAAAATATGTAACATCTTAGAGCCCTCAATCTAAGATGCAACTGAAGGTCTCTGTTGGTAAGCATTGTCTTCATTTTCACAAATGCTTGCCTTGCAGTTTCAATTCGGACTTTGATTTCTCTGATTTGGTCATTTTTGTCATCAACCCAGGTTCACAGATATTTATATGTCTCTACTTTTTCTATTTGGGTTTGCTCTATCATTAATCTTTCATTTCCATGTTGCGTTTTTGAGACAATCATAAATTAAGTTTTTCTCTTATTTATTTTTAGTCCGTATCTAATGCAATAATCGTTAATTCTATTTACCAATTCTTGTAGCGATTCCAGGGTGTCTGCTATTATAACGGTGTCATCAGCGAATCTTATGTTATTTACTATTCTTCCGTTTACAGAGATTCGATTACCCAGATCCGCTATCGCATCCTTGAATATGGCTTCACTGTACACGTTAAACAGTAATGGTGACAGAACACAGCCCTGTCTTACTCCTCTCTTTATATCTATATTTTTGGACTTTTGTTCTTCTATCTTTATATTGGCCTTTTAATTCCAATACAGATTGATAATGATTCGTAAGTCTCGTCTGTCTATATCTATATTACTATCTGTCTCTATCTATACTTACCATTTGGCTTTAAAGTTCCAAATTATACGGCACCCAGGCGATTTTGATTTTAGTAGCTTTCATTGACTGTAGCGAGTGTCACTGGTTTTCATATTAACCAACAAAATAATATTGGCGCGCCTGGCAGGCCGGTTTATGTTTGGCCGGTAAATAGTGCTACCAGTGATACTCATACGCCTACATACTTTTTCGTGTGGAGTGAGTAAATACACGTGTTAGCTGATTCTTTGTTGGATTTGAGTTGTTTACAATAAGGGTGCGTATTAAATTAATTAATAAGCTATAGTATACTTGTAGCGTTTTAAATTTGTTGATATTTAATATCTATTTAATAGTAAAAATTCTGTTTTAAGTTTTGTATTCAGTTGTTTCAAAATATAATTGTTTTTGTCTCTGTTACATTGTAAGGTTAAATTATTCCGGTTAAAACTAGGAATCGAGGAGAATATTTTTTTTTGTCTTTGTTTACATTAAAATCCCCTTATTATCTGTATGTATTGTGAGGTAAAAAATTTCCAGTTACCCAATTTAAAAGTAGATGTTTCGAGATGTTTTTTTGTCGGTTCGTTGCTAAGAACGAGGTCAAGTGGAGGGTAGATTGTTTGTTTAGGTTCGAAAGACCACAAACTGGTTGGAGACGTGAAAGGAAATTTATTTTGGTTGAATTTGTAAAATCTAACGCATGGGGAGTCAAGCAAGAGATTTGAGACTAGATAGATGTTTGGGCGATTTTGAATCGCGAGTCGATTCAATTTTTTTTGTGTAATGTCTTAAGACCGGAAAGCCATTATTACTTTTAGCAAAAAAAAGGTCTGTCTTTACTTTAAAATTAATATGTTAAATGTTACCTTGATTTCACTGTTTCGCACTTAACTTAAAAAAAAAACTTGTTAAACATCTATGGAACATATATCTGGACATATTCTCCAACAGGGTCAAAGCAACCATTTCCATACTCAGGGACGAACAATCAAGAGATGTATAATTAGGTTCGGTGGAGGAAGAAAGCTGACGACGGGGACATCCTATATAATAATTTTACAAAATTTCTTCAGTTCCGGTGTACTGCACAAATCTTATGATGATTACTCTGTTCTAAACTGCCATTATGCAAAGAGTATTAACTTTTTCAAGGCAAGACACCGAAGATAAATATTTTCCAAGTCCATAACCCGAAAATGGACTTAAGTAGAGGAGCTCTCGACAGTATATTCGAAGCCCTCTACAGAGCACGGGGGGATATCAGAAGGTGGTTAGACCCGTATTTGTTCCCCCGAGGTGACATGGCGCCCGACAACGTGGTTAAAATCCGAACCCACGACCCAGCTCGAATTCACAGAAATCAACACACCATTGACTTCAACATGGGTTGAAGTCAAGAGAAAAATGGGGAGAACCACGTAGTGTTAGAAAGCAATACTATAACACTCCAACATCGAGGCCTTCTGCAGACCTGATGCCTTCGACGTGCAGACACCTTTGACGAGCCAGGCTTATTCGAAGTTAGAAGCCCCAGATGCCGATGGAAGTCCCGGAGTAGACCCAGTCATCGCGCCCCTACCGAAAGTGGTTGGACGACCACGTAGGCTTCGGCACACTGATACCTTACGAAACCCCGTTGGATATGGCAGATGGGATCCGGACGACCGAGAAGAAGACAAACCCGTTGGAGGAGTTGGCACGCCGACCGAGGATGGACCTGTAGGAGCTTAAGATGCCGTCATCACCACCGACATCCCCCGTAAGTAGTGCAGTGTTGCGTGAATTATTTTGAACATTTTATGAACATTTTATGAACATTTTTACTTGTATTTTTATGCATATTTTTTTGTGTATTTTCACATGTATTTTTATTGTATTTTTTTCAATAAATATTTTTCCCAGCCCCAGAGTCTCCAGAGGAAAGGGGATGTCATCGAATGCCATAGTCTGTGGACTAGTGCGCATTTCGATGCGCATTGCCCCGCCTCGAATTTTCCAATTGGCTCTTGACCTCGAAATCCCTATTTATCGCTCAAACAGCGCATATAAATATTGGCGATTTTCAGGTCAGCCAGGTCAGTCCCTCACGGGCTCTCCGAGAGCTTAGTGCTCTCGGGGCTCTGCTTCCTGCATTTATTTTTCATACTCTGTGGCTGAGAATTGTTTCAACTTAACTTGGTGTTTTATTTCGACGAAGAAATTGTCATGTAAGAAATATCTTGCCTTTTTCAAGGCAAGACACCGAAGATAAATATTTTC
This sequence comes from Diabrotica undecimpunctata, assembly GCF_040954645.1. Classification (NCBI taxonomy): domain Eukaryota; kingdom Metazoa; phylum Arthropoda; class Insecta; order Coleoptera; family Chrysomelidae; genus Diabrotica; species Diabrotica undecimpunctata. Next base: position 2,967,896 of record NC_092806.1, on the reverse strand, counting down.
CAAGTCTATAACCCGAAAATGGACTTAAATAGAGGAGCTCTCGACAGTATATTCGAAGCCCTCTACAGAGCACCCGGGGATATCAGAAGGTGGTTAGACCCGTATTTGTTCCCCCGAGGTGACAGTACTCGGAAATCAACAGACTTAACCTCCAACCTAAAAAGGATGGAAAGTTTGTACTCGATTCGCCAACAAAATAGGTAAAAACCTTCGTGTCCGTTGCAAAGCTTACCTGTAAGTCGACCAATCTGCAATCGCAAACTAGTACCGAAAAAATTAAATTTTTGTTGTTTTCAACATATTTTTTTTCTTTTGTAGACTATTTTTAGAATATTGCACAATTAAAAATAAAATATACACTTTAATTTTTGGTGTCTTGAAATAAATTAAAAAGATGTCGTAGGATGACAATCACAGTACCACTACTTATAACCTAAAAAATATCGATACGGATTAAGAGGATTCCGACAGGTATCTTCCTTTGTTGTACTTCAGTTTCAAGTTTTCTATAGCTTGGAAGTGGGATCACTTAAATAGAGACTTTAAATAGAATAAAAACCTTGGAGCAGTGGACTTTTCGTCCAATTAATGAAGTTTTGTGACGGAATTGCCTGAACAGACAATTATTGAATACGATAAAACACCATAAAAAATTCTACCTGGGATATGTGTTAAGAAAACCTCGATACTTGATTACAAACTTAAGAAAAAATTAAGACAAAAACAAAGACATAGTAGAAAAAACACTATTATTTCAAAAAATTCCGTTTGGTGTTAAATATGCCAGGAAAAAATAGTTTAAAAGCCACAGAAACAAGTAACTGTATTGATTTTCCAACACCAACAAATCGACGGTGTTCTGCTATTAATCCTACAATTCGATGTTATAAAAATGCAACAAAAACAAACAATGCGCGCGTAATCTGCAGGTGATGAGCGTGTAGTAGAACCAAATCATCCACTAAGCAGATTAAACAAAACACAAATCATTTAAAAGCCCAAACGACAAAACACCAAAAACCCCTAAATAACCTTGTTACGCGTTTTCAGGGCTGTTTAACTATAAATTCGAAACGCAATTTAAAATGCTGTAAACATCCCATATTGTTTGGAAAGTCGTAGTCGTTGGAATTTAACAAGGCCGTTAAATATTGATTTTGTTTCTGCTGTTTTCGAGTTTTTTCCTTTTGGAACATTTCATTAAAATAAAATGTTAAATCCAATTCAGTTGAGTGTTTCGTAATTATCCACAAAGACGCAGATTTCAAGTTTTAATTTGATTTTTTAGTAAAAGAAATAACAGTAAATCAAACTTAATTATATTTTAGCATATTCATAATAACTGCACAATAATTTCAGTCTCTGAATAGGTATGATGAAGATATAAAAAAAAATTCTGATCATAACAGGTATTATAAGTATAAGAGTTAAAATTTAGTATATTAAAAAAATCAGGTTTACAGTACAATACAAATATTACAAGGCATATGGCCACACAAAAAGATATTGCTTAAATATCTGTGTAAAAATATGAGTGTACATATATGTGAAATTATATATACAGCGATATTAGAAAAGAAATAGAACATAAAATAGAAGACGTACAAAGTGGATTCGGGAAAGGACACAACACACAAGACCATATATTCACCATCCAACAAGTAATAGAAAAAGCTTTAAAGAAAAATAAAGAAATATATCTGAGCTTTATAGACATGGAAAAAGTATTCCACTCAGTCAAAAGAAAAGATATATGGGAAAGCCTAAAGAAGAAACAAGAAAGTGAAGAACTGATAGAAGCAACAAAGAGTATATACATTAAAACAACAAATACAGTAAGAATGTTAAATATACAGTCAGAACCATTTGAAACAACTCAAGGAGTTAGACAAAGGGGAAGTCTCAGCCCAGTGCTATTCATAAATGTAATAGATGAGATAGTGAAAGAATGTAAGAAAACATTCAAGAAATACTGTATCGGTTGGAACAGAATGCAAATGATAAATGCTGAGATGTGTATATTTGCAGACGACATAGTATTAATTGCGGAAACTGCAGAAAAACTGAAATACAACTTAGAGAAATGGAACCTAGAAGCAAGCAAATACAACTTAAACGTAAACAAAAAGAAGACTTAGATAATGTAAATATCAAGGAAACAAGGGACGAAAGATCAAATAAAGGTAATGATAGACCAACAAAAAATAATACAGACAAATTCATACAAATACTTAGGAACAGTAATCAACAACAAAGGAGACATCGATGACGATCTTAACAACAGAATGGAAAAAACATGAAAACTATTCCAAGCACTAATTAGATGATTCCTTAAAAACAAAGAAATATCAGCAAAGACCAAGATGACAATATACAAAACAATATATAGACCTACAGTGACATATGGAGTAGAAAATTGGATATTAAACAAAAGACATCAGAGCAGAATTCAGGCAGCAAAGATGAAATACCTCAGAAGAACGATAGGAGTAAAAAAACTGATAGAATCAGAAATAAAGAAATAAAAGAAAGACTCAAAATCAAACCGATTCTTGAGTTAATCAAGGAGAAAAAATTGGCATGGTTCGGACATCTAACCCGGATGGACAATAATAGACAAGTAAAAAGAGTGTGGGACGCCAAACCAATAGGGAAGAACAGAAGAGGAAGACCCATTAAAGAATGGAACAGTGACATCTCGCAGATACTGCAGAGTAAGGGTAAGACTTGGCAGGAAGCAACACAGATGGCATCCAATAGGAAGGAATGAAGAAAGTTCGTTAAGAGCTAGGACACCTCAGAAAACTTTCAAATATTGTAATTTAATGAATTGTATTTTAAACGGCCCAACACCGAAAGGTACAAATGCGTCTACTGATTAAGTAAAGTAATATATACAGCGAATAACATAATATGGTTTTTCCCATGTGAAAAATTGAACAATCTGAAAATGTGATTAACTACAAAAGGGTTAAAAGGGAAAAAGTAACAAGAAAAATATAGACATCTCACAACTGAAGAAACCTGAAAGGAAAAGAGAAAGAAACCAATGTTTGTTTTCTCAAACACCTAGTATTAATCCTTGTATCGGCAGGTAAGTAATATTTATTTAATTTCAATTTTACTAAATCATTTGTCACTTAATTTTTATTTAATCAATTTAAGTTCATATTTAATAATCACACACATATATTATAGGCACAATTGTCGTATATTCTATACCAGACAGCACCCTAAAATGGATTATTATATTTTCAGCGTTAGTTTACCATGTACCGTTGACCTGAAGATATATAGAAAATTATAGTATGCGAAACCGGTCGTCGGTGGTAAAATAAATTGATTATGAGTAACTCTTATTCTTATTTCTTTTTAGCTATTTTAAATATAACTGTTTCAATCAAATATTTTGATTATTTATTTTTAAATTGATATGGTATTTTTGTAAAGCAATCCACAAATTAATAAAAATAATAATTAAAATTTTTACGGTTACATCGTTCCCATAATACCCAGTTACAGTTATTGACAAAACGTGCAGTTCTCAGTCATGGCTTTTCGAATGTCGTTAAATTGGTATGTAGCGAATCCTAACGACAGTCATTTCAACAGCTAGTACGTATTAAGAGGAACAAATTTATAACTTTTATATCAAAACGATTTATCTTGAGTTTCGACAAAAGCTAAAAATCTTATTCGGGTTAGGTTAGGAGCATTAGTGAAATGGAATTTTCTGATAAAAATTATAGACATGTATAGGAAATGAAATAAATGCAAATTTGACATTTTCAGTTTTTTGGTTTCAAAAATAATATTGAATAAAAAGGTAAAAGAAATAATAAATTAGACTTACTCACAATCAATTTAATTTAACTATCAGACGACCGGTTTCGCTTTCTACAATATGCAAAGCATCTTCAGGTCACGATACAAAGCTAAATAAATGCTGAAAATAATAAACCCATATTAGGGTGTTGTCTAATAAAGATAAAATAAAGATAGATGATATAAATTATATAAATTACAGTAATTATGCCAATATTACATGTCTGTGGTTTTTAAAAATGAATAAAATGTTTAAGCAGACAAGGTAAGACCCACAAATTGGTAAAATAGTCTATTAAACTGTAATGAAATGATAAATAAACAAATAAATAAAACATTACTTACATGCCGGTACTCTATTAATTGATGGTTGAAAGAACATGGTTCAAACTATCTTGTATTGTTGATTGGAGAACTCAAGTCAACTATTGTAATTGTTTAACAGTAAACGGGGAAGTTCTTGAGAAGACAGATTTTATCCAATGAAGTAGAGATAGGTAAATGTAATTGTTTGTTTGATGAAAGTAATGTTCTATACCATTAAGTTCTTTAAAGTTATTTATATTTATTCGGGAGATATATTTATGAAATGTGTGTTATTTATTGAGATTTTTATTTTTGTTTGTTTGTTTTTGTTTGTTGTTGTTTGTTTGTTGTTGTTAAAAAAAAAAAAATAAAAAAAAAAAGAATCAGTACTTGAACCGCTACTTTTTTGTATCTACACTACTGATCTTCCGTTCATTGCATCCAGTAAGGTTTCCATTCATGTAAATCCAACTGTTAACCACATTTTTTTCAATACAATATTGATGCAATATTTTAATGGTCCTCAGAATGGTTACTTCCGCTTAACATTGAAAAATGCGTTGTTTTACAAATCGGCAAAAATAACCCATCACTACCGTACTTTAATGGACGTCTTTTAAACTCAGGAACCTCCCACAACGATCCCAGAGTGATGATTAATAGTGACTTAAATTGGTCTGATCACATAGTGTCAGCGTGTAAACGTGCAAACTCGAAACTGTTTTTGATCCGTAAATGTTTTACAAATATATCTCTAACCTCTGTTAGTAAACTTTACTCAATATACGTTAGACCTATTCTTGATTTTGCCGGGCCAGTGTGGAATCCAGATCTCAGTCGCGATAAAATCCTACTTGAAAATGTTCAGCGGAAAGCCACAAGGCTGGCATACGGCTGTATAAGACCTAATTATGAAGATAAATACACAGCTTTTGGTTAACCAACATCCAATTGACAGAGTGGACAGCTACACATACCTTGGTACCAACATTAACAGCCAATGGGATCACTCCAGTGAAATAAAACAACGCATAGGAAAAGCGAGATCGGCGTTCATAATGATGAAGTCTCTTTTCAGAAGTCACGATTTACCACTTGCTACCAAAATCTCTCTCATTAGATGCTATGGACGTATTTTAAGAATTTCATGGGTGGATCGTGTGACTAATGTTGAGGTCCTACGTAGAATAGGCAAGGAATGCGAGATTATTAACACCATCAAAGAGCGCAAACTAGAATATCTTGGCCATGTTATAAGGAATGAACAGAGATACGGCTTGTTGCAACTCATTCTTCAGGGCAAGGTATTTGGAAAGAAAGGACCAGGGAGAAGAAGAATATCTTGGCTTCAAAACCTGAGAAAGTGGTTTAATACATCTGAACTATTCAGAATAGCAGCAAGCAAAGTTAGGATAGCCATGTTGATCGCCAACATCCGGAACGGATAGGCATCGTAAAAAGAAGAAGATGAAGATGAAGACTATCCATGGCACATCATTTTGGTAACCTAAACACGATATTCACTTTAAATCAGGACTTTAAAGAGGGAACAAACTACTGCAAGGTCTAGGATGAACTTCTTGCCAAATAGAATATTTAGTATCTGGAACAATTTGGATCAAGACACCAAATAAGCTTAGGGTAATAATAACTAGGGTTAACATCTTTAAAAATAAACTTGACAGGGCTTTATTTTATTTATGGGATTGTGTTATTTTAAAACTGCATTATTTATTTATTGTTTCACAATTTCTATATGATGTACTTAATGGTCACTTCATAATTGGTATTAGTTTTATAAGCATATTTTTCTTTGTTTTTTGGGCATAATAGGAGCTCGTTTTTCTGCCCTCATTTGTTACATAATAAAAATAATAATAATATATAATAATGACAGTAAATTTGACAGGCTTTATTTGTTACTAATATGCGAGTACAAAAAATAAAAACAAAATCAAATAAATAAAAATAAATTTAATTTTACTAATCTTAGTTCGACTAATTCTGTAATCTCAAAGCAGTACCAATTACAGTTGTATTATCTTAAGTCATATTTAAGCTTGCACATTCTGAATGCGATATTTATATTTACGCTTTCATAAACACTAACAGCCCTCCAGATCGGCGACAGGGTAATTTGCGAATGTAGGTTAATTTTAATTTTGCCATTAACTGTGAGCCGTACTAACCTCAATATGTAATGACTATTTTGCTTCCCACTGTTACGTTTGCAGCTTTTAACTTATAAACAGCGACAGTTTTCAGGAGTATGCGGCAAGATACTCATTTCGGCATAGGAGATATATTCTAACTAAGGGGGTGACGGAGTATATAACTGATTTATGAATGTAATTATACGACAACATGTGCTGAGATTAGTTTTCGCGTTTCCCTTCGTTAAAATTTTAACATGTATTCTATAAATGAATTATGTATAATGTCAAGAGTATAACTTGATAAAATATAGTAATATCAAAACTGTTGTTGCTCTAATAAATATATACAGTGTGTAAAAGCCAAATGGAATAAATTCATTATTTAGGTTACTGTACATATTTATAAAAAATCCCGAAACACGTCAAATTTAAATTATAACTTGACATTCTTTAACGTGAAAATGCAACCCCTACCTTCAACCCCCTTAGAATGACATGTACAACCCCCAATTTTTAAAATAGGAAGTATAGGCTTGTGATATATTGTTTGAAAGGTCTTTTCATTCTCCATTCAAAAATGTTGTCGCTTTCAAGTTTATTAAGATTAATTAAGATAAAATAAATTAAAATCATGTGGTTACCGAAATTCGCTAAAATATACTCAAAACGTATTTCCCGTTTAGGTCTTGATAATGAGAAAGTGAACAAAAACCATAGCAATGTGGTTTTTAGATGGTAACCATTAAAAAACTTTAAAGAATTTCCGTGGCAACGTTATTTTAACACCCATTAGTAAATTGTTTTATTTAAGTTGTCAGTATTTTAATTTAAGTAAAAAGTTCGTTCAATTCAATTCTGAAAAATGGTTAGATTAACGGAAATGCATAAAATAACAGTTTTACAAATGATTGGTTACGGAGATAACACCCGAACACAACAGGAAGTAACTCGCCTATTTTATGAGAAATTTCCTAATTTACCGCCTATATCCCAAGGAACAATAAGTAAAATAGAGAAGCAGTTTCGCGAGTTTGGTCATGTAAGGCAGATAAAAAAGCAGCTGCCAATGCACTGAGTAATGAACTCAAATTAGATGTGTTGCTTGAGTTTAAGGAAAATCCACATACATCGAGTAGACAGGCATCCACTACATTCAATGCTAGCCATACATCGATACTAAACATATTAAAAGAAAATAAATTGCATCCCTATAAGATGATACCTACTCAGGAGCTCATGGAAGACGATTTTGATAGGAGAACTTTTTTTTGTGAGCAAATGATGGACATGTTGGATAACAATATTATCCAATTAGAAGACGTTATGTTTTCTGATGAGTGTACTTTTTTACTTAACGGTCATGCTAATCGGCAAAATTGCCGCTACTGGGCCACGAAAAATTCTCACTGGATGAGAGAAGAACACACTCAATACCCTCAAAAGGTTAATGTTTGGGCAGGGATTGTAGGAAACAATATCATTGGTCCCTTTTTCATTGAGGGCAACTTGAATGGCAACAATTATGTGGCACTACTTCAAAATGATGTCATTCCAACGTTGGCAAATTTATATCCTGATCTAGGAAACCCTCAAGTTCCAGCGAATACGATATGGTTTCAGCAGGATGGAGCACCACCACATTACCAACTTAATGTCCGGCAGTACCTCGATACAATATTTCCTAATCGGTGGATAGGAAGGCGAGGATCGATTGAATGGCCAGCGCGATCACCTGATCTTACATTATTAGATTTCTTTTTATGGGGATATGTGAAGAGCCATGTGTACAAAACTAAACCTTCTGATTTAAATGACTTAAAAGAACGAATAACGCTTGCGATTAGGTCGATCACGCCTGTTATGTTAAATAATGTTAGAAGACAGTTTTATTTGAGATTTGGATGTTGCCAAGACGTTTGCGGTGAACATTTTGAACATCTACTTCATTAACATTCATAGTTCTTTTTCGTGTTCTACATTTTATTACGTTTTGCATTACATTTTAGTTTTTGATTGTATTGTAGCGAATTTCGGTAACCACATGATTTTAATTTATTTTATCTTAATTAATCTTAATAAACTTGAAAGCAACATTTTCGAATGGAGAATGAAAAGACCTTTCAAACGATATATCACAAGCCTATACTTCCTATTTTAAAAATTGTGGGTTGTACCTGTCATTTTAAGGGGGTTGAAGGTAGGGGTTGCATTTTCACGTTAAAGAATGTCAAATTATAATTTAAATTTGACGTGTTTCGGGATTTTTTATAAATATGTACAGTAACCTAAATAATGAATTTATTCCATTTGGCTTTTACACACTGTATTTATAGGGTCAAAATAATTATTATTTGTGAAATTTTATAAATTTTATTTATGATGCATTTAATTTTGTTGTGTTGTTACAACACGATGTTGTCTGTTGTACAAAAACAAAATTGTCCGTATATACTTTTAGACAAGGCAACAAAATAGAATACTTAATCATATCTGAAACTAAGAAGGAAGAACAGATATAACTTGTGATTTTTGCAATGACGTTTATTATTGTTTAAAATATTTTAAGCAAACTCAGTCAGAAACAGTATTTTTTAAAACCTATACTTATATTTTTTTGGTATTTTAGCATATCTTTTTTTATAAATACCCAAACATTAAAGTACATAAAAAGTATGACTCAAAACTTACCGACAAGCACTTTTCAGAGCTATTCTACTAGACTAATCGCGCTTTCAGTTCGAATTTGTCACATTAATATAAAAAACCTAAGCCATGCTAAAAGCCAGTATCTTTCAACGTATATGCCATATAGGAAACCTACTGTATAATAGAACATGATCTCCGAAAATGGGGAAAAATACCAGGTTACCAACTGTTGGGTGCTACCTATCATCAAACATACGGCACAGCCACATACATAAAAACAAATATAGAAAACGCATCCCTTGTAGCCACCTTCTCTGAGGACAACATACAAACCGTTGTTACAAAAGTCGGAAGCATGACTATCACCAACGTCTATAAACCTCCAGGCAGCAATGGCCAACGCACGTTTTAGAAACTTATCCCCATCCAGCGTTGTATGTAAGAGATTTCAATAGTCATCAGGAGCAACAGAAATACGGGGAGATTGACATAAATGACAATAACTTGTAAAATAGACTGAAGATAAGCATTTATATCTCATTTTTGATGTTAAACACAAAGGCAAATTTAAATTAGCCAAGGAACAGAGAGTACAACCCTGACTTATGTTTCGTATTAAGCAACTGTAACAACGCCCCTCTGATAGCCACAAAAAGTGTTCTTCCAGATTTTTCACACAGCCAGCATCGCCAAGTTGTAGAGCTGGGTATACAAATTCCCCTAATTAAATCAATTCAAAAGACCAAGATAGAACTTTTCATGAGCAGACTGGCAAAAGTTCACTTCTCTGACCTTGATAAGTCCTTGGGCTGAATACCTTTTATTAGTAAGAGCTATGGTCGTTTGGTCAGGGCTGTGATAAGCACAGTAAAGAAGAGCATACCTAGAGGTTATCGAAAAGAATATATCCCGGGATGGTGTCACAATAGTGATATATTATACCAGAACTTTTTTGAAACTGGAGACCAAAAGATCGCAGATAAACTTATTCATAGTCTGAATGCAACACAACACCACAAATGGAATGAGACAGTAGAAAACCTAAACTTTCAAAAAGAAATTTGGAAAGCCTGGTCCCCAATAAGGAAATATGGAGATAGTAAAAACTTTCAACAACGGAAAGCAGGTATAAACCCAAACTTAGTGGCATCTCATATTGTTTCGACATCAAGAGCTACCTGAGATAAAGCTCACACACGAGACAAAGAAACATTTAAAAACCTCAAACTCGCAAGTAATCGAAACTAAACACTCTCGTCCTTTTACAATTAAAGAAATAGATATCGCCTTTTTCTCCCTAAAGCTCTAGATGTTGACGGCATCCACCCCGAATTTATACTTAATTGCAAAAAATACACCAAAACCTGACTATAACATTTTTTTTACAAACATAATTTTGGACCAGCAAACTCCCACGGGAATTCCAACACTCAAAAATCATAGCAATACTAAAACCGGGTAAACCAGCTGACTTCCCAAAAAGCTATCGACCAATTGATCTACTGACTATAATGTATAAACTACTCAAAAGACTAATTTTTAACAGAATAAGCCCAACAATCCTCAAAGCTATACCAATTGAGCAAGTAGTTTGTAGACCAAATCGAGGTTGCACAGACCATGTGTTATCTCTCTGTACTTACATAGAAGCCGGCTTTCAAAGAAAACTGAACAGTTCTGCTGCGTTCTTAGATCTGTTAGCTGCTTTTGACACCGTCTGGCGAAAAGGAATGATTTATAAACTCTTATGCACTATTCCTTGCAAATTCACCGCTAGATTAATAGAAAATATGCTCACCGACAGAGTATTTTAAAATGCTCTGCCACAAGGCTCGGTACTCGCAACCACTGCTTTTTAGCCTTTACATCGCAGACATGCCGACAACATTAACAAAGGTTATGCTGATGACTGGGCTTTATTAACTCAAACAAAGTCACTAGAAAAAGCTGAAGAGATTCTTACAGAAGACCTAGAGGTTGTGGGAAATTACTTTCAAAAATGAAGACATCGCTCCAATGCTTCCAAGACCGAAGTAACCTGCGTCTACCTAAACAACAATCTGACGTCAAGAACCCTTAACGTTCACTTTGATGACACACGACTCAATTGCAATAAACATTTAAAATATCTAGGCGTGGCCTTGGGCAAAACGTTAAGCTTTAGAGAACATTTAAGTATAGTTGCCGAGAAGCTAAAGACCAGAAATAACATCATTCAGAAGCTCTGCAGCACAACATGATGGGCATTGGCATCCACACTTAGATCTTCAGGCTTAGCTCTTGTTTATTCCGTAGCAGAATACTGCGCGCCAACATGGATCAACAGTGCTAACGTTAAAAATATAGATGTCTAGCTAAATTACACCATGAGAATAATCGCTAGAGTAATCTAATTTACACCATCACATTGGCTACTAGTGCTGAGCGACATTTCACCACCACATCTTCGCCGACTCAATCTGCTTACCAAAGAATATAACTTAGCAACACGGGCAATGCCGATTTACAACTATATAGAAGATTCAACCAAAAGTCGACTGCACTCCAGAAAATCTCCAATATAAACTGCAGAATCAGAAACAGCCACAGGGTTCAAATGGATCCATGAATGCTCGGCAGCTCAACGAAATACAGCCATACCTTGCATCATAGAGACACCTCCTGGATTTGACCTTTTACGTAAAACCTGGTGCACACTTAACCGCATCAGAACTTAACATGGTCGATGTGCAGATATGTTGCACAAATGGGGCAAGCTACCATCATTGTCATGCAGTTGCGGCGAGGTCCAATTTATCAAGCACATAGCAAAGAAGTGCCATCAGCGACCCTAAGAGGGCAGTTTACAAGACTTTGAGTAAACAACCTCGACGTTTGCCTATACACTGGGCATGATTTAATTATTTTCATATTTCAGTAAATTTTAACGTTTATTGTTATGTTTAGTATTATTGTAGATGTGTCGAAATGCCATACGCTAAATAAATAAATTAAATTACGTTTTCTCGTTATATTATTTTGCAAGAAAAAGAGAAAATGTGGGCCTGTGGATGCCATAACAGAAACATAGACATATAATACCCGATAGGCTAAGCATTGTCATACCACCTCGTTTTCCCAGTGCGGCAAAGTAAACTAATGCAAAGCAATATCTACATCTCTTTCTAATTTACCAGGTTTATCGATCACGTAACCTAAATAGCTAATAAGAATTTTTCGTGCTTCATAAACCAGGACCATTAAAAAGATATGCAGGAACTGCCTAGCGTCAGTTTTCTCTGTCACACTGAGGAACTGGTTGTTTGCAACGACCATTCCATCTTTATTATTTGTATATGAACAAAAAATGTCTTTGTTTTACTTTGTCTATAGCAAATTTTAATAATTTTGTTGAATGGTTGACGTATTAAAAAAAAAGTTTAAGGTCAATTAGTAACGTTAGGGTCAATAGAGAAAACAAAGACAATCTCCAACACTACGAAGCTACTGTAAGTAAAAAGAAGTCATCCTTTGACAGATAAATGTCAATTCTTGTGCGTCTATAATACTAGTCGGAGTTATACGGGCCAGTGAGTAGTCGTGTGGAAGTGTGAGTAAATCTTGCTTTTCTTCAGTAGTAACACCATGTCTTGCTTTGCTGATACCTCTATAAATTCCTCAAATATGAGGTCTGGTATTTGTTAAACTTGGTTTATCTTCACATCTTTATCTACGTCGTGGTCTTGTTCGGCTAACAGCAGCTGGTTATGGTGTATTGTCACCAGTTTTGCCTTCGAAATATTGCTTATCCAGTAGACGACATCGTTAGTGTACTCCCTAATAAGGTAAGGACCTTCCCAGAACATTTTGAAATACAATTTTTTCACTTATTTGGACCGTAAAGTCAGACTTTGTCATTATTCATAAAACATCTATTTTCGGCTTGGGTATTGTATGATTTCTTTAATATATTTCTAGTGATCTTAATTAAATCTTCTTTTCTTATTCGCAATTCTTTTGTATAATCTTAACCTGCTATATCTTCTCCAAGTTGACATCCGAACTGTTCAGAACAAAGTCCATTTTGCATCTAGCGTCCACATAGGACATTTTTTGGTGTTTGAACAATTGATTCATTAACTTGCCAATAAGTACTTGCCATCAATCTTATTCAAAGTATCATTCCATCCGATTGCGTGTGATAGACTGCAGTTTTTATTATCTTTATTTTTAATCTATCACACATTCCCTGAAATAAATCTCGAAATTCCTTTTTTGGTCACTATAGATCTCCAAAGGCATTTCAAATCAGGTTCAAATTTACAATATCTATAGAAGAAACTACTTGCCGGATCAAACCTACACTTCTGTATGTAGGAACTACTAAACTGGCTATGGAGTGGAGTCACCTGCTTCAAATAGAATCTGAAAAAGTGGAACTCCGCTAATCTGTGTGACTATGACGCTATACAAACCAATAATAATATAACAAACATGTACCCAACAAGACTTAAAACAAGTCAACAAATAAGCCGAGGATGTCGTTAGGGAAGCTAACAATTTGACTGGAAGTGAAGAGGCCTAAAAAATAAGTATTTCTAATCTAAAAATCTTTATCAAAAAATTTTCATAAAATGTCTCCATTAAATTAAATTTTTAAATTGAGGAGTTTTCCGTATCGGTAAAATCCTGATAAAAATACATAAATTTTTATAACTATTTATTGTGTTTTGTGCCCTACATGAAATATTTGGTATATTTAATTTGATACATGTGTAGCTGTTAAGGGAACAATACAAACCTACTACGATATAATAAGCACCTGTTCTTAGCAAAGCAGAATATCTACTCGTATAGCCACATTAGAATTTATATTCTACAAAGATATATTAACAAAAACTACGAGACAACATTTGCGTTTCCTAATAATTTCCAAGACATGAATAGTATGCATTAAATTATTTGAGAAAATTAACATTGTACGAAGCTCCTGCACTTAGTTAAATGGGAGGCTGTTGTAAATTAGGGTATACCACAACTTAATATCCCAGAAAGTGCTTCACCGTTAATGAAGCACTAAATAACACTTACGTTAGAAATAGTTCTTCACTCGGGGGAAAAGTAGATGGAATATGAAGTGGTGTCTGGAGAAAGACTGTGTAATAGTGCAAACAAGAGATTTGAATATTAAGTACTAAACTACAATGTGAGTATATTGTGTTTAAGACAATGTAGGATATAATATATGCTAAGTGAACAATATATAATACGATTAAATAATACAGAATAACTCAATATTCTATATTGAGTTAATATGTTATAGTGAGTCTACTTACTTCTTAATTATAACAAATAAGTTACATCAACCCTTTAGGTGGCAAGAAACTGGCAATTATATTTTTTTAACATATTTTGCCTTCAATTATAAAATAAGATTAAAAGGAATTTAAAGCTACAATTATTAATATACAATTTATTACAAAAAAAAACAGTTTTTTTAAGGTAATAAATATTTATCCCTGTAAACTATAATGCTTTTTAATTTTACATAAATTTCAGTGGTATAATATTTTTCCGCTAATAAAAAATTTTATAGTTAAACATACAATGATAAATTAAAAATCACAAAACTTGGTAATTGTATGCCACTTTATGCTTAGCTATACGAAACGGTGCAAAGCGCCCCTTACATAGGACCACATTACACTTAACACAAATCATATTACTTCTCTTTTCTTTTTTTTGTACTGCATAAGCCACATCGACGTTATGTATTGATCTTCTTTGAAACATGAGCTTCTATGTTTAAAAGCCTTAAAAAACAGAATTTTCTTATATTACGGACCCATGTTTTACCATTTCTCCCTTTTTGTGGTACCTGCAGTCAACACAGTTGACTAAAATTGACCAGTATTAAAAAGTTGCGATTAAGGCTTCTTTCGCTCCTCTTTCATGGTAATCTTGTATACTATGTAACTGTTTACAACTTAAGCCTCAAAGAGGTAATGAAAAATCTTTATCAACCATCTACGTGATTTGCGATTTACGCAGTAGAATGACTGCTCTCATGTACTTTTACAGGTCTTTTCACTTTACAATTCCAACATCACCTGCATTTGTAAAGTCGTAATCATCCTGATGCATTTCTTTATCAGGCTTTAGGCATTTACGATAGTCATTTGTATTTTATATAATTGTTTCAGGGAAAAATATATTATCAATGAGCAACCTCTTAACAAGCCTTATGCTTGTTATTATTAAATTATTAAAAAATTATTAAAATATAGACAATAATTATTTCCAAAAAACTTCTTCCGCAATAATTAAATTTTTTTTCCTTGTCCTATTTTATCAATATTATCGTCCCTTTTGGTATACACGTCATAATCTAGTAGCAAACCTGTCTCAGCTCAAAAAAACCTAAACTTTAAATCCCCATGGATGGACTTCATAGGAAGGTATTATTTCATTGAGGAGCGTCCCTTGAAACCAATCGTTGACTCATCTATTGCTATATTCTGCGATGAATTCCAACACGTGCAAATGTCTTCTTCAAGTGATTTATAAATAGACGTAAATCGTAACATTTGTCGAATCATTTAGATCAAATCATCATTCTGTGGTATTTTCATGTTGTCGTTTAGGTGGATAAACCTCATAGTTTTTAGAAACTTCTCTAGGGGCATAATTCTTCCAATTTTTTTAGAACAAAGGTTTTTATCATTGAACGAATACAGTTTCATAATAGGAAGGTAATTGAACCCCACGTATAAAACCATGTTAAGAAACGATTTTAACTATTCTAATAACAAGCATTTTTTGATGAGCATAAAACTTACTTTGAGTTACTATTAGCAGTAAATATTTTTCCGTCAGACATAAGCTTAAAATTAACATTGGACTGCTTGTGTCAGTTTGAACGTTAGGTTCAATTTTACTAGTAACATGAGCATGGCAGATTTTTATTGGTTGGTAAGAAGATCCTGTATACTGTTCAATCTGGCTCTGGAAAAAGTAATACATATGTTACAAATCACAACCACTACTTCAATATATAATAAATCAGTGCAAATCCTGGCCTATGCTGATGATATCAATATTGTTGGGAGAACGGAAAACGCTGTACGAGAGGCGTATGTAGCATTAAAAGAATCAGCTACAAATTGGGTTTAATAATAAACATCAACAAAACGAAGTATATGAAAATTAGCATGCAACCACAAACACTACGACCACTTGTTATAGAAAACGACGTCATCGAAGCATGTCTGAGGTGGATAAGGCATGTAATGCGGATGGAACAAAATGACCCAGCTAGAAAAACGCTCCTTGATGAACCCACTGGCCAGAGAAGAAGAGGAAGACCTAGAACAAGGTTATTTGATAACATCGATGAAGACATTAGAAATATGGGAATACGTGCTTGGCGGAGAAAGGCGATGGATAGAGACGACTGGAGAGAAATTCTTGAGGAGACTAGGACCCACGTAGGGTTGTAAAGGCAGAATGATGATGATAATGCTAAGAAGATTTGGTTCAGTCATATTTTGTGATAGTTGGCTGCATCTCTTCATCATATTCTCTTTCCACGTAAGACGAGTCAGTTGTGTCAATATGTCTTCTGCTTTGTTAATGTGATTTATACTGACATTTGGAGCTAAGGAGGCTCCAAGTTGAAACATTAGGGTGTTGGCGTAATATTGGGATGTACCGTGTTGAAGGAATCGGTCAATTGTCTTCCTCGTCAGAATCCTCATCAATATCGGAATAGATGGCCATGACCATATCAGATATCCCGAATTTATCTTCACCACGTTCAATTGATGTCATTATGTTTGTCAGTTCTTGTTCTGTGAGATGTTTTTAGATTGTCTTTGCACAAATAGTCTCAAAAATTAAAGAAATAGTTTGTTACTTCTTTGTACTAAATAATGACAGACACTGTTAATATATAGATATTTTAGAAACCAATGAGTTAATCTATGACTTATACAAAATTCGGAAGATGTCGTGAAATTGTCATGAAATATGATCCTAGCCGAAACACATTTTTTAACGTGAATAAAAGATTCATATTGTTTATGTTCTCTGCATATCCATTTCGTCAAAAATATTTTAAAAAGATTACAAAAATGACAAAAAACCTTAAAAACAAAAAATCCGTACATAAACTTAAACGTATATTTTGCATTATATTATTGTGTGTGTATTTTGTATTTAATCTGAGTCAAAAAACAAATTTTTTATTAATAAAATTGCTTTAATAAGTTGTCAAAATTATGAACTTACCCTGGAATAAATTGAAATGTTCAATAAGAAGCATTATAAGTAAAAACACAATGTTCACTCGAAAAAATTTTAAATTTGTCAAAGGTACTAACTCAGAAGTTGACACTGGGAAGATTATTACCCACACCGTATCTACCAATATTCTGTAAACCAGATCTGTGCATATAATCTCGTTTGATAGATGACGCCTGTAGTCTTGAAATGAATCTAATTGACTGGGACACAATATTCCCTATAACTTCTACATGCTTTTAAGATATTAGAAGTGGAAACCATATCCTAAAACCACTTAAAGTTTTAATAGTACTAAATTACAGCAATTTTAGATGTAAAGAATGTTCAGTATTGATAACTTAATTGGTATTTAAGAAACTTTAAAGATAATAGGGGTATATGCGTGAATTGTTGGGAAAATAATCCCGCACACTACAGAGGATGCACAATTTATTAAGAATTGTAACAAAGACCTATCCATGATAATAAGGCAAACTTCTAACAAATATGAATACAGGAGCACAACAAAAAGTTTCGAGTAACTTTCAACAACAGCAGAAATACCAAAGTCATGTTGCCATGTAAGGTGGATGGCATTACGGCGTTGTAGGCTTCACACCATAAAGAAATGTAAGTTACATATATTTTTTTAAAGGAAATGGGATAAAACGATGACCAGCGCCGTAGATGGAACACCGATAACGATCCAAAAAGACATCCATAGCAACAGAGATCAAAGTTTAAGCCAGAGTACTGATCTGGTAAGAGCTTCTAACTCGGATCTTGGAGTGTCGATTTAAGGCCAAACTGTCCTTACTGTTGACAACCAAGTGATGATTGGTAGCTTTCTGCGACTTGTCAGTATCGAGTAGTAATCGATTAAGCCGGCTGTAACCTAAACTAAGTATTGATGTCTCTCTCGATGTCTAGGTACTGACCAATACATCGTTCTTTTATTTCAACCTTCCTAGCATCACCAATATTTATCTTTCACAGATATCAACACCAAAACGGAGAGTCGCGTTGTCGATTTATTCACTGAGATTCCTATTTTATTTTAACGTACATATTATATTGAAATTAATTTTATTTTGCTTATTTTAAATTTTTGTTTAATTTTAATTTTTATTTATTTATAGAATAAACTTGTGTTTTATTGAGTCTGGTGTCTAACTGAGCTGCCCGTTAAAATTGAATAGCATGATCGAAACCAAAAGTAAACAATTTTCTTCAATAACAAAATTTTAGTTTAAAAACTATATTTTAAAAGCAAATTAAATTATATTAAATGACATTTTGTTTGTTTATTTTAAAATAAATGTACAATATGTATATCTAGAATAAATTTTATTAAACAAATGAATTCTTGGTATTGCTGAGTTTTCAGGAAATCTGATTTTAATGATTTTTAATGTTAATGAATGTTCCATGTAAATCAGTTTTTGCGTTAACAAATAGCATAATAAATCTAAAATGCACGATTTATGTTAAAGCAATAAAATAAAAAAACAGTATTTAAAATAATATTTTAAAAATATTATTTTAAATTTTATTATAACTAGTTTGTGTAAAATTTGAACAAATGGTAAAAACATAATATTTGTTGACTATGTAGATACAATTATAAATTGTTTTGTATGCTGCTTAATGGCACGGTCTAGTGCTGGCGCACAATGGATAACTCTCGATATAAATAAATTAATTTGCTATTGTAAAAGTAAGTGTAAAATATTATATTTTATATTACAGTATTTATACATTTTATAAATACAGCTGGTATTTAGATTAATGGACTTCAATGTAAAGGTCAAATCTCGAAAATATTGATAAATGAATACTCTACAAAATCTGCTAACTTTACCAGGTATTAATTAGGCAAATTCTGTAGTTACCAAAAAGCACACGAGACTCACAGCTTAATATCATATATATATATATATATATATATATATATATATATATATATATATATATATATATATATATATACATATAATGATTATATACCCCAGCGTAGAGTTAAACAGCGAATGCTTTCTAGATCCTATTTCTTGGGTGGATCAATTCCTTTTGTTTATGTTATCTTTTTTTTTTATTTAGAAAATCGCATCGACCAAATGGCCATTAGCGAAAAATCAGTGGATTACATTAGGTACAATTACTTCATTACAATTTGGTTTATTAAATATTGTGATACTTATTAATGTCTTTCAAAAAATTCAGAGTATTGTTAAAGTTACAATCTGCACCTAGAGCTTCTATAAGTGTTCCTGGTATCTTGTTATTGCTTCGTTGTTGATTGTAGAGGGGACATTCACATAGTAGGTGCATTATTGTTAGTGTCGTATTACACGTCTCACATCGCGGCGGTTCGCACTTTTTATTAAAGTAATCATGCGTTAACCTAGTATGTCCGAGTCTGAGGCGCGTTACTATTATTTCTTGGCTTCTTGACTTAAGTAACACATTCCATGCCTCTATGCTGGGTTTCACTTGTTTTAATTTTGAATTCGACACATTCCATTTATTTTTCCACGCACTTAAGATTGATTTTTATAGCTTTTATATCTGTTGATACTGATGTGTTTACGATCTCGGAAACGTCACTCACTATCGCGTCTTTCGCACTATGATCAGCAGTTTCGTTGCCTTTTATTCCTATATGGGATGGGATCCAGATGAAATTTATCTCATTATGATTGATATAAGCCTAAAGAAGGACTGTTTTAATTTTTTTTAAAAGCGGGTTTTTTGGATACAGTTGTCGGATGCTTTGTATGGCACTAAGTGAGTCTGTTAAGATAATATATTTGGAGTTTGTTGTCAGATTGATTAGTTCTATGGCGCGATAGAGAGCATACAGTTCAGCTGTATAGATAGTACTAACATTAGATAGTTTGAATTTAAGGACCTTCTCTGGAGTTACTACAGACGCTCCCACACCTTCGGATGATTTTGAACCATCAGTGTATATCTGGGTATGATTTTTATAACGACTAATGATTTTTCTAAAATGGGAAATAATTAGATCAGGATTAGTGGAGTTTTTATCAAATGACGTAAGTTCAAAGTTATATGATGGTATGTTTTGAATCCAAGGTGGATTATGATCATATGTGTATGGAAGACATTCAGGTATGACAATATCAAACAGATGCAAATGGTCTTTTATTCTTTTATAGAAAGGTTTATTAGAACGGTGATTTGCATTAAGGTTTGGGTAATTATCAGTAAAAGTATTTCTATAGACAGGATTTTTTGCATTATCCTTAATTTTTGTTGCATATGTTAGACTAAGGTAAGCTCTTCTATCATTTAACGACAATTCATTTGCTTCGCAAAGTAAACTTTCAATCGGTGTTGTACAAAAAGCTCCCAGGTATATTCTGAGTGCTGTGTTATGAATAGTATCGAGCTTTTTAAGTACTGATTTCGATGCTGAGTCGTAAGCTATAGCTGCGTAGTCTAGCTGTGATCGTATAATAGTTCTGTATATAATTAGCAGTGTACTCCTGTCTGAACCCAAATTCTTGTGTGCTAGAATTTTTAGTAAATTTAATCTTCTGTAACATTTACAGGCTAGATTATTGATATGTTCTTTCCAATTTAACTTTCTGTCAAAAGTAACTCCTAGCAATTTTAGTGAATCTTTTTGTTGTAGTGATTGGTTGTATAGATATAATGAGATTGGTGTACTGACTTTGTTTTTGGAAAATACTATATATTTAGTTTTAGTTGTTGAAAAGATAAATCCAGTTTCCTTTGACCATTTGTCAATATCTAACAAGAAACTCTGTGCAAGTTGTAAGAGATTGTTTAAGTTTTTGCTTTGACCAAATATTACGAGATCGTCAGCATATAAGCGGCCTTTAAGTGGAAGTTTTAAATTTCGTAGAACATCATTTATGGCAATTATAAATAGCGTAGGACTTATAACAGATCCCTGAGAAATACCATTTTCCAATTCCACTTTTGACGACAAATTACCATTTACTCTTACTTGGATATATCTTTTATATAAGAAGTTTTTTATAAATGCAAGGCAATGTCCTTTGATTTCTAAATCGTACAGTAATCTGATGATACGGTGGCGCCAAGCTGTATCAAAGTTTATGTTATCTTCTTGACGATATCTCTCCATTTTTTCCTCCATTTTTGTAAATTTTTTTCTTTGACTGTTTTCCTTATAATTTTGATAAAAATTCGATTTGACAGAAAAATACCGAATACTATAACAAAATACATCTCTTAAGTCTAAAACGATTCTGCATCGCGCATCGTCGGATGCAATCACTAATGCTCCAATTTATCAGCAACGTGATATACATGAATAGATTATAACGGGTCTGAATATGACCGGATCATAAATTTCTCCTTTTATTCTGGTTAACTGGCACGTTCGGCTATACACTCGACTATAAATTTTTAGTGTACAAAGAACTTTAAAACATATCACCGGATTTTTCTTTGATTTGCAAATTGATTAGTTTGTAATACCATCATAAACAAAATATGCAGAGTGGGTTTTAAATATGGAACGCCTAAATTTTCTCCAAAATAACTTGTACGATTTGCATGAGTTTTAAGTTTTGGTATTTTCCTAAAATGGAATATCTTCTGGTAGTACTTGCATTGTTGCCAGATTTTCCGTTTTTCTACAAATATAAGGAGCTTTGTTATTTTTAATTGATCATCCTACATATTTTTTCCTTTTTTTAATCCCAAAAAATACAGAATGGTTTTTATATATTGTTTATTTAAAGACTTATGTTTGGGTGGGGGTAAAGATACGCACAAGATAAAGTTACCCATGAGCTTTTTGAATTAACCGGGCAATATCCTAGAGATAAGGGCCTGCGTAGCGCAAGCGGTAGGATGTTTGCCTCGCACGCCGGTGGTCCGGAGTTCGAATCCTACCGCCGGTAAGAACAACTAGACATTTTTAAAAATGTCTATAGGCCCCAGTTCGACTCAGCCTGAATAAAATGAGTACCTTGGGTAAAACCAGAGGTAATAATAGGCGGTTGAAGCGTAGCACTGGCCATGTTACCTTCCTTGTATACCGTAGGCCCTAGATATAGCAGACTACCCTGCTATACTCCCAAAGCCGCGAGCGGTATAAAACGGGAGACTACTATAATATCCTAGAGATGGCCGCTACGTGGATTATCGGTAATTATAGGCTTTAGTGTGTCATAAAATCTCGCGACCATTAAGTTTGTTACCTGAGAAAATAAGATTAGTAGATTTTTTGTAGTTTTGATCAATAGTTGTGTTTATAAAGGTAAATATTATTGACATGCTATTAAGACTTAGTAAAATAGCGGATTATCAGTGGGTATTGTGACTATTGCGAAAGATGCTAAATGCGAAGATTACCGTACTATAAGCCTCATGACTCATCTCATAAAATTGTTCCTAAAGATAAATCATAAGAGAATTTACAATCTGTGTGAAAGTCAAATTTCCCCCAACCAGTTCAGGTTCACAAATGCTGTTGGTACTAGAGAGACTTTGTTCTCGGTACAAGTCCTATTCCAGAGATGCAGAGACGTCAACTGCGACGTATACGCATGTCTGGTTGATTACGAAAAAGCGTTTGATTGAGTACAGCACTCCAAGATGACGCAAATACTAAAAGAAGCAGGAATTGAAAACCAAGATCTAAAAATAATTAGAAATCTTCACTGGAATCAGACAGAAAATCTCAGAGTTGAAGGTGAACACGCTAAATATGTGAAAATTATGCGTGGAGTGAGGCAAGGCTGTATTTTGTCTCCCCTAATCTTCAATCTGTACTCCGAACGAATATTTATCGAAGCTTTGCACTAAACTGAAAAAGGTATTCTACTAAATGGTAAGCGATTAAAAAACATTAGATGTGCAGATGACACCATAGTATATATTTGCGGACAACTTAGAAGACCAACAAGTTCTTCAAGAAGAACAAAATCACATATTAGAGTCAAAAATATTGACTCAATACAAACGTTAAGAAGACAAAGCTTATGATAATTAACAAGAAAATGATAACAGAAGGTCAACTCTACGTCAATCAATCCCCTGTAGAAAGAGTGACGCACTACAACTACATCGGCACCATAATACATGAAGAATGGACCAACAATCAGAAGATTAGAGCACGCATCGGAAAGCTAGATCCACCTCTAACTGGATGGGCCTTCTTCAAGAGTTATAACCTCTCTCTTGATACAAAAGTAAGAATGCTGCGCTTCTACGTCTTCTCTGTCCTTTTTATGGTGTTGAATCATGGACCTTGAACGAAGATAAGTGCAGAAAACTGGAAGCATTTGAGAAGTGGCTATATCGGAGAATACTTAGGAACCCGTGAACTGACCAAGTCACAAATGAAGAGGTCCTCAGAAGAATAAATTAGAACCAAGAGGTACTGACCACCATCAAATCTCGAAAGTTACAATTCTTCGGACATATTATGCGAAATGAATCCAGATGTGCTCTCCTTTAAGCCATCCAGCAAGAAAAAATATTTGGAAAACGAGGTCCAGGAAGAAGAAGAACATCTTGGTTAAAGAACCTCAGAATTTGGTTCAATACAATATAATATGTGCAGCTTTTCTGCCTTTATTCTTTATTTCTTTATTCATCCTTCTCAGAACCTCTTTGTTTGTGACGTGTTTTGTCCACGATATTTTCAGAATTCTTCTATACACGCACAGCTCGAAAGATTCTAGTTTTTTTCAATTTCTTCTGACAGCTGTTCGTTAACACGTACTTTTGCTCGCTGTTTATAGTATAAATTATCGAATTTTCGATAAAGCATTCGATACTTTATCGAATGCTTTATTATAGTCAATAAAGCATACGTATTCATGTTGATTGACGTCCAGGCATCTTTTTACCAGTATTCAAATTTAGAATTCAAAATACTTGCATGCAAAAAGGGTATGTAGTATATGAAGAGACATCAAGGATGTACTAGTCATGGTCAGTTGATACGATGGCACAACCGGATTAATAAAACAAAATATGGCAGTCTAAAAGAAATAAGTTTGGTTATAGAGTTGGCAAAATTGCTAATTAGTAAAGATAGATTAAGATCATCACACAAAATATCAAGAAAACAAGGCTGCATTTCAAAGAGGGTAAAGTATTGCATTAATATTGGTGATCATAGTCTAATTGAAAAAGGTGGACTGAATAGATTTGTTCGATGTAAATATTTCACTCTTATCATACAGACAAGAGGGAAGAGGAACCACCAACGATTTTTTAACTTAAATATGCAGTTAAAAAACTAGCCAGAAACCTATTACAACAGCTTATAAAAGAAATTTGGATACATAAATCCTCCTCCAATCATCAGAATATTGGAATACTTTGCACCATTCACAAAAAATGAGATATTATGGAATGCTCTAACCACAGAGGAATTATGCTTTTAAATGCAGCATACAAAATATTTTTCACAGTACTATGTCACCGTATCCCACCATCAGAACGGATAGTAGTAAAATACCAGGCTAGTTTTAGAAGTGGTGAATTGATAATTTATTAGATTGCAACCCTGAAACAAATTTTAGAAAAAATCATAGACATTCATCACACATTTATAGACTACAAAGTAGACTACGACTTTGTGGATAGAGGAGAAATGTTCATAGCAATGATAGAGCTAGGAATACCAAATCAGTTAATAAATTTAACAAAACTAACTCTTGAAAAAGTTGAATGTAGAGTAGGAATTTAGGAGGAACTGTCTGAACCTTTTAAAACAAATAACGGACTGCGCCAGGGACACCCTCTCTCCTGTATACTGTTCAATTTGGCTCTGGAAAAAGTAATACGTATGTCACAAATCACAACCACTGATTCAATATATAATAAATCAGTGCAAAGGCTTGCCTATGCTGATGGTATCAATATTGTTAGAACGGAAAACACTGTACAAAAGGCATATGTAGCATTAAAATAATGAGCTGCAAAAATAGGTTAATTATTAAACACCAAAAAAAATAAGCACGCAACCACGAATCATACGATTTATTATTTCCATATATTTAAAATAGGATATACATATATAATGAAATATAAAAGTCTTATTAAAAGGGTTGACATTTGAAAAACTTACTAGGTCTTTTGTATCAAATATTTATATGGTAGATACAGAAACTTCTTTATACAGAATACAATGATGTTTGCTTTCCTTTGTAAATCTTAAAGGAACGATGTTCTGATTTCGTTATATAAATATGAATGACAATGTTACGCTTGCAATATTACCGTTTCTATTTTTAGTAAAATAATTTCTTGACTCACAGCCAGTAGCGACTGCACAGCTTCGGAAAGTACAGAACGAAAACTTCTAAGGAACAACTTCAACTAGATTATAGTGCTATTAGCGAAAGAAATATATTTCTGTGTTAAATGCTGAGACACTTAAGAGCGACCAACCATAATGTAAGTGTTAAAATAATTACTGTTAATTTACGTCTGTCCATTAACAACCCTAGACTTTTTTATTATATCATAAATTTGTTTTATCGGGCTTTGTTCTGTCGGAAAAATGGATGAGGAAAGGTTGATAATCGTACAATATGTGGTATCGTTGGTGTGTAAAATACGACATTTATTTTTGGTGAAAAAGCTTTATTACGCAATAATCAATATACTGTTGATAAGCAGCTATAAAACAAACTAATCAGATACTAATGCTTAGACTATTCAATAATATTTTATATTAAGTGCACTTCTTTAGATGATATAGGTGATATAGGACAACTACGTAAAACAGTACAAAAAATATTAAAATTTTATTACTTAAACTTTACTCAATTAAACCTTAAATACTAAGCTAAAGTATACTCGATACTACACCTGGGCGGATCTGTTTTAAGGTGAATGTGGGAGATAATAATATTTGACTGTATATCCCTCTCAAATAGGTCAAACATATTAATAAAAAAGTCAAAATATTTAAAACTAATTAACAGGTAAAGTGTCATGAGAGGCCAATACGGACTCACACATAAAAGTTATATATTTCATAAAACAAAACGTAATAACATTATATCAAAGTTGTATCTAAAGTACTAATTAAATGTTTTGTCACCAAATGTATGACAAAAAAAACAGCCAAGGTAACAGAATTTTTTACAGTCATCACATGCCAATGAGGTATTGGTTGCTTTTTTCTGTGCTACTTGCCTTCCTTTGTCTTTTACCATTTTTGCGTAAAACATTGTACGTCGTCTTCTGCCTGCACGACCAACATCGCTGAGTTTGTGACTATATTCTATAATGACTGGTGTGACAATAAAATCTTCGAATAGGCCCCGAATTACCTCTTAATTAAATTTGGTAATCGTCATGCTTTCATTGGCAATGCTTTAATGCGCAACATAGGCATTTATAAATGCTGTGCCAGTCAATAGTTCCGTCGATAATTTTCTGTAGCATTTAATTTCTTTACGTAATGGCGAATTATAGGTTACCATTTGATCTGATCTGAATTGAATTCAGATGGCGCAAAATCGGACTTAGTGGAAAAGCATGCAAGAGGCCTATGTTCAGCAGTGGACGTTAGAGGCTAGTTGATGATGATGATTTGATCTGATATATCAATGAAGCTTTTATATTTATTACTAGCGGACCCGACAGACTTCATTCTGTCAAATAGATTTGGAATATGGCAGTTTATTTCTTTAATTCTCCTGAACAGAACCGTCACCATGATGATAGGGCGATGTGTGAGGGTCAGCTTGGGTGACCTAAGTATTAGTAATTACATCGGTTATTAACCCATGTTAATAATAATAAATAATTAATTATCTCTATGTTTTGTCATTGAAGCACCCACTTTATAAATGTTTGTCACCTTTAGGTTCCCACTATCCCTTTAGATTATTTTTCAATCAGGTTTGAACCTTAAGTTCCCCTCTTAGTTTGAAATCCTCTGGCAAACATCCCAGTCGGGGTTTTTAGTGGGTCCAAAAGGGTGGCCAAAATTCATAAAAGCAAAAATAGTTAGGTCACCCGAGCTGACCCTCACACACCGCCCTATCATCATGGTGACGGTTCTGTTCAGGAAAATTAAAGAAATAAACTGCCACATTCCAACTCTATTTGACAGAACGAAGTCTGTCAGGTCCGCTAGTAATTTAATATAAACTTTATTGAATAGCAATAAAGTTCATATTGACTTTAAATTTAGTTAGAAAATATTTGTATGGGAAAAAGATTTATGGAAAATTGTTATTTTTATTTATTTATAAAAGATTTTATTTATTTATGGAAAAAAGATCATTGCAGATCTATTTCTAAGTAATAACTGTATTAATGTTTTCTGGAAAATGTAAATGTTTTACCAATATACGGAGTATAAAAATAAAGTTGTTTTTTCGTCTTATTTTGCAACGCCCTGTGAAATTTATTAAAAGGAACACACCTACATTGTTTAGACAACAGTGAAATTTAATATAAACTTTATTGAATAGCAATAAAGTTCAAATTGAGTCTACATTTAGTTAGAAAATATTTACATGGGAAAAAGAAAAGGGCTGCTTTAAAGTTTTCCCGGAAATTATTCGAATTTTTCTTGCCGCAAAAACCATCCTTAGACTTTAAGGCACCTTTTAAAAAAAGAATTGTTAAGATTGGTTCATGCGTTGCCATTCCATTTTGCGATTCATTTTTATATTATAGATATTCGATGACATTTTTTGGCTTTACAACATCATCGTGTGCCTTTTGCATTATCACCATTTGGTCAGCAAATTTGGTACTAATCATCAGCACATCTCGATTGTCCCCCAATTCTGAACAACGATGCTCGAATTACTTTGTTCAGCTACATGTGCGCCTACTTTTAACTTTTTGGAAATGACGTTTTTGGAATTATATTTTCGGATTGCACGTAGCGTACTAATTATATAAGTTTTTCGGTGTAGAGTTCACGCGTAAGTGTGACAGAACTGTGGTAGTTATCAATCGTAAGTGTTAGTCCTTTGTCAAGCAGTCCATCCATAAGTTTCATCACTACATTTATTGATACAGTGCTACCTTCAGCATGTTCTTTTCTAGAAAATAGGTTAAAACCGTAGTTATTATCACCTCCCAGATAAAGTTTAAATAAATTTATCCCAAATTTGTGCCTCTTATTGGCAATATACTGCTTGAATTTTAGTCGCGTTTGAATAGGCACTAAAGTTTCGTCAATGCACACGTTTTCCTCTGACATAATGTTAGTCTTGAATTTATCATTCAGTCTGCTCTTACCAAGGGAACGATCTTCTGCAAACGGTAATCTGTTGTTACTGAAGTATCGTTAAAATGCAGCGTTTTTCACAATAACTGGAAGCGATTCCTTGACCTTAATTTTTTGATATTATTCACATAAGGATCATTACTTAACCACTAAGAATAAAAAAAAAGAAAATGACATAATCCCATCCATATACTTATATCCAGGAATCATTTTATTTAGTGTTGTGCCACGCAATAATATGTGCGCTTTTTTTCTGATTTCTTTCCTGATACTGACTTGTTTCTTTGACCTAAAAATAAAGAAAATCAAATTAAGTTAAACAAAATAAACTAGATATTTACAATCATGGACAAAAGACCATCGTCTGCAAAATATTTGTAGAATTGAAAAGGCGATTTGTTGTAGAATTTTTTGTATAATTTTGTATGAAAACCTGCAGGATTATGGTCCAAAATGTAAATTTCTGTAAATTTTCGCTGTTGAGCGGCCTTCAGACAATAGCTTCATTCATTGCATTGAATACTCTAGGTTCTTCTAAAATTTGCTCTTTGGAGACTTCAGAATATTAAGCTATAACAGATTCTATAGCAGCATCAACATGTACTCCGAAATTCGTATATTATTTTTCTTTACTGGTGGATGCCCATACAACTTGTTATAACGGTTTGGTATTTCCGGTCACACGTTTGCTTTTTTTTCTGTTCCGGAGGACTCGATTCATTTTTACTGACACACACTAGATTCAGTTGCTTGGTACTCGTCCAAAAGATACGTGCTGCCAAACTCAACCGATTCTACGGTATGAGTTTGGATATTTGGTGTATGTCGGAATAAATTTTACAAAATTTGATGTGAAAAGACGGGTACACTTTATTCTATGAATAAAGATTTATTCTTCGTATACTTAATTATCTATCAGAAGGGACAATATTTATCTGGATGTCAAAAGACCGGCCCTTACATGCAAAAAGTTTATTATTTTAAAGCCTCGCACTATACAATTCCTGAACTAAAACTCTCCTGAACTTTTTTTTAAATACTAGTTTACATAAATAATATTACATCAAGGCCTTTATTAATATTATTAATATTACCTTCAAATTAAATTTTTGATGAAAGTAATCCATATAGAACTATTTATATCAATTTCATTTCAAAGTAATTTAACTCTGTCCATATATAAATTAAACAGACGAATAGTCAGCACGCTCTGCTCTTTTGTGTAATTTTTTTATTCGCGTTCGCGTTGTATAATATAGCACTCGTATTTCCCAATAATAATAAAATACGTTTTCGGTCAGATCAGATTTCGTATCCGGATATAATTTATAATCAAACATTTTCATGACATTTTCGCCCTCTCCGACCAGTAAATCACATTTTGTAGCATTCAGGAATGCGAACAAAATAATTAGAGCAAATGAAACCAAACCGTATCAGACGAGCGGGTGTCATTTTCAATGCGAGTGCCGTAAAATCGAATGACAAAAGGTTCAGACAACTCAGTCATGATGTGCTTGCGAACATCGCAACATGTAGAGTTGTAACTGGGGTAACAACTGTCAAACATTTATTTAAATTAGATTTGTACGTTTCCAAAAACGAAACAATGAAAGAAAGTATATATATCCTATACAATGCTTTACAAAAGTAAATGAACACTTTCTTGAAAAAAAAAACTTAACCTTTCTTATCTAATAAAAAACAAAGTCTACAACATAGGAAAAAATATTAAGTTTTATTTTAGTATAAATAAATTAATCTATTTATAACAAAATTTAAGCAGATTTCATATTTGGTAGTACAGTAAAACCTCGATATAACGGACCTCTATTTAACGGACTTCGGATATAACGGACAAAAATCCGGTCAAATGTAAAAAAAAATAAAAACATACTGTTAATAATACACATGCGTCTCATATATTATTTAATCAATATGGCATAAAAAAGCACACTTTCGGACATAAAAAACAAAATAAATAAATTTGAATTCATGTGTGATGTAGGAGAGCATAGCAATCTAGGAAAACGAATGAAATTGGCTCGTGAAATTTCACTGAAAGAAACAATCTTAGAATGGTACGGCCAACAACGTTCTAGTGGGATCCTGGTCCGAGTAGTCGAATTGAAATTTGCTGCAATTAAATTAGCAAATCATATGGATATACCAGAGCAAGTGATGGATGGCTCTGGCGCTTTCGTAAAAGGCACGGAATCTTGAATAAAAGAATTTACGGCGAAGCTTCAACTGCACCAAAAGAAGAAACAGAACCTTTTAGGCAAAAGTTAGTAGCACATATAGCAAGTAAGTAACGAAATGCTATTAGAATCTCAGATTTACAATGTTGACCTGGTTTGTTATGGCCTACTTTGCCTGAAAGCGCACAAGCCTCCAAATATGAAAAATCGGATCGGACAGTAAGGACAGGATCTTGGCAGTGCTTTGTGCTAACGCTAATGGATCGCATAGATTGACACCTGTAGTGGTTGGCAAATCTCGTAAACCTAGAATTTTAAAAGACATAATGCATCATATGCCCCTTTCATATTATAGCTCTAAGAGGACATGGTTCACCTCAAATATTTTCAAAAATTGGTTTTTCAAAGAAATTATACCTTCAGTGAGAAAATTTCAAGAGGAGAAATTCGGAATACCGTCAGAAGAGGTAAAATGTTTATTGCTTTTAGACAACGCTCCTGCTCACGCCTCTGAAATATTCTACGTTCAGAAGATGGAAAATTCAGGTGTATGTTTTTGCCAAAAAATACAACATCGCTTATTTAACCCATGGATCAGGGAATAATTTTGACAGCCAAACGAATATATCGAAGAAAGTTTTTAGACGAAGTAATGGTTGTATTGTACGATGGAGATAATGCAGAAGATACAAGAGCGCAACGTACCCTGCAAAACTTAAGGTCTTACAATTTAAAATCAACAATTTTTAATTTTCCTGCAGCATGGGAGAAGGCGAAAGAGAAAATATTAAAAATTGGTTGCAAGATTTTGTTTGATGGCCAAGATGCAGACATAGATTTAGAAGGGTTGAAAGTTACTCATTTCTGTAGGACAATACATAATAATGCCGGAGAACATGTAGCTGAGGAAGATGTTTTACAATCGCTAGAAGTAGATGAAGGTGACCCTGGGTATAACATCATGACTGAAAGTGAAACAGCAGACGAAGTTATGAACGTTAAAAATGAGGAGGGAAGTAAAGATAGCAAACAAGACGACAAAACAAGACTGTTAAAAATGAAGTTATCAGATGTAAGATCGCATCCCGACGATTTAACAACATTTATTGATTATTCATCAAATAGTTAAACTGTATTTAGAGAGTTGATCATAGAAAAACAGCAAACATGGAAAGTGCAAACGAAACTTGTTCAAAACGGGATTACCGACAGCAAGAGCGTCCATATCCACAGCAACGTCACTTCACGACGAATGTCCGAAGACAATTACTTAAATAGAATTTTGCTTGTATTTTGTATTTTTTATATATATCTAATTACAGTGTACATATATATTCTCAAAAAAAGTATTTTGATTTATTTTAACCATATTTTTATATAACGAACTTTTGGCTTTAACGGACACCCCCTCCTCCAAGTAGTCCGTTATATCAAGGTTTTACTGTATTTTATTTAGGTTTCTCTATTTAAGTTACATCGGATTACAGATCCGATGATCCCAGGCTATTTTTATGGTTGATTATAATAAGTGGCTTCAAAGTATTCTTTAAACAGTTGCCTTTGAGAGTAGGATAGACAATAGGAAAATAAATTAAACCAAATAATTTTGTGATATTAAATTATTAAATAATTTATTAAAAATAAATAACAAAAAATTATTAAGTCAGACAATTTTACAATTAATCAAAATCATATATATCATATGCGCTAATCCGTATAATTCAAATTACAAATTCGTTAAAAATCCTATACACATTATCAATAATTTTTGGACTTGTATTCAAATAAAAGATTTCTTTTTTGTGTTTTCTTTTTTAAGATAAAAATTTTTGTTCAAGAAATATTACTTCTACTAATTTTTTTTTATCTGAATTAAAGGATTATTGTGAAATGAAATCAGTTAATATAAAAAAGAAACTAAATTAATTATGATCTAGTTATGATCGTAGTTGAAAGTCTTTGTTGATTATTTAGCAAACTAACATTTTATTTTCAAGAATTCTCTACTGGCTTCTTTTCTTCTTACGCCTGTGGTCTACCCACCTTTTGTTCATACTCTCAGCTGCTCTACACTCGCCTGCTATCTCCTCTGCTTTTCAACGTCTCTTGCATACACTATTGCCACAACAGTCTCTCTAAAAGCTCCTGGACCAAACTCTTATCTCACAGGAACCCAATATCTTTCTAGTCGAAAGAATTTTCATTTAACATCCACAAGGAAATTAAGTTCCTGTAGCTGGCTGTATACTATGTATAACAAAAATTTTTTGTTAAAATCTTTTATAAAAGGTATATAAATTAAAAAACCCAAACGGACTATGACATAAAGACAAAACGTTTTCGGAATCCATATTCCATCATCAGTGTCTAGGTGTACATGTTTTGAGCCACTATATATCTATTTAGTGGCTAGAAAATGGAGTTGAAGTGGCAATAATTAACAATACAGAGATTCTTAAAAATAAAATTTTAGATACTGCAAACTATATTAACAGTAGAACATGGTAGAAACAATGTTAAAGACATTTTAAATTAAAAAAACACTATACTTAACTTACTTTTGTTTTTAAAAGACTTTTATTTACTAAGCAAAGTGTAATTAACTGTTACCTTTCCGCTAATAACCTTGTTAGGTTGAAGCGGGTTTTTGTAAATAAAAAAAAAAGAAAAATTATCAACTTAATATCTCTGGAAAAGTAAATAAATAAAAATTGTCACTAATACCTTTTACCTTGTGTATAATGTTTAACTGAATCTTGTGCATAATTTATTTTTATATTGATTTAAAAAAAAATTGTACGAATATATTTTTTCATATTTCAAAATCATTTTACCGAACATATATCTTGGTTTCGGGCATTTTTATGCTCCATAAATTTTCATAGATAGACTTCGGATTGTTAAACTAGTCGTTGAAAAACTAATTTCCATCCAAAAATCCCAGAAAACTTTTTTATTGGGGAACTTGTCCCAATTCGGTATTGCCTATAATATTTCAGGAATATTTTATTGTCAAGAAGAGCAGTTGAAAAGTGAAGACGTGACTGAATTGGGGAAACAACTTTATTTTTTATTAGTAAAAGTTTATTGCAGATGTGGTTTTTTCTAAACATATACAAAAATGATGAATGGACCAATGTCAGAAGCAGACCGCAATAAGCAATTTTGGGGTTTCGGGTGGAAATTGAAACGAGAGTTTGTGGGATATAGCATAAACTAATTATTTCTTTTTTATTAGAAAGTATTTTATAATAAACAAATATATTTATTTTTTTTAGAGGCTAAACAACCAACTATTTTTGATTGCTTCTATTTATATTGGTTTTTAAAAGGAGTACAATTTATTGATTTATTTACGAATATACAATTTTCATAAAAATATAACGTCAATTTGTACAAAGCAGTACAAACTTATTCTCAATTCTTGGAAGTAATGGATTTTCTTTGTCTTTGTAATGGATTCATTTCGACCATAGTTTGTACAGTTTATTTACTTAACTACTTAACAAACACAAATATTTTTTGTGACAAGTCAAAAAAAAAACGGGTGTGGCAGTCCAGTGGGACTGCCGGTGAAAGTTACACTTCTATACACGCATTCGCCGTTACAAATTTATTTGGGAGTCAATCTGCACAATCATTACATATGTAATGCTATAGGTAAGACATAGCAGAAAGAGAAACATAATTAATAACCACTTACTAACAATTAATAAACAACTTTTGACCTGTAATAGGAGTATATGAGTAGTAAATGAAGGATTGAATCAATATTTTCATGAAAATGTATATTTTTATTTTCATATATGTATGAAAGGAGTTGAATGCAAAAATTTTTTTACACATACTCTGCAGTAAAATTCATTGTTTATTTTGTTATATAATAGTACAATACAAATTAAAATGCAATATTCATAAGTATTTAAAAATGACAATAATATACATAAAAAAACACACTACAATACAGTGC
Source organism: Diabrotica undecimpunctata (assembly GCF_040954645.1). Lineage (NCBI taxonomy): Eukaryota > Metazoa > Arthropoda > Insecta > Coleoptera > Chrysomelidae > Diabrotica > Diabrotica undecimpunctata. The sequence goes on along the minus strand of NC_092806.1, from coordinate 2,933,285 downwards.
AACATAATTCAATATAATAATACAATACAAATTAAAACGCAATATTCATAAGTATTTAAAAATGACAATAATATACATAAATTTTCTACTTACGCATATATGTTTAATTTACCATGTAATAATATTAATAAAAAAGTCCTTCCCGACTGGGAATCGAACCCCGGTCTCCCGCGTGACAGGCGGGGATACTGACCACTATACTACCTAGGACATGACAGAAATGTATTTCAAAATTGACAGTTCTGGATCATACAGTGATTTATTGAGATTATTATTTTGAAATACAAAAGACTAATATAATTATGAACATTTAATAAATAATACAAAATATATCTCATAAATAATAATATTAATAAATATTTTATTATATATATAATATTATATGTATATATATCTTTATATAATATATATATAATATTAAATTATATATACGAAAGGAACATTTTTATATTCAAGAGAGGAAGAGAGACAAAATATATCTTCTGTCTCTCTCTTACTCATTATCTTACATATGTAATGATTTCACAGATTCACTCCCATACAAATTTCCAGCGTGGAGCGCGCGTATAGAAGTATAACTTCAAAAATACATAGTATGTAAAAAACGAATATAAAAGGTAACCAATTCTCATCAGGTCCTGATGATTTCCCATCTTTAATCCGCTTAATGGCCATAGTTACTTCTTCGTTAGTTATTTCTGGGCCGTAGGAATTGTTTAATTTTGTCGGACTTCCTGATGTATCTTCGAATCATTTCCAAAACTAGACGCCCAAATTTGCTATAAATAATATTGCTGTACTGGAAAGTTTGTTTCAACGCACATACCAAATCTGCCTTCTAGATCAAAATTATTTCGTTTGACACCATTCATAAAAAAATACCTAAATTTACTGTAAACAAGTATTTTCTTAAGAATCATTTGATATTCTGTATAACAGACGAATTTAATAAAAATCAACTTAACCACCTGTATATTTTAATTACTTTTATAAAATTAAATCCACTATATACTTCATTTATTTTAGTTTTAACTTATTTAATGTCGACTGAAATTCAATTATATGTACTTTATTTATTACGTACTCTATATCCAGCAGCCCTTTCCAATGAATCGATGGACGGTTTTTTAATAATATCAGTTAAAAACATTAAAATGGCAAATAGAATATATAAGTGCGGTTTTAATTTATTTTTACCGATCAATGGTTTCCAATAAGAGTCAATTGCAGTACGAGCTGTAAATGTGCCATTTTTATAAAGCGATTAAATTTTATTTTGCCATTTATGGATTTAAAAAACCGCGGTTTGTACACATGATTTGACATTCTGCTAAAATCTATAAAAAATATTTATGTTTAAAAATATAAAATGAAAATTCAAGAACAATATTAATATCTTTTTAGATATTATTACTAGCTGACCTGGCGAACTTCCTACCACCTTGGAATTATTAAATAAAGTCTCAAATTTTAATACCTGAAAATTAACAGAAACCCAAAAATAAATATACTCAAAGATATTATTTATTAAAAAAATCAATTAAATGCTTTCTGATAAACAATATTTTTGTTTATTTTTGCAGTGCGTAAATATACAACGATGACGCGATATGACGGCTTTTTGACATAAGACTAATTGTGACTTGGAATCATTGGTACACGCAAGATCAAGACATCCTCTCTTTTGTATATTTCCTTCTTGTTCTAACTTATAACGTTCAAACTGACAATCGAAATTAAATCGATAAAATCTAATCGGTTCTTAACAGGTTCGTAATGAATTAAACGGAACACAACTCGTAAATTCAAACTCCCGGCTAAAACTATTAGCTCCCCCGCCAAAACAAAGCACGTGATTGACGGAACACGCTTTCGAGGGAAATTTTCGTTGATTGCCGCCAGTTGAATCTTTATGATTGGTACAGCGTATCACCCAACCCTCAAAAAACGACGGGTGATTAAATCTGTTCTGTTAATTCTTAAAAATTTCTTTCACTCGTTTTAAAGGCTTCGCTAGGCTTCAAAAATAAGGACATACGATTACTAATATAAAATATTTACAATTTCAGGTAAGATTAAGTACTACCATTACGTGGTTTGACAATTTTTTTGTCTGTAAGATGGACGTATGTAGTAAGCCGTTACATTTTTTCTTTCCGTGTGTGGATTTATCCAGCTGTCTAATTTTATTTTTAGGTTTCGCCCCAAAATCTCTTGCCGCACCAAGGCGGCAAAGTGTGCCTTTTTAACCCTGTAAGCGCGCTTGTTGCTCTCAAGCTACGTTGACCCCAAACTGCAAAATTTCCATATACCTACGTCGAATTTTACCACAGTATGTTGGTGTGGTATACAAACAACAACCGTTCGTCTATGATTCTAGCATGTACGCCACCAGTATTAAAATATTTTAAGTTAGTAAACATCATTTCGAATGTGAGATTTCAACAGCAGTGTTGTAGTTCCGAGTTAATAATTAAATATAAACAAATCGCTATGTAACAACAGCTATTTTGCTGTAATTTATTCAGAATACACTTAGGAAAAGTGTAGTTATAATCTAAAAGACAGTTATTTTCTATTTTTAAGAGTCTTAAGTGGTAATGGTTACAACATAAAGACATCAATTTTCTCTTTAGAAATATTGATATCTCTTCTCTTTCGTTTTATTTAATATTATTACGTTAGTTTTAGTTAGGGCATATGTATCACATACAGAAAGTGTATCCGATGATGAGGACGTCAAAAGTAAGCATTTTGATAACCGTTTAGCTGCAGCTTGGGAAGATGAATATTATGAAATGCAAATAGATAGAACTACATATATGTAGTAGGTAATAGAAGAATCTGATATTGAGTAGGAAGAAATACCTTGGAGGAGCCACAACCCAAGAAAATAAAAGAAACAAGTAGTGAAATATACTTGGTCAGATGGATACATACCTACAAATTATGTTTTAGGTTTACCTCTATCTGAACGAACCAAAATTTTATCATCACAGGAATATCTTACGTAATTTTTCTCTTTGGATATAATGGCTGATATTGTGCACCAAACTAATATTTATTCGACTGAAAAAACAGGTTTCCTTTACATCTAACTAATACAGAACTTACAGAATATATTTCCATAACTCTTACTATGAGCATTATAAAGTTGTCTGCTTTAAGTAATTATTAGACCAGAAATACTCGAATTGACAAAGTAGCCGACATAATACGACGTTTTATTAAAATTAGAAGATACTTACATTTTGTTTATAATTCTCAGGTATCCCTTAAATACTTAAGACCGATTTTTCAAACTAAGGCCCCTAATTCTCTTTTCGGATTAAAAATCACAGTCCTAGTAGGGCTAGATGATAATACTATAGTAATTTTACATATCTATTAGATATGTGTGGTCGAAAGAATTCTATTTCCTACTAAAAGTCGACCACATGACATACCTAGGAAAGACAACGTGGGACACTGGCTTATCTGTGGACCAAAAGGAAGATACTGATTTTCGTAAGAATGGCTACACGACAAATATGTGTCAAAATGTAACATTAGACCATGTTTTACAATGTTTTACAACATAACGGTAGATACAAACCTTTAAGAGATTGTTAATTAGATTTTAATAAAATTTTCTCAAGAATTTTAAAAGACAGACCATCTGCCCGAACTTTATTCGTTTGGACTTTTTCCGGATTTCAAAATAATCTAGCTAGGAGTTTACTCAGCTTTTTTTCAGTTCTTCTGAAAATTTTCGATCGTTTAGTAGTTCGTTTACTATTCTTAGTATAACGTTGTATTTTTCCTTAATTATTAGCGTTAAATATTTAAGCGTCATACCGTTTGGACTGTGACCTTTACCGTTTTTTATGCTATTAGCTGCTTTCTCTATTTTTCCTACTCTCAACTCTTTAGGTTGAACGGTGTTTTCTTCTTTCAAATCTTGCTACGAACCTTCTAGGAAATAGGCTGTTCGATATCTCCTGCCTTCTGTCAGTGCAAAAGCTATATGGTATTTTGGATACAAGAGTTTTCATGGTAACATTCCCTGTATGTCATCATCAAGCGTTGCACAAAGTTTTGGTCATTTTTATTATATGTTACCATTATCCTTCTAAGTTTCTTTACATACATATCCTGCCTAAGCGTTTTACTCTCCCTAAGAACTTATAACTCAACGATTATTCTTTTTGATTGATTATTGTTTTGACAGTTAGCTCGCCTTTGTCATCAAAAAGTAAAAAAATCTGTACCTTTTTTAGTATTTCACACCAGTAGCCTATATCTATAATATTTGCCGTAAAAATTTCATATTTTTTTACATCACTTTCACTATTTTAATCATTGTCTTTATTTTTAATTATTTCGTCCATTTTTTCTTAAATACCAAGATTACGATTTTCGGTCCTGTGACTGACGTGCCACCAAAAACCCCAAAACCAAGATTGAAAATTTTATTTTGTGCTAATATGGAGGGTGATAGAGAAAACCTGATAATCATCAAAAAAAGGAAAATCCATAGATGCTGTAAAGGATCTCTTATTAACACATTGCCTTTAAAATCGATATCTAACAAAATCACTTGCATGATGAGAAAGATTATGACCGCAAGGCTAAAAAATTTAAAGCAAAAATTAAAAAGCACAATGGAAAACTCATTATTTTTGGATAATATCACAGCCTATTCCAAATTAGTACTAGAAAACAACTTCCTTTTTTTAATCTTTTGATCAAGTTATTATCCATAACTTTGAAATGGTCTACGGAAAACTTTTAGTGAAAAGATTCCCACCGTTTAGTAACAACGATGTACTCAGCATGATGATCAACTGCTTCTGGTGAAACAATGTTCAGAAGAAAATTGTAAAAGGAAAAAACTGTATAATGCGTAGCAAGAAAATAGGTTGCCAAAACCGCCAAAAAAAAGCAAAAGTAGCGTTGGCAAAAGCTAAAGCAAAATCATTAAAAAATTAAAACCATCGTCTTATAGAGATATAAACTAATGGCTTTATAAATCCTTTGGAGTTAGGATTTCCCGCTATAATTTTCTCAAGTGTTTTAAAAAATCAGAATGGTCAAGTGCTGATGATCAAGTAATGTTTAAGAAAAGTAAAAACTGTTTAACTGTTTTAAGCAAATCAAGAAGATATGTCTCCAAAATCTCCCAAAAAAAGGAAAAGTATCAGTAAAAAAACATTTAAAAATCAGAACCATCCTATCGAAGAGATATAAAATAAGGAAGTATAAAATGAGTTAATCACACCCTACAAGAGGGTTAATTGTAATCCGCGAACCCGTAAAAAAGTCAGAAATATTCGTGTATAAAATAAAATATTAATTGCTAATAATCTTTTTTCTAACAAAACTTATTTAAAAAATCTTATATATTGCAAGTCATAAAATGTATACCACCTTATCTGCAGATTAAGGATAATTCTTTTTCTACTTTACCTAAATAAAACCCTTGTTGCCCTTTCCAAACATTACATTGAATGTAGGTCATCACGAATCTCACAAAAAGGCCTAGAGCATACACAGTTAGCAACCCCACGGGACTCAAAATTGTTGTAATCTCCTAAAACCCGTTCACCTTCCAGGGCTTGTCCCGTCCCCCGTGCTGTTTCAATTCATTACACGTCAACACCCCTCCGACGTTTCACCCCGTTCTTGTGATTCATCGGAGAATCCCGAGACCGCTAATAAGAGCAATCTGAGATCCACAAATCCTTATACTGAGAAGACAGAGCCGTGGCTAGGTCCATCATAAAGTATGGTTAGATGAAATTATTAACGTAAGATAAAGTTGTTTAATTAGAGATGGCGCTCGTGACTTTTGGAAAACAAATATAAAAGTACAGAAGACTTAATATAAAAATATATAAATCTTGTAACTTGTCTCTTTTTTTTCCTTAACGCACTATTTTCTATGCACAACCATTTGATTCCTCTAACAACACCGCCCTGGCTAAAATCAAGCTAATATAAAGTAAGTGACCTAATAGTCGGCAAGGGCCCAGTTATTGGCACGAATATTTTTGCTATTTTATAAGAAAAGGAGGAATCCGTACACTATTTGATAGATGGCGCATTCTTGTTTGTGGGTAATGTAGCGTATTGGTTTTGTATTTGCATATGGCTGCAGACGTTGGCTTGCGATTGTTGACACCATCGTACAAGGTAAGTTTCTTAGCAACTTTCTTAAGAATGCAGTAGGTTTGTGATTTGCTTTTATTAGTCGCTGTCCATTATAAGTACAGTATTTAGTAATTCCACTTTTAAAAATACTATTTTACTGAAATTTTGCTATTATTTTTTGCGTATTTTTTAAGCTGTTCTTAAAAATAAAAAGTGTCGGTTACTAGGTCTTGGGGAAGTACCGCGAGCAATTAGTGGCACTTATGCCAATAACTTAAACTCCGGAATTACTGGTAAGATGTAGTCATTGGTACCAGCAATATTAATAAACTTTTCCATTATTAGTTATTGAGATGATGACATGAAGATATAAAAATAATAATCATTTTTGTTTGTAAAGTGAACATTTCACTGTTTTTTTAGATTGTTTACCATGCCAAAAGTCAAAAGAGATACTAAATATCAGAAAAGGTATACCGAGACAGTCCTTCAGAATGCTTTAACAGACATTAGAAACGGAATACCCAAGAAACTGGAAGCAAGAAAACATAGAATTGCTAGACAAACCCTTAAGACACATAAATTGGCCACGGGCCTGCAACGTACATAACAAAACATGAGAATGATGTGTTAAAGGAGTGGATTACTGACTGTCACAGGGAAAGTTTTCCCAGAAGAAGGGACGATATTCAGTTTTCAGTGAAAACTTTTATTGACGCCGATCCAAGTAAGACTCCGTTCAAGGGCAACCAACCTAGAAGACACTGGTATGAAGCCTTTTTTAAGTATCATCCAAACTTGATCCTAAGAACTCCAGAAGCGGTAACTAAATCAAGCAGCTGCGTTTCTGATGACATAAAATACTGGTTTTCCGACATAAAAAATTATTTAAAGACGAAAAGTTATTTAGATAACTAGATAACATAAATTGATTCTTCTTTTGTCCTAAGGAGGATAAAGTTGCTGCTCATCATGGTGCTAAAAATATTTACCAGATGGATCAAGAACCAACAAAGGCCAATATTACTGTGATGTTCACCTTCTCGGCTGCTGGCTCAGTAACTCCTCCGATGATCATTTACCCCTATAAGAAGCTTCCTACTGTTGTTGGTAAAAGTGTTCCTGATGCGTGGGCGATAAGGCTGGATGAAATCTGAATTATTTGTAAACTTTATTTTAAATATACTCCCTCGCAATCTTTGCAAAAACGAAATACAGTTTCTCATTATTCTTTTTGTGGATGGTCACAAAATTCACATGAGCTATGAATTTAGTACCCTTTGTACAAAGCTTCAAATAATACTCGTTGCATTATATCCAAATGCTCCCAGAATCCTTCAAATAGCAGATGTTAGCTGCTTTAAACCTCTGAAAAATGCCTAAGAACGTTCAGTCTGAAATATTTAAAGATTCCTTAAGGTCACCAAACAGTTCTTCAATTTGTAACAGTTTTAAAACTTGCGAATTGTATTCCTGTAATGTCGAATCCAGTAACTTTAAAAAATGTAGATATAGCTGTTGGAAATGGAAATGGAAAGAACAGTTGCGAAATAACATATAATCACTTTATTTCCATTGTTTGACAAGAAAAATTAAACCAACTTAGACAGTACATGAAAAACTGGGGGAAAGATGATGAAAGTGAAAATTTCTAGTTGCTTGTAAAATTTTGAAGATTGACAAACGAGAAAACTGCTGAATCATGCAGTTCTAGTACAAATGATTAGCTTGTTTCTGTGCTGTTTGATGATAAAGAGTGTGAGTCACATCAAAATGAAGAGAGACGTTTTGGAAAGTGTAATCTGCCTATACCGTATTTCACCCAAGAAAGTATTGAATACATGAAAGTAGTTTTCGGAGATAGTGTACTTATCAAAGAGCAATCTTAAGTCCCAAGACATAATATAACGAAACCAAATTCCGAAGATAATAAACTTAGTACGATTTTAAAAAACTTTCAACAAAACACAGAAAATCAACAAAATATTGATCAATAACTACCGTATGTAGGAGGCAAAAAAAGTCAAGAAAGAGTGCCACATTCAATGTGACACGCCAAACAATTGTGATTCCATCGTGAAAGCTGCTGATCACGGGTTTCGCGACACTTTGCTATAGCAACTGACATCAGAGCGAAAGTCTCAACGTACAACGGAAAAATGCCATATTTAATAACATCTGGTGTGTGGAAAAAAGTCATAAAAAAAGGAAGCAGCTAAGCTATAGAAAGATAAAGAAAAAGAAAACAGGAAAAAGCGTGAAATAAACAAAATGACCAAAGTATTAACCTTTAACTACGGGCTACGGTGTACTCAGTACACCAGTCGCACTAAATTGGCCGCTACTTCTGATAAGCACTGGTTGCGCACGTGTCCCTCTACTTAACCTATCTCTGATGTGTCAGCTATAAACCTCAACAGTTGTAAACTTGATTGCTGCAGAGATAGACTGACGGTTGGAAAAAATCAGGAGAAGTTTACCAGTGGTGTATGTAGTACACCAAGCACCTAGTTATGTAAGTAAATTTTGTGAGATTTATATTACGTTTATCTACTAAAAAATAGCATTATTAATGTATAGCGACTTATATGTAACAAAAGCTAGACATTTTGCAACGTTTTGAATAAAAGAATTTGTAATTTGTTATTAAAATTTTAATAAAACTTTCATTTTATTATAATAAAACTAGTTTTATGATAATACATTTGATCAAATATTTTATTTTAGCATTTTCTCATAACTTAATATACCGTTATCTATTTGGATATTTGTGAGTACCTATTATTGGACTATTTAACGACCTTCTAGTTGTTTTTGTGGTCTTGTTTTTTCATGTTCTTTCTTCCATAGCAATACGGTCATGTCTCTTTGAAATATTAATTAGAAATAAATAATAAAAATTACAAACGTTGCCTCTATATATTTCTCGTAACGTTTATAAATCGAGAGGTACTACAAAATATTTACTTTGCAGGGATCGTGTACCAGTAAGAAATCCCCAAAAACTCTCAGAAGATGAACTTAGAGCTATGGCTCAAGCTATATTTGAGGAAGAATCTGATGAAGATGTTGGTGGAGACCCAGATACTTCAGACGACGAGCTAATAGAAAAAACGGAGCACGACACTGAATCAGAAGTTGATCTGAATGACGAAAATCAATATACGATTGACTCGGACACAAACAGTAACATTGAAAACAGTTCAGATCTTGATGAAGACAATAATTATTTTATAGCAAAAGACAGAAAAACTAAATGGTATAAGAAATCTCTTCTTAGCAAATTTACTAAAATTCCTTCAAAAAATATTGTCAAGATATTTCCTGGGCCAACAGTTTGTGCGTGAGATGTTACTACGGAACTAAGTGCTTTTGAAAAACTCTTTACAAATGAAATCATAGAAAATATAGTTGAATGTACAAATTTGCAGATTGCAAAAATGCGATTAAATTATGAACGGCCAAGACGGGCTAAAGATACGACTAAACAGGAAATCATGGCATTATTAGAATTATTATTTCTTGCAGGGACTAAAAAACAAAATCATACACACTTCCTTGAATTGTGGACAAAAGATGGTACCGGCTCAGAAATCTTTCGAGCCTGTATGAGCGCTAATCGATTTTTATTTTTGCTTGCTGCTCTTAGGTTTGACAACAAAGATACTCGGAAGGACCGAAAATCAATTGACAAACTTGCTGCCATTCGCTTTACTCTTGATACGTTTATGAAAAACTGTAGCAGCAACTACTCCTTGGGAGAAGAAATGACTATCGATGAAATGTTGATACCTTTTAGAGGTAGATGCAACTTTGTGCAATACATTCCAAGTAAACCTGCAAAGTATTTTAGTAGACGCAAACGAGGAAGAAAACGAAAGTGAATAGCACACATATTCTCAAATATGTTCATTTGTGAATGATTATTTACTCCTAGTTTTTAGATTTATATACTAGTTTTATAATATTTTTAATGTTAAGCTAATATACAAGAATCTCAAGAAGGTTATTTTTAGAGAAAAAGAAGTGGTTGAGTTTTTGTTCTTATATTTGTTGCTAATCTTTATATTTTCATTATGTATTATTTTTTATGTTAAGATATTATCTTAAATATTTATATGCCTACATTTATTATATACAATATATGTACTAAAAATACCTAGTTGTGGCTTTTATTTGCGTTTTTAGTCGGTGGTGTACAGAATACACCGCGCACGTAGTTATGACTAATGGAGGGGCGCCCGTAGTTAAAGGTGAAAGAGGCTAGAAAAACCAAAACACGTCAATAACATTTTTGACGGAAAATAAAGCTCCGATAACCAAAAAATCTCTCTAAGTTCAAGTAATCTGACCAACGAGGGGTATGAACAATCCCAATGCGCCTTCCTAATGATAATATCATTCGTTATAAGAGATTGTAGTTTATATGTAAGAAAAATGCAACTGTAGCAAATTTTGGAATTAAGTGCCAGAATTGTATGAGAATATACCGTTACAAATGCATGCTGAAAAAAGATTTATACACACCTCATTATTTAGGCAAAGTGTGCCTAAGAAATGCGCAGTTCCTTTTTTTTTGCTGTTCATACGATAAAAAAAATTATTTAAGTTTCAATGAAATTTTGTTCATTTAGATAAGGTTTTCATTTTAAAACATTTCAGCTTAGGTTACAGTTTTTTTTTATTTAATAAATGTAAACATTAATTTAAAATAATTTGAGCTCTTATTGTTTTACTCCATTAATGTGAATGCCAATAACTGGTCGATAATATTTTTAATTAATTTTGTTATTTGTTTGGGCTAACTTTGGTGTCATAAATATGGAATATATTCTCTAAGTATAAGGCGAAAATAATTACTTTTAGCTTTTCGTCACGTGGCTGTGATGTACATCATTCAATTTTGTACAGTCAAAATATTTTTTTCTTCTTCTACATGTTCAAAGATAAATGATTGTATCAACTGACAGCTATCATTTTTGATTTTACTAATTTCTCCCTCTAACCATTATGTTACCTTTTTTAATTATTTTTACTAATTTGTTAATTATCTTGTTATTTTGAGAAGAGGATTTTATTATAAAATATCATAAAATTTACAATATTCTTAACGTTATATATATGATCTGTTGTTGTAAAAGTTTAAGCAGATAGAAGCGTTTGCAATTACAAAGCTAAAATATCGTATTTCCTATCTAGAATTCCTTAGTTTCTAGTTGCTATCTTAATTAATATCTTACATATACTACGGCACTGCTTGAAATGTTGCAGAAACAAGCACCAGCAGCCTCTTGTTTTCCACAAACTGATACCACCGGTTAGAGTGAAAGATACGGGACTAAGAAGAAGGATAATAATGGGAGGTGCAAACGTTAAGACGAGAATCGGGCTGTTGATTTATGAAGGGTTCTATTTTTCTTTTTTTTTTCGTTAAGATTTATTTATCTTGAAAACTAAGGTTGTGTTTTTTTTTTGATTCTATACATACTTTTCAGTAATTTTAGCTATGAAAGAAATATGTCTTATTTTTACACAGAAAACCATCTAATTAAGCCTTAAAAAAATTCACAGAACTTTTTTTTTTTTATTTATTTATTTACGCTGCAACCACAAGGGTTATTAGCGACCTAAAAAATATAATACAGGTAAAGGTAGAAAAAAATTACAATAATTGATACAGTTCTGAGTCTTTAAGATAACTTATTGTGTTTTTTAATATTCATGTTTTTTTCTAAGACTTGTGATGGAACAGACATAAAGTCAACAGTGATATTATTATTCTTTAGAGGAATTATTTACCGATGAGTCGGAATCTTCTTCCGATAATGAAGTTTTCACTGTAGAGAGTAAACCTATGTGTTGGCCAAGTTTTCGTATTAATTTGGTGCTTATGGTTTTCATTCTTTTGTCGATGTAGTATGAATGTAATTCCGTTAGAAACTTTATAAGTACATAAGAGTCTTCTGAGTACAATTTTGTTACGCTGATTATGTCTTTTGATCCTTGTATATTTTCGCATAGATCCACTACTTGATCGAAGCTTAACAATTGCTTTTCCCTTTCTACATATTCTCTAACTGGTTCCAATAATGTTTGGAGATTTGGTATATCATTTCTTAAGTTTTGTCATCAGTTTTGGTTTTTTTCTTTAATTGAAGCTTAGGTTTTTCAAAGTTTTCTTCGGAGGGTGGCGTGATTGCATCTTCTAGGGTTCTTTTTCCGGTTGCTTTGTTCAAAGTTACTTGGGGTTCGTAAGAGTTTAAATGTGTATTTTTATTTGGAGGTAAGTGTTGACTTGTTTCGGGTAAGGTTGATTTATGTTTTTCGGTATTAGAAGATGACTCAGACGATGTAGGTGTTGCGATTGTAGTGTTAACTGAAGAAGTGGTCAAATGTATGGATGTATTTTGAAGTGAGCACTGTTCGGTTTGGTTTATTGATAAATTTGGGATTGCTACTCTTTGTAATGTGGTTTGAGAAGATGTAGTAAGTGTGGAGGGAGTGGTATTTGAGATTTCGGGAGTATTTTGTAGATTATCTTGTTGAGTACGATTTATTGATGAATTTTGTCTTATTTCTGTTTGTATTGCACTATCATTGTGAGGATGGTTAGAAGGTGAAATATTTGGACAATTAGCTGCCTGGTGTCCAGTTAATTTGCATTTAAAACAATTTTCGTTTTTTGGGCTATAAATATGCGGTACGATGTTTGTTCCAACTCGATAATAAAAGATTCAGGTAGTACAAAGTTGTCTGGAAAAGGTGAAACGAAAATTTGTCTTCGGAAGCTTAGAATATGACTAAAGGCAGGATTGGTTGCTCCTATCCGTAGATATGATATATCTGAGAGAGGATTTAAACCTAGTTTTATTAATTCGTCCATTATTATGTTAGAAGGTATGCTTGGACATACATGGGACAGAATTAAGCGGACTGATGGAGTTATTAATCTTCTCGCTTCTAGTATATTTCCATTTACTATTATTTTCTTTGTTTCTGCTATGAATTTATCTACTAGGTTTTTGGATGATAGATATATGCGTATTCTACCGTTTGATATACGGGATGCGAAAATTATATTTTTCGGTTCTATATGCTGACTCAATCCTTCAAGATAGTCATTAATTGTACAATTCTCTAGAGTGTTAAACAAAATAGCTTGATCTCTGCTTGGGATTAATATACTACGTGGTTGACTAACTGCTTTTGAGTATGATGCATTTTGTGGTAGCTGATTGGAAGATGACATCTTTTAAATGGATTTTAAAATCCGACTAAAACCGGTGCTGTTTTACAGCTTTTGTTGTGATACCAGTTCATGTAAATTGGATAATACTTATAACTGATTACAGTTGTTTACTTAAATATATAAATCCAAATAGATGAAAAAAGTATATTTTATCTACTCACGATTTCAATATTCAGTATACAAATCACTTTCACTTTTATACTTAATTATAATTTTCTTAAGTTATTAAACCACAATAAAATTAACTTCTTTGCGAGCTATTTTAGATTAGACTCGAACATGATTTTGATTTTAATATAATTCACTATTTACATGTTCAGAACTGAAGAAATAATCGTTTAAATATTTAAATGTTTAAGAGAAACTTTGAAATGCGTCTAAACACTTTGACAGTTTTTTGACATTCCTCACAGAACTTTATTTTATAGAAAGCGTGTGAAAAAAGTTCAGTCATATTTTATTTTTGTATTCTTCTATTTTCTCATTGATCAGATAAATGTTCAGTTGTATTCTTAGCTCTTAATTTTCTGTCTTATAAGTTTTATAGTACTTTTTAAATATATTGGATACAAATTAAAACATTTTTTTTATTTTTAACTTTTTTTTTCAACATACGCAAGTATACGCACTTTTTTTAAGTCGCAAGCGTTTCACAAAGTTCGGTGTTGATTACACCGATTTTATATAAGTGTTGAGGGAAGCTTGCATTTCCGAATTTCAGCTTACAAATGGTCACAGTTTTGTGACCATTACTTTACAATTTCTTGTAAAATCCTAATATTTGTACCAAAAAACTGTCAGAATACTTGGATGTAACAGTATGTATCATGTGAGGTTATTAGAGCAATAGCTTTTCGAGCATAAAGCATCGATCTCACTTTTCGGGCTCTGGAAGCACAATTTTATGTTTCATTTTGGATTTTCGTCAATTTTCAAAAAACACAATAATTGAATTATTGAAATACCCCATGTTTTTTAACGTTTAGGGTAGTTGCTTTGAAAATAAAGTACCTAAATACGAAACAGTTGTTACATTTATATCCGACAGCCTTTACGTAATATTAAATAGTTAAATTGTCTTACAAAAGAGGATCACGAGTTCTTTAAAGGTATTTACCTTGAAACATTAGTAACTTACTCTTTTGAGATATAATTCTTTGCAGGATTCTTGACAGAAATATAAAAGGTATAATTAGAGCTTCTTGTTTTCCTTTTACGAGGTACACATTGTAGTAGATAGCAGAAAATATGCACAAAGAAGAGGGTGGGTAACTAATTAGTGAAACAATATTTCGCAATTATGTTCTAAGAAATTTGAAATTAAAATTTTTGTAATCAAATTAAAATAATTTTATGAAGGTAGATATTAAGTAAACGAGGCGTTATATTACTTTTTAATAGTCCGTGGGTATATTGCTTATTGTTATTTATATTAAAGCAGTATTTAAAATAATGTTAGGCAATAGAAACGTTTTTTCCATTGTCAGTACCGTTTTTTTGCCTTTATTCTACTTTTGAACTTACTCAGTTTTTTCAATTTTACTTTTTTCTTAATTGATTTTTATTTTTTGTTTAGTTTTTTATAATACTTACTGCTTGCCTTGCTTAGTACTCAATTACCTTTTATCAATCTTTAAAGTCAATAAACTACTTAACTCAATAATTCAAGTTGAACTACCACATTCCAAAAGAGAAATTCTGCAATGCCACAGGTGTCAACATTTTGGACACACTCACAAATATTGCCACAAAATTCCCCGATTCGTAGAATGTGCAGCCAATTACTTACCATCTGAATGCCCAAAACAAATACAAATTAAAGATGTCAAGTGCACAAATTGTCAAAAAATCATCCTGCCAACTATAGAGGCTGTTTGGTCTACAATAAGCTCAAAAGCAAACAATTTCCAAAGTTAAGGGGGGAATCACAATCTCATTACAAGTTTCTCAAAAATACTCGTCGCCCACGTTTTACAAATTCAAACGCTGTAGAGGGACAAAATCATACCACAGAATCTGTCCCACATATTACACAGGAAAAACGGAATATAATAGAATCAAGTTACAATTTAAAATTATTTTTAAAAACTTATGGAGAAGATTAATAAAATGATCGACCTTCTCATAAGGATGCTATCATAATTTAATGTTTAACCTTGGAACTAAAATTGGATGGACGCAAACTGCTTCAGCTTCACAAACCATAGTAAGAAGATTAATGCATTTATAAAGCTAAATAATTTTGATACCATGATGGCCTCTGAAGCTCATATGACAAACAAGAGCCATTTTAGTATGCCAGATTTCTGCACCTGTGCTACACCTGTGTCTAATCGTCAAAGATCATGGTGGAACTAAGTAAATCATTATAAGTAACATGAAATATCATAAAATTAACAAGAAATCAACATTTAGGCAACCTCTTTATCTTTAACCCATTAAGGGCCGAGACAATCAACAAAGAGAAATTTGACAATTGATTTATTAGATTGGATTAAAAACACATACATTAAGACTAATTTACAACCAAAAAGAATTTTTTTTTCTCATGAAAGGAAAAACAGGTGGGTGCGTATACGCACCTTTGGCCGAATACGCATACAATTTTTAAAAAAGGAACATATTGTATCTTAACTGTAAATTAAATTTTAAGATGAAAATTTTCGAAACATTCGGGGTGTAGATGCACTGTACACTTTTTACATAAATAAATAGTATTACTTTTGCACATCCGACATTTTCTTCTTGCACTATTATCGTCTCTTTTTATAATGTGGCCAATATTGTCGAATCTAGTTTCATCTGGTAAAGCAAATTTAGATGGACGTCCATATAACTGAGTTTGACAATGATGTAGCGGTTTCTTCACTATTCTCTGCATGTCCACTATATTTTAGTAAGTTAAGAACCAATCTCGAATGAAACTCCAGCTGGGAAATTTTAGAATCATTCGCAATTTTAAAAATTTTCCAACTATTGATCACCATACTGTCAATCATGTTAGTAAACAACGGCCACCACCACTTTTTTCCTCTTATTTTAATACGGTAATTCACAATGTCATTATCATGCAGATCCACTCCACCCATGTATTGGTTATATTGGTGAATTAGGCTGAGGGATAAGAATTTCTTTGTGTTCTTTACGGTTATAATGTTTAGTTTGCATAAGGGGTAAAACGTCACATGTATTTGTCATTACAGTTACTACTGAATTATCGTTCCATCTTGTCACCAAAACTTCTAAATTGGAATCGAATGCACATGTATATGAACCCCTTTCCTTTTTTTTCATAATTTTGTTTTCTTCTAGAGGACACTTAGCAGTGCGATTTTCCCTTACTGTTCCTGTTGCAAAGAATCCTTTTTCTTTCAATAGTCCAAAAAGAGCATATGACGTAAAGAAGTTGTCGAAAAAAACCTTATGTTGCTGTGGGTTTTTAACTATCGAAAGTAAATTCAAAACAACTACCGTTCCTAAGCTAAAACTATTATCTGTTTTCTCAGTTTTTCCGCCATATGGAATTAATTTGAACAAATAACCAGTATCAGAACATAAACACCATAGTTTAAAACCAAATCTAACAGGTTTTCCACGGATGAACTTTTTGCACGAACGTCGCCCGAAATATGGAACCATTTCCTCGTCAATGGAAAGATTTTTTGCAAAAACTCCAAATTGTGCAAACTTTCGGTTAATTATTTCAAAAATTGGTGACAATATAAAAAAAAGCAACTATAACGTTTACAGCACACAGCAATTTTATAAATAGTGAAAGAAGTGTATTGACTATTGACGAGATCGTAATTTCAGATTGTTTAGTCTACGAAAAAAATATATGGTTTCGGCCAAAGGTGCGTATACGAATCCATCGTATAAACATGCAATTATAGACCTTATTTTTAAAGTATGAATGAATAAGTTTTTAGAATAATAAAGATTTCAACATATTTTTATAATTATAGAATACAAAATATGAATTAAGTTTATAATTAGTATCGGAAAAATTTTTTGTATGAAGATGTGCATAAATCATTAAATTATGCAAAATTATAATAATCTTAATATATTTAAAAAGTAATATTTTTGTCAAAAGAAAAATGATACTATATACCTCAATCTATTGAGATGTTACTTCAATAAAAAGAAAACATTAAAAAAAATATTTTCGGGCCAAAAAAAAATTAACAATAAAGGTTGCGTTTACGCACCTTTGGCCGTAAATGGGTTAACTCAGTAAGGGACATAAAACGATGTCAGTTGCATATTGGTCCTCTGGTAAAATAATTAAAAAGGAACATTTCTCTCGTTATTTCAATTGGCTTGGTCCTCACTATATTGCAGCTGGTGATTATAATGCAAAACATACAAGATGGGATTCAAGCTATAAAATAGGACTGAAAAGTAATATTAATAAATCCATGTACATGGACATCTTGACCAAAAAAAAAAAGAATAAATAGTAGAAGCATTTTTAAATTAGAGGTGACGGATAGATCGGTTGTAGAATTCGAAAAGCTCTATGAATATAAATATTGAGCTACCCTTATTGATCAGACATGTAAAGAAGAAACTAAAATCAACCCGAGACTGACCAAGAGCAACATATGTGCTAGAGCCATTAATAAAATAATCAAAACCAAAGATATATCTCGTAATACAAAAGTAAGAGTATACAAAATTACAATTAGCAACAGAATGCTATAAGCTTCCGAGACATGGACTATGAACAAAAACATACAGAACAGATTGAAAGCATGAAAAAGAAAAATAATTTACAGTATTGAATGTTTGGTGGAAATAGTAGAGGCAGAATGGAAAGTACCTGAGGGCAAAAAATGAAGATCAAGAAAGAAATGCAGAAATGTATTGATAGAGGATGTCAGAGAGATGGGAATCAGAAATTTGAAGCTGACAGCACAGAATAGAAATCAATGAAAATTATATAATCATGAATGTTCCCAAAAGTCCTGTTAACGCTATAGATTTATACATATGATTTGATAATAATATGATCACCTATTTTAAAATAATACTGCGATTTTCTAGTTGTTTTTTATTTAATTAATGGCGTTGGATAACTTGATCCACTCATTCACGATAATGTTCTTGATTTCTTGAAATTATTAATGATGTATTGACCTATTGCATTCGTTAACAAAATAGTACTTCGCCTAGAGGTTAATTAAAAATATTGTAACGAGTCCGTTACTTAAATAATCGTTTACCTTTTTTTGTGACTGGAATCTTTTAATTTAATTCTAAATTAAATTCATATTGAAATATTCTTAAACTAAATATTTAAATAACTCCCAGTAAATCTTATTTTCTAAGGTTGGCATTAAACTGCGCCCCCAGTGGCAAGATTCTGAAAGTACATTCATTCCACAACTTGTAGAATCACTTGTTAACTGGATGTGATTGAAGAAACATCGATTCAATCAGGGTAGTTGCGGCTGGGGAAGTGCCACTTTTTTCCCGAATTTAGTTTAAGTTTATTTTTATTGTGAAGAGCTGTTTATTTTAGAAGAAACCATTTGAGTTATTTTGTTGTTTTGTACGAGGATATTTTCAGTTGGATCACCCTAGCCGGTAAGATAAAATTACAAATAAATTATAAGGAAAAATCCTTCATATCATCCGCCATTGTTAGTAAGATTCAGACCTATTTTAATTTCGTCTTTGATAGGTATTTCATATATTTTATACATGTTATATTTCACCTTATTTCATTAAGGAAAACTTTTATACCTAAATAAATTATAAGTATTAGATTCTATATCTATCTCAAATTTTTATTTCCTTTCAAGTGTTAAAGCAAACAATTATTTATTTCAATTTCATACCGTTTAAACCGGCTAATATTTCTTTTTTTTTCCTATTCTATAATATATAAAGATCATGTTTTCCTTTAAAATTATCTATTTAATATATCCATACATTATAAAAACATTGTCACACCATTCGAAGGTCACTATTTACCGAAAACCATTAAGGTTTTTATTTCAATTTAATGTCACTTGCTGACATTTTTTGTATCGCCTTTCAAGGTTGATAACCCTTGTGTTTTTCCTTACCTTTTGTATGTACAAAGAACATGAAGTAACACAATTGTTTCCTTTTAGCCTACTCCAAGAATCCAGTAACAAGTCAGGGGAAGAATTTTTTTTAGTTTTGGGGTTATCCTTACTTAGGACAGGGGGAGGAAGTTTCAAGTTGGTTTTTTATGGGAAATTAAGAAGAATTTTAAATTGAATTATTTGTCCAATAGTACCTGATCCAGGGAATACAGGTTTGGTATCTTTTTACCACCTGAGTCCAGTTCTCCACCGGATCATCTTCGAGGGAAACCTACGGAAACCGGCAGGAAGAACTGACTTATTTTTGTTATCATTCAATAATTTTAAATAACTTTTGCTATGTCCTCTTCAAGGTTTTAACTTTTAGTTCTACTTTTAATAAAAAAAAAACTATCCTTAATAATAAATATCTTCAATTTTTTTTAAAAACATTAATCATTGTAACTTAATTTAATTATTTATTGTCTACCAAGAGATGAGGTTATAACTCTCCCTTGAATTTCTCTTTGTTAGGTTATCGTGTGCACACATATCCGGAGAATTTTTACTTAAAAACCTAAACAATTTTTTGAACGAAAACTAAACTATTAGTGAGTAGTATATAATTATATTTATCATTTATACATTATTATTGGATATAACTTTTGTCATAATTTGAAATTTTTAAGGGGTATATCAGGGGCAAATTGTTTTATAATTATATTCAGGGATTTTACTGTAAATATAGCTATAGTTAACTGTACATAAGAGGTGGTGGTTTAGTATATAAGCATTTAAAATAGTTTGTACCTAAGATTGGTAATTATTAAAGTTGTGGTTAAAATTATTTTTTCAATTAGTACCTATCTTTCATATTTCAGCAATCCAAGATATCTCGGAAGAAAAAATTTAACTTCCTGGCGCCCAAGCATTCATTAGAGCAACTTTTCTTTTCATCTGTTTATTTCTTGGTGGTTTTCTTGTCATTAGTTCTTATATCTTACGGTCTCTGTACGGCATGCAAATTGGCCGAATCCTTCTTTGAGTGTCAAGTGGTCATTCTCCTGCATAGTCGCTAGCCAACACTTACTTCTGTTATATTTTAAAATCCATATTTACCCTTTATTTATTTCTTTTACATAATTTATTTCTATCTAACCCCTTCCATCCTCCGTTATTCCACATATTAGTTCGTTGGTGTATCAAGGTGCATTTTAGAGTTCACCCTTTTGCTACACTGGATAGAGTCACCCAGACTCCCCTAACACAATTTTTGTTACATTAGCATTATTTTTGTTACAATATATTGTTAACACTAGTATTACAAGAACCTCCAATGATTGAGATCGTCAGTGTTACCATTACAATCACAGAGTAGAATAGAGGTTGACCCATCTGTGAAAATCCTTTATTATCAAATTTGGCAAGTTGTTTCTGAAGTTGAATGGCGTGTTATCATCAAAAGTAGGATAATTTACTTTGGTTTGGAAATTAATAATACTGAAATTAGATTGGAAAATTTATTTGTTTTAGCTAGGATTTTGAAACAGGGAAAAACATTAGCTAAAGTTGAATAATTTTTGTTATACCACCATTTGTCAACTAAGTTAGACACAGATATGTCGGTTTTTTTGCAATAAGTAGTATTGGTTATTACCTTGGCTTTTAAGAATAAACTTTTCTGCTAAAAAAAGCCTTAAATGTAAGGGAGGTTCCATTCGTTCCTAATACGTTTTCAGTAGGTGTAGATTTAAGTGTACCTTAAACCAAACGCAGAGCTTTGTACTGAATTCGGTTTAATTTTTTGTAACGGACTCATTTAAAAGGCAACCATAGTCAAGAATCGACCTGGCATTATGCCCTATATAATGTAATATTAGAATTACCTTAGGATAATTTTCTAGTAATCAGTAATTTAGATTGAGTAAAGTAATAATTTATTCATTTATTGATAACCAATTTCAATGTTAAAACTAAAGCTTAACAATTTCTAAATCTGCAATAATATCTATATCTAAATTCCTCCATTTATTATTATTATTATAATTTCAATTTCTAATCTCTAGCAAAACCATCACCACCGTATATAACTATTGTAATTTTGGAGTCCGTTTTCTACTTAAAACTCAAACTAGTTGGCTAACATTAATATTGGCTTTCACAATAATATGCAAATCATTTTACATTATCATTACACGATGGTTAGCGGACATTTACAATGTATACTTATGAATATTAAATAAAATTCTCTAGAGGTCGCTACTGGAGGCTAAACTAAACTAAAAAAACATCTGATTTTGGAAAAAAAAACATATGTTTGTATGTACAAACTATATTTTTATATTTGTAACCCAAAAACGCTCATTGGACTTTATTTGATATTAACTAACTAATTAAGTATGCCTTCATGTCAGCATGACATTATCTGCCTCTTTTTCTTAAGGGTACTAGATGGCGCTTGATATTTTCACCAAAATGTCTTTAAAATAAATAAAGAAAAATAAACAGAGAAAAATCTATAAAGAAAAAATTTTCAAATTATTAAGTTTTAAAAAGGAAAAGCCAGTTAAGATTTTATTTGACGTATAGGGAGCTTGCGCATCCGTTTATACGTATTTCAGCCCAATAGGCATCATCAGAACGGCTTTCGCAAACGCTCTGAACGTGAAATAAATCTTTTCTGTCTTAGGAAGCAACTCTTCTTCTTCTTCAACTGGCTTCGTATAGACGCAATGTAGCGACATCTAATAATAAAATCGTAGACTAATTTTTGAAACCAAATTCAAGAATTCCGCTTTAATCTGTGCCTTCTAAGAATTGCAAGGCAAAACAGACGTTGATAAAGATGTTAAGAGAGATATGGGGAATCTAAAAATTGCATTCCACAACATATCTCCTCAACTAAGCAAAATTCTTAGCGAATTGGTTTCTGGTACTCGTACAGAGTATATCGAAATAAAAAGGAAAAGACAGTTAAGATTTTATTTCACGTATAGGGAGCTTGCGCATCCGTTTATACGTATTTCAGCCCAATAAGCATCATCAGAACGGTTTTCGCAAACGCTCTGAACGTGAAATAAATCTTTTCTATCTTAGGAAGCAACTCTAACATAGCTTCGTATAGACGCAATGTAGCGAAATCTAATAATGAAATCGTAGACTAATTTTTGAAACCAAATTCAAGAATTCCGCTTTAATCTGTGCCTTCTAAGAATTGCAAGGCAAAACAGACGGTAATAAAGATGTTAAGAAAGATATGGGGAATATAAAAATTGCATTCCACAACATATCTCCTCAACTAAGCAAAATTCTTAGCGAATTGGTTTCTAGTACTCGTACAGAGTAGGTATATCGAAATAAAAAGGAAAAGACGTGAAATAAAATCTTAACTGTCTTTTCCTTTTTATTTCAAAATACTCTGTATGAGTACTAGAAACCAATTTGCTAAGAATTTTGCTTAGTTGAGGAGATATGTTTCCTCAGACATCTTTATCAACGTCTGTTTTGCCTTGCAATTCTTATAAGGCACAGATTAAAGCGGAATTCTTGAATTTGGTTTCGAAAATTAGTCTACGATTTTATTATTAGGTTTTGTATAAAAAAATGTGAATATAGCATTATCTTACATTCATTTATAAAGAACAAGTGATTTGTACCAATACATAAAGGCTGGATAAAAAACACTAAATAGAGAAGTATTTTCCTTTCCAGCCTCAACCTAAAGCAGAATAATTCGCATATATAACATAGCATACCATCTCCGTATAATATAAATGTATTTTTTACCGCTGTGTGAATGTAAATTGCAAATAATTCATCAAATAATTGTATCAATACAAACCGCCATTATGAATTCCAAATTGATTGCAAAGTGTATACATACTCGTAATATCAGCAAACGTTTATAATTAGTTTATAAAAACAAATACCATAATAACATTAAAATTAATGATTAATCTATTCATGTAAATCCACCTAATTATACTAGACAAATAGAATTAATAAAGTATGCAAATTCATACAATTCAATTTAGAAAAACTGTACCGCAAATATTTATTGCGGTTAAACCAGTTTTTATTGTTTTTGTTTTTAATAATTGTACCTGAAAACTTATATTTTAACTTTTTAATTGGTTTTATCAATAGGTAAAATGTCAAGCACTTAAAATTAAGAGATTTTACTTGGTTTTTCCTAGGTTTTCCATTCGGCAATATATATGAATGAACAATCATTTGCTGAATAACTACGATACACATATAATACAAGAACCAATAAACACAGTTTTTCTATGTTATACTTTGCAAAGTAGAGATTGTACTGTTGATTTCTTTAATGAGAGCGTAAACAAAAGACGGTGGCTAACCTCTGATACCAACAAAAACTTATTAATAATAATAATCGTAAAAAAAAGTTGTTTTAAATATTACATTTGAGACACATAATTTCTGCTGGCTCTACAAGATCGAGCAAGAAGTCTTTCTATTGCTAACTCACGTATTGTTTATTTTCATTAAACTGACTCAATATTTTTGGTTAATACGATATTATTTTCAAGCTTCTATCTTGAAGTACCAGTAAAGAACACTGCAATGGTGTGTTTTTCTGTATTTTTGTATATATAAATCTTACAATTTCCTAAAATCAATATACACTCTAGTTTTCTTACCAGCTAACTGCTCGAGTGTCTTGCAGCCTATGGACCAAGGATTCATAAGAAGTGTGAAGTCATTATCGGAAACAGCTTTTAAAAGGATGATTTTTTTTTATGGACAATGGGGAACCCGTTAACATTACCATCTTTGATGCAGTTCAGTTTTTAGACAATGCGTGGAGTTTGGTTACGTCAGTTACAATTTGTAAGTGCTTTCGTCTAGCTAAATCGACTGTAGTTTCTCCCAATGTTCAGGATGTTGACGAGTTTGACGTAAATGATTTTGTCGGAGTGTAAAAATATTTAATATAAACCAGAGAGAGTTTGGAACTAATCTTCACTCCTACATTACGATAAGCGATCAGGTAGAAACATTTCAAGTTTAAAGTGGAACAAGTGCAATATGTGGAAATGAATGTTGATAAAGATAATGAAGAAGAAGATGAAGACTGCGTTGATCGTTCTACAATCAAAGAAGCAATTAGAGCTGCTAAGACCATATCCAGCTTTTACCAGTTTAGGGAGGCATCCACAACTAACAAAGAAGCAGCTCAGATTATCAAGGACACTACAGAAAAACTTTATTTTTCGGAAAAGGTTGCGCAGAAGAAAATAACTGACTTTTTTAGCATTAGAGAACTTTTTCATTAAAAATGTAAGTTTTATATACATGATAATTATGTTTTATGTCTTAATTTTTTTATTCTAAACGCAGCTGTAATAATGAATAATGCTGTACCTAATAAAATTTTGGCTCGTTAAAAATTAATTTTTTTTCTACCTCTTTTATAACGTCACTTTGATATAGCGTCATATTTTTTACTGGTCCCTTTAATGACACTATAACTAAGTTTCACTGTACTTGTTTTTCATTTTCATTACTAGAGCAATTTTACTTTCGTAGTTTTTATGCTATACAATAAAGTGTGGAGTATCTAGCGATAACCTTAAACAGCAAATTTGTGAAATACGGTATCCTGAAATATACTGTATGAGTATATTTGAAAAGAAACCGTAAAATGAGTACTGGAGGCTTTCAATAATGGCTTTTGTTTTATTTTATATAGTTATACTTCTATACGCACGGTCGGCGTTGGAAATTTGCATGAGAGTGAATCTGTGAAACAATTACATATGTAAGATAATGAGTAAGAGAGAGACAGAAGATATATTTTCTCTCTCTTTCTCTCTCAAGAATAAAAATGTTCCTTTTGTATATATACCTATTTAATATCATATATATGTAATATTGTATATATATATATATATATAATATGTATTAATATTATTATTTATGTGATATGTTTTGTATTATTTAAAATTAAACGTTTATAATTATTTTAGGCTTTTGTATTTCAAAATAATCACTGTTTTACCGAGAACTGTCAATTTTGAAATCTGTTAGTCTCATGTCTAATTGGCAAATCCTTTACGTGTTTGGTTCATACGCTGGTAGTTGTGAGTTCGAATCCCAATTATGAATTTCCTTTTTTATTTTTGAAATATTTAAAAACCTCACGTTAATCTTATTAAATATATGTAATATACGCAAAAAACATAAATTTTAAAATAAAATGAAAATTTACAACACAATCCGAGTTGTTGGTTTTTCATTCTTAAAGTAAGTTATGTATATTGGCAGTTTTAATACTTATGAATAATACATTTTAATTTATATTGTATTATTATATTGAATTATGTTGCAGTGTATTTATTGTATTGTAATTTTTATATTAATAACAAAATAAACAATGAATTTTACTGCAGAGTGTGTGTAAAATTTTTTTTTGCATTTAACTCCTTTTATACATATATAAAAATAAAAATATATATTTTCAATAAAATATTGATACAATCCTTCATTTACTATACTCCTATTACAGGTCAAAAGTTTATATACAGCAAACGATGCACCATATACCTATATACCTAATTCTTTTTCTCTTTCTGCTCTCTCCTACCTATAGCATTACATATGTAATGATTGTGCAGATTGACTCCTATATAAATTTTTAACGGCGAACGCGTGTATAGAAGTATAACTTTACACCCGTTTTTGTTCTATTTTCTGTTTTTATCCATATATTATGTAAAATATCTAACTAAAATTATACTTAAAGTAGCAGCTGACTTGTTATTTAAGTTATTTTTTTATTTTCCGTATTTCAATCTTATTACGTTTTTGGTAACAAATTTTGAATCAGCATTGTTCTACCGCTCTTATATTTATGTTCTACAACAAAATCCAGCCGCCGCTAAAACATTGAACCATTAAAGTACAAATTTCTCCTTTTCAAACGCGAACAAATATTTCTTTCTGCAAATCTAATAAAAGTACAATTTAATTTGGTATGGAATTCGTTGAAAGGAAATTTTTGTCTTTGTCCGTGTGATGCTCATAGAAAATCATAAATTGTTAAACTAGCTACAATGAAAACGTTTATTAGAGCGGAAGAGAATCAGACAGAGATAAAGCCAGTGATTTTGTTAAGATTTCTAGGAGAAAATAGCTTTAGATTAAGCTGTAACAAAGGGTAATTGTTGGAGAAATGACCCGATAAGTCACAAAAATCTAATATGGGAAAATTTGGGTTTATGTTAAATCAAAGGGTCATTTATTATGTAAATAATAATAATTTTAATATTGTTCTGAAGCTATTTTCTTGTGGCATCTTAATGCAATTTACTATTTTTATTGCAAATAAGCCACAATTTTGCTTATGAATAAGTTTATTTGATCTTTCGATATCCACTTCGGAAATCGTGCTTAAATACAAAACAGTATTAAATTAAACTAATTTTTTTTTGGTACTTGGTAAAAAAAACGGGTGTGGCAGTCCTGTGGGACTGCCGGTAGAAGTTATACTTCTATACAAGCGTCGTAACAAATTTATATAGGAGTCAATCTGCACACTCATTACATATGTAATGCTATAGGTAAGAGAGAGCAGAAAGCGAAAAAGAATTAGGTATACAGGTATATGGTGCATCGTTTGCTGTATATAATCATTTGACCTGTAATAGGAGTATAGTAAGTAAATGAAGGATTGAATCAATATTTTAATGAAAATATATATTTTTATTTTCATATAATATGTATAAAAGGACTTGAATGCAAAAATTTTTTTTAATCATACTCTGCAGAAAAATTTATTGTTAATTTTTTTATTAATATAAAAATACAATACAATACACTGCAACATAATTCAATATAATTACACAATACAAATTAAATTGCAATATTCATAAGTATTTAAAAATGACAATATACGTAACTTACTTACGCATATGTTTAATTTACCATGATAAAAATATTAATAAAAAAAATGTTGTTTGGTGATACAATTGTCAATTTATCTGACATTGACAAATACAATATTTATTTGTTGTTTGTTGTGTATATAAGTACACATTTGAACTTTCTTGAGATATTTACAAGTTTTAATTTATAATTTAACATGCCTAACGAGGCTTGTTACTCCCTTGCAAATTTCCGGTTCACTCCCGTGCAATTTTCAAAAACTTCAAAAACCAACAACTCGGATTGTGTTGTAAATTTTCATTTTATTTTAAAATTTAGCATTTTTGCGTATATTACATATATTTAATAAAATTAACGTGGGGTTTTTAAATATTTTAAAAATAAAAAAGGAAATTCATATTGGGATTCGAACTCACATCCACCAGCGTATGAACCAAACACGTAAAATATTTGCCAATTAGACATGACACAAACGTATTTCAAAATTGACAGTTCTCGGCCATACAGTGATTTATTGAGATTATTATTTTTAAATACAAAAGACTAAAATAATTATGAACATTTAATAAATAATACAAAACATCACATAAATAATAATATTAATAATAATTATATTATAATTATATAATATTATATATATAGAATATATATACAAAAGGAACATTTTTATTCTCGAGAGAGGAAGAGAGAGAAAATATATCTTCTGTCTCTCTTTTAGTCATTATCTTACATATGTATTGATTTCACCGATTCACTCCCGTACAAATTTCCAACATGGCGCGCGCGTATAGAAGTATAACTTCAAAAATCTTCTGATAATTTAATTTTCGATTGGAAAATAACTGTCAAAGCGTGGTTAAAAATTTTCAAGTTTCTCCAGATATAAAAGTTTAATTCGAGTATTGTTTGAATGTCATACTATTAGGACAAGCGATAGTGTGGTCAGTGAACAAGTTTTTATACCTGTTTGTGTAGATAAACTTTTAAATTTTTATTGAAAAGGCAATTAAGAACTGTATCCTTATAACTGGTGCCAATAGTATTGGTCCCCGATGGGGGACAAAAATAAACAAGGGACGTCTTTTGTGACGACAGATAGTGACATGGATATTAGTGATTCGAGGACAAGTGTTAATAATAATCAAAACCAAAGACAAAATATTTTTTGTCATAATATAGAAACTACCGGCAATACCAATTTATAGAGATTACATCCTATGACAGTAGGATATATTTTTGTTAAAAAGTTTAAACTTATAAGTATTTTGGAAATTAAAACTATAAGTAGATTATATTGACAACTAGTTAGAAGAGGATAGATTGTAAAAAATTCCAGTTGATACCAAAAATTTATAAAAAAAAAGATAGTATATACATCGACAAGCCCAAAAGTGTCTAGCAGATTCATTATTATAGCGTGTATAGGTATAAGTATAAGTGTATAGGAAATCAAAATAAATCTTGTTTAACTCTTTATGATGAAAATGTTGTTTTGTGTACTTAAAATAGAGTTCAAACATTTACACTGAACATAAACTAAAAATTAATCCAAACAAGCTAAATTAAAATAACAATTCGGATTAAATTAATCAAATTTACTTTGTTAATGGAAAATGGTATACACACCTGAGAGACAGAGAAATATATCAATCTCTATAATCTCTTTTACCAGATTTACTAAATCGAAACACTTTACTGTCTAAACAAAGTGTCTCCAGTCAAAGGAGAAAGTTAGACGTATATATCCAGATAAGCAACTAAAACAATATTACTACAATTTCTGCCTTCCAAGTGTATCTATTTTTTCCATACATAGTGGTTGATGTTTTGGTTTAAAGTACTTAATAAAAAATACTACACAATTTCGTAAAACACGTAATGAATTTTTTTGATTTATCTCATCATCTTTTTACTCTTTTATTGTAAAAAATGTTAATCTTACTCAAATGTTGCTATGATCGTTGTCTTAGAACCACACAAATAAACATTGCAATGTTTGCTCTTTGTTTCCTTTTCATATTTAAGTACTCGCATGGATTTTACATATATAAAAGTACTGGCATCGAAGTTATTATTCTCTTTGGAACAGGAAATAACTTTCACCTAATCGTCTGGCAAAAAAAAAATGTATCCTATAGATGGAAAGTTCTTGAGGGTCCCTCTAATTGTCAGACAGTTGCAATAGAACCGATTATTGCCCATCACCAGCAATCCAGGATAGTTTAAACTATATTATACAAATCACTAATTAATAATTCTTGTACAGGCATGTAAGTAGTATTTTTGGTTATTTACCATTTTATTTCAATTCATTAGATTATCTTATACCATTTTATTGGTTTTACTTTGTCTACTTTAATTAATTTTTATTCATATTAATAATCACAGACATATAATATTGGCATAATTGCTGTAATTGTTCTCTTTCTAAATAAATTCAATTCAGCATTCAGATGCATAGCAAATTGTAGTATGCGAAACCGGTAGTTGTTGTTATAACTAAATTGATTGCGAGTAAGTCTTATTTTATTTCTTTTTACCTATTTAAAATCAGATAAGTTGTTGAAACTTTGAAAACCATTTTTTCTTTCTTTAAGAGATAACAACAAATGATACTGTCGTGGACAGCTACAAACTCCATGAAAAAATTGTTTCTCAGACACAATTCTACCACGAGAATTAAAACATAATTTTTTTAAATTCCTTTCCAATTTAGATTTAGATCTTTTCCAAGCTGACTTATTGTTTTACGTGTTTTACCCCTTTTCAAAATATTACAAAAAAAAATTACTTATTAATTAATTCAAGTAATCAATTTCTTGCGAAAACGAACCTGCTTTCTTTATTTTAAGGTTATAATATTAAAAACTGTATTATCCTAATTTATAATTACAATCATTATTAATATAAAATATAATAATATACTCACCCTTACACAAGATTGCACAAACATAAACCTTATAAAAGTACTGATAGTACTGTAAAAAACGAAAAAAACGCTTGACAAGAGTGATACAAACACAAGACAAGAGTGAGAATGTCTAAAATATTATACTGCACATTGGCCTAACTTTCACTTGGGCCACATTTCCATAAGTAAATCATATGAAATGTTTACGTAGCCTAACTGTACAACTGGCACCATCTCTTGGTATATAGTGAAATGTTAGTTGAGCCACTTTGTAATAAAAGATATGATAAAATTGTATTGTACTACCTATTTGAATTACACAAAAACAGTTGAGCCACTCCTTTAAGCAGGGTATATACATGCCAGTAAATAAGAAAGTAGCTAGCATGCCAGTTGCTGGCATAGACCAGTAACTGGCAAGCACAAAATCCATTTGCTAATAATTGGTTTGCCAGTAGCTTGTTTGTCTATACTGGCAAGGCGAGAAAGCAGGGTAGATCTTTAAACTTGCCAGTGCTAATAAACAATCGAGTGGTTTTCTTCTAAAAATAGAGTACTTGTTTTGTAATTAAAAGTTTTTGAGTTTCCAACAAAAAAAAGAAGATCCATGAAAGGTATTCGGAATGAACTAAACAAGCAAATATTGCTGATGACCACGAATATTGTTAAAAATTTAATAATAAATCCGAAGCGGAACTCAAAAATGAGAAAAATTTGGGATTTGGTTATGTACATTGTCACGGATTATTTTAATTTTAAATAGAGATGATTTAGAATTCCAAAGACACTCTAATTCTCTATATATAGCAACAAATTTGATGGTTTTTTTATCACCACAAAGAAATATTTTTTAAATTAACAAGTTTAAAAATAAAACGATTCATTTTTATCACCAACACAATAAATCTGATAATTCTCTGCTAGCCACTGGCATGCCCGTAGCGGTACCGCTCGTTCATACATTCCAGTGACACGTACCACGCATACGACTTGCATCTCACAGCATGCTACTAGCAAGAAAAATTAAATTCTTTACGATTAGCTAGCATGAGAGTTAACGTACACACTTGCCAGTTCGGGGACAGTAGCTGGTGCTTGCAAGGTACTGGTATGCCATTCTGCTAGTAACAGGCATGTGCATCTCTTGCTTTGTTCCAACTTGACTTTGGTGATTTTTAAGAATTTTTTTATAAAGGCGGAATATTTGGAAGGAGCAAGGAAATTATTCTCTTGTAAGTACCATATAAGGTTAATGTTTACACTTTTTTTAAGAATATTGCACATGCAATATATAAGAGAGATATATCGATAAGAAGTAGGGTTGTCTTTTGGTTTGTTAGGCTTAATAATGGGAAAGATTATTGCTTGGGACCATAGGTCTAAAAATTCATGCTTTAGACAAGAGGTATTAAATAAATCTAACATAATTAATTTGGCTCCTAATGATAAGTTTTTTATAAAGACTATTAAAATATCATCTGATCCTACAAGATATTGTTGAAGATTCTGTCTTCCTAGTCTATTGGGATCTGAATCAGTTATAGCTTCAGCGATTATATTTTGCAAGTAATTAATTTATTATTGTGTGTTAAAGTGTTTATATGTCTAAAAGAATTGGAGCCTTTGAGGCTACGAATTTAAGTCTAAATAACTTTGGAAGACGTTGAAGAATTGATGAATGATACGTACTCTCTCCACGTATCTCTTTTGTCTTTCTTTATAAGATATATTACTCTTGCTTTGAATCTTTTAAATTAAGTAATTTTTTATTCGTGTTGTGTTTTATAAATATATGAAAAGCATTATTTCTAGAAGATAAAGCATGTGCTACTTCATTGTTAGTTAGAGCAAGGTACTGGTGATTTTTTGTAGAGCTTTGTTTTACCTATATTCTTTTAGAGCTGCTTCTATATTAAAGAATGTTATTTAAGAATGACTGCTGCTTCTATGTTATATTAGAGTTTATGTCATTACTTAAACCATAGTTTTTAATCTTCTTTTAAATGTCGACTTGATTGGACGATTGGACCACCAATTTGTCTTTATTTTCCAGGAATATGCTAAACTTTGCATAAAGGTTATTGTTGCAAATATTTCTATATGAAGAGCGTTCCTAGATATTTTATGAAATATATATATACATATTTCATAACTCATGAAAGTTTATTATTAACTTTTTAGTTTAAAATGTGCACTTAATATTTATAAATGCATCAATTTGATTCTCATAAAAGCATAATGCACACGGCTTTGAGTAAGTAGCGAACGTATCTTGTTAGAGCCAAAGATACACTAGAAGTCTATTTTGTATTCTAATTCTGAGCTGCCGCTTAAACCCCGTTAAAACTCACTCACTAAACTTTCCCGTTCTTCTTCTTAGTCGATGCGCGAAAGCTGCAAGTAAAAGTTAAGAAAACAGAATCAAGTTTGACGGAAGTTCCGAAGCTCTTTTTAAGTAAATACACTGTAAATTTTCTCATAAGCGAATATTTTATGAGATGGGTCGTTCAACTTGGGTCTTGGGTATTAGATGTTTGTTGTAGAGATAATGTGCATTAAAATTACGGTTACTATGTAAAATAGAGAAGAACTTTTTGTAATAAACAGTTGTTTGGTGCTTTTGCATTATTAATATGGAGCAAAGCGACCGATTACTAATGTATATCTACAGTAGTGGCCAAAATTCTGGAAACTTTACAAAAATTATCGTTTTTCCAGCAACACTCGTCTCATGATCATGATTTATATAGTTTATCACTATATTAATATTTTTATTTTTTATATATCTGCTTTATATTTCTGCTTAATATTTTATGTATTTTTTACTCTATAGGTATATAATATCATAATTCATCATCATCATCATCATTTGGCTCTACAACTCTATGTGAGTCTTCGCCGCGTTTACTAATCGCCTCCATTGTTGTCGGTCCTGAGTAACTATTTCCCATTGCTGTATTTTCATTTTGCGTAAATCAGTGGCCACTGCGTTCTTTCATCTTCATCTCCATATACTGTCTGGAGTTCATTATTGTGCCTTCTTCTTCATTTTCCTGTTATCTCTTCTCTGTGTCGTTTTCCGCTGGTTCAGAGCCAATGTCTCGCTTCCATACGTTATTGTGGGACGAATTATTGTCTTATTATTTTTGTTGGTTCTGAGAGTATTTTTGATTTAAGTACGGTCAATAATGAGTAATATGCCCTGTTTCCTGCAATGATCCTGGCTGACACGTCCTTTTCATATTTATTTTTAGATGTTATGATCACTCCCAGGTACTTGAATTCTTTGACGACTTCAAACTTATATTCATTGATTGTTACGTTTTGTCTGACCCTTAATCTTGAGTTCTTCATAACCACCATGTACTTGGTCTTGTCCTCGTTGACCTTCAGACCAACTTCCTTGGCTTCGTTTTCGAATAGGGTGAAAACTTTTTTTGCATATCTGGTGGATTGTGCAATTGTGTCCACGTCATCAGCAAACGCCAATAGTATTTTTGATCCTTGGGCGGCAAATCCGTTTGTCAGTTGTGGTTGAGCTTTCCTTACCGCATGTTAAAGTGCAAAATTAAATAGCAGGGGGGCGAGATGATCTCCTTGTCTAAGCCCGGTGTCAATGAGAAATTCCTCCGACGTGGTGCTGCCAATTCTGATCCGTGCGGAAGCGTTTTCTGTGCTCACCTGTGGTAATCGTACCAGCTTTCCAGGTACTCCCATTTCTACCATGGTCTCCCACTATGCTTCTCTGCTAACAGAATCGTAAGATTGTTTAAAGTCCACAAAGATTTGGTGTACATCGCGGTTGAATTCCAAGTTTTTTTCCAACACCTGGCGTAGGTCGAATATCTGGTCTATGGTCGACCTTCCCGGTCTGAATCCGCTTTGGTAGTAGCTTATTATTTCCTCTGCGTATGGAGTTAGCCTTATAGATAGTATTATAAATATAATTTTGTACGTTTTAATATAATAACATAATTATTTAATAAAATATGGAAACAGATTCAAGCAAAACACCGAAAATTCGAGATTTGTGAATGGCAGCATTGGCAAAACTGTATTGCGTCAGGGTTTTGCTAGTCAATTAACGACATAATTGGAATCGTTTAGTACAGCTTCGTGCGACCTCCAGTGTTTATTAGTGACTTTAGATGGTTTTTACTAAGGTGATATTGTTTTATTGTCGGAGAGGAAGACATCAGTGTCGATTCAACGAAAATGGTACAAAAAACCAGTGTTAACTGGTCACTAGGAAAGAAATCCAAAGCAATTATTCTTTGAGAAAAAGTTTACACAATAGCAAAGAAATTGGGTGGTGGCGCCACAAAATCAGGTGTAATGAAAGTTTGTAGACGTTATCATAAGACTAGAGCGATAAAATCAGCAAAAAGAACAGGCAGAAAACCGAAAGTTAGTCAATAAGATGAGCGAATAATATGCCGACTTTCTTTAGAAGATCTTCGCAGATCCGCAAAATAAATTATTGATATTGTCAAATCAATAAATCAAATCAAATCAATCAAATATCGGACCGCACTATCAGAAGAAAGTTGTGTGAAAATGAATTACGAGCACGAACTCCTAGAAAGAAGCCGTTCCTAAAAAAAAACAGAGGCAAAAACGCATTGATTGGGTTTAACACACAGAGGGTGAACAGAAGAACACACAGAGGGTGGAGTGAGGTAATTTGGAGTGATGAAGCCAGAATCTCGAACATTGGAAGTGACGGAGTAAAGTTAGTTCGCCGCCGACCTGGCCTGGAAATAGTCCCGATCTAAATCCAATAGAAAATTTATGATCAAGGCTGAAAGTATCACGCCAAATCCCAAATAAACCCATATGTGTTATTTCTGACATGTATCAGAAATAACACTTATATTTTAATGTTTAGTTTAAATTCCTTTATAAACTTTTCTATCCAGAGCTTTGGTTTTCAAGTTTTGTTAACTTAAGCTCTTTTAAATTTTTTTTTCTCTTCCTTTTTGTTTTTCATGGAGTTTTATCTTAACATTTTTTTACTTGCGAGTAAAATATAAATTAATGGAAGTATTTCAAGCTGAACTAGTTTGTGTAACATTCAGGAATGCATTGAATAAAAGAACTGCGGTCATTAGCTGTACGAGACGTAGCACTCTAATGACCGGGGTTTGAATCCGCACTGGAAAGACATTTTTTGTTTTTTTTTTCTAAATATATTGTGTTTCTTCCTTATATTATTTTTTATATTATAAATGATAAAACCACCAATTAAGTTAAAAACAAAATAGGTAACCAGTGTATATCTTCCACATCCAATTTATATTTAATATAGTCTGTAATTTGTTTGTCTTTCACTTTTGCAATCTATGTTTATCTCCGAAAGTAATAAATTTAGGTATACGAAACCCTAATACTATTAAGAAGATAATTTTATTGGTTTTTTAAATAAAATTATAAAATATAGGGTGTTTTAGCTAAAATTATTGAAGTATAAAGAATGGCGTATTATTTATAAACACTCTGTATTTAAAAATTTAATTTTAATCTAGATTCCTAAAAGAAAGTTAGATACTCTTTTTGTGCAAATTATTTTAACTCATTTTAACTGTAAATGGATGAGATATTAACTTTGAACAGTTTGACTCTATCAAAATTTTTGAAAAAGATGAATAACTTAAAAAATTTAAGTTTTACCCTATGAAACCTTATATAAATATCTAGAATTTTATGCAGAATCTAAAAATGCAATATAGGGTGTTCTATTTAAATTAACAAAGTTTCTGTAAACTTCCGATATAACCGAAAGTGGCATATTTCAAAATATTTTCTTTAAGTTCGTCATATATGGTGATTCCTACAAACTATTCTTCATAAATATCGTCTGTAAGTAAATTCTGATATAAAAAAGCTCTTAGTGTGACATCCTGTATTGCCTGAGACATCAAGGAAAATATTTTTCATTACAAAAATTTAATTACAAAGCTGTAGCTTTTATTGCTGACAAAGGAATATTGTATAGTTCCAGTGCTTCTAGATTTATTGAAAGAAGCACTTATTAGTAAACATATTCTTTGAATAAAACGTATATATTTCATTATTGTAAATATATATTACAGAGTTTAGATTCATTAAAATTGTTTCATAATGTACCATAAACTACATTTATATGTAGATGAAATTTATTACATACACATAAAAAAGTTACGTATTCATGAAAAATTTTTAATTAAAAATTATTTAATAATAAACCTATTTGTGCTCCTATGCTGCCGAAACAATGCAACTTGTTAATAATGCATGAGCATCTGCTCGTTTTAACAAACAAGGGGAAATGTATATTAATAAATCTTTCATTTGTTAAGAACAGTTCCGGTTTTAACATTGGCATACTTTAATGTCTATAGTCTAATAAACATACGAAAAATATGTTTAACGAGTTATTTACATTTATAGTAATAGTTTTTTAAAAACCTTTGCATCAATAAAACAACTAAAAAAAAAATTGAACACGAACACATCATTTAGGTCATTATGTGAATCAAAATAGATATACATCTAAATAAAATACATTATTACAATACCGTATTTTGTTATTTGGTAAACATAAAGAAATTATGCAGCGTTTTGCCGGAAAATCAAAAAAACTGTAGATTTTTTAATTCGATTTTTCCTCTTATCCGGCAAACTGGGGTTAAGAGATCAGAAAAAAACACAGGCCTGGAATAAGCTGGACCAAGTGCATGTACCAAAACATTAAACAAAAATTTTTTTTTTTTGAAAATTTGGAAATTTTTTAATTGCAAAGCATTGGATTTTTATCAAATTTGGTTAATCGGCTATATTGGCTTCAATTTTGGTCCGAGTGTCAAGCGAATAGACATTTTCTACATAAAATTGGCCGCTCGTTCTTCTGTCATACTCAGAATTTTACTACATCTAACGGTTCGTGAGAAAAATTTCCACTTAGATGTCTGTATTTGTTGAAAATTTCGTGAAAATTAATAGTGTATATTTTGTTTAAAATTTGAATCATTTCGATTAAGGGTGAACTGCTGATTAAAAAAATCTAAACACGCTGGCAGAAATTATGCACAGTTTCGCCGGAAAATCGAAAAAAGTGTAGACCATTGGATTTTTATCAAATTTCGTTAATCGGCTATATTGGCGTCAATTTTGGTCCAAGAGTCAAGCGAATAGACATTTCCTACATAAAATTGGCCGCTCGTTCTTCTGCCAAACTCAGAATTTTCCTACATCTAACGTTTCGTGAGAAAAATTTCCACTTGGATGTCTGTATTTGTTGAAAATTTCGTGAAAATTAATAGTGTATATTTTGTTTAAAATTTGAATTATTTCGATTAAGGGTGAACTGCTGATTAAAAAAATCTAAACACATTGCCAAAAATTATGCAGCGTTTTGCCGGAAAATCAAAAAAACTGTAGACCGTTTGATTTTTATCAAATTTCGTTAATCGGCTATATTTACGTCAATTTTGGTCCGAGAGTCAAGCGAATGGACATTTCCTACATAAAATTGTCCGTTCGTTCTTATGCCATACTCAGAATTTTCCTACATTTAACGTTTCATGAGAAAAATTTCCACTTGGATGTCTGTATTTGTTGAAAATTTCGTGAAAATTAATAGTGTATATTTTGTTTAAAATTTGAATTATTTCGATTAAGGGTGAACTGCTGATTAAAAAAATCTAAACACATTGCCAAAAATTATGCAGCGTTTTGCCGGAAAATCAAAAAAACTGTAGACCGTTTGATTTTTATCAAATTTCGTTAATCGGCTATATTTACGTCAATTTTGGTCCGAGAGTCAAGCGAATGGACATTTCCTACATAAAATTGTCCGTTCGTTCTTATGCCATACTCAGAATTTTCCTACATTTAACGTTTTGTGAGAAAAATTTCCACTTGGATGTCTGTATTTGTTGAAAATTTCGTAAAAATTAAAAGTGTATATTTTGTTTAAAATTTAAATTATTTCGATTAAGGGTGACCTGCTGATTAAAAAACTCTAAACATGTGGCTAAAAATTATGCACCGTTTTGCCGGAAAATCAAAAAACTGTAGATTTTTTAATTGGATTTTTCCTCTTATCCGGCAAACTAGGGTTAAGAGATCAG
The DNA here is from genome assembly GCF_040954645.1 of Diabrotica undecimpunctata. Lineage (NCBI taxonomy): Eukaryota > Metazoa > Arthropoda > Insecta > Coleoptera > Chrysomelidae > Diabrotica > Diabrotica undecimpunctata. Next base: position 2,894,909 of record NC_092806.1, on the reverse strand, counting down.
AAAATAACACATGCTTGGAATAAGCTGGACCAAGTGCATGTACTAAAACATTAAACAAATTTTTTTTTTTTTGAAAATTTGGAAAAAATTTTCCAAGGGGGTACCCTTGGATTTTTATCAAATTTATTTAATCGGCTATGTTGGCGTCAATTTTGGTCCGAGTGTCAAGCGAATAGACATTTCCTACATAAAATTGGCCGCTCGTTCTACTGCCATACTCAGAATTTTCCTACATCTAAGGGTTCATGAGAAAAATTTCCACTTGGATGTCTGTATTTGCTGAAAATTTCGTGAAAAGTAAAAGTGTATATTTTGTTAAAAATTTGAATTATTTCGACTAAGGGTGAACTGCTGATTAAATAATTAAAAAACGTTGCCAAAAATTATGCATCGTTTTGCCGGAAAATGGAAAAAAACTGTAGACCATTGGATTTTTATAAAATTTGGTTAATCGGCTATATTGGCGTCAATTTTGGTTCTAGTGTCAAGCAAATAGACATTTCCTACATAAAATTGGCCGCTTGTTCTTCTACCATACTCAGAATTTTCCTACATCTAACGGTTCGTGAGAAAAATTTCCATTTGGATGTCTGTATTTTCTGAATATTTCGTGAAAATTAAAAGTGTATATTTTGTTTAAAATTTAAATTATTTTGATTAAAAAAATCTAAACACGTTGGCAGAAATTAAGCACAGTTTTGTCGGAAAATCGAAAAAAGTGTAGACCATTCGATTTTTATCAAATTTCGTTAATCGGCTATATTGGCGTCAATTTTGGTCCAAGAGTTAAGCGAATGGACATTTCCTACATAAAATTGGCCGTTTGTTCTTCTGCCATACTCAGAATTTTCCTACATCTAACAATTCGTGAGAAAAATTTCCACTTGGATGTCTGTATGTGCTGAAAATTTCGTAAAAGTTAAAAGTGTATATTTTGTTTAAAATTTAAATTATTTCGATTAAGGGTGACCTGCTGATTAATAAAAATCTAAACATGTGGCTAAAAATTATGCACCGTTTTGCCGGAAAATCAAACAAACTCTAAATTTTTTATAGAGATATAAACAAAGAGAAATATTATCGAATTCGAGGCAAATATTTGTGTTTTGATTATTAATTTATATTTTATTCGGACTCTTTTGAAGTAAATTCAAATTATATAAATCATGAAATAACAAATAGTAACATATTCTATTTATAATATATAAAGTGTGTCCAAGGATTGTTTATGGAGTTGTCCTAGAAGAGAATTATTTTTAGGAAAAATGTATGTATTGTACAAAAAACAAAGAAACCCGAATCCAACCCACGTCCCATCCGAAATGGATTAACTGCATATATATATACAGTACATTAAGTGTTGGATTAGCTATTGCAAACTACATAAAGCGCTAAAATTGGCAACATTGCCTCGTACGAGGTAATTGTAATTCTCCGATCCCCTCCGAAACCTTAGACTCCTAGACAGAAAACGAAAAAACAATTTAGGAACACATAACAAGGCAAGGGATATGCATCTTCATCTGACCATTACAATGCGGTGCATTTGTATCGGTTTTTATGAACAATTTTTTGTTCTTTATGCCCTAAATGGCAATTTAGTAAATTGCCATTTAGGGGTAATTGTAATTCTCCGATCCCCTTCGAAACCTTAGACTTCTAGACAGAAAACGAAAAAACAATTTAGGAACACATAACAAGGCAAGGGATATGCATCTTCATCTGACCATTACAATCCGGTGCATTTGTATCGGTTTGTATGAACAATTTTTTGTTCTTTATGCCCTAAATGGGCATAATGGTCCTGGGGCTAAATAATGAGCCATGAAAATGGCGGAAATATTACTTATCGGTAATTTTTCCCAAAAAAATTGCAACCTCACCCCTGTCCGCCACCCCTTATGTATCCACTCTCGCGTCCGCCCTTTGGAATTTCGTCTAGTTATACCAAGATCTTACTCTGGGCAAATGTTCAGCCATATTATCGATCGTTAATTTTTCCGAAAAAAATGACAACTTCATCCCTGTATAGCCACCCCCTGTACCACAAGGGGCGTCCGCCTGTAAGGCAAAGTCTTAACCCAGTTACAATGAATATATTCCAATAGAGAAATGTCATATTACTGATCAGTTCAAAATTTCGGCTCTATCTCTCCGACTATTAGGCAAGCTCCTCTTTCTTTTAAAGGAGACAGATAGTTGAACGATATTTTATACAATGTATATCACCGGGTATGGATTTATTTTTGTCCAAGTTTTATATTGGTCCACTATGTCAAATGCAGTTCAAACAGACATATATTAAATTGTATGTTCCGTTTTAAATTGGTTCAATCTGTATAATGAAGCAAACAAGTTAAACAAGCAAACAAGTCTACTAATTTATATTTAGTAAAGAACTGTGATACGATTTACCTTTATAAGATAAAAAAGTAAATCCACCCGTATTTAGTCTAATCAGAGAACCTGTGAACTGCAAAACAAATATTTATTGCACGGCTAAACGACTCGCGAACTACTACAAAGTGTACGGGAGCGCTTTCAAAACTCCACAGGGAGTAATTGCTGCAGTTATCTCATAAACCATATAACTTCTCTTTACGATCTTTGGGAATGTACCACGTACACTGTAAAAACCGTATAGAGTCGTCACATTCAATAATCCAAACTTCTAAATTTTAATGTTTTCGCCTGTTCATTGAGTTTCCTACTTAAAATAGTACTTACGCTGTACCAACTGTATCAACTTCAATTGAAATAAAAGTGATCACAGTTTGTGTTGCAATCACTACAATATTTCGAAAGTGTTTATATCTTCCTAGGACTAAAACAAGGTTGCAGTACAGCAGTCCCCAACGCAACCCAGGTAACATTGCGTCTGCAGACCATTTTACATCTCGAAAACATAATATTTGAGTGAGAGGTAATAGCGGTTGTACATTTTATAAGTTTTTTTTGAGGATAAGCATGTAAGAGTGAATAAATAGTAATTTACCTAACAAGTTCCGAAAGTGATATTTTAGCAGACGAGTAGGAAGTTTCCAGGGCGAGCCGTAGGCGAGTCCTGGAATCCTGCCAGTCTCGTAAAATAACTTTTGGATCGTGTTACGTACAATAGTTTTTCTGCAGCCGTTTTGTATGTTAAAAAAGAATATATGGATCTACTTTACTTATGAACTTTTATTAAACACTTTAAAGTTATTCTCGGGAATTCAACATTAGAAAAATCTACTTATGAATATTAATAACACAATTATAACAATTATTTACATTGATATTGTTTGGAATATTAGCAGAAGTAGCAGTATTGAAATTAGTGTAAGACATGTCTTCATACCTCTTTCTTGACTTTGCCAAGAATAATTCATAAATAGCGGCTTTAGCAGTTTACCTAATCTCATCTGGAATCATTTCGGCTTTACTTTCACAGCTGATTTCCATTTCTAAAACTTAAAAAACGAATAACTGAGCGAAAATGCACTAATCTTAAATAACAAGCATTGTCATAATAAAATACAAAGTTGATGTTTTTGTCAAAGCCGTTACCCAGCTACCCAAAATCGTCCCGAAAGTGAAAAAATTAGTCCTGAAAGTAGCTTTTTTCGATACGAGTTGTAAAATAGTAGTTTGGATTTAATAACTCATACCGAAAGTTTTATTTTCGGGACAGTTGCAGAAAAATATCTTTACTGAACGAAACCTAAGTTTATTCTGATCTTATTCTAATGTGTTCCTACAATCACACACGGGCTTCTTATTTAGTACTTGTGCAAAAAAATTAGCTCTATTTTATAAAATAAAAAAATCCTTATATATATATATATATATATATATATATATATATATATATATATACCCGGTATTTTTAGGCGCCTCGCCCTTCCGGTAGGGATCTATGGAGGAGTATCACTGAGCCGCAAGCCCTTATCTCTTGCCGTACTGCTCCACCATAGGCCGATCAGACACCAGCATATTCTAGTCTAAGCCACAGATTCATTTAGAATTTTAAACTGCTGCGTTAGACTTTTTGTTTTCTGTATAAAAAATCCTTATATCTAACACAAATTATAGGGTGTACGCTACATCACTACCGATCCTGCGGTATTGGATACCTAACTAGTTATTGCGTGTGGTTAAGTGTATAGTCAAAAAGATAATTTGTTAATTAATTAAGAATTAAATATGTAACAAGTATATAAGACAGAAAAATGTAAAAACATTTGAAGAAAATTAAAATGTAGTATATAATAGAAATTTCAGAATCACGGTTAATGAAGTATTATACGACAACTATGTCACTGAAAATTTTGTGCTCCTAGGATCTACTTTTTCTACTCGTGATATTAGTATTCAGCTACGAACTAGAATGTTAAAATGCTATGTATCCAGTACTTTGCTTTACGGTGTTGAGGCATGGACTCTTAAACAGAAGAATGTTGAATCTTGAAATCTTTGAGATGTGGTGCTACCGCCGTATACTAAAAATAAGTTAATGGTGGATAAAATTACAAATGAAGAGGTAATACAAAATAAATAACGATCCAGAAGTTATACTGAATATAAAGAAGAGAAAATTTAAATACTTTGGCCACCTAATGAGAGGACAAAAGTACACATACCTACAAAATATAATGCAAGAAAAAATACAAGGACGCAGAAATCCAGGCCGTAGAAGAATATCCTGGATGAGAAATTTAAGAGAGTGGTTTGGTTATACCACAAACGAATTATTCAAAACAGCAGTAAATAAAATTAGAATCGCCCTTATGATATCCAATCTCCGATAGGAGAGGCATTCAAAGGAGAAGAAGGATGTACTTTGAGTTTTACCCCCCTTTTTACTAGCCTTAATGATATTTGCTGTCATATACAATCTCCCTTTAATTTTGCTCTATACCTCATCTTTATTACAAAATTCTGTCGAGCCTATCACTTTATGTTTCGAGAAAACTGGCTTCAGGTTCTCTTTCAATAAATGCAAAATAATTAAATTCACCAGGAGATACAACAGCGCAGAAATACCCAAAATATCACCAAACGGAGTAAATTTAGAGTTAATTGATCATTTAAGTTTTTAGGACTGACTGAAGGACTTCTAAACTGTTCAAGAGCCTAATAGACTTCTTAATGACTACACAGTTTTTTAAGAAAATATAATTTACATAGTCTTGTTATTCTTTACTATTGTAAACTCTGTATATTAACTGTGTAATTCGAAATAAAAAAAAAATAGTATTTTAAATATATTTCGCAATAAAAACTTTTTTATAATTTGACCAAAACCGTATTAATAAATTTCTGAGAATGCTTGAAAAGATATATTTTTATTCCACAATCCAATATCCTTCATAACAATGACATATTTCTAAACCTACAGACAAATTCCTTTCTGAACTTTTTGCTATGACAGTCATTCCATAGTTATGAAAATACGACGGAATTCTCTTGTAAATTCTGAAGCGACGAGATGCGTCCTCTGTTATTCTAACTAACTTTTTCAGAGGTAATCTAAATGTTTGACGTTCCGTTGATCTAATCTTGTGTAGCGCTTTTTTTGCTTTGCAAAGGCGTGGGTGTTTTTCTAAAATGAAGGAGCAAACGAAAATGTACAAAGAATTTTTAAAATAAAGTTCTTGTTTGGTGAGAAAGTGTGGCGTACAAAACCGAATCTATATAAAAAAATTACAAATTGTACCAAATATAAATCAGACGTACACCCGGAAAGAAAAGTACTATACGGTGACAGTCTGGGAATGGCTCGCGGCTAGACAAAACAGTGGAGATGGTCGTGCGGTCCACAAAACAAAAAAATCCGAAGTTATATCAGGGGCGCCAGGTAAATTGGCCCACAGCCTTCCCTACGTTGCTATTCAATAAACCACCAACTTACCAATAGGTTTACTACTAAAATACTAAGTAACAGTATACAACCTGAATAAATAAAAAAATAAATGAAATTGTCAGATTAGAATTTAGTCAATTTTAATAAATAGATTCCCAAGATAGTTGAAAATAAATACATACATATTACATATTACAATATTATTTAACTTTACCATAGGCTTAATAAAAAAATAATATAAAAATGCGGCTTCTGCTTGCCTAACAAAAATTCATAAGTTATTTCTACTTAACAGAACAAAATGAAAGGTAAGACGTGTCAAAAGTACCGGACGCTAAGGGGTGTGCGGTTCAATACCAACCAAAAAAAAATAATTAACGCAAATAGGACACCACGTGAGCTCAAGTGCGTGCGCAGAAAATAATATAAAAAAAATAAATCTCAAATATATAACCCCCCCTTAGACGCAGTTTACAAAATTAAAATAGGTATGTGTAAATATTGAATTAATAAAATAAACCGCAAATTATCTTTAAAAAAAATCTGTAAAGTATTTGTAAATATGAAAATAAAAACTAACAGCAAATAATCTTTAAAAAAAAACTATTGTATTCCGCAAACCAAATTAGACGGTGCTTAAATCTTCCGTTGAAAATTAATTATCGATCCATACCTCGAATATTCATATACTTCACCGCGTGGAATTCCAGTTATAGTTCAGCGTGTCTTCAATCCAAAATCCCATACGATTGCCGATGTACATAGACTTGTGTGACAATGTTGAAAAGTTGAAAATTACAGCCAGATGGAAAAATACGAAGAAGAAGAAGCAGAAAAAAACAAACAAACCAACCAACCAACCCTGAAGCAAGAAAACATTAATTACCATCTGTGTCTAAAATAATTATTTGGAAATAAATATATTGATTTTAACACTTTGTTTATCTGCCTTTTGGCGATAATGGAGCAATACAAAAAAAAAACTTGTCTCCGAACTTGAATGTATGAAAACTGATAAAAATGTGAATAGCTTTTTAGAGATGGGATAAAAAAATAACTACAACTTTTTAATTAATTAAAAACGAAATGTTCTAACACTCACCCTTCTTAGCCAGATTAGGGGTTTGAAATATCCCAAATTGGACCGAAGCGTAGCCGGCTATTTGGACTCGTGATTAAGGCTAATTTCTTGATCTAAATACGACTCCCGGTATTCACGTGTACTGTAGATCCGCTTTTTTTAGCGAAATTGTGGATATTCCAAAAAAACCCTTCCACGAAGGCAGCAAATCCCCTTGAATATCCACACGGTTCGGACTAGTCCAGATCCCACATGGAACAGCAGCAAAAGCAAAAAAAACAAAATGCCGTTTTTAATCTAGCCCAACCTTTCAGTAACACCGTCAAATCTGGAATCACTTTCTTTCCGTCGTCTTTCCGAACACTTGACAACTTGACACACGGAGGTCACCGAATAGTACCGAGATTCAAAAATTTCAATTTTATGATCCCAATTCTTCCAAGATAACTCTAGAAAGAACGATCTAAATTAGTTTCTTCACAAAAAAGAGGACGTGTTCCCTTAACTTCAGCACAATTTGCCAGACATTACCCCTATTTGAAAATTACTAATTTTATTTTCGCCACCTTGCTTATAATATATTATAGGCAACCGCTCTTACACGTCCTGAATTATTTAAATTTTGATAAAATAGAGGTGGGACTTTCTACTTTAAATTTGGAACGTAACAACACCTCCCTTTCCCAGAGGAAAATTTACGAGGAAAAACTAGACGAAGAAAATTTTCCCTCGCGCTAGCGACACACTACCTAAACTCTGAGCGAAGTCCACACAATCCACACAATCATCATCCACACCGTCTTCACCATGCGCAAGTACTTGGACAACGAAAGACATACCAACCTCAAACCACACGCACAAAGCAACAACTTACTTACAACACTTACTCCACTTCCACACAACAGTCATCTCTCATCGTATGAGATCAAGTAGAATAGTTTCAAATTCCAACGTCAATCTGACAACACTGATTTGGTCGGTTACTGGATGTTGCCCTTATTCGCGACCTCCCAGCTCTGGGGCATCGCTAGTACTTCACTATACCTCGCATAACATGAGTCCATAAGAAACTCTCCACCACTCGACTCTTACTGATACTGCGAGAAACATCTACCGAAACAGTAGTGTAATTCCAATTGTTCATTAAAATAAAAATGAGATAGGTCTTTCAGAATTTAAATCCGTATACAACGAAATTTAGTGAATCATCCAAAACTAAGCTATTATCCAACAAGATTCACCAAAACATAATTATGTGGCTTCGAAAAAATCCCAATTAAATAGAATGGCTTACTAACATCAAAACAAATCCCAACGCCATATCATCGAAGACAACATATTTCTGACCAAACCTAAGTGACATTCAATTCCATAAATCAAAAGAAATTAAGGCTACCGCAACCCTACGACTTCGTATTGGCTACCTAACACAAAAAAAAAACGAATCGGTTGACCATCCAAATACATCCTAAGAACCGATCATAGCCAACACTCAGTCATCCTTCACGGACACAACAAAAAAAAATAAATACAACCAATTTCAGAAGAATTTACTTAGACTAGACAAAACTTTGCTAGTCCGTTCTACTCCGACCTAAATCCTATCGGGATCACCAGTCGGGTTACTAATCCTTAAATCCTTAATATTCCAAATACCTTGATCCTTGCCATTTTCATCCTCTAAACTATATGTCCAGGGGGAAACTTTCTTCTTCACGAAGTAGGGTCCTATCCATCTAGGAGCTAACTTTTTCGTGAAATATTTAGCGGCATCTGACAACACAAAATTTCTCCGCCATACTGACTGATGGGGCTGAAATTCCTCTGGACGTCTCCGTAGATTATAGGTCTTCTCACACTTAGCCGAAGCTTTATCTAAACGTTTTCTAACATCAACAAATAATTCCTGGAGTCCACGCGATCGATTATATCCCATTTTAGCTACTTCGTCCTCCGGGTCTCCGAGTTTGTCCTTTCGGGAAAAATCTCGTCCATCCACTACCATCTTCCGACCGAAATTTATGAAGTAGGGATCTTGACCAGTCGACTCGTGGTATGCAGTGCGCGTAGCACATGCTAGTTTGGCCAAATTTTCATCCCACTTCTTATGGTTGTCAGCTATATAAGTTGCCATCATTGTTTTAAGGGTTCGGTTATAGCGTTCAGATGGATTGCACTGTGGATGATACAACGCATTATAACGAACTGAGACACCATAGGTTTCCATCATTTTCTTGAAAATACCCGAAGTATACTGGACACCATTATCACATAGTAACAGACGTGGAACTCCAAATACGAGGAAAACTTCTTCTTCTATTTTCTTAACGACATGCACGGCTTTTGAGGATCGCAACGGAAATACCAAAGAAAATTTACTAAACACATCCATTACCACTAAGATAAACTTATAGCCTTGAGTTGATCTTGGGAAAGGTCCCATAAGATCGGTTGCTACTATCTCCCATGGTTGAGTAGCTTTAGGTTGAGGAGTCATAAAGCCTTTGGGCTTACCTTGTTCCACCTTATGCATGGCACACAGTGAGCAACGTCCAACGTAACGAGACACATCACTCCGCAGTTTCGGCCAAAAATACTTCTCGTTAATACGCTTATAAGTTTTCAGGATCCCCATATGACCTGCTAAAGGACTATCATGACACAACTTCAGCACTTCCAATCGTTGACCCTTAGGAACGACTTCCTTCCAATTGTCCGCTTCCTCGACCAAAAATCCATAACTGGGACGGATGTATTTATAAAGTTTGCCACCAGACATTCTCCACTGAGGATACTTCAAGGGATTAGACTCGATTTTTCTACAAAGTTTATCATACCAACTATCACCACTAGGAAGCGGTACAACCTCTTCAACCATATCAAGCACGGGAACTGACCGAGATAACAAATCGGGGACAACATGTTCTTTTCCTTTCCGATGCACAATCTTAAAGTCATATTGTTGCAATCTTACCGCCCATCGAGCTAATCTTCCAGTAGGATCCTTCAAATTTTGAAGCCATACGAGGGATGCGTGATCAGTCACGACCGTAAACGGAACACCCTCCAAATAAGGACGCAGTTTTTCGACTGCCCATAACACAGCTAAACATTCCCGTTCCGTCGTGGAAAAATTCCTTTCTTGACGCGTTAGTGATCTGCTCAGGAAACTAATTACTTCGTCACCATCCGGGCCTGGCTGCAATAACACGGCGCCCACTCCATATCCTGAGGCATCACATTGGACAACAAAAGGCAAATTGTAGTCAGGACAATTAAGTATCGGAGCAGAAACTAGACATTCTTTTATTTTCTGAAAAGATTCTTCACAACTCGGGGTCCAATTGAATTTTCTTCCTTTCTTCAATATCGCTGTAATTGGAGCTAGTAGTGTCGCAAAGGAAGGAATAAATCTTCGATACCAGGAAAATGTGCCTATGATGCTACGAACTTCCTTGACGGATGTGGGTGTTGGGATACGTAGCATAGCCTTGACCTTATCACCATCAACATGTAGTCCATTCCTATCAACCACATGACCCAAATACTTTAGTTCCGGTCTACAAAATTGACATTTATCCCAGCTAACGGTTAACTTAGCTTCTCTCAAGCGTCTAAAGACTTCCTCTAAGATCCTTACATGTTCTTCAATAGACTTTGTCACGATGACCACGTCATCCAAGTAAGTAAAAACATAGGGTTCCAACTCCGGACCGAGGACACGATCTATCAACCTCTGCCATGTAGCCGGGGCATTATGTAATCCAAAAGGCATTCTGCAAAACTGAAAAAGACCTCGACCAGGAACCGTAAAAGCAGTATAAGGCCTGGAAGCCTTAGCAACAGGTACCTGCCAATACGCCGACTTAATGTCTATGGTGGAAAGATAATGCGCGTTCTTTAATTTATTTAAAATATTAGAGATGTACGGTAATGGGTAGCCATCCCTCTCTGTTACGGCATTAAGCTTTCGATAGTCTACGCAGAACCTCCATTTTGGTTCTTCACCTTCTGGAACTTTTTTCTTCACCAAGAGAATCGGGGACGACCAAGCACTATTCGATCGCTCCACTACTCCTTTCGCCAACATATCTTCTAGCTCTTTATCAATATGGCTTTGGATTACTGGGGATACAGGATAGTAACGTTGTTTTATGGGTGCAGATTTACAAACAATCACATGCTCAGTGACATCAGTACAACCAAGAGAAGTGCCCATTAGTTCACGACTTCTATTAATAACTTCCTCCAATTGCGACTTCTCTGCATCGGTCAAAATAGTTTGACCTCGGAGATGATCCACTGAACCTACCATTGCTGGAGCGTCCGAAAAATACCATTCGTTATGCCTCAAATCTGGAACGATACCCATAACACGCCAAAAATCAGATCCTAAAATCAGAATGTGCGGTACGTCCAAAATAACTAATACTGGCAAGACACGCAAGCGATCCCTAACCATGAAAGGTACTAAACATTCCCCCAACGATTCACACATCTGACCATTCGCCACTCTACAAACGGTCTTCTTCGAAGTATCCAACTCTAAACCCAAGTTTTGTAAAAATTTCCAACCAGTTCTTCCTACAATGGTCTTTGAAGCACCAGAATCCAATAATCCCAAAATTTCCTTTCCTAAGACTTTAACTTTCAAATATGGACGTTCATCTCCTTCGGAATGATGTAAAATAAAGTCTAAAATAGGACGTAGGTTGGTCGAGTCAACGTCGGCAACACCTCTTCGACCAGTTAGGTGCGCTTCCTTCCGTTTCCCGAATTACACGAAGGACAAGTTCTGACTGTAAACCCTTCTTTCTTACACTTAAAACAGTGAACAGCCTCCTTCTTCATTAGACACCCTACTGCCTTATGGCCTGACTGATTACAACGATAACAGATTAAAGTCCTAAACTTTCCTCTAGCGGACTCCGATTCGGATGAAACAACAGGACCCTCACTAACACTACTACAACTTTCAGCATCCACACTGATATAAGCTAGGTCCTTTTCCAAAGTATTCATTTTCCTACTATTCGGTTCAACATAGTTCCTAATACAATCACGTCTTTCCTCCATACTGCGACATAGAACACGAAGTTCCTCCAAGGTAGCTGGCAAAGGATCACGTAATCTATCTTGATAGAACGGATGCAAATTCCTAATAACTATAGACAATTTAACTTCCTCTGGAACATGACAACGCAAGCGATTAAAGTAACTATTCATTATTGCCAAGTAAACTCCAATAGTCTCAGACGAATGCTGAGTTCTCCTCCGAAGCTCTTCAAAAAGCGCTTCCCCATGGTGAGCTGACAGGTACTCCCTACGAAACTCTTCAACTAATTCAGCCCAACTCCCTACACGTAGACGAACATCTTTATAAAACTGATAGGCTTTATCCGAAAATAAATCTATACCTGATTCCAAAAGTATACTATCTGGTACATGACGAGCGAGACTCAATTCATTCACCATCTCAAAAAATGCAGAAATAGACATACCCCTAGCAGAACCTGAAAACTTTTCTATTCCCCATTTATGAGGAAGTATCATCCCAGAAGAAAAACTAGAGACAGACCCTGAAAAAACATTATTACCAGCTTGTGACATCGCTCCAGGAGAAGAAGCATGAACTTGTCCTACCCCTGCCTGAAAAGACTGATTTAAAACCGAAATCACATCGAGCGCTACTGGTACCGAACCAGATCCGATTGGATGCTGCTTATCATGTAAATCCTGTGACAACTTCAAAATCTCAGCAAGAAAGTCTGACTTAACAACCTGGGCTGCGTCTGCATCATCACCTGTTGGCAATACCATAAGATCAATTCTCCCCAAGACATGGTTAATCTGTGTCCGCAATCTCAAGGACTCAGCACAAGTAGGAGTTCCGGCAAACTTTCCAACAGCCGTATTCAGCTCCGCAAGTTTAGTCTCGATTGCAGTTTTATCCTGTGAAAAGGTGAATGGGTGCTCAGGATATCTAAAGCTTTCATTTGCTGCCTCACGACTAAGTGCATCAGACAGACTAGACCTCATAGACTCAACAGTGCCAGTAGACACTCCACGAATTTTGAGTTCATATTCCAGTTCCTCTTTCCTTAAGTAGTTGGGTACAAGTTTTCGCACCATCTTGCCAAAGTTCAAAATTTAAAAAAAAATGTATCAACCGAAAGGAGCAAATATTCAAACAAAATCAAGATATAAGTAAAAATATTAACACACAGGTACAGTTTACTTTATTAATGGGAGCAAACCAAAAGCAAAATAAAAGTAATAGTCGCTTTATTCAATCTATAAAATTTCACAAAAGATTTTCAAAATTTCATTGTTTCAGAACAAATTACAAGTCACAACATAATCTCAAAAAAAAAGATTTTACATTCCCTAACATAAGTAAGTTAAACCACAATGTAGAATTTCGAAGTCCAACTTCTCAAAAAAATAAATTTGAACTCCAACTGAAATAGAAATATTTCAAAGTCCTAATATATCCATAATTCTTCTAAGTTCCACAACACCACTTCAAAGTATCTTCTTTTAAGTTCCATTTTTGGCTTCTTCCAACTTCACGTCACACAAAAAAAAACTAGTAAGCACTTCTTGGCATACACTTCCACTAAACACGAAGTTCTAAGACTACTACTAAGTGCAAAACCAGTGGTAAAGTAAATAAATCAAAGTTAGTCAATTAAAGCCCAAACACGTTAGGTTAACTAATTAAAAGGAATCTACACAAGGGGTTGACAAAAAAAAGGTTAATTAATTAAGGGCCCCACGTTGGGCGCCAAAATATGTGGCGTACAAAACCGAATCTATATAAAAAAATTACAAATTGTACCAAATATAAATCAGACGTACACCCGGAAAGAAAAGTACTATACGGTGACAGTCTGGGAATGGCTCGCGGCTAGACAAAACAGTGGAGATGGTCGTGCGGTCCACAAAACAAAAAAATCCGAAGTTATATCAGGGGCGCCAGGTAAATTGGCCCACAGCCTTCCCTACGTTGCTATTCAATAAACCACCAACTTACCAATAGGTTTACTACTAAAATACTAAGTAACAGTATACAACCTGAATAAATAAAAAAATAAATGAAATTGTCAGATTAGAATTTAGTCAATTTTAATAAATAGATTCCCAAGATAGTTGAAAATAAATACATACATATTACATATTACAATATTATTTAACTTTACCATAGGCTTAATAAAAAAATAATATAAAAATGCGGCTTCTGCTTGCCTAACAAAAATTCATAAGTTATTTCTACTTAACAGAACAAAATGAAAGGTAAGACGTGTCAAAAGTACCGGACGCTAAGGGGTGTGCGGTTCAATACCAACCAAAAAAAAATAATTAACGCAAATAGGACACCACGTGAGCTCAAGTGCGTGCGCAGAAAATAATATAAAAAAAATAAATCTCAAATATATAACCCCCCCTTAGACGCAGTTTACAAAATTAAAATAGGTATGTGTAAATATTGAATTAATAAAATAAACCGCAAATTATCTTTAAAAAAAAATCTGTAAAGTATTTGTAAATATGAAAATAAAAACTAACAGCAAATAATCTTTAAAAAAAAACTATTGTATTCCGCAAACCAAATTAGACGGTGCTTAAATCTTCCGTTGAAAATTAATTATCGATCCATACCTCGAATATTCATATACTTCACCGCGTGGAATTCCAGTTATAGTTCAGCGTGTCTTCAATCCAAAATCCCATACGATTGCCGATGTACATAGACTTGTGTGACAATGTTGAAAAGTTGAAAATTACAGCCAGATGGAAAAATACGAAGAAGAAGAAGCAGAAAAAAACAAACAAACCAACCAACCAACCCTGAAGCAAGAAAACATTAATTACCATCTGTGTCTAAAATAATTATTTGGAAATAAATATATTGATTTTAACACTTTGTTTATCTGCCTTTTGGCGATAATGGAGCAATACAAAAAAAAAACTTGTCTCCGAACTTGAATGTATGAAAACTGATAAAAATGTGAATAGCTTTTTAGAGATGGGATAAAAAAATAACTACAACTTTTTAATTAATTAAAAACGAAATGTTCTAACACTCACCCTTCTTAGCCAGATTAGGGGTTTGAAATATCCCAAATTGGACCGAAGCGTAGCCGGCTATTTGGACTCGTGATTAAGGCTAATTTCTTGATCTAAATACGACTCCCGGTATTCACGTGTACTGTAGATCCGCTTTTTTTAGCGAAATTGTGGATATTCCAAAAAAACCCTTCCACGAAGGCAGCAAATCCCCTTGAATATCCACACGGTTCGGACTAGTCCAGATCCCACATGGAACAGCAGCAAAAGCAAAAAAAAACAAAATGCCGTTTTTAATCTAGCCCAACCTTTCAGTAACACCGTCAAATCTGGAATCACTTTCTTTCCGTCGTCTTTCCGAACACTTGACAACTTGACACACGGAGGTCACCGAATAGTACCGAGATTCAAAAATTTCAATTTTATGATCCCAATTCTTCCAAGATAACTCTAGAAAGAACGATCTAAATTAGTTTCTTCACAAAAAAGAGGACGTGTTCCCTTAACTTCAGCACAATTTGCCAGACATTACCCCTATTTGAAAATTACTAATTTTATTTTCGCCACCTTGCTTATAATATATTATAGGCAACCGCTCTTACACGTCCTGAATTATTTAAATTTTGATAAAATAGAGGTGGGACTTTCTACTTTAAATTTGGAACGTAACAAAAGGTCTTAATTTCTACCGAATGTTTAGAAAACGTGACCTGGTTTACAAAATTTACAATTTATCTGTTTCCTCTTCTTGGATACTTTTCGGGGCTTGTTAATAAAGAACATATATTTTTTATATTATTTGATACCTATTGATTTATTGCTTTATTTTAGGCGAGCGGTTTACCCCTATAAGCAGAGCATCAACCGACTAAAATTCTTTTTGCATTTCTAATGCACGAAACCTTTTTTATTCGATTCTATATATTTTTCCAAGATGAAATGTATTTTTTTTTAATTTTCACAAGTGGGCCGGCAATTGTTATTAACAAATAACTTATACAAAAAAGCAATTTCACCGAATTGCTTGGGAATCAATTTTTTTAGGCGTATCTCATCAAAATAAACACTTTTTCTCTCTTGATAATTTTTCGAAAAATGCTTCCTTTTCGAGTTATTTGCATTTTTTTGTTGAAAAAATGCCTTAATTAGTGATTTTTGGGATTTTTTTTCTAAAAAACTACTAAATAAATTGCAATTTTACAAATAGCTTTATAATCTTTAAACCGTCGAGTACAAGTTAGAATATTTTGACAAGGATAAATGGTTTCTATCTCGCTAAAAACGTGGACCCAAATTTCTGGTGCTTTCGAACCTCGAAGTAAAGCATATGTGATAGAAAATAATCAGTATTATGATTCAAATTTAGAATGTAATCACTTAGAAGCAGATACTGGAGTTATTTTTCACGCTTTTAAATTACAACAGCAGCATTTGGATAAAAAAATTCAAATTATTGTTAAATCTCCAGACACAGATATATTTATTTTACTTTTATCTCATTATCATGATTTCACAAGTGAACCATTTTTATGGTTTCACACAGGAAATATTGTAAAAAATGTGGATCGTTCTCGATATAAACCTGTACATCAAATTGCAAAAGAAATTGGAAAAATAATGTGCAACAGTATCCTAATAATGCATTCTATAACAGGTTGTGATACCACAAGTTCATTTTATGATATGGGAAAAAAAAAGGCTTATAAAGCTTTGCAGAAATTAACTGATAGTCAATTGGAAAAATTAAGAAATTTGCCTACTTTACCTTTAGATGAAGGACTTACAGTTTTGACTCTATTTTTATCTAAACTGTATGACCCTCAAAATAAGTTTAAAAAATATCATGAATCCATAAATGAATTAAGATATAATATTGCATTAAAAAAAATGCATCTAATGAAAAATTACCACCTTCGAAACCAGCATTATTACAACATTACTTAAGAGCAAAGTGGCAAATAAATAAATGGATTCAAGCAAAAAACAATATTATTTCATCTCTTGATCCATTAACCCATGGTTGGACAATGGAAAATAATTGTTTCGATTATGAATAAAATTATAAAAATTACATTATTATAGCATTGTAAAAAATTAATTTTAATTGTTTTAATTATAATATGTCTATATAAAAATAATTAGAAATATCTTTTTTTTTTTTTAATAAATTGTACGTAATATTTGTATTGAATTAATTTTTTAAATTTAAACAAATATTTCTACGCGCCGCACGCCTGTATCGTCGCAACCGCTGTACACACTTAGCGGTAGACTGCTCGAAAGGCATATTCGAAATATTTGGGTACACGTTTTTAGCAAGATAGAAAAAAATTATCCTTGTCAAAATATTCTAACTTGTACTCGACGGTTTAAAAATTATAAAGCTATTTGTAGAATTGCAATTCATTTAGTAGTTTTTTAGAAAAAAAAATCCCAAAAATCACTAATTAAGGCATTTTTTCAACAAAAAAATGCAAATAACTCGAAAAGGAAGCATTTTTCGAAAAATTATCAGAAAAGAAAAAGTGTTTATTTTGATGAGATACACCTAAAAAAATTGATTCCGAAGCAATTCGGTGAAATTGCTTTTTGTATAAGTTATTTGTTAATAACAATTGCCGGCCCACTTGTAAAAATTAAAAAAAAAATACATTTCATCTTGGAAAAATCTATAGAATCGAATAAAAAAGGTTTGGTGCATTAGAAATGCAAAAAGAATTTTAGTCGGTATATTCTGTTTCTAAGCGTCTTTTGAGGGGTAAACCGCTCGCCTATTATTTGTATTTAAAAAAACAGTCTCGTCCACCCGAAGGTTATTAGCGACATTTTTATAAGATTTGTGACAATATTAAATTAAACATTTGTAACAATCCATCATTGTAATAATTAATTACAATAAAAAAACAATTAAACATTTGTAACAATTAATTATGTCACATTTTAATTTATTTATGTGAATTCTGTGGTTTTCCGGGTTTGACTTCGCAATAAATTGTTTTGATTTTTAAAAACGCCATTGTTTTGACAACGTTTCGGCAAGGTAAATCTTGCCACTCTCAAATTAGATTAGTTCTGTTTCGTCCTAGTGCTCGAGGAGAACTGATTTCTAGGTCGCCGCACGCTCTGGGAGGTGTGTGAGAGCCTTTAGGCATCATCTCTGGCATTTAAATTTTTGGATATTTTTCGATATTGTCTTATTCAAGTATATTGTATGTCCTGTGTTTGTAACATGACTAGGAATGACGTCTTCTCTTTTCTTTTAATGGTATTTTTTATTAGATTTGTCTAAGATAAGATAAGATAAGATAAGATAAGATTATAACTTGCTTTATTAGATTTGTCTGTCCGATGTACGACTAATCGCTGTCTTTGCACGGAATCCTATATACTCCTTGATTTTCCAATAAACTTATATTTTTGCTGATGGATATAAGATTGTGCTTTTTGTATCGGCACAGAATAAATAAGAATCAGAATGCCCACTCTCAGATGCCGCCTTTGAAGTTTGGCAGCACGCGAACGCCATGTTTTAGACGGAAGTATAGACCCGAATTCAGAAATTTCTGACAGGCGGTGACAAGGTTGTCTGCGCGAACTAGATGCGCGTACTTATTTTTTCAAGCAGAGTGGGCATTCTGATTGTTTATTATTCTGTGGTATTGGTGTTAAGTATAGTCTTTATTTAGTTTTTTCTTAGAACTTTTCCTGATTTTGTCTACCGTACCCTTTATATATGCCAGGATATTTCTTCCGATTGGTTTTTTTTGGATCTTTACTTTTGTTTTAAGATTTATATACCTTTTTAATAGTAGACTTGAAGAAGGCATTTATTCTTAAAGCTGTTTTGACTGTGTACATTTCCTCGTTCTTGTGGTCGTCATCTGTTAGTTTTTCAAATCTTGTGATTAAGGTTTTTATTACCGAATTTAATTGTGCATGATAATGGTGTGAATCTGCTAGTTAATATCTGTTAGTATGGATTGGATTTTGGAAAACTGTTTGTTTTATGCTTCACCCGTTTTGGGTGGATATTTTTGATGTGTTGCAGGAATGTCTTGATGTGTCTAGATAATAACGTCTCGTCAACACACCTAAGCCACAGTTTGGGTTTATGCTCTACTGTTTGTATTGCTTTTGATGAAAGAGGCTCTGAATATTCCTAAGTATGTTCCATTAGAGTACGTACTTATGGATTCACAATAAAAGAGAATCCTGAGAACAATGGACGAAAGACCACACGAGATATTCAACAACCTCAGGAATTACCCAAGAAGATTATTAAGAGAGTTGACAGACTATGACGAAAACATAAGCACGATACATAGATGGCTCAGGCAGCAGCTAGCAGGATATACAGATAACCCAAAAGATTAATAAAGAATGAGATAGCCATGCGATAGTCTAACGCACGCAGTAGTAGAAAAAAAATCACTATATAATAATATTATCTTATTTCTTTTATTTAGTTATGTTTTATTTCACTAACCAGTTATATTATAAGATAAAAACCAGTTAATATATATGGTATGGTGTGGTGTTTGATGGTCGTATACTCCTGGGTGTGCACATCCCACCGATTGCTATTTTTTTCTTTTATTATTTCATCTTTACTGTTTACAACAACAACCCTCTGTTACAGCAGTTTTTCCAACAATGCAACCACATCAAGTGGATTCTGAGGCACAAACAGAAAGACGCGCATTACGCAAAATATCCCCTTAGGCAGGTCAAAGGACCTATAGTCGTGAAACCCAAACATCGAAGTCACGTGCGACAATTATTGTGAACTCGTAGGCCAGACCTTTTGGGCACGATATAAGTTTTATATTTTTTAATTTTTTTTTCGAGTAGGCTGAAGAAAAACCATTGTTGACGGAAGCTCAAGAAAGGAATCGTTATATTTTACTTAATCAAAACTTTCGTGGACTGACATAACTGAAACAACGTTGGGAGATAACCGAAAGCGTGTGATTCGGGAACAAACAGAAGCATTCCATAAGGATTGTCTTAAAGGACTATAAAGTTTCCACAGGGCAATATGGTGTGGGGTTGTATGTCGGCCAAGGAGTTGGGAACTTTACATTTTATTGGAGGCATAGTAAATGCAGTCAAATATCAAAATATTCTTGAACATTCGTTTCTACCGCAGCAAAGTTATATCCATCCGTAGATTTTATCTTTCAGCAGGACGGAACCTTATGTTATACAGCTAAATCTACCAAAAAATTGATGGGAGAAAATGTTATTTAAGTTTTGTCACATCCTTCTAGCAGCTCAGATCTTAATCCAATCCTTAATCTTAAATCCAATGTTTCATAGAGTTCAGGCTGTTCAAGCTAAGGGCGACGATTATTTTTATTAATTTTTATTCTAATTTGTTAAAACTCCTTGTTCCAATATTCAGTTTTCAGCATTTTTTTTTATTATCAAACAATTAATTTAAGAGTAATAAACATAAAATATATAACTGTAAAAATAATTACATACATCATAAAAAATGTTGTTAATTTCATATTTACCATTAAAAAAAAATTAAATAAAATAATTTCGATAAATTGGCATTATATTTGCAAAATAACTGCTTGTTCCAACATATTATAGTTGATGGGGCTCGTAGGTGCCATCTTTTGTAAACCACTTTGTTGGTATCAGTCGGTTATTGTTGCTATACTCTTGTAGCGATGAGACTACCAAAGAGAATTGAAGTACTATTGTAAAAAAAATACCTCAATCAACCATGGGAGCTTATCGTCTATACCTTGCCTAGCTCAGTATCTCAAGGGTGAGTTCGTCTTGTCTTAAACTAGGGATTGAACCTGAGTTCTCAGTTGATAGCAAATAAGACAAATTTTAACCAAACATATTTATTTAAATAAATAAAAAAAAAACAATAATTAACCCTGCCAAAGCCTAACAGTTAATAAGTGTTACTTATTGCTTCGATGGGCTGCTTGTGTGTTCTAGCTATTGGGTCCTCCAATTAGAATTTGTGGCTTCTGGAGAGCTGCAGTCACACGTGGCTGTATGTCCTGACCAATTGTTGAAATCCAAATATGCCAATAAAACCAATAAAATTTTGATATGTCCAATAAACCAATAAAATGTCCAGTAAAGTGTCCAATAAACCAATAAAATGTCCAGTAAACTGTCCAGTAAATTAATAAAGTTTTAATACGTCCAATAAACTAAAAGATAAGGAACAACTTGCATTAGAAACACATCAAAAAGAAAGGTTTAACTTCCTTGCCATCTTACAAAATTACACTTAAACAAATAGCGTATGGCAAGGATAAAATGAAATATGAATGTTACTACTTAATTAAATTCTGTTAAAGAGTCCTAATGCATATATCAAAAAAAAAAATGTGATTTCGAAAGAAAGTAAGGTTACAAATATTGGAAATGTGGTCAGAATTATAGAATAAATATCACAATAAAAGTACTTACCCCAAGAGAATTTGTAGACCATAAAAATGAGTCTTATAATAATTTTTGCCTTCTTTTATAAATTTCAAAAAGAGGCAAAAAATAATCCCACTACAGAAAAGTTGTTTTGACAGAAAGTGGGAGACTGAATGAAGTTAGCACAGATGTCATAGGATGTTGCTATAGATATCATGAAACTAGCTTGTCTGTCAACACGGAACAGAATAGTCTGCCGAAAAAAAAGAGAGTGGGCGAATATTTATTCTACGGGACAGAAAGAGAGAGAAAATAAAGACAGAGGAAGAAAAGAAAAAACATAGGGCGCCAACTACTTTTATAAATAAAAAATAGTAAAAATTAAACTGAAGATAAAGAAATTAATAAATTAATAAACAAATTAAAATGAAATAATTATTTAAATATAAATTAATAGAGATGTGACGTTTATAACGTTACACTCTTAAACAAAAATCAAGAAAAGTAATTTTGTTGTCTTTCTTCTAGTTTATAAGTAAACTGAATGTTATGTTCAGGTTATTCAAGAACTTTTGAATTATGAATAATTAAATAATAATATTAAATGAAAAAAAAGTTGAAAAATTTAAGCTTATGTGTAATATTCCCAAAAAATTCTAATAAAAGAAAATCTAATAAATATAATATATCGATACCTTAAACATTTTTTACTGTAACGACTCCGTCTCTACGTACAGAAATTGATGATGGAACGAGTTTTCCAGAAATACTCGTACGAAAAAAAAGTAAGAAAGATATGTCACGAGATTGATGTATTGGAGTTTTTCCCTCTCTTTGTCAGTTACTATTTGTTAACGCTGACATATATTGCCAAAAGGGTAACTTTCGCATGTTTTGTGCCTCTCTTTTGGAGTATTTCATATGGGAATATTTTGAAGTACATCTTTCTAACATCAAATTTTATTATCTAAATCACGTGTTAAGTCAAATTTATATTTATAGTGTTTTATGTTACATGTGTAGCTTATTATACATTTTGACAATTTCAGATTTCCCGTAAATGTAAACGCAAATGTGTTTCACCTACTTGTTTAATAATTTTTTTCTAAAGCAAATACTGCCGTGCTACATATTAAAATATCACTTCTAATTTTTGTTAAAAATTAATACGGAGTAAACTAGAAGAGTTTGTTAATTAAAATAGTGGTGGTTAGATTGACCATTATGTCTGTTAGAGTGTACCGTTTTTGGCAGTGGGAGTGTACTGGCATTTTAGAAGACCACATAATAGGTCCATTTTTTTGTAGAGGACAACTTAAATAGTAGAGTATACTTCAATTTTTATAGAATCATGTTCTTCATCAAGGTGGCTGTTCAGTTAACAACGCTCAAATAATTAGGGAGTACTTAAACAATACTTTCCCGAATCGAGTTATCAGTGAAACAGGCGATATTAAGTGGCCTGCGCGATCTCCAGATCTTACACTCATGGACTTTTTTTTGGGACATTTAAAAAACATCATCTGCTATCATCTTGAGGCTAAGGCCCAAAATTTGGATGAATTAAGAAATTGAATAAATAGGTCTGCAATTCTATTACAGCAGAAACTCTTACATCTCTCCGTAGAAGTTTTTATGACAGATTGGGGTAGTGTTCAACCGTAGAAGATTTGAATCATTTCTGTAAGACATGAAGAATTATTCGTTATTTTATTAGGAATTATTTTTTATTTTCAATAAGAGTATATTTTTTGTTTTATCTTTTTAAAGAAATGCGCTTTTATTTTTATTTCAACCACAATAAAATTGTTCACATTATTAAAAACCGATACAAATGCACCGTCTGACAATGTCAGTGTAGTTTTATCGAGTTTATGTTTTAAGAAATGAACCGAGTGTACGTAAACAAAACAAAAATCGACAGACTGAGTTGCATATCCCTTGCTTTATTATGTATTACTAAACGGTTTTCTCTTTCTGCTGTATTACCGCTTGTCTCTATGTAAAAGAAAATTGGCGTTTTCCGGTCATCTAAAAAATCAGTACAAATATTAGTTTAATACATTTATCAAGAATATCTTAGTCTGAAACCGAACATCACCACTATTAGCCATTTCTTTATAGCATATAAAAATGGAAAATGTATAAAAATCAGTTAGTATAAACACTTTTTTTAAAATACTATTGCCAATTGCGCAATAAATATAATGACTTATAGGTTACATATTTCACAGCATTTCGGCATAACCTTCAACATCACTGAGACAACCTAACATCATAGTATGAAAATCAAATACAGACGAATTTGACTCGCCCAATTAAATGAAGCCTTATCTATAAATCAAATAGAAATAATATGATGGAAACAAATATTCATAATTATTATTTAAATGGGAATAAGCCACAATTAAAGGTTAAAGTACGTTTATTGACGTTTCAATTTCCACTTTGGAAATCGTTGTGATTTTTTGAAAACGATTTCCGAAGTGGAAATTGAAACGTCAGTAAACGTACTTTAACCTTTAATTGTGGCTTATTCCCATTTAAATAGTAATTACTTTAAAATGCCACAAGAAAATAGCTTCAGAACAAATATTCATAATTCAATTGTTGATATTTTACATAAATAAACCAATAAAACTCTTGAGTCGACCCTGTTACAAAAAAAAATAATGTTCGGAAATTGCTCATCTTATATCTTGCGATGTCCTATAAATATGGATCATATTTATCAAGCTCATTTCCAAGAAATATCCGCCAGTGGTCGATAGCTGTTGTTCCTGTTGTGGCTCATTTGTAGCTTAGAAACACAAGACGGAGAAGAGACAAGAACAATAAAGACAATACAAATTCAAGTTAATCCTGAAACGATGTCTACTTAAAACGGAATATTAATTACAAATCGATTGCTGACTACTAATAATGAAGTTTGGAATGAAGGATTTAGTATTCTCGTTAGTGAAGGAAGACATTTTGTAAATTAAGAAATTTTAATATAAATACAAAATATAAATCATTTTCTAAAACTATACAAAGTTGTGGCTTAAAAAATAGAAAAGAGAGTGAAGCAAGTAATATTATGGCAGAAATAATAAAATATTAATTGGAAAAATTGAAAGAATTATTAAAAACTACTTAGTTAACCCTCAGTTACTATAATCTGGGTCTGTCTGACCCAGAGAGCTCTCGGTAACCAAGCACTCTCCCAACTTTATGTAATTTTTGGCTGCGGCTTCGGCAATTCTTAACTTATTTAGTCTGAAATACGATAGTAAAGAGCGCATAAATTTTGTTTGGAACTAGCGACTTTTATAGACGAAGCTGGGTGTATTAGACCCACTTATGGCAATTACGTGATTTTTACATAATTATTGTGTTTAAGGTAAATATTATTTTATATTAGGTTAATTTCGTATACCCTAATTTATTTTATTTGAAATTTGTTGCTTTTTTTTTTACTTTGTAATATGTATTTTCTTCTTTTCAGTTTAAAATGGCTCAAAAAAAAAGCCTTACCGTCGAAGATATTATTACATTATTTCAAAGTGAGGATTTTTGGGTAGACGATGGCCGATAGCAGCGATCAAAGTGATAGCGACCATAAAATTTTTAGTGATCATGATTCGGTCAGTGATATCGACTGAAATCCATCAGATGAAGGACTTTATTTAGTGTAAGGACCAACCAATCTAAAAATAAAGATGCAATGGATGCAGAAAAGTAAAGACATTACTGCTACAGAAGAGACAAAACAAAATGGTCAAAAATTTCTCCAAAAAGAACCAAAGCTCTTAAAAGAGAATATTGCGACAGTTCTGTCTGGTTTAAAAGGTGCCATTTGAATTTATAATCCTGGCAGTATTATAGACACTTGGAAATTTTTAATCACTCCAGTTATATTAAAAGAGGTAGTGCTTCGAACCAACGAAAGAATTGAAATTATCAAACAGCAATACGGGACATTCAAACTAAATAAAAATTCCAGAAAGTTATTCGGTCCTGCTTTTATTTATACATCCCGTTAATATTGCACAAATGGAAGTGTTTATTGGTTTGCTCTACATGCAAGGAGTATTCAAATCTGGACTCGAAGATTTACGTTCAATGTGGGCAACTGATGGAACAGGCCGCCATCTATGTCAATGTTCAATGACAGAAGTAAGATTTTCCTTTATAATATCGTATCTCCGATTTAATAATGATACGACAAGAACTGAAAGAGAAAAATAAACATTAGATTGGCCCCAATAATTAATATATTTCAACAATTGGTACAAAATTGTTTCAACAACTCTCACCTGGAATTTTTTTTTTATTGATAAAATGTTAGTTCCATTCAAGAGACGATGTAGCTTCGAAATGTACATTCCGAATAAGCCAGCTAAATATGGCCTAAAAATACAAAAATGAAAACAAAACTGCAAAAGCATCCTTCTCTCATCCTACCTAAGCGATTTTTACGGGTTACTCAACCAATTCATCGCACAAGACGTAATGTGACCAGCGATAACTGGTACAGTTCGATAGAAATGGCTCATGAGTTAAAAAAAAGGATATTACTTACGTTGGCACAATTAAAAAAATTAAATGCCAAATTCCGCAGAATTTTTACCTTAAAGAGAAAGACCAGTTAATTCTTCTTTGTTTGGATTCACTTCTAATGTTACCATGGTATCTTATGTACCTAAGAAAGTCAGAAGTGTAATACTGATATATACAATGAACCACGACAATGTTGTTGATGAGAAAACAAAAAACTCGATCATTTTATTTTATAATTCTACAAAGGCCGGTGGGATGCCTTGGATCAGAAATTCGCCAATTATTCTGTAGCTCGAAGATCACAAAGATGGCCAAAGCAGTGTTTTTTGTTGTTCTAAATATTGTAGGTATTAAAGCTATGTGTTATATTAGTTTATAAATAAAGAAAATTCTATCCTTCGGGAAAAATTCCTAAAACAATTAGCCTAAACCGCGTTTACACGCATGAAGAGAAGAACATATATAATTGGTCACATTAATCTGTCTTTATGTGACAACTTTACTGTAACCTTCCAAACAGTGATAAGTATTAGGTCCTTTGTAGAGTGTCCACAATACCAGCTGTAAAAATGGACCAATCACATCCTCGGGGATCAACAAATGAAAATTTTAATATAAAATATTTGGTAAAATTTCTTTTACATACATTAATATATAAAATCTACATACATGAATATATAAAACAAAATTTAATATTTATAAGTAAATTATCTTATATATCCATGTCTACCTCTGTATAAATCTCATTAATTTATGTTGATTATTAACACGTTAATAATAATTAAACTCAGAGGTTGATGGGACTAAAAAGTGTGTAAATTAAAAAAAAATTTAATCAACGCAGTAATGACATCTCATTATCAACTTTATATTTCTCGACAATGTAAATACACTATTTTTTATCTCCACAAAACAAACAATTCAAATAGTAAACAAATAGCATTTTAATTAAATTTCATATTTAAAGCTTAAACCAGACATAAAAGTTGAAATATGCGAAACGTTTAAAATGCCCCAGGATCGAAAAACTGGAGGTAAATTTTACCCTAAGTCAACAAAATTTTATATTTTAATGAGTTCGCATGGAATTTAAAGTCCTTTAGTGGGTGATTGTTTGTAGTACTTTGATATTATTACGATATTAATTCCTTTTTGTTTGACAACTTTATAGGGTATGTATTTTGTGGTAAAAACATATAATACGAATTTTATTTTAACGTGGAGTGTGTTACAAGTTAAATATAATTTTTTTACAACCAATAAACGGTGACTTTATTGTCATTGACAATTACAACTGAGATTTACTGAGTACCCCGTCACTTTATTTTTTTGTGCAATTACTGTTTTCTTCGTAATTATCACCAAGGTTCTCTTTTACACCAGGCTATAACTTTCTATTGACATTGAAGAAACAACACATAAGAAAAATAGAAGCGTTCGAAATGTGGTGTTACAGAAGAATATTAAAAATTCAGTGGGTTCAAAGGATTAACAATGCTGAGGTACTACGACGTCTAAATAAGGAGTTAGAAGTTATGAACAGCATAAAAAGAAGAAAACTAGAGTATTTGGGTCACATAACCAGAGGAGAGAAATATGAGCTGCTGAGAATTATTATGCAAGGAAGACTCCAAGTAAGAAGAAGTATAGGAAGAAGACGCATCTCCTGGCCGAGGAACCTTAGAGAATGGTTTAACTGTAGTTAACTACAACTTTTCAGAGCAGCAGCCAACAAAGTGACCATAGCCGTTATGATATCCAACCTCCGATAGGAGCTGGAACTTTAAGAAGAAGAATAACTTTCTATGCTAGTGAGATTATCTATCACTATTGTGATGGTATGTAGAACAAAAACCATGCAAAGTACGGTCAATTACATGGCCCCTAGTCCGTGGAGGACCTTTAATGGTCGAGGGGTGCTAAGAATCTCCGCGAGGAGTAGCCACCCGAATGTGGCAACTAACTATATAGAGAACAAATCTGTTTTAAATTTCAAGACATGAAATGTGAGGAGTTTGTTCGAGAAAGGAAAGACGCACAACACGATTCAGGAAATGAACAAACTAAACCTAGATATTAGGCATAAACGAAATGCGCTGGCCTGGTTCCGGTAAAACATTGGTCATGGATAAAACGATATATACCACTCCAGAAATGACACTCGAGATCATCTATATGGAGTTGGAATATTTATCTCCAGGAGAATCCAAGCAGACGTTGTAAATTTTGTTCCCTTTTCGGATAGAATGTATTAATTACAAATACAGGGTAAGCCAGTGAACATGAATGTAGTACAAGTGTATGCTCCAACTGTAGATAACCCAGAAGCTAAAATAGAACATTTTTGTGAACAACTCTAACAACTTCTACAATACACAAAAAAGGAAGAAATTGCTATAATAATGGGTAATGTGAATGCAAAGATAGGAAATAGCCGAGTCGACAATATATAAGGTGAGAGGCGACATATTGACTCAATTGTGCCACGAAGAAAATCTGGCGATTATGAACACATGGTTTCGACTACCACCCCGTAGACTGTATACCTGGAGGTCACCACAGGTTAGTGAACAAAATTGCATTAGAAATCAGATCGACTTTATTCTAACTAATCTAATATTTAAAAATTCCATTGTAAGCGTTAAGACTTTACCTGAAACAGATGTCCCCTCAGACCATAACCTCCTTGTTTCAAAAATGAAATTGAGAGTAAAAAAGATAATAAAATCCAAAAGTTCTAAGGTGAATACTCAGTTACTCAAGATAAATAAAATCCGTGCTGAGGCTTTAACTCATATCAATCAAGAAATAAAAAAAATTAACATCAGAAATGAATAACACTAAGAATGTGAACATTATGTGGAGCAAAATCAAAGATTCTGTTAATATAATAATAGTCTCCCGTTTTATACCGCTTCGCGGCTTTGGGAGTAAGCAGGGTAGTCTGCTATATCTAGGGCCTACGGTATACAAGGAAGGTAACATGGCCAGTGCTACGCTTCAACCGCCTAATATTACCCCTGGTTTTACCCAAGGTACTCATTTTATTCAGGCTGAGTCGACCTGGGGCCTATAGACATTTTTAAAAATGTCTAGTTGTTCTTGCCGGCGGTAGGATTCGAACTCCGGACCACCAGCATGCGAGGCCAGCATCCTACCGCTTGCGCTACGCAGGCCCTAAGATTCTGTTATAAAAACACAAAAAGAAACTCTACAAAAGAAAACAGAAAGTCGACCTTGGATGACTGAAAAAATACGGGAAATCATAGAGCAAAGAAGAAAATATGGAAACAAAAACCCAAATAAGTACAGAGAAAAACATAAACTAATAAGGAACAAAATAAAAGAGGCTAAGGAAAAGTTGATGACGGAAACATGCATCGAAATGGAAGAATTGCAGAAAAAACATGATCATTATAATTAACATAAAAAAGTGAAAGAATTATCTGGAAAATTACGCACAAATATACCTAACCGATTAACTGACAAAAACAATAAACCTATTAATAACTTAATTGAAATAAAACAAGTATGGACTAAATATTGAAGATCTTTTCATAGACACAAGAACGGAACCAACACAAATTGATAACGAAGCTCCAATAATATTAAAATCTGAAGTCCAACATGCTATAAACAACTCAAAATCTGGCAGAGCCCCTGGGCCAGATGAAGTTTATATCGAGCTGATTAAAATTATAGACAAAGACAATTGAAATGCATGTACTAGACTCTGGTGAACAACAACATATACAAATCTGGTGAGATACCAGGTGGTGAATCTGGTCAGAATGGCTACTGTCGACCTTTGTTCCGCTACCAATCACCAAGAACCCCAAACACTGTAATGACTAGATTAATCAGATTAATATCACACTTATTAAAAACATTTTTAAAGATTATACATGCAAGAATATTCAGGAAGTGGGAAGCGGATATGAGTAATAGACAGTTTGGCTTTTGTAACGGCTTCGGAACAGTAGATGCTCTGTATAGTTTCACAACTCTTGTCCAAAAATATCGAGACCAACAAAAAGATCTTTTCGTTGCGTTTATAGACTATGAGAAAACATTCGACAAAGTTAAACATAACATTTTCATGGAATGTCTAAAGAGAAAAGGACTCGATAAAAATGACATTAACATAGTGAGAAATCTCTATTGGAACCAACAGGCTGTGGTAACATTAGATGGAAATAGCACAGAAGCGCAAGATAAGTAGAGAAGTGAGACAGGGCTTTGTAATCTTACCACTACTATTTAATATATATTTCGAAGAGTTATTTACGCAAGCACTTGAAAACTGTACAGAAGGGATCAAGATAAATGGTGAAAATATAAATAACATCCGTTACGCTGACGATACAGTCATTATCGCTGAAAGTGAGACAGACCTACAGACGTTACTAAACACAATTTGTAATACTGGGGAACAGTTTGGTTTAGCAATAAATATAAAGAAAACAAAAAACATGGTTATCAGTGAGAGGGGTAAAGTCATTACAAGGATCCGGATAAAAAATGAAGATATTGAGCAAGTGGACAAAATAAAATAATTAGGAGTCTGGATTAAGAAAGATCTGAATCATAAATCAGAAATTTGCTCAAGAATAGAGCAATCAAGAGTACCCTTTTTAAAGATGAAGAAATTTCTGAGTAACCAAAGACTCAATCTGCAAGTCCGATATCGGATGGTAAAATGTTATATCCACTCTATTCTTCTTAATGGTTTCGAAGTCTAGACTGTTAATGTTGACTTAATGAGAAAACTGGAATCTTTTAAGATGTGGCTCTTTAGGAGAATTTTGAAGATACCATGGACCGATCATATTATGAACGAAATGATGTTGCACAGAATGAGAAGAGACAGAGAACCTTTGACCATCAATAAAAGGCGAAATACAGCATATTTGGGGCACATACTTAGAAATGATAAGTACGAGTTGTTGCAGCTGGTAGAAAAAGGTCCTGGTAGACGACAAATATCCTGGCTGAGAAACATTCGCGACTGGACCGGGTTAAACACACAGACGCTTCTAAAAAAAGCAGAACATAGAGATAAATTTGCAATGGTTATAGCCAACCTTCATTAGTGGAAACGGCACTAGAAGAAGAACAAGATTGTGATGATAACAAACGAATGGAAACTAACTGCGAAGGTATCTATATTGGGCAAACTAGTCAACTGCTTCAATTCATAATTTCTTCCCACAAAGAAGATAAGAACAACAGCACCGCGCGTACAAAGCATCAAAATAGGAGGAAACATATATTTGAATTATGTCGATTATCATTGCGCCGATCTTTCTACATCCTCTTTGATATCTTCTGCAGGGATTCCGAGATCTCAGTAAGACAGTCATTTTTTATTGCTATCTGGTGTATTTCATTAACTATTGAGTTTTGTCAGCTTAATTAAACAGATACTATTAAAAACAATATTTAAAAAAATCCCTTTAGATAAGGTATAATATTAAAAAACTTATCGGACTACATCACAGAACGTTTTCCGAATAACTATTCCATCATCAGTGCTATCTAGATGTACATGTTTGAAGTCACTAAATATGTAGGTAAAAACCCTTTAAACGTAATGTGATTAACTTTAAATTACATCTTTGATAATTAAAAACTATGACCTTTACGTTACAAAAGGAATTGGTCACATTGCATGTCCTATGGGTTAGTTTTTCCAAAATCAAAATACAAAAAAAGGATAATTTATATACACATATATCTATTTAGATATAGATATTTATATGTGGTTTATTTATTTTCACGTATTTAAAGAGAATTTTTACAATCAGGTCAAATGTCCGGATCGTCGTATTGTCCTGTAAAATCTTCGGGAATGCGAATTGTCGACGGGCACTTTCTTTATTGTGCCATGTATCTTTCATACTGTTAGCGAATGCTTTTAAATTGTGAATTTCTACAGCTTTTACTGGAATTACTTACGTAAGTTTTCCAAGGAAGTGCACTTGTGCACCCACACCACATACATTTAATTCGGAATATAAATATGGATGTGACTATAAGC
Organism: Diabrotica undecimpunctata; assembly: GCF_040954645.1. Classification (NCBI taxonomy): domain Eukaryota; kingdom Metazoa; phylum Arthropoda; class Insecta; order Coleoptera; family Chrysomelidae; genus Diabrotica; species Diabrotica undecimpunctata. The sequence goes on along the minus strand of NC_092806.1, from coordinate 2,862,932 downwards.
GACATCGATATATGTATAAGTTTTTTATTCAAAGTATATATATTTTGATGTATATTTGTAAAAAAATATATTTACATATCGACCCCTGCTGCGAATAATAAATAAAAATAAAAATAAAAATAAAAAATAAAAATAAAAACGTTTATTGCCATTCTAAGATATTTACATGTCAAAACTTAAGATATTTTAGCCTTCTTTCTTCCTCGACGTCCCGCTCGTGCACCGCCAGCTCTTGAAGATTTCTCCTTTCGGTTCCTGGATTTTCCTGGGTGGTGTCCTCGTCTGCTTCTGTAGGTACTAAAATCGGCAAACGTACCTACTTCCCTGCACACGCCTGGTTAGACCCTGATCAGGTGGTCGATCAGTCTATGGGTGGATCTGTGTATCCTCTGGATCCTGTTCTTCTCGAGGATATCCCTGGTCTTTCGCAGTCTTCGAGTGGCCTGGTTGAAGAACCACCTGGTTCTGTTCTCGGCCACTTCCCTTAGTGGCGTGTATCCTAACCTGTTCTTGATTGTAGCATTCGTAACTCTATCCTCCCATGCTGTTCCGTCGATGATTCGGTAGCATGAGTTCTCAGTTGCTTCCAACTTTTTCCAGTGTGATTCCGCAATGGAGCTCCACACTGGAATAGCATACAGAATCACCGACCTAACATATGCTTGGTAGAGCTGTATTTTTTTCGCCTTCAAGAGTGGACTGGACCTAAAAATGAAAGGAAGTATTAGTTTTTTAGCTGCATTAGCTTTTACCTTAGTTTTTTGTGTATGCACCCGGAAGTTGAGTTTTCTGTCGAGGTGGACTCCTAGGTATTTGACCGTCTCTGTTTCCTGAATTCTGTTGTCTCCTACTGTGATCTGGTTCCGTAGTTGTCGTCTGTCCTGGCCGAAAATGATGAACTGCGTTTTTTCGGCGTTGATCTTGATTTTCCATTTTTCGGTGTAGTCCGTGATTCTTTCCAGGTGGCTCTCCATGTTATCTATGATTCTTCTTTCGTCTTTTCCGGATGCATACACTGCTGTGTCGTCTGCATACAGGGCTGTAGAAGTCCTTGGATCTGTAGGGAGGTCTGAAACAAAAATGTTATATAAAATGGGTGATAAAATGCTGCCCTGAGGCATTCCTTCCTGGATTTCTTGAATCGTCGACATCTTTTGGTCAGCTGAAACTTGGAATGTTCTATTAGATAGATACATGTCGCAGATGTTGATGAGGTAGTGTGGAAGTCTAGCCTTGTCCATCTTGTAGATTAGTGCCTTCTTCCAAACCGTGTCGTAGGCTTTCTCTATGTCCAGTATGGCTAATCCTGTCTTCTGTTTCCTGTTGAATTTTATCTTCGTGTCGCTGATGATCCTTGCTAATTGGAGTTCGCAGTTTCTTCCTTTTCTGAAACCAAACTGGTCTTCTTGGATGACTCCTCTTCTTTCTGTATGCTTCACCAGTCTCTTGTAGATGATTTTTTCTAAGATCTTTCCCATCGTTTCCAGGAGTGATATGGGCCTGTAGCTTTCCGGTCTTCTTCCATCTTTCCTTGGTTTCAGAAGAGGTATAATCTTGGCGTGTTTCCAGTTGTTTGGAAAATGTCCTTTTTCCAGACAGTATTTGAAGATATAGTACAGTTGTACTATTATCTTCTTCGGAAGTTCCTTGAGGGTGATGTTGTGGATTCCTTCTTGTCCTGGTGCTCTGCTTCCTTTCAGTTTCCTGATGATTTTTGCAACTTCACTTGGGCTGATGTGGTCTTCTTCGTCTATTTGGAACTCGTTCCTTCTTCTGATCCTGTTGTATTCTTGCTCGACTTTCCTCTTTGTTCTTGCATCTGACATATCCTGGTTTTGCCTGTGTGTGGCTGCCATCTTCCTTGATATTGCATCAACTTTTCCTTGGGTGTCGTAGTGTGTTCCCTCGTTGTCCATGATTTGTGGCATCTTTTGTGTCTGCTGCGAAGACTATTTTAACTCAATTTTAATTAAACTGATAGGCGTTTGAAAGTCCAATATATAATAAATCAGTACAAATTCTGGTCTATGCTGATGATATTAATATTGTTGGGAGAACGGAAAACGCTGTATGAGAGGCGTATGTAGCATTAAAAGAATCAGCTACAAAAATTAATTTAATAATAAACACCAAAAATACGAAGTATATGAAAATAAGCACGCAACCACAAATTCTTTGACCACTTGTTATCTCGGAAATGTGATGCGGGGCGCGAAGTATGGCATCCTGCGACTCATAATGCAAGGAAAGATAGATGGGAGAAGAAGCATCGAAAGAAGACGAATTTCATAGCTCAAGAACCTGAGAGAATGGTTTGGATGCAGCTCAAAAAAACTATTTAGAGCTACTGCCTTAAAAATTAAAATAGCTATGATGATGGCCAACCTCCGTAACGGAGATGGGACCTGAAGAAGAAGAGATAAACCGCAGAATTTGCACGGCCAACAGATGCTATTTTGGCTCAATCTCCGCCTTAAATACACAATTATATCGAGAAATACAAAAATACAACTCTACAAAACAATAATAGGCTCAGTCCTAAGATGGTTCAGAGACCTGGGCTCTGCCAAAAAATAATTAAAACATGTTAGGATGTTTAGAGAGAAAAGTACTAAGGCGAATCTATGGAGCAGTGAATGACAATGAAGTGTGGAGAAGACAATACTACTTAGAACTTTATAGAATAAACCAGGAATCTGATTTCGTAAAACATATTAAAATAGGACGTCTGAGGTGGATAGAGCATGTAATGCAGATAAAACAAAATGATCCAGCTAGAAAAACACTCCTTGATGAACCCATTGGTCAGAGAAGAAGAAAAAGACCCAGAAGAAGGTTTCGTGATAACATCCATGAACACATGAGAAATATGGGAATACGTGCTTGGCGGAGAAAGGCGATATATGATGATGACTGGAAAAAAATTCTTGAGGAGGCTAGGACCCACGTAGGGTTGTAAAGCCAGAATGATGCTGATAAAACGTTTGAAGGTTTTTGGAGAGATTTTGCTAAAAAACGACGTTGTCTTTGAAAAAAATACTCCTTACATACTAACGTTTCTTATATTTTACATTATATAAAGAGATTGAAGTGATTTTATAGGTTAGACATTAGAAAAACAAACTAGAAAAGTTTGTATCAAACCTTTCTTTTATTTATTTTTTTTATCTTCTGGACTTAATAATTTCCCTGTACTGTCCAAAGAAGATGTCCAAAAAATGTTTTTATAAAATAACCGTATTTCTCCTTACTATAATCTCATCAACGCCCATCATTCATACTAGTTGGCAAATTTAACGCCTACGCTAATGGGGATGTACTAGGTGGGGATGTTATTCTTTTAAATATAGGAATTAGCATATATAATCATACGCCATTTGGTCTCCTTTTTCAATTTTATCAAAGCATTAGTGACCTGAATATTTCTCTTGTCTGCAGAAGGGCATAAAATCTGCATAGATGTTGTTTCAGGTTCTGAGGTTCTTCAACCAGGATATTATTCTTTTTGCTGGACCTCACTTTCCAAATATTTTTTTCTTGCATGATGGCTCATTTCAATTGGTTCCAATCTTCTACATATACCTTCGTTCAAGATCAGCGATTCAGTACTAGAGCTCTTAGTTGTCGGATTTTGTTATTTTTGGATTAGAACCAGTTTTGTCCCAGTTAATCTAAATGGCTTGAAAACTCTCTTCAAAGATGGTATTTTACAATTTATAAAATCCTTTTAGTACGGCATATTTAAACATTTTGGAGAAACCATACGATATTGCCGCAGGCCTATAATTTGTAAGGACTAAGTAGAATTTATAAAAGAGAGAATAAATAATTTAAAAGTCAAATATATGGCGCAAGAGCACAATTCGTCAAGCCTTTCATGTAGGAATCGGTATCAATTGAGTCTTATAACGTTATTTCTGCATAACCTTGCGTCGTCAGAGACTCAGACTGATACAAATTCGCACACAGAAAGAAAATATAAGCAAGACATTCACCGACCAAGACTATTTTCTAAGGTCTTTGTACGGAATATATATTTCCTATAATCGATTATTTCTTAAAGGGACTACCTAAGTGATATTTTCAAGTTTTTAGAAAAACAGAAAAATGTTGTTTATTTTTTAACCTCTTGATATTTTAAACTTCTTATTCTTTTGTCCATTAGTATGGTTTGGTTAAAGGTGTATATTAATAAAATCAAACTAGAATTTTGAATTTTCCTTACTGGACAAATTCTGTAAAAAAATTACCTTAGGTCCTTTCAGAAATATACATTTTATAAAGCAAATTTAATTTTTTAGGTTTAATCTAATCCTATAATATATTAGTTTTGTAGGTATAACATAGAAATAAAACAATTATTTTTCCAAAGTTTAAAACAAAATAGAAGAGAAAATCGTACTTTTCAGTTCTATTAAGATGTTTTGGTTTTAGATTTCTTGATCTTACAGGAGTTTATTATGGTGACGTAAAACTCTTCATTATCTTCTGGTACCCACTGGTTAAGGCTTTGCAAATGGCCTATTTTTGTTTCCAAAATTGGCACCATGTCTTCGGGATATGCTGCTATTTTAGCCATTCGATGTTAAATTGGCTGTTGAGTTTCGGTAAGGCCAAATGGAAGTGATTACTACCAATAATGCTATTAATATATTCCGATGCCCTTATATACTCTGGATTTTCGGAGCTATATACATACTGGTTAAAGGTCGAAATTTCAAAATTAGTTTTTTGAGATCATGGAACTTTTATTTGTTGAGGTTCAGCCAACAGGCTTGTCTTTTTATAATACTTAGGTCATCATTGCTTAAAATCAAGAATCTCACTAGTTTGAACTTCTTTTATAGTAAACTTGCTTTTGGCACTTAAATTAACAATAATTTCTGTGTACTTATACATTTCAAATATTCTGTCAAATTTTTTTAAGTACATTTTTATGACACCGAAATCCCTGTCTGATGGTAAGAAGGAGTGCCCTCTAATGAAAAAATAACGTTCAATTTTATCCAAGCGCCTTATATCTGTAAGGGCTAAACATAATATTATAATAGTGTGGTTTTTATTTTGCCCAGAGCAGTTGTCACAAAAAAGTTTTATCGCTTTTATGGTGGGTAGTATGCAATTTTTTATATAATGAAGCAAAAATGTGGCTTACTTTATTAGGGCCCTTATTGGCCTGTCCTTCGTGATAAATATAGAGAAAAATTTATGTTTTAAAATTGTGTATACAAAATACATTAACCGTTAGTTGGGTCTTATAGAAGACTTCTTGTACAGGTATATGTGGTAGATAAACATTTTGCATATAGTCAAATGCAAGCCCTACCACGTCGTTCCTATCGTGACACTCTTTAACAGTATCCTCTTAATTCGTATAAAACTTGTTGGCCCTTTTTTTGCGTACCAACAACTCTGCAGCAGACACTTTTTTTAAGGCATCTCCCATAGAGAGACTTTTGATTATTAAATTCAACTCTTTTTACAACACATTTTAAATTCAACACATTTTACGCATATATCTATTTGATTACGGCCAAATTTCAAAGTAAAGTTTTCGCGAAAAAATGTATAATTATAGCTGTATTTAATTTTTGTTTCAGGATACTTGATAACATTTCGTACATAATTTTTATATTAAGCCTACTATCTAGATATTTATATTCTTTTCCCGAATAGTGATTTTCTTTTACTGGGTAGCTATGAATGCGCTGACGAATTAGTATGTTTCGATTCTCTGGCATTGCCAGTTTAATATTTTTGCCACGTTTATCTCTAGGAGTCAGAATATTTTTAATCAATGATTTTACTCGCTCTATTTTTTTTTCAGATACAGAATGCAAATTTAAAAAGCCCTACAATACACTTTTACTTTCAGATTTCCATTGCGAATAAAATAATCAAAAGATACTTCCCTTAAATTATTGTTTTCATTTTTCTTGGCTTTCTGGCCTTGTTTTGCATTTTGTAGAAATTCTCAAATACCATTTGCTTTTAGTGATCGTTTATTTTAGTAAAACACTGAATTTTACATCTAAAAAAATAACGCGTCCATATACCTAGGCTATTCAATAGATCACTTTATTCAACTTACTTTCAAGCACCTCCGATTTTCCTGACAGCAACTATCTTGCCTTTATAATCTGTATACGCAGTACTACTGACTTTAGCTTTTTTTATTAAATTTCTTTGGTAATTGTCATCATTTCTCATCTTTGTTACGATTATCTGATGGGGGGACTCCATTTCACTTTCAGTGCTTTTATTTTCGTCCGAACTCAACAATTGACCAGAAAGATTTGTGCACACATTATTGAAGCCGGTAAATCACTGAAAATATTTCTTGACACGAGGCTTGCATTTTAAACCAAGACAAAGCGTAAGGTCAAATACAGAATAACACAAATTTAAATATTCATTTCAAAAAGCGACTAAGTTAGTTTACTTAGTTCCTTTCTGCGCTAAACCAATATTTTCTCACACAGAGACGCAAGTAAGGAATAATCGAATTTAGTTCATTTCTGCAGCAAAGAGTAGGTTTTGGGTCCATGATTAATTTCACATATTAAAAGAAAATAGCCGAAATAGCACTTAACCCCTTTTAGAAATAATCGATTTTTTTAATAAATTAGCTGTTATAATGCTTATTAATAAAAAGGTTATTTATATTAATAAAATTATGCTTTTTATTCGACTGTCATTTGAAATAATTTGAAAAATGTATTCTTATTGGGATTTGACTATAAAAAAATATTTAAAAGCTTAACCTTTTAAACGCCAACGTTCCCATTTTGGGAACACAGTAAAAAATAAGTTGGATTCAGAAAATATTGAAATATTTTCAAATATTGTAACAAATATGCTTTCTGTATGTCCCATTCTTACTTTCTGTTAGCTGAAATGTTGTTTTTACTTACGGGATTCATCTAGAAACCGCGCAAAATGACGTCCAAATTCATATCACTTGCTTTTTTGTGCTAAAGTTGTTACTGGGAGTCGATATGTACCAAACTGTGATTTATTTTTGAATAGAAATACAGTAAATGAATTATATAAAGGAAATATTTACAAAAAACACATTTACGTAACTTATTTCTAAAGATATCACGTTCAGCATTCATTGTTCCCAAAATGGGAACGTTGGCAACAGCGAAACACTGTAATTCAAGGTTCCCTAGAGAATGACCGCGCGTAATTGTAACGGCTTGGATTAGTCGTCACGACGTTACGACGAAGAAAACACGTGGTGTTTATAATAATTTTGAGTTTTAGTTTTATTTCAGTGAAAAAATGGATATATCTTTGGATCCAAAAAGTTTTTATGGGTAAGTTGGTGGCAACAAAAAAAAGCATAATACTTAGATATATTTTTATACACTTAGATCATCTATACGAAGGCATAGATTTCTAATACATGCACTCGACGATGTGGAAGCTTCAACGTCCGCAGAACCAGTGGATATTGTTATTCTTCCACCTGATTCAGCTGATCAAGGTACTGAAAGCGACGAGGATACTATTGACGATCAGGTGTTAGATATTCCTGATATACCAGACGAAGTACCCGGTGAAGTAGAAATTCACGCTTATGAATCTTCCGACGAAGATAAGGAAGAAAATGTATCGGTTCAACGTAAATGGAAAAAGAGTGAGAAGGTTGGAATTCAAGCTCAAGCTTCCACACCACCAAGAGTAGGCGATGAACACTTGGGCAAATCGGAGTTCGAAATTTTTTCATTATTTTTTACATCTGAAATAGTTCAATTTATTCGTCATAATACCGAACTCTACGCTCATAGAGATAAAAATATTCACAACTTTACTGTTTCTGAGGAAGAACTTCGTCAGTTTTTGGGGTTACTTTTGATAAGCGGATATCACCATGTTCCTTCTGAGGATGATTACTGGTCTACTGCAGATGACATGCAGGCTCCAATTTTTTCGAAAATAATGAGTCGGCAAAGGTTCCGACTTATAAAACGTTATCTTCATATTTGTGATAATGCCAACCTTCCAGTTGGTAATAAAGTTGCAAAAGTTGCAGAATTATATGATATGCTGAAACAAAACTTCAAAAAATTTGGAGTTTTCCATGAAAATCTCAGCATAGATGAATCGATGATTCCGTATCATGGGCATCACTCGGCTAAGATGTTCATAAAAAATAAACCAATACGATTCGGTTTCAAAATATGGATGTTATGCGGACAAGATGGATTCCCCTATAATTTAGAGATATACTGCTGTAAAACACTAGATAGAAAGATGCCTTTAGGTTCCCACGTTGTAAATAAAATGTTAGAAGTAATTGAGAACCCCAACAACCATAATGTATTTTTTGACAATTTCTTCACCAGTTATTCACTATTGTCAAGCTTGTGTGATAGAGGTATTCGGGCATGTGGAACTGTGCGTGAGAACAGAATAAATAAATGTCCATTGGTATCATCAAAAACAATAAAGAAGCAAGATCGGGGAACATTTGATTACAAATCCGATGGTACAGTTATTTGCGTCAAGTGGAATGACAACGCTGCAGTTACAATAGCAAGCAATCATTTCTCCATCAGACCGCTCCAAAATGCGACAAGAAGAGTAAAATCTGAAAATAGAAAAGAAGTTCCACAACCAAATTTGATCAAGAAGTACAATTTTGGAATGGGTGGTGTCGACCTTTGCGATAGAATGTGTGCTAGTTATCGTCCAAGATTAAGATCAAAAAAATGGTGGTGGAATTTATTTTCTCACTCCTTAAATTTAGCGGTGGTAGCAGCATTCCGTTTCTACCAACACGTAAATCCTGAAAGTACTATAACTCATTTGGATTTTCGAAGAAATGTTGCTATGGCGCTAATCAAAGTTGGAGCAAGCTCAAGAAAAAGAAAAGGTGGTCCAACTTGTCCAGTTCTTAGAGATATACGATTTGATGGAATAAATCATATTTCTAAAAGTACATCACAAGGTAGATGTACTGTATGCCAAAGAAACACACGCTTAGAGTGTACTAAATGTGAAAAGCGTCTACATAAAAATTTTTGTTTTGATAAATATCACTCACCTTGCTAACATATTATTTGTAACATTAGATTTATAGTTTTATTTTAAATTTTGTTAGTTTTGTTATAATATATGGAATAAAATATGTTTTTACTGCAATGATATTACTTTGTTATATGTTGTGACTTATAGATGCCAACGTTCCCATTTTGGGAACATGGTTTTTTTCTCAAAAACAGCATTTTATTTTTTTTTTTCACAAAACAAAATTATAAAAGATATCCCAATAACATCTTTTTTATGGATAGTTGAAATTTGTTTACAGTTTTTAATGATTCGGTGTTTAAAGGGTTAATTTGATTTTGATTTTTAAAACATGAATACGGATTTATATACAAATAAAACCCAGGGGAAAAATTGGTTATCTTCCACTTATATCTAATCTTTTTCGAGAGCATAACCTTCTTAAATCACTAACAAACAAGTGTCGTAAATCAATAGAACGAACACGGCGAGAATAAGCTTAAAAAAATATATCTGCATCATTTTTTTTTGACGATGCTAGTTAATTTTCTTTATTTGATTATCTTTTCTGCTTAACTTCTTTGATTAATGGAACACTTATGTTATTTTCGTCCGAAGTTTAGTCACGCGCCGATGTATTTTCAATTTAATCATAGAAATGATATCGGAAAAAATGGGAAATGATGAAATATTTGGAGAGTGGCTAAGATAAGGACCGTATTGAGCTTTTGGTAGATTTCTTATAAACTATAGAAACTTGGAAAATGCCAATTTTGTTATGGGTGTATCACAAGTACTCGCAAAATATGATGGAGTAAAATAAGAACTTACAGCACGAAACGAACCAAAAATATTTTCAAGAAAAATGGACGATAATAGAAAATAGATAAGTTAATTAGTTAAATTGTCAAAACATTTACATACAAAATCTTCTTGAATATTACTATATTATTGTAGGGAATATTTCTTAGTATAAGTATTTATCATAGTTTTATTCGTTAGTTACACCACTGCAAGATACCACTTAAACCATATGCTTAAGTCGCTATAAACCAGACGCCATTCAGGGGCGAATGGGACAGGAAATGTGTAGACGAGATCATACATTCCTGAGCTAAACGGGATTCTATATTTGTCGCTCCTGAATAGACGTAAATTCAGTGCACACCGAAAAAGACGAAAGACCAAAACAGTTAACGACGGGGGTGTTCAATATTTTAATTTGCAGACAATTATCTGTAATTTTGTGTACCTGTAAATAACATCATTACAGTTTATTTTATGTAATAAAGACTTCTCGCATCAATCGCGGACTTTTATTCTAACGTTAGTTCCTCTTCAAATAATAAAAGAACTTAAGAGACCTACATTATGATATAGAGCCAAAGCAGAGCTTATGTGAGCCAAAGTACCAAATTTTTTTAGGTACTACATAAACTAACTTATATAATATAAAAACAAATTCTAACAAAGTAAAAAAATAAAAACAATATCCAAAAAAGTTATTCTTTAGTTTTCACATTAGCTTTTAGTTTTCATAAAAAAAAATTACAAACATTATAGAAAGTTAACTTAAGATTATGTACGTAAAATATCCAGTTAGTTTTTATCAAACTTGTTTTTAAAACTAATAAAACTATTAGCTTTTAAGTACCTTGTCATTACTAAAACTGTTCTATTTGTCAAAATCTGAGTTAGCGCCAAAGGTTTACCTTACAGTAGTTTTAAAAGACTCCTTTTTCAATTTATAGTTATGACCTCTTAGTTTAATATCGTTGATGATATTAAAAAAGTTTGATATTCCCTAAAAATACCACCGAATAATGCTGTTAGTAGATATAACAATACCTATCTCTTGATATTTCTTGAGCTTTCTTAGTCGGGTTTCATAGTTTGATCTTCCATAATTAAAAGGTAGCTTAGTAGCTCTTCGTTGTAAAGAAATTAATGTCCCTTCACAATCCTAATAATTATCCTTTAATTTAATATCCCTTTTGGGTGATTAAACTAACACTAAAAATTCTAGGTGAGCTATAAAATAGCATTTGTAGAGTTTTAGAAACAAGCCTGGAGACAATCTGTGAAAAGCTTTTCAAAATCAAGTATAAAGTAGAGTTCGCTTTACTCACTACTTTTGATGTTTGATTAGACCAACTTAATGTTTTGTTGACCAAAACACCAAGATCATTACCTTCCTGTACCGATTATAGATGAACTTTATTAAAAAATTTGTTATATATGAAATAAAAAATCCACATGGAACCACACAACAGCTTGGAATTTCATTCTTCATTCTAATAACTAGTTAAGATCACGCTGAAGAGTATATAAAAAATTGTCGGCATATGAAACTGATTTTGACTGCCATCCACAAGTTAGAACAGATACGAACAGCAAAAACAGAATAGCCCTAATATTGATCAGTGATGGACAGCACTAGCTACTGCACGTGGGACACTGCAGTAATTTTTCAATTTAACCAAGAAACATCGATCAAAGAGGAAGTGTTCTAACCACAATAACAATTCACCACGCACATCGCAATATTCTAGCTTTAACAATCATTTTTTTATAGGTACTTAATCAAATACACGAAAAAATCTGTATAAATAATATCAATAGGCTTAAATCGGTCTAAATATAAAGTCCATTCATTAAAATCGAAAAGGACGTTGAAATGTTCATAAATATTCGACAGAAATCCGTGTTCAGAGACTGCAATAACATTGTGCTCTAACTAAAATAATAGTACATAATCAGGTATTAATTTTTCATGATTTTATTTGATGTTGGTGAAACTATTATCAACCGATAAATGGTATAAAATACTGTATTTTTATTTTTGTATATCGGTGTTACTATGTCAGATTTCCATGAAGTTGGAATTAAATTTGTTTGCAAAGATTTGGTCAGTAAAAATGCTACTGAAGTGGCTAAACTATCTGCATAATTACAATATAATAATGGTGAAATATTTTTCGATCAAATAGTATTAGGTGTATTTGTAAATTTAAAGAAAACATTTTAAGAACTTATTGAAGAGCTTATTGTTTTCTTCTCTATCTTTCAAGTTAATTTTTTAGTTTGCCATAATGAAAAATAAGTATATTTTCTTGCCATGATACACGCCAAATAGTAAAGTCAGCTAATTTTTGTTGTTGCTAATAGCTCACACTCATATTTATTCACAATATTTTTAAAATTCAAGATAGAACTGCGTCATATAGACTTAGCAGATGGATCTGCAGACAAAGATATATCGTCACCCTAAAGTGTTAACCTGCTAAGTCCATATTAACTAGTTTAACAGGAGAGCAAAAAACGTTGTAAAAATACAATTTTTTGTTTAAAATATTAATATAATACTGTATTCATTTAGAAATGTCTTTATTTACAATATGCTGATGAAATTTACAAGATATATTTTGGTTATTAGCTGAAAAGCGCTAATTTTGGAGATAGCAGGTTTTCGCCATTTAAAAGCGGTAGTAAAAATGGACTTCACAGGTTTTCAAGGATCTTCTAAAATAAAACTAGATCTTCTTGCTTTAAAATAAAATGAGTTTATTAATACAAAACGAAAACCAAGTCGTAAATCAAAGTTATTGAAAAAGTAGATTACTACCATTAATCGGAAATAACAATGGAACGTTTTTTCACTATTCATGGGGAAGATCGTCGTAAAATGTGTGCATGTGTGTGTAATCAACGAGCAAAGTCTTCTTAATAATTTGTAGATCTTCATATTTTCGCGCGGTTATTTTACGCCTTTCTGAGTGTAGATTTTGTAATGATTTGCTTTGAGAATATCGAATAGCACGAATATCGGTAACTTTTGCATTGCCCTTACCCTCTTTGGTTGGATACTTTTATAAAACTGAACTGCATTGAATTTCTTAAAGTCAAAACTTGAATGAGTTACATTATATGGAGCTGGTTTCTTTCTTGCCTGCTGGCAGTAGGTGACATAGTCGGCAGGTACGTTTATTATCCTATCTTTTAGCTTTTGTTCTATCACTGAGTGGACACAATCCACTTCAATTTGTGTATGGGCAAGCTCAAGAAATATCTGTTTTATTGCTAAATTCTGTAGGGCATTGGCCATAACACAATTGTGATTTTGATAGCTACAGCCATCAGTAAAAATAATAATAGCCTCCCAATTATCATTCTCTTGCTTAGCAATTTCAGGAAGAATCTGAGTTGTCAAAAATAATACTCAAATACTTGCAAATTCTTCGGCATTTAGACCAGCTTTGGCTTCATTCCAAAGATAACAAAATACATTACTATTTATTAGATTGTAGAAGCACACGTTGTGCACTTGTAGTTTTGTTTTATGATAAAGTGTACTGACGTTTGATTTTAGAGAAATCAACACTGCTTGTAAATCGGCTGTAAACACATACTTTCTCATCTTTTTGTATTTTTTCTTTTCTTCTCTGGCTTCTGTTTTTCTTTGAATGTGTGCTTTATTTTTTTCTTCCGAAATACTTCCATTCTTGAAACAGATGCATTTTTCACACCTATCCTTTTTCGGGTAGAACAAGACAAAATTCTCATTTCCAAAGACATTTGAAAAAGTGACTATTGATGGGTTCATTTTTTTTTAATCTGCACCACTCGTCAACATAGAACTCGTAGAGAGATTGTTGTGATTTCCATTCTGCTAATAGGTATTATTTCTTTAAAAATTCAGTTAAGCATCTACGACGCATATCAAATGGTTTTTCTGGTCCTAAAGAGTTTTTATTTAAAATACTTGGAACGCAAGCTTCAGAAATGTTTTTCCAATGATAAACTGTTCATCCGACTCCCAGAGGATTCAAAAACATGGTTCTACACACTCTAAAATTCTGGTCTTTGACCTTTAAAAAATATTGCAGCGTTTATCCCATTTTTGTCTCCTCAGATTTTTTTCGATTTCTTGCCCTTTTGGGAGCTAGAGTAACAACATGTCTGTTTATAAATGTCTTTTTTCCCCCAGCTCATTTTCCAAAATGATTCAAATATCTGACGTCTGTCCTGTTCTGTCAAGGACAGACCTTTTGTAGCAGCTGTCCCTTTTTTGCATCTTAGTTTTATAGCACGAGGTTCCCTTGGTTCTTCATAGTTCCATTTTCCTTCTTTTTTTATCTTGCCTAAATATCCTTTTCTTGTTTTCCGTTATCGTTTATTTTTTGTACAAACTAAGTTGATTCCTGCACTTGAAAATGTTTTTTTTCTTCTCTTACTCTTTGCAGGGTATTCAATGATGGTGCTTGAATTTGTATCTCTTGATTGTACTCTAGACAAAAATTTCTGACTGTGCTGTAGCGAGTCTAGACATGAAATGGCGTGACGCCGAGGACTTAGCAGTATTTCCCTTTACGAATCCAGATTCTTACGGATAGCAGGTTTTCGTATCAGATAATAGATGGTATTTCTGGCATAATTAGGAGTTGGTTGGTTAACAGCTCATGGAAAAAAGCAAAATAGCTTTCGAACCATGCAAAAATATTATTTTATATTAAAAGTGGACTTAGCTGGTTAGCACTTTAGGGTATCGATATGATAAATAACCACCCAGTCAGTTCTGGCGTAAAATACAGAAGAGTTTTTACTCAGTTATTAGCTCTTTATAATATGTTGTTTTAGAAGGAAACTATTTGTATAGATAGTGCCAAATATTTGTATAGAAACCACCTGAGGTTCGAAGATGATATTGTATTAATAGCAAAAGATAGAGAAAAACTAGAACAATTATTAATAAATCTAGATGAAACTCCAATTAGAGGCCGATTTAAATAAAACATCTGTTTTAATATCCATAGCATTATTTAGAATACTGGAAACAGTCCGTAACTATAATCTACCAAGCATTTAAAGTCAAAACTTTTAACAAGTATGTACTGCCAATCTTAACCTAAGAAACCAAAACATGCAAAACGAGTAATTCAAGGATATACAAAATATAGTATATTTACTTGGCTTTCGATTGCCGAATTTCCCTTTGAAGGCTCTGGCCTCCCTCGCAAAGAGATTTATTAACCTGTACCTGAGACTTTTAAGTCTCTCTTCACATTGCCACTAAATGTTTGTCGAAGACGACCACGAGATCGCCTTTCTATAAGTTTTGCGTAAATATGGTTTTTGTATCTCTTTCATCGTTTCTTCTTAGTACATGATTTATCTAGACTAATCTACGGGATATTAAAATACTTGTCAGCAAATGCTTCCCAGTGACTGCTTGTATTTTTATGTTATTGTAAATTCTCCAGTTTACTGCTGGTCTTAATAAAGGCCTAAGATGGATCAAAGTAGCAAAAGCAAAAATAAGTCCCCTTGTTGAAAACCGCTTTAATATTTAAAAGTTAAAGTGTATTGGTCTCCTACTTTTCCTTTTGCATGTTGCAGGTACGCCCTCGTCATATTTATCAGTTTCTGAAGTATACCAAACTCAGTCATTATTAGCTACAAACTTCCTCTTCTAACTTTATTATAGACTTGTTTGGAGTATTTGAAGAAGTTATATAGGTAATAGTCCATGTTTTACTCCCAATTTTTTCTTTAATATTGGTCGGGCGTTGAAAATTTGATCTGTCGTTTATCATTCTTTTCTGAATTTGCACTAGTATTCGCCTAATATTCTCTTCAGTATACAATATAAGTATATTTAACAAGATTTATATGAAAGATGGAATGCTTAATATTAAATTTAGCAATCGTACATAACGATAAAATAGGAATATATGAACACCAAAAACATTTCTACGTTAAAAGCAGATCACGTAAAGAAGATGGAAGACAACTATTGGACGACGCGAATTGTCGAATAGCGAGCAAGAGAGATACAAGATCAGAGGAAGAGCACAAATCAGATCAAATGATGACATCAAAAGAATAACTGGTCACAAATGAATTCAAAAAACAAAGAACATAAACAAATGGACACACTTTAGGGAAAGCTTACATCTGACAATGAATGCAGTAGCTGATGATGTTGATAATGATGATTGTGATAATATAATTTATATTGGATTTTTTATTTAAGTACAATTCTTTACTTCCTTATTATAAGTTTATATAAGTATATAGCAATCCAATAGTTTCTATAATAATAAAAATTTTATGAAACTTTAAAAAAGTAAACTTGAAGCAAACTTTGCAGATCAACACAAATAAAAATCATCTTTACGACACAGTTTCAACTTTGAGTTCCACCCCTGAACAGAAATTCGATAATGTAAAGAATGAAAAACAAGTCTATCGATTTTTACATCAGCAAGAAAAGTGAAAGGATTTGCAATGTCAACGACAGAAGATTGTGTGGGAAACATATAAATTTTTCTGTTGATGTTTCTATCTCTATTATTTTGATGGGGGCTGTTTCCCGCAGGCATCATTCGGGAGAAAAATGGTTATGAGTTCTATTGTGGTACGTGATTAGGTTATCAAGAAGTGTATGTTTAATAATTTTTCACGAAAGCGAGGCTTATGTCGGAATGTAAGAAATACAAGGGTGTGATGGATTATTATCCCATAAATTTTGGTTAGAGGAGACGATAATGGCTTAAAGTCTGGCTGAAACTGTAAAATGGCTGTTAAATAAAAAATATATAAAACGCGTATTCGAAAAAAAAAAAATAAAGATATAACCTTTACCAGTAAGTACTATTATTGGAAAAAATATCACGTTTACCGATTGTAAAAAATGGGCAGAAATTAACCAGGCGCCAGTGTGGGAGATTTGAGTGGAAAAACCTGTGTGGTGAGGTATCAGATAAAAAATTTAAACAAAAATAATAGATTTTCAAAAAAATTTAAATTGTCATTTATATTTTAACAAATAACGAACTTAAATCAAATGGTATTTACAAATTAAAATGTGATGATTGTGATGCCTCTTATGTAGGTAGAACCATTAGAAAGTTATCCACTAGAGTTTCAGAACATTTGAAAAGACCAAACTCTTCAAGTTTTAGTCAACACTTATTATCCAGTAAACACAATTTTAACATCAACACTGGTTCATCTATCTTACATGACATTAGTAGAAAGAAAAACTATATGGAGTTGGATTTATTGGAAGATCTGGAAATTACAAGGGAAACAAATGAAAGCTCTCACTGTCTTAATACTCAAGTTAATTTAAATTGTACTAAATTTAAACCTATTTTTAAAAAGTTTATTACAGCTTCACCTCGTAGGGGACCCAGCTCGACTGTTTAGACTTCCTGCACTGAGCACATCCATAGTAATTTTATAGTTATACCATTGACTGTGGGTTCAACTGAACTACTTGGATTACACCCCATTTATAAACTTTGCTTTCCATTTTGATTTTCAATTATTAGTATTTTAATTACATAGTCAGATCTCTTCCTTTCTACATTACAGATAGTGCATGGTAGACCATTTTATTGTAGTCAACCACCCACTGTTTAACATATTGTTTAGTCCGCTTCTTGCATTCTTACTTTTCGTCTATTTCAGTTGCTCTCAAACTAACACCTTAATTATTACAGACATGTTTGAGTGTGAGATCTGGATTATTCAATCTACTTAAAAAATATTCTATATAATTTTATATTTCATCAGTGACCTCCTATAGTAGTGTCAGTTGGACTTTTGGTCAATACTTAGTTTCATAGAATTGTAAAAGGTGCAGATCACATATCTATGATTGTGACTGCTCATCCAAGTTGTCATTTGTCACATGTCACCCCAACATTTCCGTTAGATCAGGAGCCATTCTGTCTCCGGCTTCTTCAAGTAATGTAGCCTTCCTTAAATTATTTTAAAGTGTTTGTTTGTCCATTTGTAGTGTAGTGTAATGTACATTTATATGTTTATGACATCCTGTTCTTGCCGGATAGGCCACAATTGACGAAGTAAGTCTATAAACGTTAATCATATAAAAACTTTATTCAACCATAAAACTTCGAGTTTTTATCGAAGTTAATCAATTTCTTTGGTTATAAAAAAACGTTTCTTGGCTTATTTCAGATGCCCCTGAAGATGATCTAGGGATCGAAAGTACTTGGGCAAGATTTAATTAAACTGTGCTCGATATATGCCTTTTATCTGATCAAAGTAAATCAAAAGGAACTAGTGTTAAAAAAGAATTTGTAAAATGAATATTTGAATATTCCAAAAAAGTCTCATTTTATAGTATAAAAAACCTCACACTCATTTAATTGTTTTTAGCTAAATAGCAAGGATCACAATGCTCTAAACATGTAACTTTTTACAAATCACACAATTTTATTATAAACGGTCTTTTTGTCATATTTTCTCGGGTAAACATTACACCTTTTTACCACTTTCATTCTTTTGCCTGATTGCACTTCACCTGCATCATTTGTTGCAGTTCCTTCAGGATGGACTTGTAAATTTCGCGTAAGCCTTAAACTGGTAAACCGAATTTGTTTGTTGGCTGTTGGAACTGATTTTGTTTTTTTGGTACACGTGAAACTAACGTTAAAATTCTCTTAAAATCCAAATTTTAAGAAACGTATTGAGTGTTCCTTGATTTTAGAAAACATTCAGGTATTCGCCTTTTGTTTTTTTGTTTCAGTTTCAATAGACGTCAATTGATGATCTTTTAAAAGCTTCAGCATTAGCTTATAACTTGTGAACCAATTATCGAATGTTACATTTCGTTTGGTTCCATAATCAGAGTTACAATTCGCAAAAGTACGTCGCTAGGTTTATAGGTAATATGATTTTGCATCAACGAGAGCAAATATCTAAATGTCTGCAGCTTTCAATAGTTAGGTATTCGCTTCTCGTGTACACGTCTTAGATATTTTTAACAAAAAATTGCTCTAGTTGCAGTTATGTTATCGAATTTTTTTCTTACTTCTCGATTTTTTATATTGTCGTAAGGTAGACAAGACTCTTAAAGGATAAATCGCTGTAATGATACCATCTTTCTAAATAAATAAACTTATTTCGGTTCCATCGGTAGACCAAAGATCTTCTAAGTTAGGCTAAGAGACTTAAACACCCAAGCCAAACAAAGGCTTGTTGAACAAAGAAACATGTTGCTCTTTAAGTATTAGATTTTTAGTGTTAGCTTCAATTGTGTCACAGCTACAATTTTAGTGTTAGCTTCAATTACAAAAGAAGGCACTGAGGATGATCTGATCTAGATCGAAAAGCTCACGTTATGCTATTGTATAAATTTTGATGACACTTTTTAAAAAAGTTTTAATTATATGTTTTATACTTAAATACAAATGTGAAGTCTTTCATTTCTGTATAAGTTTTTTAAACAGTGGTATACAGCCAACTACTGGGATTTTCCCATAAATTTTTTTAGTCAAAATTAAGAACAAAACGTATTATAAATTATTGTCGCGACCGCGTATTACAATTCTCATTTTATAGTTTTACAAATCCTTGTTTGAATTTTATTTATAAATTAACTTATATCATTTAAAGTTATATGATTATCTATAACTGTTATTAATTAATTAAGGTATAATTACAGAAGCTTTTGTTTGTATAGATTATTAGGTTGTTTGAGTAGGTATATATTCTCTACTATTATTAGTGTGCAGAATATACCAATCTGCAGATATTATTACAAAGTCGTGTAAATAAATATACATTGTACATATTGAATATATATATATATATATATATATATATATATATATATATATATATATATATATTATATATATATGTATATATAAATGTATATTGGATTTTAAGTTTCCGCGGGAATTATATGCGATTTGTGTGGTTTTTCGGGCTTAACTCAAACACCAGTGTTTTGACGACGTTTTGGCAAGATCAGACTTGCTCATGGTGTGAGGTCAGATTAGTTCTGCTTTTTTTAGATGTTTGAAGAGAGTATGACCTTGACAAAACACACTCAAAATAGCGGTTTTTCTAAGAATCTAAAAAAGTTATTCAACACAAAGGCAAACCCGAAAAGCTATCTTTACTACGAAACTCGTTTCGAAGAATTTTGCCACTAAATCGGTTATGTAACTCTGAACTATATCATAGTTTGTATATCTTGGTACACACTTTCCAACCTTTCCATAGCTTTATCCAGATCAATCCATACTTTCCAAACTATATTTTCTTATTAAAGTTATCGTTGAAAAATCAAACAAGTAAAACTAAATTAAAAATACACTAAATATACACTCAAATCGTACTGCGCCGTTGGATGTTGGAAAGTGAGTGGCTAGATATAATCATACAGTCAGTTTGATATTCACGCAACATATAATGAAATATTTTCACTGCCAAAATAATTCTTAACATACATAAAAGAACAAACAATAATCCCATTTTATATACAGTACAAGAAATACACATAGCCTAGAAATCGTTAAAATACGATTAAAAGTCAAAATCTATAGTACACTTTTCCGACAATTCTTTACGTTCGTCTTTAAAATGTTTTGGATTTAAATTTGAAAGGGACGACAATCGTAAAGCTCCTTTGAAAATATTCTTACGTCCAAGTCTAAGTTTTTTAAGGAAATGTATTGAAAACAAAAACCTTGTCACGACATATCGTTTTTTAGACGACAATACTTTGTTTTTTGATATGGATATATTATCCGCAGCAGGATAATATGCTTGACAACGCGTCACTACCAGACACAAATGTATTTTTGAAAAAACACTTAAATTATTTCTTTGTTTTGGAGTTTTAACACTCTTTACTTTTACTTTTTTTTTAACACTCTATTAAGTTGAACTTCAGTTTTCATTTAGATTCCGTTATAAGCACCATATTGTACGTAAATATACATTTTTGCACATTTACATTTGTGTTATATTTCGACCAATGACATATTTGTTTTTCATAAGTTAATGCATGAGATTTTGAAAAATAATCTTGTAAAAAAACAATACAATGATCCCATTAGAATCGAGTGCAATATAATGAAATTATCAGAAGTGAAAACGGAGACCTTCTGACGGACCCCTACAGCATACAGGAAATATGTATTGAAAATACATTTTTCTCTCACAAAGAAAAATACAAAAATACACTTTATAAAATAGAAGAGAAAAGACAACAAAACATCAGAATATACCATAAAGATAAAAGTTGAGAGCTTACAGGATGACTTGCAAGATACCTATTTCAGAAAAGAAAGCAGAAACACATATATGACAGGGTTTTCGTAGTGGAAGATCGTGTACAGATGCAATATTTGTTTAAAAGCAAATTACTGAAAAATCACTAGAGTATAATAGACCAGCATTTCTGTGTCTGATAGACCTAAAGAAAGCATTTAACAGATAAGACTCAAAGATATAATCCATGTTCTGTATAATAGAGAAGTTTCCACTTCTTCTTATTCTTCTTCGGCTTTTCCCATTATGAGTTCGCCGTTTTCGTTTTCACAGCATTCTATTCTCCCAGTCACCTTCTCTGAGGTCTCTATCTATCATAGCATTTCCGACGTATGTTTTCCATCTTGTAGCAGGTCTTCCTCTCCGTCTTCTTCCCGGCGGGTCCCAGTTTAATATTCTTTTTGGCCACCTATGCTCTGGCATTCTTTGTACATGCCCGTATCACTGCAGGGCTCTGTTTTCCAACTTTTTTGTAATTGAGCATTTTACTTCCATTCTGTTCCATATTTCCTCCGTTCTTATTCTCTCTCTCTCTTTGGTTAAAGTGTTGTTTCATATCACTCCATTATGTGCTCTTGTGGCTTGTTTTCCCCGTGCTATTTTCATTTCTATATCTTTCATACAAGTACCATCTCGGCTAATCATTGACCCTAAATACTTAAAAGCCTTATAACTCTTAATAGTCTCTTCTTCTAAACTTAAGTTTAAATCTGCAACCTCGGGTCCAATACATAAGTATTCAGTCTTGCACATATTTATCTTGAGTCCCCAAAGTTCATATTCTTCCTTTAATTTCCTTATCATATATTCCATATCCTCCCTGTCTTGTGCAAAAATGACTTGATCATCTGCGAAAAGTAGTGAATGTAATAAATTCTCTTGTATTGGTATGCCCATTTTTCCGCATTTTCTATACCATCTTTTCAAAGCCTGATCTATATATATATATGTTAAAAAGTGTGGGTGAGAGACCACATCCCTGTTTGAGGCCTTCTGTTGCAGTGATTGTTTTTGTTATTTCGTTTCCTAACTTTATTTGCACTTGTGTTTCTTTATACAGTCTTTGTGTTATAATCACACATTTCTCTCTAACGCGCATTCTTCTTATTGCTTCCCATAGTTGTTTCCTTGGCACGCTATCGTATACTTTCTATAAGTCGATAAAGGTCATATGTGTTTCAATGTTTTTTTCTTTGTTCTTTTCAATCACCTGTCTCATAATAAATATATTATCTAAACATGATCTGGCTTTTCGGAATCCGGCTTGTTCTTCGCTATAATGGTCCATGTGTTGTTCTAGTTTTTCTTTTATAACTGATGAAAAGATTCTTGCTATTGAAGGCATTACACTGATCCCTCTGTAGTGATTTGGTGACCTTTTGTCACCTTTTTTTGAAAGTGGAGGACATATATAATAAATTCCACTCATCGGGAATCTTCTCTCCTGCTTCGATTTTATCGAACAACATTCGTATAAAGGATACTATCCTTGCGCCTCCATATTTCAGCAGTTCCATTTTTATGTTCCCTGGTGCTTTATTGTTTTTGGATTTCTTTGTGCTTTATTTATATCTTCCTCTGTAATTTCTGCTTCCTCAGTTATCATTGTCACAGGGTCATATGAGATATACTCCGGCCTATTCTCCTGCAATAATTTTGTGTAATGCTTTGTCCACTCTTTGATGTAATTATTTGTATGGTATTTTTGCTTCGTTTATTACTTCTGATGTTTTTTATTTTTTTTCCATGCTTCCGTCGATCTGTTATACCCTATCGTGTACAAGTTTCAGAGAAGAGAAGTTTCCTAAATATTATAAAAACTATCAAAAATATCTACTAAAATAACAAAATTAAAGTCAGACTTGATGGACAACTCACAGAACCTATAGAAATAGGCAGCGGAATAAGACTAGGGAATTCATTAAGCCCTATGTTCTTCAATTTGATCATTGATGAAATCATCAAAAGCATTAATAAAGGAAATTAATAAAAAATGAGAAACAAAGAAATAAAAAGACTCTGTTACGCAGACGACGCAATATTGATAGCCCAAAATGAGGATAGTCTACAAATACTGATCCACAGATTTAACATAAGATCAAAAGAATTTAATATAACAATCTCATCTCAGAAAACTAAAACAATAGTAGTCAGCAAAGAACCAACTAGATGTAAAATAGAAATTGATGGCATCAGTATTAAACAGGCAATGGAAATAAAATACCTGGGAATTACACTGTCTAGCTATGGCGACCTGGACAAACGACCCCTGATGAAATAAAAAAATTTATAGGGATACACGTAATAATGGGAAATGTACAATATCCTCAAGTTAGAATGTATTGGTCCTCACATGTTGGAATTCCACTGGTAAAAGATAACATGCCATATAATAGATTTGCCAACCTTAGGCAAAATATTCATTGTCGTGTATAAATAATAGAATAAATTAAATACTAATTAGTTTATTTTGTTTTTTTTGTAACATCCTTAAAGGCAACATGTACCTTGTGAGGTACAACCCTACTAAGCGAAGACTACCCAATAACGAGAGAGCCAAAAACAATCAAAAACGGTTTTTCTTTTTTAAATACAAGTGTAATAAACTTTGTCACAATTTATAAAAGGCATAATATACTGTACAATGACACTAATGAACGAATTGTTGGTTAAAGTGACACCTTACGTTTTTAAATTAAAAAAAAGCAATATTAAGTGCAGCCGAAGCTTTATAGATAAAGCTACAACGGCATTATAAAAATACTTGGCATTTGTCTTGTTAGTGCATATAGCAATTAATTTCGTATTTAATATGAATGTCACGTTTTGAATGCTCTCGTAGTAGAACTTGTTTTAATTAAAACTCTCGTTTTACTAGGAACGAAAATGTGTTTTTTTAAAACATTGGCAGTGGAAACTTTACATCAAATATTCAAGAAAATAATTAGTGCTATCGAACATTATTTGTTTTTTTTTAATCAAGCTTTTCAAATATTTCAGCATTATTACGTTTTTAAATTCGAACTGAAGAAGCTTTGATCATTGCAACAATACATTGGTTGATAAAGCTTAAGGCCGTCAACAATTAACGACCAAGCTAAACGAAAAATTAAATTTAAACAAGTATATTCAGTTGGAATGAGTAGAATAACTAGCATTAGTAAATAAACTGAATTACAATTCGGTAAGATAAGATTTCTGTCTTTTTCATTGAATTACAATTATTATGACGCTATTACAAATTAAATAGGTAATATAGGACTTAGTTACCATGTATCTTGTAGAAGGATTAACGCAATTACGCTTAAATTAAACTTTATGAACATATTATTAATTGAATCTTTGTTGTGAAAGTTTTGTGCATCAGTATTTTAAAGTTTTATTTGTATAACAAGTAGCAAATTTATCAGCAAATAATTTTCTATATCTACACCAAAATCAGCAATATTTTACACTGAACTTTCTTTTTAGATAGAATTTTCTTTAGTTAACTATTAGTATATAGTATTTGAATAGAAACGTTATTTGTAAGTGGTATAAATAAGGCATCATTATCATCAGTGGCAATAGCAGGCGTTATAAGCCAAAGCTTTATTTAGGACCATCCTCTATCTAACCCTGTATCTAGCAACTCTTCTCCATGATTTACCTTTAATAGATTTTAAATCGACCATTAAGTTTGTATGATACCTAAGTGTCGATCTTCTGTTGCACCTTCCTTTCTCCTGATTACGTACCCTATGCTTCCAAAGTGTGCTACCTTAAGATATATCTACTGCAGATTTTGCGAAGTTTTGGCTTGGTATTTCAGTCCCTTCTAACGATATTTTTCGACTACAAGTTTCTTCTTCTTTTACTTTATTTTAATCTGTATCAGCTGTTTCTTTATTTACTCTTTCTTAGTTATTTTCATGAAGGTCGTTAGAAGCCGGTTCGTCAGAAGAATACCCAATACCAGATACATTAGAAAAATTAGAAAAAGACCTATAAAGACAAATTATCTAAATTACCACTCTATGAGGGTCACGTTTTTTAACACCTTACGCTTTTTTATTTGGAACTTTTCTTAGGAATGACATATGAACTCCCAGTTTGATCCCTAGCTGATTGCAGCAGTACCAGTTGATGTTTGTTTTTTGTTGTATAAATCACGTAATCTTTGCCATCTTGTTTTGCAGTCAGTCTTGAGTTTAGATGAAACGCACAACTTTGTTAATTATATATACATATCTGTTGATAAATTTAAATGAAGTTTCAGTTATAAACAGATTTATATCATGGCAACGCAAGACTCCCTCAAACCAGAGTCATGCCAACAGTAACTGTCTTATTAGTCCGAAAACGTTCTGTGATGTAAGCCGAACAATATGTCTGTCATCGGTGTGCTTTAAAATATATACGAAAATAATAGAGAAGAGACTGAGACAAGAAGTAGAAATGGTATTCGGAGAAGAACAAATGGCATTTAGACCGGGAAGACAGACAAATGACAACATATATATCATTAGAAACCTAATAGAAAGAAGCATAGATACGGGGAAAAAACTAGTATTAGCATTCATAGACCTAAGAGCAGCATTTGATACGATAGAAAGACATATTATAGGGAAATGCTTGAGGAAAATTAACGTACCAAATGCATTGATAAAAATTATAGAAAGTACTTACAAAGAGGTAAAAGGAAGGGTACAAATAACAGGGGAAAGATCGGAAGAATTTAATTGGAAGAGAGGTATTAAACAAGGAGATAGTCTCAGCCCTTTGCTATTCATAATAGTAATGAACGAGTTGATAAGAAACACTAGAGTCAGAACTAATCAACTACAGACAATAATAGGTTACCGCAGATTACAACCGGTAACAATAGAGTCCTTAATGTATGCAGACGACATAGTACTAATAGCAGATTCCGAGAATAAAATGCAGAAACTAATGGATATATGGGTAGAACAAATAGAAGAACTTAAAATGGAGATAAACGAGGAAAAAAGTAAGATAATGATAATCAGCGGCAAAGGAGATAAGGAAGATAATCAAATAAAGATAAAATGTAAAAACTCAGAATTGGAAATAGTAACAACTTACGAATACCTGGGAAGTATAATAACTAATGATGGAAAAATAGACTGGGAAATATCAAATAGAGCAAAGAAATCAAACAAGTTATATTATGCGTTAGCCCCAATAATGGGAAAAAGAGAACTTGCACGAAAAACAAGAATAAAAATATATAACACAATAGTGATACCGACTGTGCTCTATGCAAGTGAAAACTGGACAATTCTGGAAAAACATAAGAGCAGGATAAACGCAATGGAGATGAGACATCTAAGAAGGATAGCTGGAAAGACAAAATGGGATAGATTAAGCAACGAGACTATTAGGAGAATGGCCAACCAGGAACCGATAATGAACAAAATAGCAAAGAGACAAATGAACTGGTATGGGCATCTGATGAGGATGCAATCCAATAGAATAACAAGAAAAATTTATGAAGCAAAAAACATCGGAAAAAGAAAAAGAGGCAGACCAAGAAAAAAATGGATACAGCAAGTAGTAGAGGCGGGAAAACTTAAACAAAAATCACTCGAGGAATTGAAAATAATGGCAGGAAACAGAAAAGAATGGAAGAGGTGGGTAAATGGAAATTAAAATAGCTAGCCCAAATCCGACACCCTGTTAGGGTAAAAGGAAGGGGAGAAAGAAAGAAAGAAAGATGTAAGCCGAAAGGACATTTGTAGAAAATATACATCTTGTGGTTCTCAGAAGAATGAATAAGAACCGAGAGGTACTGACCACCATCAAATCTCTAAAGTTACAATTCTTCGGACTTATTATGCGAAATGAATCAGGATATGTTCTCCTTCATATCATCCTACAAGGAAAAATATTTAGAAAACGAGGTCCAGGGAGAAGAAGAACATCTGGTTCAATACAACATATGTGCAGCTTTTCCACGCTGCTGCAGATAGGATAAAGATTGCCATGATGATCGCCAACATTCATAACGAATAGGCACATCAAGAAGAAGATAAAAGGCTTTATTAAAAGATTTCTTAAATGAATTTTTTTTATGTTCAGATATTGTGTCAACAGGATAGTTCATTCGTTACCATTTGCTTATAGAATGTCTCATAAAGAAATAAGTCTAATAGTCAAAAAAGTACTAGCAGCAATATGTCAGAAGCTGGTATCTCTTTATTCACCAGTTCTTACAAAAAACAGCTTCAAAACAATATAAAAACTATGGGAGATGTTGGCGTATAATATATCCAAGTGATATTCATGTATTTTACTGATAAATCGTATTTTTCCATCGTATTGCTAGCAATAGTTGACGCTAAATATAAATTACTAATGTGTAGATGTGGATTCGTATTTGAAATATTTGAATATTTGAATATTTTATGAGTTTTTGTCAATTAAGATTATTGCATTCCAGCAGAAGCACCATTTCCAAACAGTAAAACAGTGTGACCACATGTCTGTTATTATACGGTAGAAAGCGTACCCATAACTGTTATAAATAGATTTGGCTACAAACTCTCTCCCTATCGAACCCCTCTGCCAATTTTTGTCTTATCAGTCATGCATTAACATTTTACAGTTATAGCTGCATTCACGTATAAATATCGAATAATATTCGCTTCTTTGAAGATATTATCACGTAAATTCTTATGCATGAACAGCTATCGCCGCCGGCTCTCCACCGTTTTGTTCGCACGCACTTCCACTACTAAATTCCACTTTTATCAATGGGCGCTGGAAACTAAAGACTGACATAGATATAAAACAGCGTACACTGCAAGAAAGAATCATAGGGTATTCACCGAAGGCGAAACGCTTTTACTAAAGTATAAATTGGGCAGCAGCTCTTGAATCCAATCTTAAAGTGCCTATCTGAGACGGAACCATACAGTGACTAAGTGTTGGTTAGTCACTTCCCGCTCCTTGCCAAATCCAGTATTAAACGATTCGTCTACCTTTAACCCAGATTATTCTTATACCTTGGTGTGCGTGTGTCTAACGCATCGTATTTTTGTTTCATTTTTATACGATTAATTGTATTTATTTTTCGAAGTTAAAGTGGATCATAGTGCTGTTGATACCTTCGCCCGGAAAAATATTTTACTTTTTATTGTGCGAAAGAAATTGAAACTACCCATTACAATTTTCTGTCCTTAGTTAGACAAAAAGTTCCTTCCTTCCTATTGTCTATGTTATTACAAAAAACCAATGCTAGTTTAGCACAGCTACTTCAAGATTGTAAAAACAATTCCCAAAAATGCAGTTACATAATTATCCTACATTTTCTGTAAATAAATTTTCCTTTAATAGTTTGTCGTCATAATTAGCAACGAATAAATTTTCTTAAGAACAGAAAGATAAAGCTTTCTTGGAAGGTGTCTTTATGTAGCAAATTAATTTACAATTTAAATTAAAATTGCAAATCTTCGGTCTTTTGTGTAGGACTTCCAGAACAATTTCCTCAGTAACGGAAAGATTTTCCTCGACATAATTCTCGCCTGTTTTTGGTTTATTTATGAAAGAAGATAATTACGATCAGTCTTAATAAACAGCGGCGTACTTTTGACGAGTGCCATCACAGATTTGGAGCATTTTATTAATTTATATTAATATTATGTGTGTCATTTTGACTCTTACAAGTTTAATTATTGAGCTGATGGATGTCCTTAAAACAAAACGAGTACAAATTGCTTTCATTTAAGAGACTAAGTAAAAAAATAAAGGACAAAAGAACTTAAGAAAGGATAAGAATTTTAGTATGGACTTAAAAGTAACAAAAATTATACAGTTGGTATAGTTACTGCTATAAAAATGATGTAAGACATAATAGAACTTGTAATAACAAGTAATATAATATTTTTAGTAAATTATAATATAATCTAACTCGAATATTTGGGTCACCTGATGAGAGGGCATAAATACGCATTACTTCAAAATATAATGCAAGGAAAAATAGAAGCAAAACGGAATTCAGGCCGTAGAAGAATGTCATGGTTGCGTAATTTGAGAGAGTGGTTTGGCTGTACCACTAATGAACTCTTTAGGTCAGCTGTAAACAAGGTCAGGATAGCATTGATGATTTCCAATCTCCGATAGGAGTGGCATAAGAAGAAGAAGAATATAATCTAATCTACGGTGAACTTGGAAAAATAATTTAGGAAATAGATTGCATTTATCAACTTATTTTCAAAAACAGGCTGAGTTATTTATCTAACATTGAGGAATTTGCACGTTAGAGAGACAAATAAAAACTTTGAGAAAAAAGGATAATTGAAATCTTGTTTATACCGATGATTCTTTGATTACTGCGGTTGCTTTAGTCAAAAAAGAATGAAGGGACACAACGATCAAGAACCACGAGATGCCTTCATAAAAGAGCTCTCTACTGAACTGAAAGCTCCAACCCAAAGAGATCCTTGGTTTGTTCTTCTTCGTGCTGGAAGCGAAACTGGTTTTGTGGCATGGGCCGAATTAACATTTTTTCTTGGCCCTTGGTTTAATAAAACGTTAACTCCAAACTTGCCAAAAGATAAAGGAAACCTTGTCGTTTTGGATAACTCATCATAACAATCCCGCAAATTTGATTTCCCGAAAAAATTGTAGAAAAAAAGGCAAATCAAGGGTTGGCTAATCTAAAAAAAACATTTTCTTCGAGAAAGATTACCTACAAAGTGAATTACTAGTTACTCCGGCCGTATTTAGAGACGAAAAGTACAAAATTGAAAGAATTGTAAAAAAATATGGCGTTAAGAGCCTCATTATTGCAAGCTGAACCCGATTAAAATGATGTGGAGTGAAGTGAAAAGGTATGTGGCTTCAAACAACGTTGATTTTAAAGAAAAAAGGGTATAGCGGTTAATAAAAGAAGCTTACCAAGCGTACCTAAGAGCAGTGGCATAATTATGTAAACCACGTCAAGAAAGTGAAAGAAAAAATGTTTGCGGTTGACAATTTTGAACCGATGATAATTAATATTGGAAATGATTCAGAGGATGAGGACGATTTAGATATGGATTGCAATTCGTATTAATTAACGAGAAATATCTCAAATTTAATGCTCATTCCTTTTTTTAGTAATGTACGTAGAGTACATTTCAGTAATGATCTTCTGTTTGCAGTTTTTTGTATATATAAATACAAGTATTTACGAGGTATTAGATATTTTATGTATACAATATATGATTTTTTATAGAATTAATTTTGTTTATTCTCTTATTTACCTCAGTTAAATTATTGAGTACAGATTTTTAAAACGAAGCGCGTACGGTCCTGATTTCTCAGTCTATCGCCAAACTACCACACACCTAGCAACCACTGTGCCGACATGAGCGGCATCGCTGCGCGCCGTAAGACCAACACTGCACTCTAACTTTGGCTTTTACTATAGTGCCCAGGGCTGTGAGTGTATCCTAATGTATTTTCACCTGCTGAATGCGAATTTTAAACTTTCTTTTGCGTCGGAAGTGACAAGAATTTTTTATAAACAATTTAATTGTTTGACAAACGATAATATTTCGTAAACAAATACAAATCATTTTTACAAAATTCAATTTCTTCCTATGTAAAAATCTACAAAACATTGTTTGGTAAACATTGATCCAATAATTAGAATCGGACATATTCCAAATTAGTGCATAATTATTGCAAATTTGCGGCATTTAGGCAACTTTTCTAATTGTAACTTGACTGAATTTTGACTAAAATAACTTTATAATATCTCAAATTAAAGGAAAGACTACCAGTTTTAAAATTAATTTTAATTACAATCAAAATATTATTTAAAACAAATTTATAGCAATTAAAAATGGATTTTTTATTAATAAAAGGCCAAATTCCAAAAATTAATTTTTGGAACTTTATCGTTATATAAACGAATAGCCAACATCTTATTTGTGCTGTCGTACTAAGCTATGGTAACGTAATAATAATTGATATTATTAGAAACCAATCCTTCATTTTTAATTGTCGTCAGAGAGCATTTCCTGTTGATTGATTGTTCATTTTTCGTACTTAATAATGTAATTTTTTTAAAATATGACATTCATGGGCGTATCACAAGCTTATTTAGTTGTTTTTATATAAATACTGGCCCAAAAACGTTCCGTAACCAAAAAGTCGTACAGTCAAGTTTTTTTTATTTTTACTATAAAATTATATCAATGTATAGACACAATTTACTTAGATTTACATATTTTAAAATATGGTTCATTAATAAAAGCATAACTGTAGTCGTTAGAGACAAAATACTGAACTCTGATCTCTGAACATGTTCTCTGATCATCTAACCTCTACAAATCATACGAAAAAGCTGAATTTTGCTGAAAATGTAAATTTTTGGACCCAAAAAAAATACAAAGAATTTCGCCACTTCTATCCCCTGTCACCTAAAAACCTCCACTTAGAGAGGAAAAAGGGAAAACACGATTTACCAAGAAAGTGTAATCCATATAATTTTTTTTTCAAATAAGAAATGTAGCTGAAATAATTTAAAAAAAAATTAATAGTTTTTCTGTATAATGGGGCGTATCTCAGAATCAACGCTTAAAGCGACAGCCATTTTAAATTTAGCTACGCGTGTGAAATCAATTTTTAAAATAAAATTCAATATCTTTTAATCAGAGCGTCCCATCGACAAAACTAAAAATGCGTTT
Organism: Diabrotica undecimpunctata; assembly: GCF_040954645.1. NCBI lineage: Eukaryota > Metazoa > Arthropoda > Insecta > Coleoptera > Chrysomelidae > Diabrotica > Diabrotica undecimpunctata. The sequence continues at coordinate 2,831,139 of NC_092806.1, read as the reverse complement.
TTAAGGTAAAAAGTGTACGTTCAATATGCAATTTTTTCACTTTGCCGCAAATAAAACCAGAAATCCCCACTTGCCGCATATTTCAGCACGCCCTATAATGGTTTTTTCTTCGTTCGCTGAAAATATAGTCTGTCCACCATTTTTTTCCATGTCGGCCATTATAGAGGTTATTACGAGTTTCATAGGGAATTTTAATTTCTTCGGCACCGTGATGTAAGGACTATCCATTCTAAAGAATTTTCTGGAAGGCATTCTCCACCCTTTCTTCGTCATAATCCTTATATAGACTTGCACCAAGTGTTCTTATATAATTTCGAACCAATTTTTCTGAAAAGAAAGTACTAATTTAAGGTTCTTCATAAAAATATTATCAAATTCGCCCCAGGTAAAGATCAATTTTGCCTTTACCCTGAAAAATAGCATGTAGACATGTGTTGACAGAGAAAATGTACCTATTAAGATAATTAGTTAATCGCACATTCTTTTGTAGTTTTTCTCGGGCACCAGAAAGTTAGGAAGCTAAGGAAACTTATCAAAAATATAGCCTTGTTAAAAAAACGTTTTTTTCCATAAAAAAATATACTAACTTTAACTAAACAATCACAAGTTTCACCCTAGTGTTTACTTACTAAAGCGATGTTGTCAACCGTTTGTTGATATTCAGAATCATTCCAAATTGTCAATTTCGCCCGTTTGGATCAATTTCATCCCATTTTATGGTAATCTTTAAGTATTTTATTTTTTATTTGTCTACTCCATGTTAACACTTAACTGCTATAAGTCAAAAGTAATTACATAAGTATTATAACTTGGTCTACAAGACCCATTTTTTTATATAAAGAAAACAAACAATTTTTTTTGATAATTAGTTTATTTGTAAACTAAGATTACAAAATGAAGTACCATAAATGGTATAACACAAACTAAAGTTATTCTTTGCATTTTTTGCATACTTGAACACAGCATTGTAAACATACAGGCCTTTTACACTATGCGCAAACATAGTTCGTTTTTCTGTTTTTCTTTTCTGGAAAGAGATGACATCTCTGTCTTTTTCGATTTTCATTGGCTCGAGAAGGCAGAGGAACACTTAAAAATTTAGTGTCAAAAATATCTGCCCTAATAGCTCGAATCTGTAGAGGCACATTGGAGATATAATATGTCCGTGAGTAGCTCAAGTATGTTCTACAGTAACAACGACTTGATGAACTCTCTTGGAAATTTAATGTTTTCACGGTTTCAGAGTTAAAAGTTTTTGTTGTTTTGTTACAAAACCAGTGGGTTACAACCCACTGGTTTTGTTACATATTTTTGACAATATCCCATCTCAATAATTTCCATAAAGAAAAGAAAAAGAAAGAGAAAAGAAAAAAAAATTATTTTTACCATATTTGCAAACGGACGGAGTTTAAAGAGTTTTTCATTAGCATCTACTTTGGAGTTGTGTGCAGTCTATAAATCGCATAATCTGAGTGAATCTTTCCCGTCTTATGGCTGTCCCAAAAATGTCGCTTGCTAGGTTTACAGTCGTATCCACTCATGAGTAGAATGGCAATAAAACATCGAATTTTTTTCGCCGTAATTTAAGTAACTGGACAGTTTTTAAAAATGGCATATCTTCTAACATCTGGATAATATTATCATCTAACATTTTTTCAAACAAACAACAGGATCTATGATCTTTTTTATTACTTTGCACATGAAAAGGTCATGCATGTGCCGAAACTAAATCACAATGCTCGTTCCAGTTAACTGTTAAGCTTAATTTTTTTTTTATCGTCCCTCTCTTCCTGCTTTTAAAAATCTCATTTTCTATAGTTTCTCCGTCTGTACTTTATACAGATGCATCATCTGAAAGAGCTTCGGCATCATCACTATATCTATATTTTTTAAATCTAATTTCCACTTTGGACAGAAGTTGACGACCAGTTAGATTGTCTAAAGTTCCTCCCTCATCCTCCTTTCCAGAATCGTCATCAGTTAATTTACTGGCATCCGAAGGATCAATGAAGATTTCATCTGCGTTATCTGTATATTTTAATTCTATTGCTTCTTGAAGAGTTAAACCTCGTCTATAGAGCGTTCCACTTTAAGAAAATAACATTAGGCTTATGGAGATTAGTGTTGCCAAAACTCTCAGGCATGCGGTTTACTAGATTGTCGATACATTTTTCGAATTTCCATTTTCAATTAACATTTAACTGTAAAGTCAGAACAACTGAAGAACCACAAAGCCTTCATATCATTATGTAGTCTCAGAGAAGGACATAAAATCGCTGACATACGCACACTGTATTATTTTAAGTTGCAACCAGTAATTAGATAGGTATATACATTCCAAGCGGTCCGTTTATTTGCTTTTAAATCTTTAGTAGCCGGCAAAGTGGATGATTTAACTAAGCAATATTTTCTACTGATTTCTATGATTCATGGTATATGATATTCTTACCAAAAAACAAATAAACTGTCGTTACTATAATTAAAATAAGATAAAATAAAATTATCTTTTGTAAATACTATTTATTTGTCTAGAATGATCTCGATACAAGATCTAGGTATGCTATTAGAGCACACTATTTTAGGTTAAAAAAATATTCTAAATTTACCTAATGCTGGTTTGCATAACTTGTTGCCGGATGTAGTAAAACTGTAGTTTTACAGGTGGGTAAAGTACAGCTTTTACCCAACAGGACTAGTTCGGACAGGGCATTTGCAAGTTTATTATGATAATATTTTATGTTTTTTTACTCAAATTTTATAATAAATATATATTATAATTGTCACTCCTCCTTTTAATTTGTCAAAAATCAAACTAGTGGTATATTTGGTATATTATATTCTATTCATTGTTTTATGAAGTGGTTTAAACAGTATGACATATTAGCCTTACACAGATTATACTATAATATGTATATTTTATTTTTTCTTGTTTCCCTTAGTCCATAGCTGTAAAAGAACCAGAAAACCTGTCAATTAGCATGTTAAAAATTTTACTTTATTAAATTTTGTCAATTGCAGGCAGCTTTAAATCGATATCCAACCTCGAACACGATGTAGATAGCTTTTAGTAAATTGATTTGCCCAAAAATTTAATATATTCATCCATACCAGATCAGATATTCCAAGTATGCAAGAAATTTCGCTACGTTAAATTCGGCTGTTGCGGGATATACGGGAAAAGGCGGAAATTAACCCAAGACAATTTATTGTGCATTTTGCGGTGGAGGTATTAGCAGAAGCTTTCCGACGATTTACTAAATGTATTTTCACTTAGAGTGAAATAATCTTAAAGATGCCAAGAATCTTATTTATTCTTACGTCAAATCAAGTCTTAGTTCAAGAAAATAGTCGTTTTTTAAATTTATCTAACAAATGAAGATATTAAATAAAACTACATTTTTGTATAATGTAAAAAATGTATTGTTACGATAAATATTATGGCGTATAAAACTGAAAATATATTATGACTATTTCTTTTCTATTCTAGTTATTTCGGCGCTCAGTTGAAAGACATGTTTACCTGAATTCTGATGAGTCAGCAACGACTTGAAATTTCCAGAAGCAGGCCGAATAAAACCAGTATGAGCGACCTTCTGGGCTCTTAGATGGGGGATCGCGGCGATTCCGGAACTAACGGCATTTTATATTTAAAGAAGAATTTTGTTGTAAACAGGACAGTTAGTTTTCGAACATCGCGTCGAGTTTTTAAAATGTAATGCACGTATTATAATAAATGTAGATAAATTATATAATTATTAGTGTGAAATCAATTAGTAATAACGACTTTAATAAATTTGTAAGTGTTATAAATAGAACTTTTAATAATAAATAAAGACAATACATTAGATTAATAAAAACATTACAGTATGGTATAACTCACGTCACTTATGACTATGTAATAAAGAAAATATTGAGTAAATGGCTGTTTAATAGTTCAGGCTAGTAAATAAAAAAGCAAGAAAAAATTATTTGAATTTAGTTATGTTACGTATATATTAATAACAGTAATCAATGAGACATCAGTGTCCCACTCTGCGTGTTGGTAAATTATAATATGTTTTACAATTAGATCAACATTTTCTCAAGTTTGAACATTTTGGAATCTTGACCTTAAGGCAAGGATTACCTTCTGAACGATGATTTTAATTATTAAACCCAAACCCAAAAATACTGATTTTATAATAAATATAGTATGGATCAAGAAACTCAAAGGCTTAATATATATATATATATATAATATATATATATGTATATATATATATATATATATATATATATATATATATATTGATATGATTGGTGTTTATAGAAAATAATTTATAAGTTACACTACTAGATAATATTAGATATAAAAAGTATTTGGTTATTTTAATAAGTTATATACTAGAGAATTTTATAAAAATATATTTATTTGAGGGCATTTTTAAGAAATTAGCATGTAATAAGTGTAAAAAAAGTTTTATTATAGTAATTATAATGTTGTAGATATATTTAAGTGAGCCATGTGACTAGGCAACCAAAAATACTCTTTAAAGTGACAGATAGAAATTAATAATTATTACGAATATAAAGAGGGGTTATAATAATATGTTAGTTTAAAATGTTTAATTTATATATAGTTACTGATTTAAGTGTATATTCTGATCTGAAAAGCCTAAATGTCAACAAAATTATCAATAGAAAATTAAAGAATTCTTCAGAATGCAGAATTTGACCTTTGTTTACGGTGGAACATTCTGGAATAATGGTTATGTCTGTGGATCGAACATATACTGTTTCCAGAACATCCATATAGAAGAAATAGAACAAAATCGAACATGATTTCTTGCTAGATGATTCTGGAACATGGAAAAAGATATAAATACCCGGTGATTTGGATTCAAGGCATCAGTAATCAGTTATGAGTTACAGTTACTATGAGTCCAGTTTTAGTATGAAAGTTAGTTAGAATCAGTAATCAGTTATGAGTTACAGTTACTATGAGTCCAAAATGAGGTACAAAATTTTGTTAATATAATTTAGTTAGTGTCATAACAATTTCAATTTTGAAGATAGTTTGTTTAAATTTTACATTGTCTATAGAATTTAATTAGTTTCATAAGAATTTTATTTTAAAGATAGTTTATTTTAAATTTAGATTGGCTAGGTTAGATATATATGTATGTTTCATAATAGATATAATAAAAATAATTTAAAAAAGTACTTACAAACTAATTCTTTGAGAACCGCGATAAAAACCCTATATTATTAAAAACACTCATTGCTCATCATTCACAAACAATACATCATAACAATATATATATATATATATATATATATATATATATATATATATATATATATATATATATATATATATATACATCCCGCTATCATTTATAGCTCTTTTCACGTTGCAGTAGTTTAGCATCACCAAGAAATGCTATCATTTCCTATTTATAAGTCGTGTATGTTCGTTTAGAGCACCTTTGTAGGCTTGGCACCGTTGTCGGTTTTTCAATAATCCGATTTTTTTATATATTAAATTTTTTACATCAAACCATCATTGTAACCTCGGAAGGTAAAATTATTGTATTTGGTATCATTTTAAAGCCAATAGATGTTGCCAGTATTAATACTTAAAATTATATTTGAAAACATAAAAATATCGATCGGTTTGGTCGGTCGGTCAAGTTCAAATAATAAAGACATTGAATCTACCTGCCAGCCGGCTGATTTCAGCCGGCTGGGGTCAACTAACAGGTTTTTTTATATCAATGTTCAGTTGTTATATCTATTTATTTAGATATTTTTTCCCAGAGAGTTGTGTCGGGGAATATTTTACATATTTTAATTTCCAACCTGTTTTATCGAAGCTATCAGTGAATAGTTTAAGATAAATATTAGGTTTTTATGGGATTAAGTCAAAAATATTGGTTGTGATTGTGATGAGAATTACATTTTTAATTATTTAATGTTTGACATTTTGATTTCCATTCAGGAAATCGTTCTCAAAAAACGTTTTTTGTACAAAATGTGTATACACATTTTTACATAATTTGTACAATAAACAAGGTTAAATATTGGAAAACATATCGTTAAATATTAGTTAATTAAAAATGTAATTTTCATCTCAATATCGACCAATAATTGTGGCTTAATCACATAGAAAAATAATATTTGACTTTGCCATAAGAAAGTAGTTCACGGAACCTCGCTAAATAGTTTAAAAAAATCTTATACAGAAATATAAATTCTAAATAGTATGAGGGGTAGCCGACGAAAAATTCGTAAAGACTGAGTTGACTAAAGTTGATTTTGCTTTGTTTTTTTAAACAATCTTAAAAGGCAAAAAGAAAATAATTGTTTGCTTATAAAACGTTTTGTATACATTCTAAAGAAAAACAATTCAAATAAATGTTGTAGACCATAAAAAGTTTTTTATGTAGACAAATACCAAATTTAAATACATAAATAATTGAGATAAGAAAAAACGAAAAAACCGTAAACTGTAAGATATTATGTTTGTAGTAATTTATAAATGTTAATAACTTTGTTTTTTGCCTAACGACAGGTAATATAGCTACTTGAAATTATGACAATTGATGAGTTATTAAAGTGTGCTAAATATCAAGCAGATCAAAAAATATTTTACAATTTATTCAATTTGTTTATCACAGAAACCGATTATTTAAACAACTGTACTTGTCCAAACAGTATGACTACAAGTATTTTGTAACTTGCAATCGATTCTTTGCGCTTTCAGTTTTAGGGTATATTAAAAAAACTTTAACATATTATTAAATTTTTTATTAAAAACCAGTTTGAATAGGGGACTTTTTAGTTTTTAGACCACTTCACGGTTTTTTAGTTTCTTTGACAAATGAGGATTGTCTATTCGGTTATTTCTTAATATGGGCTATGATCAATTGTCTAGTCAAGTCAACACTATTATAGAAGTTACCCATACTTTTTCAGTAGTCATTCAGACGGTTCATCTTAATTGTACCCATATGGAACATAAGCCCGAGAAAAGTCTTAAATTCTGTTTGTGTTGTCTCTTTCCAAAACGCAATCCTCGATTTTTCTGAACGACTTTGTGCAAATATTTCATCAGAGTCAATCAGGGTCACTTCCACCATTCGTTTAATCTACATTGTCTTCGCGAGATGCTTCTAACAATGATTGTAATTCAGCAGTGGTCAATCTACGTTTATGTTCAAATCTAGCTTTTTTAGATGTCGAAGGTATATTATTTACATCCATTTTTTTATAAATACTATAACTCACTTTTACGGAGGTAATTAACAATAAAAACGTTCTACTAGAAACTATCAACTTATCCAATATTATAAGGCCACTTGAGGCACAATACGTTTTTACTCAATAATAGTTCCTGTATAAGTAAAATTGTTTTTTAATGTGATTCAATAAAGCACACTAGACATATTGCAGTTTTGCCATCACATTCTTCAGAGTATGTTTTAACTTTTTTAACTTTTCTATCGGCCTTTCTACTAATCATGCTTCTTCTTAAAAATTTGTAACGTCTTGTACACTTTCTTCTCTTTGTATTATCTACATCGCTTTGCCTGAGATGGTATTTTTGGATGTAACTTGTCGTGAAGGTTACAACATTTCTTTATTTGCAAATGCCTTCGCGAACTCCAGTCTGAACTCAAGGATAGGTTGTCACTTTTTTACGTTTTCTGTTATTTAGCAACTAAGCATTGACTACTGTGGTATTAAATCAGGTATTAAATATTAATTTCACTGCCACTTTTCGGTACCACTTCAGAATTTTGCGTATTGGGCTTTGGTAAGAAGCCACTTGATCACTAAAATCAACACTCTTTTTCACCAAGTTATAATCGAGAATAGTTTGTGGTTTTAGTACTTGTGTATAATTTTTCTTTTCATTTGATTAAACCAAGATACAACTATTATGTTTAAATGATGTAAGGAATAAAACTGGTTTTTTGTCGACCCATTTTATCACTTCTAAAATCAATAATGGGGTTAAGTTCCATCCTGAGTAACTGGTTGCAACTTTTTTAATCGAGATTTTGGTTCTACATGTTTTTATAGTAAAACATCTGCACATGAATAATTCGTTTCTTGAACAATGATTTCAATTCATCGACCAATATTCTAAAATAAGGTCGTCCTTTTTTTCTTCTACATGTGCCGAGCTCGATTATCGAGCGTTGGCTATCAAATTGGCTATAGTAATTTTGTTGACGGCAGCTCGGAAAAGATATGCAGAGGATCTGTTAAGCCAATCTCTCAGGTTTCTAAGCCATGACGTTCTTCTTCGACCTGGCCCTCTTCTTCCGTCTACCTTGCCTTGTATTATTAAATGGAGTATATTATATCTCTTTGGGTGGCGCATAACATGGCCAAAATATTCAAGTTTGCGATTTTTAACTGTTTTGACGACTTCCGTAACTTTTCCCATCCGATGCAAAACAACTTCGTTACGAACTCTATCCACCCAACTTATTCGTAGGGTTCTCCGATACACCCAGATTTCAAAGGCTTCCAGTTTCTTGAGAAGTGTATCCGTCAAAGTCCAACCTTCGACACCATACAAAAGAGTAGGGAACACATAACATCTCACTAATCAAATTTTCAGACTTAAAGTAATATTGTTTCCACATAACAGATTCTTCATCTTAAAGAATGCAGCTCTGGCCTTCTCTATCCGTATTCTAATTTCTTTGCTCATATCCCAGTTCTCATTTAGATTACAACCAAGGTAAGTGATACTGTTAGTTCTCTCCAGTTGTTCACCATAAGCTGTTACCACTTCCGGTTGTGTTGGCGTTTTACTGACGACCATCACCTTTGTCTTTGCGGTGTTTAGCTTAAGGCCATATTCATCACACATTGTGGTAATCCTATTAATTAGATGTTGAAGTCCTTCGTCGTCCGGTATATTATAAACTGGTTCTCTTTCACAAAGCATTGGGAATATGGTTTACATTCTATATTTAGAAAAATCTTTTACTGCAAGTCTTGTTCAAACTAAACTAAATTAATACACAAAACAAATTAATCTACATATTCTTTTTTTATAGAAATACAGATTCCTGTCGAATTTTTATCAGTGCGGCATGAGTCACTGGTGTCTCGTATATCCGGACCTCTTATCGCATTACAAACATAATTCTCAATTAGCAGTGCGGTACAAGATACATTTGGGTCGAATAATCTTAAAGCCGTAATAAGACCATAAGACCGTATGTTATAAATACATATATCCCTATAAGAATTATCTTGAAAGATGAAAAAAATACAATAAACAAGTGCAATATTAAGTGTTACTTAAAAAATGGTAAGTCATTCATGGGCGTACAGTTAAAAATAAAAGTTTTCAGTGTTCTATTGCTTGACTATTATTATGTGGTATTCTGAAAATGTTGACATTTTTTCCTGGTCTGATCTTCCTCAACTAACGTCATCTTTCTTAAATGGTGAGTTGTGTTGTTCAGGTCTCTTTAAGTGTTTTTGTTGCTATTCATACTTAATGATCTTCTTTAGACAATGTACTAATGTAGTGTTCAAATGTGGCATTGCCTTCATCATGTAGCGCTGATCTTAATTGTCTGATTAGTCGATTATATTTGTGTTCGTCATTAAGATTTCGGCTTCTTGGCCATCTACCTCTTGCTCTTTATTTTTGGACTATTAGTTGTATAATATAATTCGAAGTGTTATTTATGTTTTCTTGATTTGGAATTGTTAATCGTGTAGCTCCATATGAAATAGTAGAAGATGAAAACGGCAGAATATTCATCCATAAAAAAAGGAAACGCGATAAAGATATCTGAAACAACTGTTTTATGTTATAAGAGATGAAATAGTCCGAAATTACCAAAACAGGTGAACAGGGCACTATAAAGAGGAAGTAGAATTAGCTATGAAACAGCTTGAATGGGGAAAAGAAGTAAGCTTAGACCAAATACCAGCAGGAATTATTCAACTGAGAAAAAATATTAAATGGAAAACAATATTCACTCCATTTACAGAAAAGGCGGTGACCGGTGAATAACTTCTAATACCTCTTCATTTGTAATTATATCCACCCAACTTATTTTTAGTATACGGCGGTAGCACCACATCTCAAAGCTTTCAAGATTTTTAACATTCTTCTGTTTAAGAGTCCATGCCTCAACACCGTAAAGCAAAGTACTGAATAGATACTAAGTAGTTAACTAAAAGTGGACGTATGCAAAGAGATGTATGACGTAATTGTATGGTATTCGCTAAATCCTGTCACGTAATATGCCACACATCTCTGTGCGGTAATTCGTTTTATTGCTGCCAGTTTAAGGTGTTATTAGATGCCGCCATGTTTAATTTCTCTCTACCATCGTATTATCCTATCATTTTAGGCTTCATGTCATGATTAGACCTATAGGACCGGAGATACGCAACTAAGGCTCTTTTGACATAACATATATAGGAGCAAAGATATATACCTAAGGTCGTTTTGACGTGTTGATGTATTTGATTTCTACGTCGTAGTACTCTATTGGTTAAATGGTACCATTTGAGGTACTGTACGTCACAATTGGACAAATAGGATCGAAGATACATAACTAAAGCCCTTTTGCCAGACTTCTTCGTCTTCTAGTTCCATGACCGTTATCGATCGTTGGATATCATGTTGGCTACCATATTTGCCATCGTGACTTTATTGACAGCAGCTCTAAATAACGATGTAGTTGATTTTTCATACCATTGCCTTAGATTTTTCAGCCATGGTGTTCTTCTTCTACCAGGACCACGATTACCTTGGATCTTTCCCTGAATGATCAGATGTAAAAGATTATATTTTTCAGGGTGTTTCATAATATGACCTAAGTATTCCAGCTTGCGTTTCTTTATTATATTAACCAGTTGTGTAGTTTGGTTCAGCCGTCTAAGGACCTCCTCATTTCTAACTCTGTCGACCCAGCTTATTTTCAGTAGTCGTCTGTATACCCACAGCCCTATAATATAATATAACTGTATAGCCTCAGTTAGAGTCCACGCTTCCACTCCATACAGCAGGAGAGGAAAGATGTAGCAAATGTCACTCGAACTCTAAGGTCAATACTAAGATCGTGACTGCAAAGTACGTTTCTCATTTTTACAAAGGCAGCTTGGGCTTGTCTAGTCGGCTTTTAATTTCTGCGGTTGGATCCCAGCTCTCATTGATATTACTGCCGATATACACGAGTTTCTCTACTCTGTCCAGTGTGGCATCTCCAACTTTTATTCCGTCATCCTGTATATAAATTATGTTTGTCTTCGGTTGTCTCCATTAAGGCTTCCTTAAATATTTCCTCCGAATATAAGTTAAAAAGTAAAGGCGACAATATACAGCATTGTCTCACTATTCTTTTTATATTTATTTCATCCGACAGTTCTTGTTCAACCTTTATTATTGCCACTTGATGCCAGTATAGATTTGTAATTATTCGTAGATCTTTATCGATCAATCCCGCTGTTTCCAATATTTCTAGCATTTTGTTATGTCAGATTTTGTCAAAAGCCTTTTGCCAGGCTACTCTATTTAAGTTTTATATCTCATAGTATTCTATTAGTTAAATTCTATTATTTGAGGTACGAAACGTCACGATTTTACTAATAAGACCGCAGATACATAACTAAGGCCCTTTTGACAAGCTGATGTATTTTACATTTCTATCTTATTGTATTCGATTGGTTAAATCCTGTCATTTGCGGTACTGTACGTTATGATTGGGCCACTAAAAACGAAGATACGTAACTAAGGCCCTTTTGACGTGATGCTGTATTTGATTTCTATGTCATTGTATTCTATTGGTTAAGTGGTATCATTTGAGGTATCGTACGTCACGATTGGACTAGTAGGACCGAAGATACATAACTACGGCCATTTTGACATGCTACTCCATTTAATTCCTATACCTCATTGTATTTTATTTGTTAAATCCTTTCATTTGAGGTACTGCACGTCATGATTGGACTAATAGAACTAAAGATACACAACTAAGGCCCTTTTGACATTGCTCTGCATTTGATATTTCTATCCCATTGTATTCTTTATGTTAAATCCTATCATTAGAGGTACTATACGTCACGATTGGACTAATAGAACCGAAGATACGTCACTACGGCCCTTTTGACATGTTGCTGTATTTAATTTTTTTATTTCATTGTTTTCAGTTGGTTAAATCCTGTCATTTGAGATACTGTACGTCACGATTGGACTTATAGAAACGAAGATATATAATTAAAGCCTTTTTGACATGCTGCTATATTTGATTTTTCTGTCTTATTGTATTTTATTGGTTAAATCCTATCATTTGAGGGGCTGTACGTCGCGACTGGACCAATTGGAGCGAAGATACAATAGGTAGTTGCAATATATAATAACCCGTTACTTTTAACTAAACATGATGCCAGAATGATTTGTGGGTGAAAAAAATATATATATATTCTTAAATTTACTATTTCGTTGTGGGTAATATTATATTCAACAGCGATGCCAAATTTCTGATGCTAAAATGATTGATAATGAAAGTGGGATATACATTTTCATGTATATAATGGCAGCGAGTAAACGGTAAAACCCTGAACTAAATATATATAATATTTTCACTGTACCATCATTTTAGACTCAAACATTTTCTGGAATAAACTTATATAACTCAGTAAGGGATAAAGAGAGAAAGCAGATATTTTAAAATACCAACACGGTATCAAAACTCTAATCAATGAGATGGTTAAAATTCTTGTAACAGGTACAGGAAAAAAGTTATTAAGGTCTTGTAAAGTAGCGTCGATATACAGATGCTACTTTGCAAGACGATGCTAAATTGATGGTAAAAGCATAATGTATCGATGCGAAAATGATAGTAGGATGTATATATATATATATATATATATATATATATATATATATATATATATATATATATATATATATATATATATATCTATATATTAAGATTACTTTGAGCTTTAAAGTTTATTTAATTTAAAATTTAATCAAAAGCTTATTAAAAATAATAACTACATTATCAAAAATATACAATATTACCATTAAAAGGATGCTCTTCTTGCACTAGTAGAGTAATCGAACATAACGACTGTAATTTAAGAATAACGGACTTCTTTGTTTCGTCATAACATTACCAACGTTTTCATTTAAAAAACAATATCTATACTATCTATGTCTCTTCTATTTTACAAACGAAGAGAGCTTATACAATAAAAAAAGAAAACGGCATCCTTCTTTGACCTGCCTCTCTGCTCCTATGTTTATGCAACCTTAATTGCAAGCTTTGGCATCGAAGCTAGAGAGCTATTCTGTTTACTCTCTCTTAGTTTTTATTACACAAGCAACATAATTTTTCTTACTAATAAAGAGAAGAAAACCAAAAACAAATAAAAAAACAACACTTAATTTTATTGAAACTTGCAATAACCCCTTTGAGAGATGTGTACGCAATAAAACCATAATATATGTGGGAATTCAACAAATAATGTACTATTACGAATTAATAGTAATTAAATTAACATGAACTATTCCTTCGATAGCTCTGGCAAGATAAATGAACTTTTACTCATAGGTGCAAATAATTATCAAAATTTAAATGGTTGCAATAAACAATCAAAAACAATTTATAGGTACAGGTAAAACTAGGTAAAACTTACCGCTTGGTCTAATTACCATCGTTTGCACTACTTTATGAAAACAACGAACAAAACGAATTCAATATAATGGTTCACTGTAGCGTTACGTCTTTCCCTCTTAACGACTTATGCTCTTGTGTCTATAGCGAGATGTATTCCCGAGCCTCAGCGGTCTATTAAGGATAGGATGAATACAGGGGAGAAAAAATGTATTGATTAATTTATACAACCATATTTGAATTTAAACAATATATTTTAGATCTAACTAATGATTTATATAGACTGATTAGAGTTTTATAATCACAGCTTCAATAAGATAATGTTTTTAATATATTTAATATATATTGCAGGTTGATATGATTTTTCTAAGGCCATTTTTGATACAACCACATTACCTTACATTTTACGTGTGTTTTAAACATGAGCTATGTACTATAAAGCTTTAATATTCGTTTAAAAACTGATGTTTATTGGTAAAAACCATTTCCACTGATTTAATACGAAAAATTTAAATATTGTGTTGAAGGACCATTCCTGTAGTTATTTTAGAAAATTTTGCAAGGATTTTGAAATTAAAGATTTTTTTACTTTGCCGTTAATATAAACACCTAAAAGTCATTTGCGTAAAAAGGAGCTTTTAATGATATTTGTAAATTTTTAATAATATCATTTATAGCGATTACTAATAACGTCGGGCTAATTATAGAAGCTAAGGAGTCCCGTTTTTTTCAATATGTTCTTTAGGATGTGAACTTTGAATTTTACTCGAAATGCTCTATACAGTTAAAAGTTTCAAAAAAAATCTGGAGAGGTTCCTTGATAATGTTTTTTCAAATATTTTAGCTGCAGCACTTGTTAAATGGCTTCTTTAAATCTAAAATATTGCCATAACTTCAAGAATATCGCTTTCTAAGTCTAGCATATTAAATATGCTTAAGCGAGTTTGTCTAAAACCATTTTACTTATCAATCGATTGATTTGAAGTTACACGAATATAATAAATGTGATGCTAAGATCCAAGAAATTCCCAAATCAATGGAGAAAGGCCCATGTCATTAGAATACCAAACCCAGAAAAAGATAGCACATTCCCGCAAAATTACAGGCCAATGAGCTTACTACCTGCAGTCAGTAAGATTGTAGAGAGAGTCATACTCAGCTGATTCCAAGACAAAAGAGACGGACTAGACAAAATACCAGAAGCTCAATTTGGCTTCTGATCAGAGCACTCCAGTGAGCTAAAAGTACTCACATTAACAGAGTTCATAGCAGCTGGATTTAACAATAAACAATATACAGGAGCTGCCTTCCTAAACGTCAACAAAGATTTCGACAGAGTTTGGCATAAAGGACTAATTTATAAAATGAGAAGATACGGTTAAAGCGGATAATGACTAGTCTCTCGTATTTGAGCAACCGTAGTTGCAGAGTTCGTATAGGACAAGTCTTGTCCTAACTCGGGAACCCGGAAGCTATAGTACCACAGGGAGCGGTCCTGTCACCTCTGCTATACACAATATACACAGCCGAGGTAACTAGAACACCAGGAACTATATTAAGTGTATATGTCGATGACACAGCGATAGCGACCAAACACATAAACATAGACATTGCAGTAAACGACCTGCAAACAACGCTAGACGATATCGAAGAGAGGAGTTCAAAATGGAAAATCTAATTAAACTCTGAAAAAACGCAGGCAGTATTCTTTAAAAAGAGGCACCAACAACCATAGAAACAAGTGACAGTTTAAGACAACCCCATAGAGTATAAAAGTGAAGCAAAATATCTAGGAGTAATCATGGATAAAGGCTTAATATTTAGTTAACACGTAGACGCCACAATATTAAAAGCTAACATAGTAAAAGCGTCAATAAGAGGACTAACAGGAAGAAAAAGCAAACTGCGATTAAAAACCAAAATAAGATTAATAAATAGTATAATTCTTCCTATACTAACATATGCTCCCCATCTCTCGCATGGGGACACATATATAATACAGCAAAAAAAAAATACAAGCGGCAGATAACAGCAGCCTAAGAAAAGCAGCAAACGTACGGAGATACGTTGCTGAAAGATTCATATTTAGAGAACTATAGCAAATTAGAGTGACTGAAATGATGAAAGATAAAGCAAGGACAAAGTTCGCGGAACTAGAGAACCAAGTCACATAATGCAAGAGACTATGAGGTACGACGCTTTTCACCGATGTAGGCACAAAAAACCTAAACAACAGATATTGAAATAAAATTAAATAAAACCAGAGAGAAAACAAAAATCACCGAAGAGAAAATAAAACAAAAAACAATAACAACAACACACAAAAGCGGATAGTTTGTAGCTGTATAAAATCGTGGACAAGCGCAAGTACAGTATAGGCCCAGGTGAATTGATTATTTTTAAATGTATAGACTAATTACGATTTTATGTTCCAGGACATCCTACAAAAATAAACTACAAAAAACGGCTTCGGCCACCAAAAAAACTACTAACAAAAACCAGCGAAAGCCACGACAAAATATAATGAAAAACCTTAAAAACTCGGGAAAGTAGGGCCTAACCCCTTGAGCACCAAGTCGCCGAACTGAGCCTAGCCCAGAGCGGAGACTTGAGGCCCAAGTAAGCAATTTTAGTTCGCGGATAAATCACATTAAGATAACAGGAATATAGCGACTAACCCTGTCCTGAATTTGAATCGGTTAGGAAACCATGTTGGAATTCTATTACTAAAGACTCCCACATGAAAAGCATTTTGCTGATAGTTGTGCCCCTATTGCACATTAGAGTGCTATAGGGCAGAAAGGAATCGGCTGGAGCATTGGAGCGTGGTGGAGTGACTCCTGTTTTTAACTTGAGTTAACAACTCGCTCCAATGAATTGTGACACCCGAACGTAATTCTTAGGAGTGAACATGTCTCACAGGCTGGGTTTAATTAAATTGCTTGCTTGACTTGAACTTTCCTAAGGAGTACGTCAAACTTTTGGGTCTGTAGGACTAGGGGCTAAACGGGGACTTAGAGGTTTAAGAAGTGAATAGCCTTGATCTTAATTGTTGGCTACTGGTGCTTTGGCTAAATTGGAAAGTTGTTTGAAGGTACATAACTTATTTAATTGTAAACCATGTGCTTTGTGCTAGAATTATTGATCTCTTTTTTCTAACAACAATTATACCTAACAATAATTCAATGTTGTTCATTTCCATAAAAATCTTTAGTGAAGCTGAAATTTAACTAATATAACTGACTGGATATATGTCATTCCCTGCCATAAAACCCTCGTTATTCTAACCAAATTTTTCTCCCTTTGCCAAAAATCTAATGCCTAAAGGTATCATTCCAATAATCCCAAATAAATGATTCAAAAGTATTTTTGCCCTTTAAGCTTTTTACATGTACGTTCAAATAAGTACTTAACCTTGTTATCAAAATCCGCAAAAGAAAAGCCCATTTACCAAACTCAAATTCTTTGTTCATCCTGTTTAAAGAAATAAACGATTTATCCTTGAGATTTTTTTAAATTATCCCTGGGTTCTCTTGTCCTTACATTTCAACGTTCCTCGAAATACATGAGTCTGCGAGGTCTTTGAGCGCATCAGTTTTATTATTATTAGTTTGAAAATGTTCAGAAGGGGAAATTTGGAATATTCACTGAAATTGTTTTTTAGTAAGTTTCTGTAAAAATTCTTTTAAGAAATTTGTTAGTGTTGATTGTTATATATAGTGTGTATCAACAATGTAACATTTTACAAACATTTGGTTTTTTTGGTTTTTGAGCATTCTAGAAAAAAATATATATATATCAGATACGAACGGAGCAATTTGAGCTACACGGTCGAACAACTAATAGAAAAAAGAATGGCCAAAAATAGATCGGTCCATCTGGCTTTTGTTGATCTTAAGAAGGCATATGACTCAATACCTAGAACCAAGCTATGGGAAGCAATGGAAGACATCGAAGTTCCACGAAGATTAATAAACGCGGTAAAAGCACTCTACAAGAATAACGAAGTAGCTATCAAAACGGGTAATAGAATATGCAGTCCATTTAAGACGACAAAGGGACTACTACAGGGTTGCTCCACATCCCCCATCCTGTTCAAAATATTCCTGGAAAAAACCCTGAAACCATGGAAAAGAAAGTGCGAAGGAATGGCTATACCAGCAAGGAAGGAATATCTATATACGCTAAGTTTTGCCGACGACCAAATAGTGATCGCACAAGACGAGGATGACCTCAGTTTTATGATGAGAAAACTGGAGCAGGAATATACAAAGAATGGGATGGAAATAAACCTAAAGAAAACTGAATACCTTACAACAGAGAATACAGAAATAAAACAGCTGGAAATAGACGAAGGTAAACAAATCAAAGGAACAGACAAGTATAAGTATTTAGGTTTCATAATATCAAACAAAGGAACAACGAAGGAAGATATAAAAAATAGACTAGGACAAACAAGAGACTGCATACGAAAATTGAACCCGGTACTATGGGATAAGAACATCAGCATGAAAACAAAGAAAAAAATATATAATACCATGACAAGAAGTATCCTCACTTATAGGTGTGAAAATTGGACAATAAATAAGAAAACCAAAAAAAAATAATAAACAACAGAGATGGAATTCCTAAGGAGAAGCTGCAGATTAACAAGAAGAGATAGAATAAATAACATGGAGATTAAGAGGAGAATGGAAATGAACTCCGACATAATAGACTACATCGAACAGAAGAGGTAAACCTGGTACGGACATGTCAGAAGAGCAGACCAAAATCGGTGGATAAATAGAATAACAGAGTGGAGCCCGATAGGAAGAAGAAAGAGAGGCAGACCCCGAAGATCTTTCAGAGATGAAGTGGACGAAGCAATGAGTAGAGAAACCTACAGGAAGGGGACTGGCTAAACAGGAAAAATTGGAGAAAACGGTTGAGTGAAGGAATACAGTGAAAACTGTGGAAATCCTTGTATATATATAAAAAATCGGTTGCCTGTAAAGTCGGTTTTACGGGCGAAGATTTTACGTGACAACGTCTTTTTCTCGGTAGAATATTTATTGATATGAATATTATTAAATTGCACAATAGGAACAAGGAATTGAATGAAAATAAGAATTGCACAAATTTTAACTATAGAAATATATTTTGTTTACTAAAACATTGTACATGTAAACTTAAACTTAACTAATTTCTATTTGAGTGATTTTGTTGAGGATAGGACGATGATATGAGAAATATGAAATGAATGGAAGTGTTTCTGCTGTAATGTGTCTTGAACGCCAAGAACGCTCAAGAAAGACAGACAGAGACACAAGCACGGAAGCACGCACCGATTCAACGCGCCTAATTCTCTAGTGCTGTGCGCGCAGCGGACCGATCATGTTTGAGTGGGAGAGAGACGCAAGGCATTCGCCGATCCGGCGGGCCTCTCTCTCGTTCGGTGACTCACTGTAACAGACGTGAGCGGGCGTTACACTTTTTCATGAATGACTCTGAGCCACAACCTAATTTAAGACGTTGTCACGTCAATATATACTTGAAGAACAACAAACATATTGAGTATAAAACAATAAACAAACATATAAAAATACAACAAACAATTGACACTGATATTTGTCGACTACGAGAAAGCATTCGATACGATAAGCTATCAGAAAATGTTAAAAGCATTTACAGAATGCCGAATAGACCAGCGCTATATTAACATAATCAAAAATATATCTACCAAAATGACTCAGCTAGTGTACATCTAGCTAGTGACACCATCTCTCCAAAGCTATTCACGACGATTTTAGAACATACTTGTAAGAAAGTACACCTTAACGAGGATGGTATCAACATAACTGGAGAAAAGCTCAGTCATTTGAGATTTGTAGATGACATTGTTGTTATAGCCGATCGTATGTATGACGCAAAAATAATGTTTGAAAAATTAGATCACGCTTCCTTGGAGATCGGACTAAAGATTAATATTAACCAGACACAAATAATGACTAATCTGGTGCTAAATCGAAATATTGCTGTTGATGGAAGAGATATTGTGCAGACTACATCGTATAAGTACTTAGGACATAAAATTCGGTTGGGCAGAGATAACCATACATGTGAGCTCCCACGTTGCGTCGCATAGGATTGGCCTGGGCAGCGATTGGTAAATTAAACTATTTATTTAAATCGGATCTACCCATATGTGTCAAAATGAAAATCTTTGACCAATGTGTGTTACCTGTACTTACTTATGGAGCGGAAACGTAAACACCCACAAAACAGGTAGATAATAAGACTCGGGTGACTCAGATGGCTATAAAGCACCAGATTTTGGGGGTCTCCCTCAATCCCAATACCAATAATCCCAAACAAAGAAAATAGACGCTATCGAAAAAATCGCGTCGTTAAAATGGAATTGGGCAGGACACATCGCCAGATTATCAGACAACCAATGGACAAAACATATTTTGGAGTGGAGACCAAGGAAAGAAGCAATACGGAGTAGAGGACGCACACCAACTAGATGGACTGAGGATCTGACGCGTGTTAGCAATAACTGGATGCGAGCCGCACAATACAGAGACAAATGGAAAGATCTGATAAAGACTAATGCTGATGATGATGATGATGGTGATAATACTTAAAGAACTGCTTATATATGGTCCTATAAATGCTGAAATTTAAACTTAGATTAAACCAAGTTTATAATTTTTACCAAGGCACTTTATAATAATGTCCAATTTATTATTAGGTGCTAAAATATAGGCATGTATGTAAGTATAAATATCTTGGAACTTTAATTAATGAAAATAATGATTTTACAAAGGAACTAACAACCAGAATTTACCCTTTTGATAGACGCGCCCACCAAAGTAACTAGAATGGTCGCACGCAATATTAATATATAATATTTATTTATATCTACACAGAAGAAATCATTATGAAGTAAAAATCTTGATATTTCTACCAACTACCAAATAAAAATCCACTTTGAAGATAATCCCCTCAACCACACTAAACACCTAAAATATCTAGATGTGACACTTGATAGAATGCTAAACTTTAAATATGATCTGACTGTAAAAGATTAAAACACTAAATGACATTCTGCAAAAGTTATGCAATGCCACATGGGTTCTTAAGCATCTACACTTAAATCGACAGCACTGGTACTCATGTATCTTATTGCGGGGTACTAAATTCCACTGTGGCTCAACATCCAGCACACCAAAAGTGTTGACGCACAATTAAACCAGGTTTTACGTATTATATCGGGCATAATAAAGGACACATTAACGTACTGGCTACCAGCACTAAGGCACATTGCCTCCTCACATGCTTTCGGAGAACATTTCTTCCGTTGAAAGGAACTTTAAGATAATTGACCGTTGGCAAGAAGATGTAAAGAAGAATTCACCACCTCACACACGTATCAGAAGCAAGCTAGAGGATGTCGACCAACCAAGACGAATCTGGGCCACACTCAACAGAATCAAAACAAACTGTGGCAGGTGCTCTGACTCACTTTTTAGGAGTGGCAAAATACCCTCTACAAACTGGATTCTGGTGCTGAAAGACAAACCGTTAAACGTCTAGTGGGTGAAGAATGCCCAATCAGATCCTACAGTGGCAATTTAATATATTTTTTAACTCAATCTTTGTTTGTAAAACTTTAGTAAAAAGTAAAAAGTTAAGTTGGTGTTAGTTTGTAAGAGAACATACTTTAGTTAAAGTTGACATCCTCAAGTCAATCGTGGATTTAAAAATGGTACGACACACGTAGATGTACAACTCTGTATCGCCAAATTAATGGTTTTTTGGGGAGGTCATTTAAATTTTCGCCAATATAGTAAAGGAAAGAGGCAAAAATTCGGTATTGATCTTTATGTTTTATGTATACCGAACGGCACCGCCCTCAAATATTGGTTCATGGTTCATAAAGAAAAAGTTGTTTTAGCAGACAAATTGAATAATTGACAGTATTTCTATTTATGGATAAATAAGAAGCAGATGTAGACCTAAACAGAGAGGGCTTGGCAATATTCCAAAAGAATATAAAGAAATATTGAACAAAAGCAAACTGTTTTTCTAAATAGAAGTAGACATAAAAGGAAAATATGACAAATTTTAAACATTAAGTCAATTCTATTTTCTAAATCATTTATACTGAAAACTTAAAATGCTAAAATCACAAGTTTTTGATAGAATTAGGAAGTCAGAGGTTTTCACTACAATTAGGACATACGTAATTAGCATATTGCAAACAAATGCAATAGGCGCATTTTTTACAATAATATCTACTTTTGCTATTGTCTTACATCATTTAGAGTTTTGGCGTGACACATGCGTCTTCAGCTCTTTCCATCAAATGGTTTTTAATTAACTGCAATGATAACTATTATAAAAAATGTCGTCTAGCGAGAGTACTATTTTTGTTGTAATTATACAGTATAAAAGCATTTACACCAGCTACATTCAGTATTCCATAGAATATGACCATATAATATGCCAGCATCGGGTATTTCTTACATAATTATATTCACCACATAACTGATTGTCACATTATAGAATGTTACCATATCAGGTTTCTTTAGTTCAGCTGTTTGTTTATCGATGTTATCGTCGTGATGTTAACTGGGAACTACCAATACATATTTGTTTTTTCTTGGAATATATGAAACAACAGTAGCGTTTTCGGTAAAGCCAAATGGTTTTGCTGACTTGATGTGAATATACATATGGAAACTGCATCTACCGCGGAAGGTCCACAACATTTCACCCAGTGTCACATACTCACCAGCGCTATATGATATTTAACTATTATTACTAAACAGTTCAAAAATGTCTTTAATAGCAGTTTTGTCTACTTCTTTTCTTTCTTCTCTTGTGGTTACATCATCCAGTCTTATGCATTTTAGAAGAAAACGAAAACGATTTATGCCCATTGCGGCCGGAAATATAGAATTACCAGTTCCATCGGTATTCCAAAATTCTGCAAGATTTATCCGTTATCATGTAATGTACCTGCTTTGTATAGGATTCTGATAACAGCTTTAATTTCATTCAAAGTCGTTGGTTTTTTCTGTAATCAGAAACTTCGTTATTTGTTACTTTTCGTATATAAATATTCGCTTATTAGTTTTAACCAACATTCTAAGGGTGTTTTTGAATTTCTTGTCTCCATTTCGTATTATTTTTCCCTTGAAAACAAAACAGCAAACTCTCACCTGGTTGGCTGCCTTCATTTTCTACATGTGTCTCACCTTGAATGTCCTCTTCTGAGTCTGTGTTATGATCGCTGAATCAGGATCTGCCACCAAGTTATTATCATTTTATATATCCTCCACATCTGTGGGTATCTTCCCATATAGCTTTTGTAGTTTCTGTACTTCTTTCTCGTAATTATCCATTTTACCCTAAATGATAATATAAAATTATAACATCAATATGATACAACAACTATAACCCTCACCTGTAGTATTAACAAAACGGCAATTATTTTCTTACGACAGAAGAACGTTCTAAAACGTAAAATACGTGGTACTTTATTCGTCAAACAAGTAACGCGAATGAATAAGTTAGGCCTGTCAGGCCCACAGCACCCCCTATTCGAACTTTAAGTTACTACCAATTTTAACTAATACAAAAATTTAAACTGCTTATATAGTTAGAAAAATACACTGAACATAAAAGCTGTAAATACATAGCGGTCCATTTTATGGCGAAAAATAAAACGTTATAGACCTGATAGGTCAAATGTATGCTCTGTAAAGTTAAAAAGGAAGTATAATGACACTTTGTATAACCAGCCCTTTATTAGACGTTTTGGTTTTCAAATTGGCAGACTTTTTTAACATTTTAACAAGTTCAAATTATTTTCAGTTTCAGTTTTTTAACTAGCACCCTGTTGTCTCTTTGAATATCTTTGTTTTTTACCATTTACTGAACAGTACTATTTCTGGTAACTGCCAGAGGCAAACGAATTAAAAAATCACGAAATCTTTACATTTTTGTAGCTTCGAGAAAGCGAAACCGAATTCGAATATTTTAAAAAAATTTAATTACAAACTTGCTCAAGTTCTCGATTTCTTAGTAAACGTTCAGTTAAAAAAGTCCAATCCAAATTGGTAGAGTTTTTAGATTGAATTGTATCGCGTTGTTCGAGCTGCTCTGGATTTCAGGCAAAAACTAAATTAATTTTAGCCCCTGTTTAGAGTCATCAATCTGCTCGTAGCAACCGACACGTTTTCTAACCCCACTTTCATTATTTCGTTTCATTTTGAAATATCCTAATGGCGTTAAGATCCCAAACCTTATCATCGCATCCCGAAAATGGGAGAATGCTGGAAAAATACACGAAAAGCTTTTTAGTAGGCCATGACTCGGTATCTTATATATAACAGGCACTTTTTGATAAACAGCGACTAAAGGATATATCCAACCACTTTATCTCCATCCTTTTTCTTCTTTTATAAGGGTTGATCTGTTTTTGAGATATTTACAGAATTGGCAATGACGCGATACGGTTGATGTATGTATGTATATTTGATAAAGCCGTTACATCAAAGAAGATTTTACAAAATGGGGTCGGTTTTGTACAAAACCATCTTTTTTCCCCTTAGTTTTTTCATACACTCGTAGATGAGATATAAGTATTTACATTATTTATTATTTTCTTTTCATGTAAAATAAAAAACAAAATGTTTTTTTTTTTGACTTAAATTTGAAGATTCATTTTAATGAATATTTAATAAGGAATATAAATTTACTTCTTCAGTTATGTAAACTTGTCAGGGTGCATAAATATTTTTTCTTTCTTTCGAGGTTCTTTTTATCCCAAATGTACTAATTTCTTATTCATTAGTACGTATTTTAAAAATACGAGAACATTCTTCTTAAAAGTCTCTACCCTACTGCGCAGCTGGAAAAAGGACAGAAAACTTTTAGAAAATATTATTGTATATTTATTATACCAATTCTTAACTTCCTGTGAACTTTTTATTTTCCAGTTTAAAATATAAATCTTTAAGTTAAAATACCTATAAATACCGAGGGAAATACCACGTCAGGTATTACTTCGTCAGCTGTTATACAGGGTATTTCAAAAAAAGGTAACCTTGTCTCTAGGGTAGGTAAAAAACTGAAAAATAATCGGGGGTTGCTTAGAAAAAAATTTTTGTAACGCCATCCGTTTTCAAAATACAGGGCCGTTGAAGAAAAAAAAATTTTACGCATTGTTTACGATTTTGCCGAAACTACTGGCAACATTGTAATGACATTTAATACGAATATGTTTTGGAAGCTGATACATCCCATGCATTTGTTTTTATATCTGATTCTCATAGAGGGCGCTAGTTACACGGATCGTACTAAGTATTAGTCAATATAATTTTTTTAAGAGTATAATTATTAATCAAAATTTCAAGTAAACTTAAACATCATTCAATTTTACACGAAAAAGGTACTCTTGGTAAAACTCGATACTGTGTACCGTGTTCGGAATATTTTGATGTGAAAATTATGAAGTAATAATTGACGCTGGTATAAAATAGTTAGTAATTAAACAAAACTCACAGGAAGAAAATTAAATTAATGACTAAGAACATAAAATAAAATTCAATTACAGTAAGTGTTCAAAATGCCCTCCGTTTTCGCGAATACACAAGTCTATTCTTTTTTCTAAAGATTCCATTAACCTTCTAAACGGTAGGGGATCAGCTATGATGTCACTAAATTAACGTTGGATTCTTTCTTCCTATTCTTGGTGTGAATTTACCTCTATAGCATAGACTTTTTCTTTAATATACGACCAAACTGCCTAGTCCAAAGGGTTAAAATCGCATGACCGAGGAGGCCAATGCATCGGAGCTTCTGCACCTCTACCAATCCATCGATTCGGAAAATGATTACTTAACCAATTACGACACCTATCAAAGTGTGGTGGAGCTCAATCGTGCATAAAAAATAAAGATCTTCGCTCGTTTAGCGTTAAATCTTCTAATATCTCGAATAAAGAATTGTTTAAAAAATCAAGATACATATCACCATTTAAATTTCCAGGTAAAATATGATAGCCTATTAATTTGTTACCTAAAGTTGCTGCCCAAACATTAACTTTAAATGGGTGTTGGTAATGTGATACACTTTTAACTCGTAGATTCTCATCACACCAGTAGTGTGCATTATGGGAGTTAAACATACCTTGTCGAGTAAAG
This sequence comes from Diabrotica undecimpunctata, assembly GCF_040954645.1. Taxonomy (NCBI): domain Eukaryota; kingdom Metazoa; phylum Arthropoda; class Insecta; order Coleoptera; family Chrysomelidae; genus Diabrotica; species Diabrotica undecimpunctata. Next base: position 2,805,290 of record NC_092806.1, on the reverse strand, counting down.
GTGGCCTCGTCCGTAAAAAAAATGCATTTTAAAAAAATTTGATTGTGGGCTTCCTTTGTTCCAATGTTTCACAAAAATCCACTCTAACCGGTAGATCATCTGGCAAGAGCTCTTGGACTTGTCTGTAATGATAAGGATGTAATTGCTGTTCTTTCAGTATCCGCCAAGTACTTGAAGAAGAAGTATTTGTTTGTCTTGCTATATTCCTTACGCTAACTGTTGGATCTTGACCAAGAAAATTTAAAATATTGTTTTCTTTATTAATTGTTCTTGTTGTTCTTGGTCTACCAGAATTTATTTTATTTGGTCTCACATTCCCAGTTTCTCGACAACGTCGTTCAACGGCTCTAAATGTTTTTTTACTTGGTAAGTTTCTTCTAGGAAACTTTTCTGCATAATGTGTCACAGCTGCACTAGAACATTCTAAACATTCGCCTAAGGTTAATAATATGTCAGTGTATTCAACATTTGAGTACATTTTGATTTGATTTTACAAATAACAAGGTGTCAAAACTCTAATTATTGTTGATTTATCGTCATAACAATCAGTAAATGTCAGATTTTCATGGCACACTTGTAGAAAATAGAGGTATACCTATTAGAACTTTATCATTACTACCAGCATCAATTATTACTTCATAATTTTCAAATCAAAATATTTCGAAAACAGTACACAGTATCGAGTTTTACCAAGAGTACCTTTTTCGTGTAAAATTGAATGATGTTTAACTTTACTTGAAATTTCGATTCATAATTATACTCTTAAAAAAGTTATATTGACTAATACTTAGTACAATCCGTGTAACTAGCGCCCTCTATGAGAATCAGATATAAAAACAAATTCATGGGATGTATCAGCTTTCAAAACATATTCGTATAAAATTTCATTACAATGTTGCCAGTAGTTTCGGCAAAATCGTAAATAATGAGTAAATTTTTTTTTCTCCAACGCCCTGTATCTTGAAAACAGATGGCGTTACAAAAATTTTTTACAAAGCAAACCCCAATTATTTTTCAGTTTTCTACCTACCCTAGAGACGGGGTTACCTTTTTTGAAACACCCTGTACATTTTGCATATAAGAGATATTATAATTTTTTCACAACTTTTCCCTATCACGTAACAAATTGTTTTTAAAATTATTAATTCTGATTTAAGTCGAGTTACAATACCGAGTTTTTATAGATTTTATATTAAGATCATTATAAATGGATGATTAATCACATTATTTTAAAAAAGTATTATTATTATAGATGAGCTGCTAGTTACCATAATTTTTTCTCAGAAGAGTTTTCACACACGGCGTTATCTAACTGCCCCACGAACTGCCTGGGCCCATTAATCCCAAGTACCTGCTGCCCCATCGCCGAGAAAGTTGTGGAGTAAGTCTTAATGACCGGAAATTCCAAATTTGATTATAGTTGAAAGTAAGAATATAAATATTTTCAGTTATTCACTTCAGTTGCAAGTATTACGGTATACTTTTGTCCGTTATTGTTTAACTTTTAAATGGCTAATCCAACGACTATGTTTAGTCAAAGAGGAGAACTTTTATTAATAATTAATGAATATAAATATTCAAAGGCTCATGTCTCCAAAGATGGAAAAGTTAAATGGCGATGTATCGAAAAAGGGTGTCAACAAAAAGTGTACACAAAGGAAGGTGATGAAAATTACGTTATTCTTGAAAAAGCAACGGTGGGCATAATCATGCTCCAGATATCCACGTTGACCTGCAAATTTTTGGTAATTCTACAAAGAGGAAAGCGGTAGAAGATATACCTATGCGAAAGAAAAATTTTCCAATAAAATCCTTTATAAAAAGGTATATAAAAAACCCCGTCGGGCTATGTAAAAAGACAAAACGTTTTCGGAATAAGTATTCCATCATCAGTGTCAATATATTACATGAATGTAGCCACTAAATATGAGGGTAAAAACCCTTTAAAAATTAATATGAGAAGTTTAGTTTACATTATGTCGTGTTTACAAATAGGATGGTGAAGTTACCGTTGGATTGGTAACATGGCCATGTTTAGTGGCTACATTCATGTAATATATTGACACTGATGATGGAATAGTTATTCCGAAAACGTTTTGTCTTTTTAACATAGCCCGACGGGGTTTTTTATATACCTTTTTATAAAGGATTTTATTGGAAATTTTTTTATTATATGGTATACAGCCAACTACAGGAACTTAGTTTCCTTGTGGATATGTGAAAGACTTTTAAATATTTTCCACAAGGAATTGGGGAAGGAAAATTTCAGCAATTTATTGCTGACGATGAAAGACATTTCTTACGTTCGAAGAACTATCTATGCTGCAAGACAAAAATCCACACCATCATTGTCCAAGTCACAGGAAGAAGTTCTACAAGTGTTAGTGAAAATCCCATAATGTAGAGTTGAAATTTTTATATCACAGCTAAAAATACGACCTCCTTACAGAACTGCTCAAACTTTCACAACCGTCAATATGATATAATAACAAAAAAAATGTAATTTGAATAACATTGATTATTTTTAAACTTGTATTATCCAGTAATATTGTGTATCCTTATTGAAGACCATATACTTGGTTTTTTTGATATTGATACTTATGCCATAATTGTTGCAGGTAATATTTATATTTGTAAGTAATCGTTGTAATTCTTCTACTGTTCTTGCAACTAGTACGGTGTCATCTGCCGTCTGCAAAAAAATATAATTAAACATAAAAATATGTAAAAACTAATAAAGCTAATCAAGACTTTTGACGAAATGTGTATATAAGATAATTGAATAATCACATTCTCCATGCAATATGCTTATCTATTGTATTTAAGAAAGCAATAAAGTAAACTAATTCAAAGAGAAATTGGTTCTGCACCGAACGCGAAAGGCGTGAGAAGTTAAGCCACTCACGAATTTAACAACAACGGAAATCGAATTTTAGTAATTCCCGAAGAACAAAGTGAAAATTACAGTTGGAGGAAGTATATGCGCGTTTCTAGGATTGTGTCAAGATTTTCAAGGATTTGTAGAGCTCTAGCACTTTGAAAATTACCTTTCATTGTACGAACTACTTGTCCCGATATTTGGAATTAAATAGCGAAAATTATTCTGTTTCAGACGTATGCAAGCCAGAAGTTTCTATATAAACGTTATGCATAGAAATGTTTTTCTTAAAATGCCTCTTCATGATAATTTAGTTTTTCAGAGTTTTCTGAAATTATCTGGTCTCTAAACACTATCTAGATTACAGACTCAATTACTCAACGTCAAGAAGTAAAAAATTTAACATTTTAATGAATATAAAGCACTTTCAAATAGAAACATCTTCAAGTCAAAAAAAAAAAATTGTTGTTTTCTTCCATTTAGTTATTTTGTCTTTTGCCAAAAACTATTCCCCTGGAATTTCAATATTTACCTTTTTCCTGGAGTTTCCATAATATAGGTCTACGTCTTCCGTAGTTAAATAGTCCAAAATAATAATTTCTTCTTTATCGTCGCTGCTTTTAAAAAGCTTTTGCCTGTATTAGTATTCAAAGTAATATTTGTCACAATATACAGAAGAATAATGCTTTCTAATGTTTCTAACGCTTTCATCTTCATTGTATTACCATACAAACTATTCCTATAGATATTAACAGCTCATATCACTAATCCGTTTACCTGTCACCTCGCTTCATTTTAATATCTTTTTTATATATTAATAACTCATCAACCACGCAGGGTCATTAGCGTATTTAGATTAATGTGACAGTTAATACCATTAGTGTATATACATAAGTTTACAATAATAATATGTATGCGGATTACAATGTATGTTTTAGATCTTTTAAAGTAGTTGACAGTCTTTAAGATAAGAACATTTTTTTTGGGTATCTGTATTTTCTTCTAGGGCATTTCTTAGGGAGTTGGGTATTATGGATATGCTATATTTGAGTCGTTCACTCTTATATTTGGGACACTGTGTTAAAAAATGTTTTACCCTTAGAATACTGTTGCACACTTAACACACTGGTTTATTTTTGCGCTGTAATAAATAGTCGTGAGTAAATCGTGTATGGCCGATACGGAGACGGTTAAGTATCACTTGCTCTCTTCTGTCTTTTATTTTTGGTTTCCAAAGATGTGGATGTTTGTTGACTTCGTATAACCTTGATGAAGTGATGTTCCAAGTTTATTGCCATTTGTGAATTATTTTTTGTTTTAAGTATGCTTTTAAATCGTTTTGAACCAATATGTTACTTTCTTCAGACATCGCGTTAGTTGGTAAGTTTTTAGCCAGTTTATCTACAACTTCGTTACCTTCGATTCCGCCATAAGAAGGCACCCATAAAAAGTGAACTTGGATGTTCTTATTTGAAATATTTTAAAAAGTTCTTTTTTAATAAGAAGTAGAAGGGGATTATCACAGTACAATTGAGTCAGTAAAAATAATGAACTTGTCATTATTTAGAGTTAGAGAATCTGTGACTATTATGCATATTTCTTTGTTTTTGTTTTGTATTATTGATAGTGATTTTAGAATTGCGAATAATTCAGCCGAAAATATCGTTGTAATTCTTCAAGTCTTCTGAACAAAAATTGCTGCTCCAACTCTGTCTTCATTTTTGACGCATCGGTGTCTACGTTGTAGGTATTGCCATATATGTTTAATAGTGTATGAAACTTTTGTTTAATGACGATTGACGATATCTCTGATTTTTTAGATTTGTTAGACAAATGTCGATAACAGGAATAGATATTGTCTATAGTGCAGGGTTGTGGATTGAAAAGGTATTATAGATTTTTGAAAATTAAAAATTTAATTTGGATAAGTATGATTGTATACTAAAGTAAAAAGGATGATTAAATAATCGATTAGTAAATCGATCAGCAAAAACGTTATGCAGTATATTATCTTTAAAAACCTAATTGTAAATATAATGCTAGATTTATTGTTATTACCTCGACTGTATAAATAAACAAATTTATTTTATTATATTGTTTATAGATTTAAAGGACTAAACTGCACTGAAATGTTGATAAAAAATCTCTAGGAAGCTAATAGGAACACCAAGTACGTCATCATTAGCATTCTGACTTTACAACCATGCGTGGGTCCTAGCCTCCTCAAGAATTTTTCTCCAGTCGTCCTTACCATCGCCTTTCTTCGGTAAACACTTATTCCCATATTCCTCATGTCTTCATTGATGTTATCACGGAACCTTGTTGTTGGTCTTCCTCTTCTTCTCCAAGCAATAAGTCTATCAAGGGGCGTTTTTCTAGCTAAGTCATTTTGTTCCATCCGAATTACATGCCCTACCCACCTCAGACGTCCTATCTTAATATATTTTACGATGTCAGATTCCTGGTATATTTTATAAAGTTCTAAGCTGTATTATCTTCTCCACACTCCATTGTCATTCACTGCTTCATAGATTCGCCTTAGTACTTTTCTTTCAAAACATAATAACTAGACTTAGGCAAATATGCAAATTGCATATTTTGCATATAATGCATAAAAAATGCAAAAATGTCAAATTTTGCATATTTTTATAAAAGTGAGCATAAAGTGCATATAATTTGAAAATTTGCTGTTAATTATATATTTTTATATTCAAACTTACAGATGGCATGAAAATGCCAATATTTAATTTTGTTTTATAATCACTTGGTATTCAAATTCTTGGTATAGTAACTAATAAAAGACAGCGGCTTATCGTTTTGTCACGTTTTGTCCTGGAATTAAGGGTTTGTGTTTGCCAGTTTATGTCTCTAGGTAAACATTTTTATTTTCACAGTCTGTTTCACTTGGTTTCACTTTTGTTGTAAAATTGGAGGCGTAAACAACGTGTATTTCTAATTGAATAATTATTGTGCTTTGAAAATGCCGAAAATAAGCAATGTTTCAACTTGGCAAAAACCTTACATATCTATGGATATGGATAAAGTTTGTTGCTCATGTTGTGGCAAAACCGTAAGTACATACGTAGTATTTTTTATTTTATTATAAAAATTTACACGGTGGTACAAACAAAGATTTTAAAATTGGAGATTATGTTTAAGAAAAGTACCGACACAAGGCTAGTTCGCAATAAATCGATGTATTTTTTCTTTTTCCAAGCACTTTTTAAACTCCTTGCGATAAGAAATAGGATACCTATCTAAAATTCAAATCATTCAATCATCTACTGAAAGGTCGCTATTATTTTCTTTCTAACAATAGCATAGTTTGCTTTAATTTTGCTAAATATAAAAACGTATCATATATATTGGACTTAATTAATTAAGTGATTTTAATTTATGCTCACAGTATTTTTTCTTTAAATGTAAACAGAAAAAACCTCATTTCTTGACATTTTCAAGATTACTACACCGATTTTTATTTGATTTAATTTAAATATTTTAATTGTTATGCAAAAACCGTTCATTTCTAGTTTATTTCTACAATCTTAGATTTTAAATATGGGTACAACTATAGAATATTTATATTCTTTTTTAGATTTCATCTGAAAAAAAAAACTTCAAATAGATCAGTATGTCAAAACCGCGAAACATTTAGCTAAAAAACTAAAAACCACATCCGGTGAAAACTATCAACCTTCAGTGTCCAAGTGCTTTCAGTCAAGTTCCAAAAAACAAACCGAACAAGAAACTTTTAACGAAGGCTTGTGTCGTGCATTAGTATCTTCTAATATATCGCTTTCAAAATTATCTAATGAAAACTTTAGTTCTTTTTTAAAAAAACATTGCAAACAAAACATTCCCAGTGAACGAATTCTAAAGAGAAATAATGTCGATTTGTTATACTCCTTAGTTATCCACAAAATAAAAACCGAAATAGGTAATATTAATTAATGTAATTATTGTAATTACTTTTACATATGTGTGGACGAGACCGCTGACTCGTCAGGAATATACATTGTGCACTTATTGATTGGTGTACTTAGCGATGAAACCTTTCCAAAATCGTATTTAATTTCCTGTAAACAAGTGGAAAAAACCAACGCTCTAACAATACCACGGTTTTTACAAGAAGCATTAGCAAACTTTTTTCTTCCTTCTGCTGTGCCTAATGATAAATTATTGCTTATTTTATCTGATGCCGCATCATATATGGTGAAAGCAGGAAAAATTTAAAAATATTTTATCCAAACTTAATACATGTCACTTGTTTAGCACATGGAATAAAACAGAATTGCGGAGGAAGTAAGAAAAAACTTTATTGGATACTAAGCAAGCCTTCCAAGATAACATTTTCCAACAGCAACTGTCATTCATAAAATCAAATTATAGTTTTCTCCAGAAAACTAGAACTCAATTAAAATCCTCCAAATTATCATTGTTAGAGAGTACAGTTTTAATAAAAGAATTTGAGTCATTGTGTCAAAACGTTAAAGGTACTATTGGAAAGAAAATTTTTCAAAAATAGTGGACACCAGGTTCTTTTTGAAGTGGTTCAAGTACGAGCTGCGACATTTTCCGAACCAGTTAATTTAGAACCATCTATCATAGTAAATTTGAAAAATGCCCCAGTTACATCAGTTGATGTCGAAAGAAGTTTTTCTATTTACAAATATATGTATTCAGATAGAAGTTTTTATTAGAAAATTTTGAATATAATTTGATAATCTACTGTTACCACAATTCAAAATAATATTTATATCTTAAAATAATTATATGTTATATATTTATAATGTAAGTATTTTTGTACATAAAAAATATTGTAAATATTTTTTATTACATGCATATTTTCTAAATAAATATGCATATTTTGCATACAATACTGCATATTTTTGCATAAAATACTGCATATTTATGCGCATATTTCATACTGTTTTATTTGCATATTTGCCTAAGTCTAATAATAACATGTTTTCAGTATTTTTTGTTAGAGTGCAGGTCTATAAACTATATGTTAGGACTGTTTTGTACAACAAGTACAAACTATATGTTTGTATTTCTCGATATAATTGTGAATTTAAGAAGGAAAATAGAGCCCAAAATAGCATGTGTAGAGCCCAAAATAGCATCTGTTGGCTGTGCAAATTTTGCGGATTTTCTCTGCAGTAGTATTATCTTCATTGTTAAGGAGCGCTCCCAGGTATGCGAATTCGTTTACTGCTTCGATGACGTTGCTTTTTATAACAAGTGGTTGTAGGTTTTGTTGTTGCATGCTTATTTTTATATACTTCGTTTTGTTGGTGTTCATTATTAAACCCATTATTATAGCTTATTCTTTTAATGCTACGTACGCTTTTCGTAGAGCGTTTTCCGTTCTTTCAAAAGTATTAATTGCATCAGCATAGGCCAGGATTTGCACTCATTTATTATATATTGAAGCAGTGGTTGTAATCTGTGATATACGTATTACATTTTCCAGAGCCAAATTGGACAGTATACAGGAAAGAGGATCCCCCTGGCGCAGCTAGTTGTTTGTTTGAAAAGGTTCAGACAGTTCCCCCTAAATTTGTACTCTACATTTAACTTTTGTAAGAGTTGTTCTATTAAATTTACCAACAGATTTGTATTGACCTATAAATATGTGATGAGTATTAATGCCATATTCCAGTGTTTCTTCCAAAATGTGTATAAGGGTTTTAATTCGATAAATTGTCAATTTACCACCTCTGAAACTAGCCTGGTATTTTCCTACTATTCGTCTATTCGTTCTGCATGTGGTGCCATACGGTGACATAGTACTTTGAAAAATATTTTATACGCTGCATTAAGAAGCGTAATTCCTCTGTGGTTAGAGCATTCAAAGATGTACTCTATTTTGTGTATGGTGCGAAGTATTCCAATATTCCAATTATTGGGGAGAGATTTCTGTGTCCATGTCTTTTATTAGCTGCTGTAATGCCATTGTGGTATCATGGCTACCTTCTTTATATAGTTTAGCTGAGATATCATCAATTCCGGTTGATTTCGTTCTGGCTAGTTTTTTAACTGCATCTTTAACTTTAAGAATCGCTGGTAGTTTATTTTCCCTCTCGTCTGTACCCCTTACCTCTTCTTTTTCGTCTTTTAGGTTTTCTTGTTCTTCCTCTATGTTAAGTACCTGGTTAAAGTATTTTACCCATCTATTCAATACATCTTTCCTTGATGTTATTAGGTCACCAGTCTGACTTCTGCATTGTGTTGTGGTTGCCTTGAATTCTTATCTGTTGATGGTAACTTATAATATGCTCTGAATTATTTCTCTTTGTTGGGGTTTTCTATATATTTAAGTTCCTCATTTAGGTGCTTTAGTTTTTTTCTGTTTCTCTTTTCTTCTCTTTTTTTGTCTGGTAATTCTTTACAATTGTTCTAGTTCATCGGGTAAGCATCTTTCTGTAGGCTTAATTTTTTTCTTTTGTTGATTCTTGCATTCATCGTCAAACCAATGATGTTTACGGGCATAAATTTCTCTTACTATATGCTCTTTCGCTGCTGCTTCAATGTCTTTCTTTATTTTGGTCCAGTATTAGTCTATATATATCTAATCTTCTTCATTTATTTTTGGTGCCTTTGATTTCGTAGCCTGTTGGTGATGTTTTCCGGGTACCGTTCTGCAATTGTCGCATCTCTTAGCTTTTTCACATGCCATTTTTTTGTATCCATTTTATTGTGGAACACCAGATACACGTCAGTGACAAAATATACATTTAAGTCATCTCTAGTGCTGAGTTTAGTATAAGAATTGCTACCGCTAGATAACTCCTCCTATATGATGTATTTTACAATAATCATATCAACTTACCGTTTCCAATAGCAGACTATAAATGTGCAAATAAATAGTTTTTAAAAAATTGTTACTTTTCTTTCTCTACTCATTTTTCTTCGTGTAAAAAAAAACGAAAGTAGTTCCATTAATTCCTCGACTGCGCCAATTCTCTAGCCCGAAGTCGTTAGAAGTGGCTAAATTGTCACAAGGGATAAAAAAGTTTTTATCCACACGAATCTGCGTCAGATAAATGATAAGTCCGTATTAAGATATTCGCCCGTTATATCTTGACGCGTATTAAATAAAGATAGGGCTGATATCATGGGAGTTATATATCACATCAGGTTATTTATGCGCATTTTTTATTTACCAAAACAACGGCTTTGTAGAGGCGAGCGAAATATATTCTGCAGAAAATCCGGAAAAGAAATGTCTAAGAACTTGAAGTCGTGCCAGAAATTTTAAAATGCTTTGTATTACAGTGTCAGGTGATAAATATTAACTATTATGACACGATATTATATGTTTTTATCGTTATTTCTAGCCTGCAGTGATGGTTAATACACAAAAATTTTAATCCAATGTTAACTGTATTAATTTGAGTTTTGAGCAGAAATTTTTAACCTAATTTTAAAATATATTTTGTCAACTTCTTTAGTTAAAATTAAACGGCATCCCAGGGCATTCTAAGGTAGTACGTTTGGCGAACAAGGGGCATCTGCTCATATTACAAATAAAAATAATGTTTCAAGTATATATAATCGATGCAAAGAGCAACATCAGAAAGCTAAATAATGGCCTATCATAGGATTCAGTGCTTGCTTCAATATTATTCAGCATTTATATTGTAAATTTTCTCGAGACAAAATCGAAAAAATTCGCCTATGCCTATGCCAATAACCTGGCTATAATATTTTAATATCAAGCCAAAGATGTGGATGAATGGGCTTTAAATGAGAACTTGGGGGTACTTTGTGTCCACTTTGTGTCAGCATAATATGCGTGAACAAAAAATTGATCATTTTCATTAAATTTATTGTTTATTAAGCCCAACCCGTAAGTACAGCTCAAATATTGAATTACATATTTAAGATCCTTCCAATGATTACTATTAAAATTGTGCCAAGCATCAAGTACATCAAGCTACAAGTATCTCCTTATAAGGGACTTTAAAATGAGTTTAAGCTTCTTTTTCTAAATTCAAACTGAATTTTACTGAATTGTCTGACATTTTACTAATCTTACAAATTACCATATTTAAACAATTTTCTGTAAAAATTAACAATTTTTGTAACTAAATTTGTCTGGCTAACAGCTGAAGGGAAAGCTCACCTTTCCTTTTAGTTTCTAATCTTAAAAAGAGATCCTATAGTTTTTATTTTATTTAATAAAATCACTTAATTCTAACTTTTTTTTTTAATTTTAAAAATTTGACACTATGTTCAGAAATTTAAATAATAAAAATATCCACCCATATTAGGACATTAGTTCTTGCATTGAAATACAAGCAAATATCAACCTTGGATCTTTTAAATCCAAAGTAACATAAATGCTTATTAATAGTTGTATTCCAACATTTAGGGCTTTCTCGTACAAACCGTATAAAGCTTTTATTAACTTACATAATACAGCAGGTTTAACAATTAGGTCATCCAGTGCTTTAAAAACACATCACTAGACACTGGATTTTATAAAAAAGCACTTTTCACATCAAGTTGATAAATATCTATATCATCAGCATCAGCAATCTACAGCAATGGCTAACAGTACGGTCAGGGTGGTTAATCTAGCTACTAGTGCATACACGTCTTTGTTGTCTAATGCTGGCTGCTGATAGTATCTGGCCAATAATCGAGCTCCTTTCACTAATTGACCATCAAAATTTTTCTCAACAAAAACCCGTCGTGAATCAATGATTACGTCATCAGCCTTAGGTTCTACCAAAGTCCAGGTAACGTTGTTTTCTAACATCAGAGTCTTGTCCTTTCGTAAACAGCTTTAAGAACTGACATCATTCCCATCGAAGTTTCTTTGGTTTTCATTATTTCCAAAACATTATCCCCAACTAACTGAACAATAATATCCTTTGCAGTCGTATCATTTTTAAGTCTTTGTACTTATCGTAAGTACTAGCAGGTGGTTTTTTTTGAGAAATGATATCAAGAACACCATGTCATTACAATGTTTCTTCCAATCGAAATTTCCACGAATCAAAACCGGTTCCATTATTTTTTTACAAAATTTGTGCAAAAATCGTGAACACAATTTTTCCTGCAAAACATTTTACCAATGTGTGTCGCCTGTGATGATCTATGGTGTCGAAACATTGACATTCACAGCTACAACTTTTAAAACCCTGCAAATAGCTGAGAGGAGAATGGAAAGGTCAATGCTGAGTATATCGCTTCGTGACCGAGTTGAACAAATTAAGACTTAAGACGAAGAACAGGAGTTACCGATGTAATTTCGCGAACTGCCACACTGAAATGGAACTGGGCAAGACACTTCGCCGGAATCAGTAATGAAAGATGGATAAAGAGATTACTTGAGTGGAGGTCAAGGTTAGACAAAGGAAGTAGAGGAAGACCCCTTACTGCTGAACTGACGATCTGACGAAAATGTCAAGAAATTGCATGAAAAGTGCTCAAGAGAGAGCACAATGGACAAAAATGAGGGAGGCCAATGTCCAGCAATACACGCAAAGGGCTGGGTGATAATTAGGATGATGACACTGTTAGCGTCACAAATTTTCCTTTGTTAAAAACACAACTTAAAAACACTTTTCTAAATTTACGCAGCTGGGGGCATAACCAGTTTACGCAGATTAATATTAATAACACCAGATCTAGCCATACGGCTCACACTTTCTCTAAGTTAATCATCCCAGATACCTACGATATCAAAAGGATTGAGCTCTGGTGGGACTCTTTTCGTGTTATCGAGCCCTAGGTGACTTGGTATGTTGGAGTATCTCCCAAAAATTTTCGTACACATCTATACGTCGCTAGGAGTACAGCTTTCTGGATGGCCTGATAGTGATGTTCGTTTAGACCCAGCTGTTGTATGTTCTTTAAAGGGTTTGTGGGAATAACACGAGCAGTAGTTAGAATAATAGGTTCTGTCTGGGTACTGTCCATTCTCCATTGTCTCCTTATTTGTATTTCTAGATCTCTGTACTTGGCGATCTTTTCGTTGTACACCTAAATTATTGGTGTTGGGTATCACCACATCAACAAGTGTTGTTTGCCTAGTAAGTTTATTAACTAGTATGAGATCCGGTCTATTATGCGCCACTGGTTGGTCTGTAAGCACAGTACGGTCCCAGTATAACTTGTAGTTGTCATTTTCAAGCATTTTGTCAGGGACGTATTGATAATAAGGAAGATGGTCGGTTTGGAGAAGTCCCAGTTTGTCAGCTAGTTCTTGGTAGATAATCTTTCCTACTGAGTCATGGCGTTCTTTATACTCAGTACCGACAAATGCCTGGCAGCCACCGGTAAGATGTTGGATGGTTTCTTGGGCTTGGCATCCATATCGGCATTTGTCATTTTGGACTTGATGATCTTTAACAATATATTACAAGTAATTGTTAGTTGAAATAACCTGATCCTGAATGGCAAGTAGGAATCCCTCACTCTCGGGAATAACACTATTATTATACTTAGTTGGAAAAAAAGTTTTATTGTTTAATAAGTGTACAGAGATCGGTGACAAGTGACAAGTGATAGATCAGACATCAACAAAAAGAAAACGTGTTGCCAACATACATAAAATAATTATTGTACTGAAGTGTAAAACAACATACTGCTCAAGTGCTACTGAGGGTCTGTGCACTTTAGGCGTTGATGTTTATTTTGTTAAATATATTATGTTGTGATTAGGGATGGCGGTTTTTGACAAAACACCGGTTTTCGGTTATACCGGTTTTTCTTTGCTTACGGTTTAACCTGGCGGTTATAACCGGCCAAAAAACCAGTTTTTCCTAAAACCGGTTTTCGGTTTTTTTAATCCAATAATAAAAACCTAAATTAACTTAAGTAAAAACCTTATAACCGGTTTTTACTTTAAAAATAAAAAACGGGTTATAACCGGGACAAAAAAACAACCGATAAAATTGGTTACTGCGAAGTAAAAAAACCGGTTTTCGGTTAAAACCGGTAGGTTTTTCCCATCCCTGGTTGTGATATGTCATTTTCAATTTTCAGATTATGGCTTACGCTGACGATCTGGATTTGATCGCACGTACTACACGAGGACTTAAAGAGATGACTTCCACCTTCTTGACAGCCGCACAAAATATGGGCCTTAAAATAAACGAGGAGAAAACCAAAATGTTAGCATCTATTCCAAATAACAGAGATAGAGCTAGAAACGCCGAAGAAAACTTCAGTATAGACCAATATAATTTTGAGGTAGTAAATAAGTTTACATATTTGGGTTCTCTCATAACAAACCATAATGACACATCTGAAGAAGTAAAACGGAGGGTACTGCTAGCAAACAAATGTTATTTTGGACTAAGCAAGCAGCTAAAAAACAGAAATTTAAGCCAGAAAACCAAACTAATAATATATAGAACACTCATCCTACCAGTGCTGACATATGGGTCAGAAACATGGACCATCTCCAAAACAGACGCAAATCTTCTGCTCGTCTTCGAAAGGAAGATACTAAGAAGAATAATGGGCGCATTCTGTGAGAATGGTATTTGGAGAAGGCGATATAATTTCGAATTGTACGAGAAGTATAAAAAAATAGTAAATGGTAGAGATGTAATATCCTTCATAAAAATAGGTAGGCTTAGATAGGCTGGACATGTGTCAAGAGCAAATGAAAATTACCCACCCAGACGAACTCAGATGGAGGGACCACGACTGAGATGGAGGGACGGTGTGGACGAGGACGCAAGGAAAATCGGCGCGGCAAATTGGCAACGGTTGGCGATGAACAGAAACGACTGGCGAAATAGACTGGAAAAGGTCAAGGCTCAACTAGAGCTGTAGCACCACTGATGATGATGAATATTTCATTGGTCTTCTGTGTTATCTTCTAATATCGTATTGTAACTGATTCATATTACGTTAATAAAATAACTTAAAGAAATTACTAAAATATTATTATTTTGTGTGACAGAACTTTTACTGATCTATTTCCAAGGATTATAGATAAATTTTCGCAGTTTAGAGAAATTTTATATTAAATTTAACATTTTAGAAGGTAATTTATGTATTTTATATAGTTTTAGAATTATATCGAGATATACAAAATTAGTCCTTTCCAATTTATTTAGTCATGAAATAAAACGAGAATTCTACCTGAAAAATACACCAATAAAAAATATCGTAAAGTAAATAATAGTTTGGTCAGTTTTATCATACCGAGAGTAGAAAAAGATCAATTTGTTAACACCTTTGAAATATTTCTCCTAGTTAATTTGTAATATATTTTAAGATTACAATTTTTTGTCCATAGTTTCAAGCTTAAAACAGCTAGCTGCCTAGATTTCTTTGGCAACCGGAAGTTTTTGTGCTTTTCCACAACCAAATCTTTTTACCAACTTACTGTGTGTTCCTAATGCATTATTCAACTCTAAAGTTTGAGAAATCCTAACTGGCAGTCCCTCAACACTATTTGTCCTTAAATTGCAGGAAATACTGTAAAATATCTTTCTTTGTGTAAATCGTTCCATCTTGCCGTCTCCTAGGACAAAAAGTTTGTGCACAACTTGAAATCTAAGAAAGATGAATAGTGGAGCTGAAATTTCAGAGGGGGAGTATTTGAATCGACGAAATGAAGGATTTTACTTCGAAAAAAGTTTCAGTATACAACTAGTTATTTTATATTGTGACAATGTTAAATTAAATCAAATTATATTATCTTACTAGATGTACCCTGGTCATGTTGCTACACCACAAACTAAAATAAATTTAAAGGAAGAACAGTACATAAATTATCAATTAATTTTGAGTGATTTTATTGATTTTATTTATTTCGAAAAATTGTGACATTTCAATAAATTTTAACAAAAAATTGCTTAAATAAATATCATTTTAATTAGATATTTATTCAAATGCAGTGAGATACATACTTGATTTTTCTTTCAAATAAAAAAAAACAGGCCATGCATATGTTAGAAGCATACATTCTCTAAATCATGGATGCACAGGCCGCGGCCCGCGGGCCGCATGCGGACCGCCGGCCGAATACTGGTGGCCCGCTGACAGCAAAAATAATACTCTTGTACATTCGAAAACTATTGAATTCTATTCCAGAATAAAACCAAAAAAAATATGTTCGAAAAATAATTTGAAACTCGCGCGCGCTATTTGAATCTAGTGCCCAAAAATGCTTAGTCAAGTAACATCGCTTGTTGCCTTTATATAAAGTTTAAAATAATAGAGAAATCAAGAAGGTTCTAGCGCGGTGCGAGCAAGCGAGATAGCAGTAGTCCCGAATTCCCGATTGCTCGCGTAGGAATACGAAGCTTCCACCGTCGTATGCACAGAGTTATACGTCGATTTACTATTGCAGTGTTAACCCGTCAAGTGCCGTGTACAATTGTGTTGTGAAATCGTAAGTAAAACTCTGTTATTAATAAGTGTTTCCCTACCTATTTAATCAAATTTAGTTTTAATGTTGGCCAAATATTAAAATAAAACAAAGAAATTACTATTTTTATCAGAATTTCTCTAATTGTAATAATTACGTCATTATTTCAGATATAAAATTTGTATAAAAATCTTAAAATTTTTTAGGAATAATATTCAATCAATTATTTTTGATAATTTAAAAAAGGATGGGTAATTTAAGTAGGTCCTGTAATTGTTTTCAGGTGCTGTGTTAATCCTAGCCAGGATTAGAACGCAACATGAAGAAGCCAGGACCTAGTAAAAAACGTAAGGTTAAAGATGAGAATCGGCAGTTTCAAGAAATTTGGACTGAGAAATACTTTTTTGTATGGTCGCATAACAAAGTCGTTTGTTTAATTTGCAAGAATTCTGTTGCGATTGCAAAGGAATATAATGTAAAAAGGCACTATGTAACGCAGCATCCTTCTTTTACCAAGTTTACAGGCGAATTAAAAAAGCAAAAAATGTTTAAAACGGGAGCTTATTGGTCAGCAAGCTATGTTTACAAAACCCATTCAAGATTCAGAAACAGCTACAAAAGTTAGTTATGAAATTTCTCGAATGATAGCAAAGCGAAGTCGCCCCTTCAATGATGGCGATTTTCTAAAAGAATGCATAGAAATTGCCGCTAAGAAAATGTGTCCAGAAGCATCAAAAAAGTTTGAGAAAATTCAACTGAATCGTATGACTATCCAAAGACGATTGTCAGACAAATTGTCAGGTAATATTGCGGAACAATTAATTGAAAAAACTAAGATCATTGAATTTTTTCATTAGCACTCGACGAATCCACTGATATTAGTTCCACAGCTCAACTTCTCATATTCATACGAGGTGTTACTCAAAATTTTGAAGTCTTAGAAGAGTTATTAGGAATGTGTTCATTGAAAGGTCAAACCAAAGGAGTTGATATACTCAATGTTGTTTTGGATGAGTATTCAAAAACTGATTTGGACTTATCAAAATTATCGGGAGTTGCGACTGACGGTGCTCTTTCGATGATTGGTGTCAATTCCGGGCTAGTTACTTTGCTGAAAAAGTATCTGCAAGAAAAAAACATAAACGCTGAAGATCTTATGCAGTTTCACTGCATTATACACCAAGAAGACCTGTGTTCTAAAAAAATTTAATTTCAAAATGTCATGAAAGTGGTAGTTTCGATTGTAAATTTTATAAAATCACGAGGACTTAATCACAGACAATGCAAACGTTAACATTACAAATCATTTGAATGTCTTGAACACACGGCTTCAAGGCAAAAATCAACTGATATCCCAGCTCTACGCTCATGTATCATCCTTTCAATGCAAGCTGACACTTTTCAGATCACAGTTGAATTCTGGCAATTACAATCATTTTCCGAATTATAAGAAAATGGCTGAAAAATTCAACAAAACTGCGATTAATTTCAGTTATGTAGAAAAGCTAGATATTTTGATTCAATCTTTTCAAGAAAGATTTTCGGAGTTTAAAAAAGTGAAACCTCTGTTGGACATATTTAGCAATCCTTTCACGATTTCAGTTGAAAATGCACCAGAGTCAATGCAGTTAGAAATTATCGACATTCAAAACGACCAAGATCTACGCAACAAATTCAACGAAGGATACTTGCTGAACTTTTACCGCTGCATTGATAAAAATATGTACGAAGAGTTGCGCATAAACGCTCTCAAATGTGCCAGCTTCTTTGGTTCTACCTATATATGTAAACAAACTTTTTCAATACTAAATAATAATAAAACAAAAAATCGAAACCTCCTTGCAAATGAAAGTTTGGAAGCAGTTTTACGTGTTGCTACAAGTAAATTTGAGCCAAATATAAAAAAGATTGTAAGCACTAGGCAGTGCCACGCTTCAAATTAATAAATTATTTTTCAACTTTAAATAATTATTATCAATTCTTTATTGTCTTTAATTACCTATACTTCTGGCGGCCGGCCCACCAATAGTTCATGATTTGCCCGAGTGGAACCTAGTCTTAATAAGTCTGTGCATCCCTGTTCTAAATTAAATCCATATACTTGCGCAACGATTGTCCTTTCTTGATAGTCATTTAAAAGCAAGTCGCACCGGGAACAATAACCGTTTGAATTCGAATAGCATATCCGGTAATTCCGAATCCATCTTACTATATGCTCACGATATTGCGCTTATTTCCATAGGAACTATTAACGGGATGTTAAGAAACCGATTTGTATGGTGCAATAAATGGAGAGTTACTCTCAATCCGAAAAAAGAACACTTCCATTCCAAAGGTCGGTGTCCTATCTGGGCATACAATTTCAGAGAAATCCTAACTGGGACACCGAACTAAACCTCAATCTAAACAGGGTCAGAATGGGAGCTATATTTCTTGGAGCTCTATGAGGAAAAACCCAGCAGCACTTATCACAAAATTTGCTTGCACACTTATAAAACGTTTATAAGGTTAATTACTGAATACAGGTCGGTACTATACGCCTTCATTAAATCGCCAAAATAATGCTATCATGGCAATTAAACGCAAAATACTAAGAAAACTCACAAGGAAACCTGCAGACTAATTCCAAAAGTCAAAAATGCCAATCTACCAAAAAAAAAAAAATCATTCCATTAGTGTATACTACCAATAATGATATACGGCTGCGAAACTTGGACACTAAACAAAGAGAAACTCAAGTCACTATCGAAACTCACTATTAAAACTAAAAGGTACTCAAAGGCCAATGGAGCGATACATGCTAGCTATAATAAAGAGGGATCAAAAAAGAATAGAATGGATCAGACAGAAAACCAAGGTTATTGATGTAATCCATAGAATTAAATCTTTAGAATGGCAGTGAATGGGACAGTTAGCGAGAAGAACTGACAATAGGTAGTCCACTAGAATTACATTGTGGTATCCAAGAGTTATCAAGAGACCAAGACGACGTCAAAATTTAAGATGGTATTATGACATAAGGAAACAAGCCGGTACGACATGGTACAGAAAAGCGAATTTAAGACAATCGTGGGCAGATATGAAGAATGAATATGTAAGGGAGGCTTCAACATAATCGGTAGAATATGCTGAGAATGATGATGACGATGACGACTTCGACACCTTAGAAGTAACGCCACTAGGATGTCGCAGATATTACTAAGAAAGAGGCCAACAAAGCTAAATCAAAGAGCCGTTCCTACAGTATAGCTGGTAACATGCGGCGGTACCGCTCACTGGGGCAAGGTTAACAATCCTTCTCAACCGACAAATTGGACAGTTACTTCTTAGCAATCCACTTGTCTCCCTAACACTAAACTATAACCACAACAATCACAATCGCAGACAAATGTCTGCTCTTTTTCCAATCCAAACTCCTCCTGCTATATAAAGTTCGTAAAAATGTGAATTTAAAGCGTGAGCGATTTCCAGTCGTATTTTTTTAATATCCGCGTACCTTTTGGCCTACATATGGATTAACTAGATAAAACCCAGCCTTAGCAAATCAAATAATAAAGCACTTACGTTTCGTTTTGTAATTCGCTCGAGCCATCAAAATTGGTAATTAAATTCAGATACAACTGGGGTAATATGCCCGTTGTGTATGGATTATTCCAGTTTTACTGTTATTGACTTGATTGCAAAATGATCACTTTGTAGATTCATTTGGCCATTGTGTCATATCGGTGTATATTGGGCTTTGTTGTGACGAAAAATTAATTAGTAATAAAAGGGAAGTGCCGCGATTGGATGTACTGCGGTTTAGACAATGTAAATACTCTGGAATGCGCGTTAAATTTTAAGCCCGACGATGGTCTAATGTTTTATTAATTTTGGAGCTATCGCTGCATTACATATTGGCAAAAATATGGGATTTTAAGAGATTAGCTTTAAGCTTTGAGGCAAACCACTTTGTTAAAATACGCGTTTATTATATTATAAAACAGATTTACTGCTTTTTAACACCTATTGAAAAGATTAATTAGTACGAACAGTTACTAGAAGCAAAAATACTTGGAACAACTTTAAAGAAAGAAAAGGTTCGAAATAATGAGATCTAACAGCGATCAGACCAAGGTCAAGAAATAACAAAGAAAAACGGAAAAACTGTTTAAAGAATGTCAAGAAAATATGTTTAAAACACAAATCTG
Organism: Diabrotica undecimpunctata; assembly: GCF_040954645.1. Lineage (NCBI taxonomy): Eukaryota > Metazoa > Arthropoda > Insecta > Coleoptera > Chrysomelidae > Diabrotica > Diabrotica undecimpunctata. The sequence continues at coordinate 2,784,874 of NC_092806.1, read as the reverse complement.
TAAGTGGTTCAAATCAAAAGAAATACAAACGAATAAAAATCTGCATGATCAACTTACTACCAGAGAAGATAATAGGGGAAAGTAGCCGAAATTGTACCGGCGCCAATATTTTACCACCACTGCTTTTATCCTTTATGAGGAAGCCAAAGTGTTTCAGTATAGTTTTCTAGTTCCATACGTAAGAATACAGCATTTGTAAAAGTATGTGCAAACCATTTTGATTTATAAGTACAAGAAAAGCATGTATTTAGGTGTATAAAACTAAAACTGAGTTGTTTCCCGTTGTCGGACATTTTTAGGTTAGGAATCGTAGTTTATTTACAGAAAGTGCAAGTTTCCCATAATGTACCCGTAATGTAATTTTAGCGAACATTGGGTATTTAAAACCTACTTATTGGTGCCCCATCTATAAGGACATGAGCGATCATTATGGCCCATTTGACTCCATCTGCAGCCGTTCTGAAAAGTTCTATTGACGTTTTACCACTCCATTGTCTCAGATTTTTCAGACCAGGACGTGCGTCTTCTTCCCCGGTCCTCTTTTGTCTTCCATCTTCCGTTGTTTGACCAGCCGCATCAATTCGTATTTCTCGTTTTTTAGTATGTGACCAAGTAGCTCATTTTTCTTTTTTTTTTATAGTGTTGAGTATTTCTTTAATTATGTTACCGTCTGTCATTATTTAATATAAAATAAATTTTAAATAAAATGGACACTTTTAACCCAGACTCTACTCCAATTTTCGTTACATTTTGAAGAACAGATTTATTTAATTTTAATTTTTTAATTTTAGTCAACCCATTCTGAGCCCGCCACTGGTAATTAAATTCACTTCGAAGTAAAATGTGCGTTTAATCTAGGTAAAAATCAGCTAATAGGGTAATATTATATGTAAGGATGTAAACTGTTCAATGGCCGTAAAAAATCTGTACTTCTGATCTACTAACTGATCTCAGACGTTGTTTTAAAATATTTAAACTTATTATTAAATCTACGTTAATTAAGGCTAGCAATCATTTTAATTCCACCGTACACATTTATAACATTTAGTATGCAATTAATTAGTACTCATTTTCAAGAAACAAGAAACTGTTTAAAGACGGAATTGAAGTTTGTCTTGGTGTATTGTTTACCTTTAATTAAATTGTAAAGTTATTTCGCTGTACAAGAAATTTGTGTTGACGTTTCGTGCTTAGAAACTAAGAAGGAAATTGCTTTTGGAGGAGGATATGAGCTGTTGATCTCTAAAACTAAATTCAATATTTTGTTATTAATTACGGTAATGAATGCATTGGTATCATAAAAGTTTGTTTTAACGTTTTTAAGCTGAGATTTTTTTTATCTAAAGAGCGTGCTTCGACCACTAAGGATATTTACCATTTTCATTACAATGAACAAAAAGTTACAGTTTTTACATATAAATTTGTAAAGCCGAAAACTAAACTTTTTATTTTTTCTTCAGTTCTAAGATTTTTTCTTACTACTGATTTGATACTTTCTGTCTTGTGTCGCTCTGATTTGTGCTATGGACAATCTACTAAATATTTTTTACTGTTATCTGCGAACCTCATATAAGAAAAAATGCAACAATACATAGGAAAGCTACTCTCTTCACTTTTAAAATACAATTCGATATTTGTCGAGAGGACGCTCTGAGCAAGAAATATCGAATTTTTGCTGTCGAGTTGATACAGATTTTATTTATAAAAATGTATTTCGCACTGCTAAAGGACATTTAAAATCGTCGGTGGCTTCAAACGCTGTTTCTAAGAGAAATGTTCATTCTACAAAAAAAATGTTATTATCTATTTTTGTGTAAAATTATTTCATCTACATTTCTCGTTTGAAACATTTTTGTAACAAACTTTTTTTTTCGTTTTTCTCCTCAACAAGGGGTAGTTATTGAGGGAAGCGCGGGGGTAAGGGCGGCAAAATTTTTTGCATCTTTTTAGGTTTTTACAATTGACATTTTAAGCAAAATTTAGGTTGTTCGTATGATCTTTATAAGATCAGTATTATTTTCGACTCTGACGAATGGAGTGATAAAAGCAAATGAGGTCTACGTTTGCCTGGCTTGGAAAGAATATGAACTTTTTTTTCTTTTTATATTGTACATACTGTCCTTCGTGATATTTTAAATAAAGCAGCTAATATCTTAACTAAAGAACTGTTCTTCTTCTTCTTCTTCTTCTTCCTTCTTGTATAAAGGCTTTAGAGCCTGTTTCTTCTTCAATATTAACCTCCCGAATTGTCTAAATTATCGCACCGTCTTTTTCTTGGTCTGCCAATACTTCTTCGTCCATTTGGTGACTTATCTCGTGCTATTAGCACTATCCTATCCTCTGCCATTCTACTAATGTGTTCGTTCCATTGCTGTTTCCGTTTTGTCACCATCCATTTATGTCTTCTATATTACATGTTTTTTTTATGTTTTTGCTTTTCTCTCTATCCAAGAGACTTTTCCCTAAAATTCTTCAGAGGGTTTTCATCTCTGTTGTTTCTAGTAGTCGTCTTGTTTTAGATGTATCAGGTCTTGTCTCCGCCGTGTATGTTAATTTTGGTCTAATTGCTGCTTTATAGATTCTTGTTTTTGTACCTTGTCTTAGGTGTTTGTTCTTCCACATTGTGTCATTAAGAGATCTCGCCGCTTTACTCGCTTTTAAGCTTTCTTGTTGTAATTCTTCTTCAACATCTTCGTAACTAGTTATATCTATTCCCAGATATCTAAACCTTGCTTCCTGCTCTAAAGAGTTGTTTAATGATATGTATTTTATTAAAAGAACATACATTTAAATCTGTTAACTATTGAACAAATGCAAATGGCTCCAAAGACCCTCCATTTATGTTACTACTTCGAAATACTGCAACACTTCTAACACAAGATATGCTCGAGAAGTTAATGTTTTACCAGGCATACTCTAAAAATAAGAAGCCTTAAAAAAATATTTCATATCACTCCCTTAATGTGGTTTTAGCCATATTTAAAAAACGAAATCTGAATTTAGAGGATAATATTATTCGTCATTAGCTGATAAATAAAATCTTGCTTTAATAAATCAAATACGAACGTTAATGTTCCCACACTTTCTTTCTTTCTCTCTTGTCATTTTTTTATTACTGAGAATCGTGATTTTTTCCAATATTCCTAACAATTTTTCTTCATTCTCATTTCTTTATCTTCTGCTGCTCTGAGAACTTCGCAAAATAATTTTCCGGCTAAATTCTTAATTTGTTTGAGCCATCTAGTTGGCGATCGTCCTGTTGATCTTCTCCCAGGAATGTTTCCAGGAACAAAAATAATCTCTCCAAACAATCGTCACCTTTGTGAGCCACGTGGCCAAAAATGTGGCCAAATAATTGATAGACACCCTACAAACGCTGTCTTTTTAAAACTTACAATTGCCAGCAGGTAAATAAATCAATCATCAATTCACCAACCATCGTCCTATGACTGTCTCTGTTCGATGTATGCTGTTGTTGTATGGACAGGCGGTTTAAGTTAATCGATTTAGTTTCTGTGAGTGAATAAGAAACGTAATATAAAAAATAATTGGTGAATAATGTCATACTTGTGTAAAGATCTATGGTGGACTATATGTTTGTACTTTGTGGTAACAAAACGGGAATTATACGAGGTCTGGTTATTAAATAACGAAGCTGCTTGCGAACAAGAGTTTTATTTCAAAAATTATTCTACAATCGAATGCTCTCCTACAATATACTCCCCTTCCCTCGCCACACACCGTTCCATTCGATTCTTCCATCGACTCGAACCGGATTCCTTTCAAGGCAAACTTAATTTTCGGATACAGGAAAAACTCACAGGGTGCTAAATCCGGCGAGTACGGCGGGTATTCAAGCACTGGAATGGCTCTAGCGTCTAAATACCGCTTTACAAACAGTGCGTTATGGGCAGGTACGTTGTCCTGGTGCAAGATCCACGGCTTGTTTTTCCTCAATTCCGGCTTTTTCTTACGAACTCGCTCTCGCAGCGTTGCCAAAACTTTCAAATAGTAAGTTTGGTTTACATCTTGATCCTCTGGAACCCATTCAGTCATCACGATGCCGTTATTGTCGAAAAAAACGATTAGCATGTCTCTAAATTTTGATTTTGACATTATTGCTTTTTTCATTCTTGGCGATGCAGGAGTTTTCCAGTGCATGGATTGTCGCTTAGTTTCAACATCGTATTTGAATATTTAGGTTTTATCGCAAGTGATGAGGTTTTCCATTAATTCAGGCTCTTTATGTAACCTCTCAAGAAAATCTGAGCAGAACTTTTGACGGACGAGCTTTTGGTAAGGGGTAAAATTTTTTGGGACTAACTTCACACAAACTTTCTTCATGTTTAATGCATCATGTTAAATTTTTGTGACAGTTTCTTTATCGGCGTTTACAGTCTCAGAAATCATCCGAATGCTCATATGACGATCTCCGCGCACAATTTCATTTACATATTTTGGTCACTGTTTGCGGAGTTGAAACAGAGACGGGTCCACCTGGACATTGGTCATCTTCGACGCTCTCTCGACCTTCAGAAAACCGTTTATACCACTCGAAAACACGCGCACGAGATAGAGAATTCTCACCATAGGCCTCTTTCAACTAATTATTGTCGAAGTTTTTTTTTATTTGCCCAGAAATTTCACATTAATCCGTTGCTCATGTTTTTCGTCGCACATTGTTATCGGCACGAGAAAATCCTCTACAGAAAAAATACTACTACAGCAACAAAAACGTGTTTTTGTACTGAAAGAGTAGACACTTCCAGCTATCCAATGATGCAGTCTTGTTATTTAATAGCTAGATCTCGTAATATCAATATATAGTATTCTGTATCTAATTGACATATTTTAAGTCCCTACTAACATATACGTATTATTTTTTATTGTGTTTAGTTTCTTTCTTTGTCGGTTAATAAATATTTTATTAAGAGTAGCAGTTTTAAATGAATGATGAACAGTTTACCGACAATTTATGCTCTGTAGCCAATTTTATAGCTTTTATAGTAAAATACTACAGCAAAGTACACCTTTATTAATTCAATAATAGGCAAACTTAATTTAAGATGCCCCAGATTTGTCGCGACTTAATTCTTGTTACGAAATTAATATTTCTCTTGTAAATAGCCGTCCGAAGTTACTTTAAAAAACTTTTGCAAATTTGAAGATAGTTACATTTAAGTTAGGTCCATTATTAAATTAAAAGCTTCTGGCTCAAGTTTCCTCACACTTCTAGAACTACACACCGAGAACTTTTCGCTGCTTTAAATTTCAATTGCCAGATATTTCCCGGGAGAACTTAAAAGTGACTCCTTTTAGAACTGCCTTAATGGTTCTAAAGTATTTCTTGATCATTTGTATTCAAGAAAAGGCGATGAGAATAAATAGGTGAAATAACTTGTCTGCGATAAAATGAATTTTATACCTTTCAAGAAGAGATGACGACTATAAACTATCAAGTACAATAAAAGCGAAATATATTAATGGCGGTTCATAGGCAAGTCAACAGTTATTACGAAGAAGTTTATTAAACAATATTTATGATATTTTTCTTCTAAAATGCAAACAATTTTGTTAGTTGAAAATATTAAGTTTTATTTAAAATTTAGTTTCAAAATACAACTAATCTTAATATATCTAAAACGAAACTGGAAAACAAATTTAAATAAGATTATTATTTATACCTATAAAAAATGTTTTATTATAAAATTATAAACTAAATAATTTGTGAAAGCATTAGTGCTCCAGGTTCATCATCATCATCAGTAGCTCGACTCCTCTCTGGGTCCTGGCTTGTTCTAGGATTTTCTGCCATTCTGTTCTGTTCCTTGCTTTGTTTTTCCAGTTGGTACTCTTATGTGTTTTCGAATCTTGTTCCACTTGTTCCATGTATCTAAGTTTGGGTCTTCCCTTTGACATTCTCCCTACTGGTGTTTGCCTCATTATATGTTTTGGTATTTCAGTCTCAAATATCCCTTTAACACGGGCCATTCAGTGCAGACGTCCGATCTTTATGGATGTTATGACCTCTGGTTCATTGTATGCTATGTATAGTTCGAAATTATATCTTATGCGCCATATGTCATTTTCTTTTACCCCCTTATATATGTGTCACCCCTCCTAAGTGAATTAGGACTTGTGGTAAACGAGGAAAAAACCAAATATATGTTGGTTTCTAAAAACCCTCGAAATATCCAACAAAGAATTCAAATTAACAACCATACCTTTGAGCAAGTCAACAAATTTACATATCTTGGATCGCTAGTAAACGCAACAAACACGACAAGCGACGAAATAAAAAGACGCATAGCAATAGCAAACAGAACTGTTCACGGCCTCCAGAGACATTTAAAAAATAAAAATATAAAACGTGCACTAAAGCTTAATATATACAGGACCTTAATAAGACCAGTTTTGATATATGGGGCTGAAACGTGGATCTTATCTCAAAATGATAAAAGACTTCTTGGTATTTTTGAGAGAAAAATTCTTAGAAAGATTTTTGGGGCCGTAAATGAAAATGGGCTATGGCGTCGAAGATACAACTTTGAACTGTATCAGTTATACACCGATCCAGATATTGTGAAATTCGTTAAAGTGCAGAGACTTAGATGGGCTGGACACATTGCTAGGATGTCAGATCACGAATACACGAAGAGATTAACATTTTCACAACCAGAGGGCACAAGAAGCAGAGGACGACCACGAATGAGATGGATTGATGATGTGGAAGAAGACCTACAGATTCTAGGGGTTAGAAGATGGAGGGAAGTTGCCAGGAATCGACAGGAGTGGCGACTTCTTTGTGAGCAGGCCAAGATCCACAACGGATTGTCGAGCCACTTATGATGATGATATATGTGTCTAAGGATTTTTCGTTCAAATATACCTAATAGGTTCTCATCGCTTTTCGACAGTGTCCATGTCTCTGACCCATATACAAGGACTGGTTTTATCAGGGTCTTGTATATTTTGTATTTGGTTTTTCTTTCTTGTAATGTTGCTAAATCTTAGATGTTTATTTAGTCCATTGTATGTTTTATTAGCGATATGTATTCTTCTCTTAACTTTTTCACTGACATTGTTATTTGCGGTAACTAGTCAACCTAGATATGTAAATTTTTCACGCTTTCGATGTTCTTGTCTCCTATTGTCAGATTCTCTAGGTTTCTTTGGCCTGTCGATTTGTGGACCTTCATGTATTTGGTTTTTGTTTCATTAATGTTTATGCCACTGTTTTGTGCCGCTCTTTCTATCGCATGAAATGCTTATATTATTTCTCTTCGCTTCTAGCTATGATATCAACATCATCTGAAAATGCCAATATTTGTACACTCTGTTATTATTGTTCTTCTAGTGTTGACTTTTGACTCTTTAAATATTTTCTCTAATGTAATGTTGAATTGAATACAGGATAGGGCATCTCCCTGTCGTAGGCCCGTTCTCACATGGATTATATCTGTTAGTGCGTTTTGATTTCGAATTTTGCTTTGTACTTTAAGTGTTTTTTCATGGATCAAAAATTCTCGATGAATGCTATCATAGGCACTCTCAAAATCAATGAAAAGATAATGTGTGTCTATATTAAATTCACTAGTCTTTTCCAAGATTTGCCTCAAGACGAAGATCTTATCTATTTTAGACTTCTGCCTGCAGAAACCACATTAATATCCCCCAACTATTTGTTCCGCATATGGTCTAAATCGGTTATACACAATATTTGACAGTATTTTATATGCTACAGTTAGTAGCGTTATTGCTCGGTAGTTTTTACATTGAAGCTGATCTCCCTTTTTATGAAGTGGGATAATTACTCTGGTATTCCAGTCTTGTGGCAAATGTTTATTATTCCATATCTTCACTATTAGTTCGTGTATCGCATTCAATAGGGAGTCTCCGCATTACTTCATTAATTCTGAGCTAAAGTTGTCTAATCCAGGTGACTTGTTATTTTTCAGTCTGGGAACTACTTCTTGCATTTCAGCTACTAAAGGGGGGCTGTTTCTCTGGTATCCATGTTATCCAGTATAATTTCATCATATAGTAGATCTTCATTTTTTTCAAACTTTTCTTTAAAGAATTCTGTCCATCTTTGTAGTATTTCACTCTGTTGAGCTACTATGTCTCCTTCTTTGCCTCTGCACATCATTGTTCTTGGTTTAAATTATTTTCTCCTTTTGTTAAGCTTTTAGTAGAATTGTCTGTTTTGTGATGGTTTATTTAGTTCTTCCATTTCTTGGAGTTCTTTTTCTATGTGTTCTCTTCTCTTTTTGCGATGTATTTTCTTTTCTTTTCTCCTTAGCATTCTATATAGCTTTTCGTGTTCTATGTCGTTGTTGTAGTCGTTGATATGCATTATTTTTCCTCTCTGTTATGTTACGACACTCTTCATCGAACCACTGTCCTTCAGTTGATTTGAGTTTTTTTTGTAAACCCAGGGTCTTTTTGGCCGCGTCTTGTATGATGTTTTTACATGCTTCCCATTCTCTGTTTATATCATCGTGCTTTTGTCTGTTTTCTGGCTTTCCTTTTATATATTATTTGTATTTTGCCTTTTTGCTGTTGTCTGCTAGGTTTTTTATTTCATATCTTTCAGTTTTGGATCCCCTTTTTTTTAATGTGTAATGTTTTTTTTAATTCTAACTTATTTATTATTTATTTATTAAAGGTTCTATTTATAACACTCACAAGTTTATTAAAGTCTTTATTTGTACTATATATATATATATCTAATTTATTTTACACTTAATAATTATATAATTTATCTACATTTATAATTCGTGCGTTACAATTTAAACGCGGCACGAATCTTCAAAATTGACTGTTCTTTTCCCAACAAAATTCCTCTTTAAATATAAAACTCCGTTAGTTTCGGAATCCCCTATAGCAGACATGAATTTACTCGAACATTGGGGAAGACTGGTTGTTGGCGGTGTTGACAAGAATAACGGGAACTCAGGCTGGTTTTTCGAAGAAGGGACTAGAGGTTTCTATCGGCCGGTAAACAAGTCCCGCCGAAATGACTAGAGCGGAAAAGATATTAGTCATAATATATTTACAGTTTTATAGGCCATGATATTTACTATCGAAACAAATGTTTGAGATTTTGGCTCTTATTCTACTTTTCACTAGGTAGAGTCACTCAGAGTTCACTCAGAGTATGCATTTGCCCCTTGTCTGCTGCATACGTTTGTTACGTCTGAGTGATGTCTAAAGTTAATATTAACATGATCGATCTGGAGACTGTGACCCCATCTGGAGATCTCCACGTTCCCTTATGAATAGTAGTAGTCTAGGATACCTATGATGGTAAAAACACTAAAAAAACTCAGATTTTTTTATATTCATTGATTTGCGTAAAAAGTTGTGGGAAAGCTCATTCTACTCTCCACTTCATAATCTTTTCTATACCAAAATGTGCTAATTATTTTTTAGGGTAAAATCCACCCGTTATTTTCCAATTTTATACAAACTCAAAGTAAAGCTTATAATAGATAGGATTAATCCTAAAATATGTCCGCCAAAGATTATTAATTTGATACTAAAAATAATTATTCACTAATTTTATTAATGTGTCCCCTCTTCAAAACCACGTTTTATTATGAATTAACCCAGATATTACTACCGTCCTTTTAAAAGGCAGTGTAAATTCTGCATAATTTAGGTTAGTACAGCTACCAACTGATAGATGGCTCTAGATGGAGTGTTTTCAAGAGCCAGCACTCGACAAGTTTTAACGATTTTAGTGCGCGCACATGCTGTAATTGTGAGGTTATCTGTGTAACTTGCCAGGTTTTGGACTACAAAATGGATGCTTATAATTGGAGGTAAGTCTAGAATTAAAAAACTGTTATTTCACGGCATTGGCATGTGGATTATTGTATAATAGGGACTTATGTACGTATATTCTTGGCTCGAATAGTTGTCACGTTGTTTCAAAGGCTCGCCGCTTGGGATTTCATTTTGTTCTTTTAAAAGGACGGTAGTAATTAGTACTACCAACGTGCGTATTGTTTCAGGAGGCCTCTCAAAATGCATGAGCTATTAGAAGAGCTTGATTCTGATGAAATCCTAGTCCCTCCAGATGGTTTGATCATATTTCCCCCAGAAAATGTCAATGATGATGTCACCGATTGCGACTCCGGCGATGAAGAACTAACTACAATAAATAATTTACCGGGTAGTCAGTTGAGAAACGATGTAGAACTTGTTTTTGACAACGCGACTGAATTACCACAAGATTCTGTGAATTCCAGCCTACCAGAAGAAGATTCGGCTTTGTTTCTTTCGAAGGAAAAGCTGCCCCATCAATTAGAGAAGAGAATATCTGCACACTGGATTCAAGGAGACTTGTATCAACACCCTGATTGTACTTACTGAAAAACTCAATTTGGACCGAAAATGACTCAGTCGCCGATGGAAATTTTCAATTTGTTTTTTGATGATGAAGTCATCAATTTGGTTACCGAATACACTAACATCTACGCAGGACAAAGAAATCTTTTGAACGACATTACTCAAAATGAGATTCGATGTTTTATAGGCGTTCTTGTATTGAGTGGTTATGTGGTTGTGCCGAAAAGGTACATGTACTGGAAAAATCGTGACGATTCGCACAACGCAATGGTGGTAGCTGCTATATCTAGGGATAGATTTTCCCACATAATGAAAGTTTTGCATGTTTGCAATAACTTGTCATTAGATAAATTTAATAGATTTGCCAAGATGCGACCCCTGTTCGACGTAATAAACAAAAAATTTATGCAATTTTCCCCTTTAGAAAAACATCACAGCATAGATGAGGCAATGGTTCCGTATTTTGGTTGCCAACCCACAAAACAATTCATCAGGGGAAAACCAATCCGTTGGGGGTACAAAATGTGGGTAGGAGCCCTTCGTCTGGGATACATAGTTTGGTTTTCTCCTAACCAAGGTAATTCCACTACAATACCTGAACAATATAAAGTCCTTGGATTGGGTGCATCAGTAGTTCTATCCTATGCAGACAGATTGAATAAAGTATGGCCTCAAAGGCGATTCCATCTTATTTTTGATAATTATTTTACTTCTATTCATTTACTGCATGAGCTAAAACAAAGAGGCATATTTGGTACAGGCACTGTAAGGGAAAATCGCACCATGAAATGCCCTTTACCCTGTTTATCTATTATGAAAAAAAAACGTGGCAAATACGAGTATCGTCTTGATAAAAATACAGGAATAGTGGTTTGCCGCTGGCATGATAATAATATCGTTTCTATTGCTTCCAATTTTGTACCAGTAATGCCTTGCTTCTCTGTAAAGAGATTTTCACAAGCAGAGAAAAAACATATTCAAGTTCCTCAACCAAATATTGTTAGAATATACAATAACTTCATGGGTGGCGTTGATCGCAGTGACCAGAACATCAGTTTATATCGAGTGTCCATAAGAGGAAAGAAATGGTATTTTCCCCTTTTTGCTCATTGCGTTGATAAGGCTATTCAAAATGCGTGGCAGATTCACAAAACTCAAGACGGTAAACTGGATCAACTTGAATTTAAAAGATCTATTGCAACTAATATTTTGGAAACTTTTAAAAAAGAAACAAAACGCGGACCTTCTAAGCGGAATTCGAATTCGGTAGCCAATTCAAGATATGACGGTTTTAACCACTTGGTTCTTTATCAAGAAAAGCAATTGCGATGTGGATATTGTCACAAAAAAGTCCAGTTTTTGTGTGAAAAGTGCAAAATACCTTTACATCCAAAATTTTGTTTTAAATCCTTTCATTCTTTGTAAATTGATACTAATAAAATATATATGATATCTGGTACCGTATATTACTACCGTCCTTTTAAAAGAACATGTCAAAACTTGACAGGTATCGTCATAAAAAAATATATGATTGTGTTTTTTGGTTCCATATGCTATAATTTCCATGAAAATTCGAAATTAATTCAAAATGTTAACAATAAAAGTTTCAGTAATATCTGGGTTAAATAAAAAGAATTTAATTTTTCTGATATTTTTAATTAATTTATTGTTAGACTTTAATATATTTATTATAAATAATAATATTGAGGCTTAATTAATTTTAATTGTAAGTTTTCAACTCTTAGTTTTACCATTGCAACCCTTAAAATCCTATCCAATTGCATGATCTTCATATGTTATATAAGGATCTTCAGAGTATTTATCAATACTCCTCGGATCATAATTTAAAGAAAACTCTTAATTACAGCATTTTTACTTTTTCAATGTTAATATTATTTATTAATATGTTTAATTGATATAATCCTTTATGTTTAGCTACATATTTTATTTATTTTCGATACCAAAAAAATATGTTTATCCAATAAAAAGATACGTTTTGCGTTTGTAATATATTTTTTTTTTATTTTTGCACTTTTTTTTTAATATATGGTTACCGTAGTTATAGTCAAATGACTGCGGTCGTTCTGGTATTAAACGTATTAACTATTTATGATTTTTTTTTGGTAGATATAGACCGATTGTGGTGTTTAATTTGTGCCATAAAAACTGACCAACGCAGTTGACTTGAAAGTTAATATAAAAAAGTTTATTTACAAAATGTGAAATTAAATTTCGATATGAATTTGCCATCCGTTTAAAGCACGTTCAGTTTGCGAAGTCATAGGTATTTTATTTTCTCGTTTGCAAATACTCCTCACTGGATAACGAAATGTTTAATCAAGTTCATTTTGCTTGTTCATTTGTTTCTTTGTTTGCGAAAAATAACGGGATTGTTTAGCGCTCGAATAAGTTTGTTCTGAAATTGGTTTTAAATTGAATAATTGGCATTATTATACCAGAACGTAGAGAAAATAAATACGAAGTATGAGCAATATCCCCAGTTCAAGTATGTCTAAAATAAATTGTTTAGTAAAACAAAATCTGTGGGAAAAACTGAGGTTAAAAATTCCATTGTGTTGGAATTTGTATTTTCGGTAAATAGGTATTTTTATTTTCAGGTACATCATTTTCAGTATAATAAGAGGATGAAAACAATGAAAATATTAAAACGCCTAGATGACGCATTTTTCAGCAGTCTCACAAAAACGTCATAGCATTTTTTTATCCTATATAAATATAATGAAAATTCCATAATGCTTTTAAAATAAAAAATCCGTTTAAAAAAAGGATTCAGATTTTTAAATTTCGGCCGGGCGCGCCTCATTTAATTAATTTTCTGCGTAAATTCAATGTTTACAGGTAAAGTGTTGTAGCATTTTCGTTTCACCCCGTATATTATAAAATACTGAAAAAGATTCTTAATTTTTTTGTGTCTATGAGATTGATAATCTAAACATTTTGGAGTTTGTTGTGTCACACGCCGACGACAGAATTATTCATTCGAGGTTTAGAAATAACTGTTGTTTTTCTACCACGACTATGTGTACCTCTCCCTATCAACCAACCTCGTGTATATTTTCTGCCTGAGTACGGTTTCGCGAGTTTAATAGTTATTTTCGGTGCGAGACTTTGTATCGCCTAACGGTGTGGCTATTACTTATTGGCATAACTTGCAGATCAGGTAAATATTCAGCATCTATATTGCATTTTATCGGTAAGTTATTGTCAATTCTTATTAATAGATGTCCTTTGAAGCCGAACAAGAAAGTTTTTTGGAATTATAGGAAATTGTTCCCACCGAAGATGAAAATTATTTTGACGATAAGGAAAGTGAAAATGAAATCGATCAGATTGAGGAACGGGATGGCGGAAGTGAATGGAAACCGGATGTGTCCGACGAGGAAGAAGAAAATAAAGTAATATCTTAGTGTTTGTTGCAAAAGATAAACTTACTACAAGGAAAAAAGTTGTTCCACTGAAATATGTTATAACACGACAAGAAAATTACGTACTACCTTTGATGATGTCAGGATTACCTACACGTAACTTGAAGACTTCCAGTATTATTTGGAAACATTTTGTGAATAACGCTATGGTAGAAATGATTGTAGAGCGTACGAACAAATATACAGACTTAATAATAAATAACTTTGTTGGCGATCGGGATGCTAGACACATTGATATATTAGAAGTGCAGGTACTAATAGGTCTAAAAGGTAATCGTGTGAATCCAGATGAGTTTTGGAAAACTGATGAAGCAAGTTAAAAAATGTGTCGTAGTCATGCAGAACATAGTGAACGTAGCGACTCTTGGTTCTTCGTTTTTTCTAGGGACTAACGGAGGGTTAAGCCAATCTTCTAATAGCTTAAATATTTTTCTCGTCCCTCGACAAAGGACTGGGTGGCGCCCTTTATTTTTCCCTTTTCTTCCTTAGTACCAAATTCCCTCATTTTCATTGGTACATTTCAATTCCGTCCAAATTTTTTTAATATATCCTCATCCCAAATGTATTGACACACGTTCTAATGCTCACCGTTTTGTATTTCAAAATAGCTGAGCGTCGATTTCCAACATAAGCTAACTTGCATGTGCATTTTCTTCTTAACTTTCCATCTTCCACTTCCCACCAAAAAAAATTAAGTTACAGTGTTAACGGGATATGCTACGTGGTCTTTTCAAAATTTCTTAATCTGTTTATCCTCATCTACTCCTCGTAGGCTGCTAACGTATAACATCTTGTAGCCAGCGTTTTCATTTTATCTGGATTAGTACATGGTCGATTTAATTTCTGTGAATTTGTAACAAAATACTGGGGTGTGTAGGAGGAGAGAGGTATAAGAAGAGTGGTCTATATATAGGGGATAAAATTGATAGAAGTAAAATAGATAACAATTAAGTAAAGAAGTAAAAAAATATTGAACGGAATGTGGCTAGGCTAGCAATGTAGGCAAGAGAATGACCACTAGAAACTCAAGGATGGATACGGCCAATTTGCATGCCTTTTAAAGACAGTAAATCAGGAAAATATGTATGATGGATAGAAAAGAAGATAAGAAAAATGAATAGATATAATGAAAATTAACAAAGAAAACAAATTGAGGGCGCCAGAAGAGGGATAATACTCTAAAAAGAGTAACAGTCACTCTTCCAGGTATCGTATACCGCTAATATTAATTAAAGTTGACTTAATAAACAAAAATGCTGTAAATGTAAAAAGGTAAGGAAATATTAATAAAAAATTATATGCAAAACAAATTCAAGTTTATTAAATATAACTTCTTAGATTTTGACAATCTCTAAGTTACCAAAAAGTATATGAAAATTTCACAATATAATATTTTAAAAAAAGAATGTTGAAAACAACTATAATAAAAAGTTGAAAACTACACAGAATAACTCTGATATAGAGTGTACAACCTACATCTAGGTTTAAACAACCTTAAACAAAATAATGCTAACGTTGGAAGAACGTATAGCCAAGTAAATATATCAAACTTACCTACAATATGACCAACAATATTGTTAAACAACTCTAAATGCACATACAAACAAAATAATATATATAAATGGGAACAAGCCAAGTTAAACAATTGAAACGGTATATTATCCTGAAGGGATAATAACCGGAATTAATAAGGCAAGATGAAATATAAAAAATTAGTTAAATAAACAAATAATGAAATAATTAAAGTTAATAATGAAATAATTAAAGTTAATAAAGAAATAAATGGTTAATACAAAAACAATGGAAGATAATCTCTGGGTAGAATTTGAGCTCAAACTTACCGATACCTTACACCAAGGGGAGTTATATTAATTAATATATATATATATATATGTTATAAAAAAAAACTAGAACTGGTGAAACAAGATATATATATATATATAGTTCTGAATCAAAAACCAACTGTCCTCCTACAGCTGTCTGGAAGGATACTCCCGAATGGTTTCGGTGTCCCAGCGAAGTCCTCCTTGAGGTCCGAAATTAGCACGGAGCTGGTGCTAATTGGCTCAGTTCCGATGATGACGGTCCTGCCCTACCTCTAGGTGCAGGCTGGAGAAAAAATGAGGGTGGAGTAGATAATACTCCCTGTGGCTTGTCCCAATGACCCTGATTCTAATTAGAGTTGAAGTGGTACTCTCCCTCGGATGTTCTGAGGGAAATTTATAATTCCATGGTAGGTGGCAGATAGCTAATCAATTCCGTGCTAGAAATCTCACTTCACCTCCCGAGTTTGCGAAAACACCGTCAATTAAATCGTTATGGTATACTTAGAATATTTAACTTCTTGAATTGAAGGAAATTCTATGCATTAATTGGATTTTCTTTCGCTAACTCCCACTTGTACCACTCCAAACTCCCGATCAAAAGTCAATTTTAATTCACAGTTTCTTAACCAAGAAGAGCCAATTTACACTCCCCCCTAATCTCCTGTCATCTCTCTGGTCCGCAATGGTACCAAATTAGAACAGAGTGACAACTTAAATTATTAACAATACACACTTAATGGGCAAATGAACACTTAAAGTTAGGCAGCCCATACTACATCTCTGAAATTATTTTTATATCAATACAGTATAAGTAACGACTGTTACATTCCCCTACTAGTCGGGAAAAAAAAATTTTATTCAAAATTTTTTTTTATAAAATTAAAGTATCAATAACTAAGTGTACTGGCCTAACATTCCACGTTGATCTGCAAGTTTACACAAAAAAAATAACCACGAACTAAAGATCACGGAAAAAAAAAAGAATGGTCAGGGCGCCAGACACCACAAACTCAGATGACTCGAAAGTCGAATCAAAATCTCAATCGACAATATGCTTAAAAAGCCAAATATTAACTAAATATACCAACTAAATTCTTGCTGACAAATAAATGTCGAATTGGGCACTAAATCCAAAATTGAACTATCCATGGACATCAGATCTATAAGACTAAGTATATCCAAGGACGAACAACCAGGCAAATGTATGAGCCAATTCAACCAATATCTCACCCGGAGATATACTAAACTAAGATCAAAGAAATCATAAACTAAATAGGTTAAGAACTGAACACTTAATCCAAAATTGAACTAACAATGGACACCAGATTCATAGTAATATATCCAGAGAAGAACAATCAGGAAGATTTATGGAGCAATTCTCACCAAACCAAATAACACAAATAGTAATCTAAATCGTAAACATACCAAAGTATATCAAAGACGTAATAACCAAAATAAATGTGAAATAGGACGCTTAATCCAAAGTCAGACTATCAATGGACACCAGATTCATAAAAGCATATCCAAAGAAGAACGACCAGGAAGATTTATGGACCCATTCACACCAATACTAAATTTCAAAACTAAATGAGGTCTACGTACACCCACATATGGTGATACGAACCTACATAACCAAATAAACCAAATAAGTGAGGAATCAGACACTGAATCCAAAATCGGACTATCGATGGACACCAGATTTATAAATAGAGCATATCCAAAGAAGAACGATCAGGAAAGGACCAATTCTCACTAATGCTGATAACTAAATTAGCTCTTACCCTCATCCGGTAATATGAGCCAATATCAACTAAGTAATTACAATAAAGCAAAATTTCCTAAAGTGTGAAGCAGCATTGTCACACTTATTCAGACTAAGTAATGTAATATGTAACTGAACTAAACCAAAGATAAAGATAAATACCTAAAGTCTAAAATGGACTAAAGGAATTCAGAGGCTAAATAAATTTTGAGTGTGCTGGTATTCGCTAACTATAGCATGGGGCTACAACAGATGTATGAGAATAACCAGACACCGATAAAATCCCAATAGAAATCCTAAGAAAATATAAGTGGTGGACTTTTCCTATAATACCATTACTAACGATAGAAAAAAAATATGTCGAGAACAAGCAATCAATTTTGAACAAAACTGTAGATTTATAACAAGTTCTCGCAGCATGGAATTATCCGGGAATAGTCCTACATCTAAACAGCAATTTATGCCTAAGGAAAGAAGTGGGATTACACTAAGAGAACAACTCATTTGTCTAAACTCTTAAATAGTGAAAATGACTAACTTGACATGTATAGGGATAGTTAAAGAAAAAAAACATAACCTGAAGTAAGATAACTAATATGAACTAATTAAACTTCCCTATCAAGTTGTGAAAAGGTAACTGGAATATTTGGACAATCACACAAGAATGGTTAGGACATGTCGCGAGCATTTCCTGACCAGAAATATTATGAGGCATAAACATCTGCCTACTCTGCAATAAACACATATAGTACGAACCTAATTGAGCAGCAGTGATCAGTTGCTGAGCAACAATCTCGAACCCACGTATTCACTAAAGCTGAGTATTGACAGATTCATTGACAGAAAATTCAGAAGAATAAATAAGAAGAAATAAGAAGGACGCCGGCCATCCTTACCTACTTCAAAATTCCAAACTAATTCCAGAACCATCCTGTATATGGAATCAGGACATAAATTATTGTAGAGTATTTAAGATTTTCGTGACAAGTGAGAATAAAGCAGACCAAAGATAAAAAATCACAACATCTTTCCAAGTTGGCAAATATTGAACAAATATATCAAAACAAATACTAAGGAATCAAATATCAAAGATATAACACACAATATATGATCCAGTAGTGTAACAACATAGGATATTTCCTTATCAGTAATAGGATTAACTATAAGTATAAATCTAAATATGTAAATATATACTAAACAACCCTCGTATCATATGAGGTTAAAAGGAGTAATTCTCCTGGGAAGATTAGTACCTAAGAATATTAATTCATTATGAAGTGCATCATTTATAATACAAAAAAAATGGATAAGTCATACATACTAATTATCTAATAAGTTATAGAAGTCATTAACCAATGCCAAAAGATACAAAAAATAGCGGTGTATTAGCGGTTATCTGGTGATTAAGAAAATCTTAGACTAAAATGCAAAATATAATCAAAATAAGCTAAAGACAAACAGATAAAGAGATTAGCTTAAACGAAAGTGTTAAGTTAGTCTTCTTCTGAGGATGAAGAACTAACCTCGTCGATGGTATTATCAGGCAGTAAATCCTTTACATGAAATTGACCAATTCGTTTGTTGGACGAATTGTCCCTTAATTCATATACCAAAGGAGATATTACCCTTACAACCGTACACGGAATGTATTTCTGGCAAAATTTTGCCGAAATAGCATCACCTTTACTTGATTTTACAAAGTTTCTCTTTAAAACTCTATCGCCAACAAAGAATCGCAAATCTAAAGTATTTGATTGGTTATAAATATTATATGGTACAACCATAGACATATCATCATCATCAACAAACCTAAAAGTTGATACTGATAATGGAACTATTTCACTACTGTAATCATTAGAATTGTGTTTAACGCTACTGGGTAAAGAAGAATTGGCAGTTGACCATCTGTGATCACTTAAAACAGGCGGATTCAACGTTTCATGATTAGTAGCTAATTTCGGGACTGATTTTGTGAAAAAAAAAAATGTGGCCAAGTTATTAGCAACACACCACCAAGATCAAAATAGCCAGCAAAAATAATATATATATAATCAAATAAATACCTTAGTTATCTTACTAAAATACTCAAAATAATTTCTAGTTATATGTAAATTATAACTGTTCTAAACCAAATATTAATATATATGCAACAATTAATAGTACCTATAAGTATAATACTGTTGGCTGTAGGAATAAAAGTTTATATAATATATGATATAAGTATGTGTAGGTAAGTAAGTAAATAGTTCTCAATAAAAATACAAAATTCAACCTAGAATGTAAGTTGTACTACTATAACCTATCACTGAGGTCTCAAAATATTAATAACTAATAAATCTAATAAATAAAACTAATAAATCAATACAGCAGTATAAGTATACCTGTTTAGTATTAATAAAAAATTTAAAGATAGAATAAATCAGCAATAATATGAGTAAAAAAAAAAAAACAAAAATACAAAAACTCAAGTAAGAAAAAAAAAGAAATCAGCTAAAAGCTACTGTCTTAATACCAAAAACTTGGAAAAGGCACCGCGTTGGGACGCCGATGTTTTTTCTCAACCTTGGTAGACTCTTCAAAGGGAATTCCTCTTATCCTCAGCTCATAATCCACTTCCTTAACTAATAAATGCTCAGCCTTAAAGGTACACATGATGAAAGAGAGGAAAAAAAAAATATCACCAACAAACCAAAATCAACAATGTGTTTAACCAAATGTAATTAATAAAGGTGTACCTATACCTTTAAATATAAATATATTTAAAATAATTTAAAGTTGGTTTGAGAGATCAAATGACAATAAGTAAATTGAACTTATTTTTATATATAGTATGCAATAATTGACCAAAAAAATATATATTATATAGTGTGATCGCACCTAAACAAAACCACTATTGGCTAATAACAATGTAAATAGTAATACAATAAATTATTCAATATTTCTCAACAAATGTACAGGTATCACTAACCCGATCAAACCAGAAATGTCAAACCAATATAATTATGAAAAATATTATACTAAATGAAGGTTTACAATTAATTATTAATTTAAAGTTAACAAAACCACCAACACAGCAATATAAGACACTATTCAATATTTCTGAGATACTGTAGCAAAGAACACTGGATCTAAATAACTATCAAATATGCAAAAATAGACAAACAAACTAGAAACAGTTTAAAAAGAGACAAATAAATTAAGGAATACTATCTTACTGAAAATCTGGGCTCCACGTTGGACTACGCCACTGTAACAAAATACTGGGGTGTGTAGGAGGAGAGAGGTATAAGAAGAGTGGTCTATATATAGGGGATAAAATTGATAGAAGTAAAATAGATAACAATTAAGTAAAGAAGTAAAAAAATATTGAACGGAATGTGGCTAGGCTAGCAATGTAGGCAAGAGAATGACCACTAGAAACTCAAGGATGGATACGGCCAATTTGCATGCCTTTTAAAGACAGTAAATCAGGAAAATATGTATGATGGATAGAAAAGAAGATAAGAAAAATGAATAGATATAATGAAAATTAACAAAGAAAACAAATTGAGGGCGCCAGAAGAGGGATAATACTCTAAAAAGAGTAACAGTCACTCTTCCAGGTATCGTATACCGCTAATATTAATTAAAGTTGACTTAATAAACAAAAATGCTGTAAATGTAAAAAGGTAAGGAAATATTAATAAAAAATTATATGCAAAACAAATTCAAGTTTATTAAATATAACTTCTTAGATTTTGACAATCTCTAAGTTACCAAAAAGTATATGAAAATTTCACAATATAATATTTTAAAAAAAGAATGTTGAAAACAACTATAATAAAAAGTTGAAAACTACACAGAATAACTCTGATATAGAGTGTACAACCTACATCTAGGTTAAAACAACCTTAAACAAAATAATGCTAACGTTGGAAGAACGTATAGCCAAGTAAATATATCAAACTTACCTACAATATGACCAACAATATTGTTAAACAACTCTAAATGCACATACAAACAAAATAATATATATAAATGGGAACAAGCCAAGTTAAACAATTGAAACGGTATATTATCCTGAAGGGATAATAACCGGAATTAATAAGGCAAGATGAAATATAAAAAATTAGTTAAATAAACAAATAATGAAATAATTAAAGTTAATAATGAAATAATTAAAGTTAATAAAGAAATAAATGGTTAATACAAAAACAATGGAAGATAATCTCTGGGTAGAATTTGAGCTCAAACTTACCGATACCTTACACCAAGGGGAGTTATATTAATTAATATATATATATATATATGTTATAAAAAAAAACTAGAACTGGTGAAACAAGATATATATATATATATAGTTCTGAATCAAAAACCAACTGTCCTCCTACAGCTGTCTGGAAGGATACTCCCGAATGGTTTCGGTGTCCCAGCGAAGTCCTCCTTGAGGTCCGAAATTAGCACGGAGCTGGTGCTAATTGGCTCAGTTCCGATGATGACGGTCCTGCCCTACCTCTAGGTGCAGGCTGGAGAAAAAATGAGGGTGGAGTAGATAATACTCCCTGTGGCTTGTCCCAATGACCCTGATTCTAATTAGAGTTGAAGTGGTACTCTCCCTCGGATGTTCTGAGGGAAATTTATAATTCCATGGTAGGTGGCAGATAGCTAATCAATTCCGTGCTAGAAATCTCACTTCACCTCCCGAGTTTGCGAAAACACCGTCAATTAAATCGTTATGGTATACTTAGAATATTTAACTTCTTGAATTGAAGGAAATTCTATGCATTAATTGGATTTTCTTTCGCTAACTCCCACTTGTACCACTCCAAACTCCCGATCAAAAGTCAATTTTAATTCACAGTTTCTTAACCAAGAAGAGCCAATTTACACTCCCCCCTAATCTCCTGTCATCTCTCTGGTCCGCAATGGTACCAAATTAGAACAGAGTGACAACTTAAATTATTAACAATACACACTTAATGGGCAAATGAACACTTAAAGTTAGGCAGCCCATACTACATCTCTGAAATTATTTTTATATCAATACAGTATAAGTAACGACTGTTACAAATTTCTCCAGAAGACCTCCACGTTTCCTTGTCTATCTTTTTATACTTAAACATATTTTCATCTAATTAAATATCGTTTTGTTTACAAAACTGTAGCAGTCAATTTTCATTATCAATTCTTTCTCTCGACTGTGTTCTACAGTAAGAAATAAGTATGAAAACAAGTACCCCTAAGGCAGAGACTATTAAAAAACTCCTGAAAATTTCTTTAATATAAACGGCAATGGCATGATTATCAAAGAATAAAAATATTATGGGACATGCTATGCGTGAAGAGAAATACTAGTCTTTCATTTATTATACAGCCAAAAATCTAACGCAAGATAATTATAGAAAGGAGAAGAATCTCATCGCATCGTAACTGAAATAATGTTAAGAATTGCCATCCTTCCTTGTACAGATAGTAAACTATTGTAAATTAAGGTAATTAAAAGATGAATCGGATTTAAAATAAAGAATAATTTTAAACAAAATTACTTTTATTATAAATTTTAATAAACTTCTAATAAATGGTTCCAATAAATTTCTATTCAATGATCGGTAATATCTTACAAATCCTAGTTTTACCAATTCATTACAACTATTAAAGTACCAATAGGGATAATTTATTTTAACCAGTCTACAAAGTTTGTACTTTATTACAACATCCCTGATTAAAGTTCTCCAATGTTTCATGAGCTTTCCTCTGCTCTTATTTATATGAAAACTTTTTGTTCGCCTAAATTTATTCCAATATACGATTGTGAGTAGTTTCTAAATAGGTATAAAGACGTGGTTATAAAACTTTATTTTGTGGCATGTTGTAAACTAAATTTTTTTATATTTAAAGATTAAATTACATGTTTTCTTATTTCTGGCGTTTTAACTTTCAATTCGAAAATTGTTTTAAAAAACTTGCAATAATCGTTTAAAAAAATTAGTAATATATATATATATATATATATATATATATATATATATATATATATATATATATATATATATATATATATATATAATCAATAACCCTTCTACCCTAAGGTGTTGGGTGTAAAGTCTCTTTTTAGGTTTCATATACAAACTTCCTCCAATTCTTCTTGTTGCTTGCCAATTTTTTCGCTTGCTCCTTGGTGACTCCTCTCCTGTCTAGGATGGCGGAAATTTCATCGTCCCAGGTCTTCATGGGTCTGCCCCTCGGTCTTTTCAAGGTTCTTCTCGCTTCCCACACTTGTTTCACTTTCAATCGTTCTCAAAATACAAATTTACTAATGTTTGTATTTTGAGAACGATTTCAGAAGTGGAAATTGAAACGCCAATAAACGTATTTTAACCTTTAATTGTAGCTTATCCCATTTAAATAGTAATTAACTGATTTGTTATGTACCATTATAATTGTATACAAATTATAAGGGTTTAATATTAATATCTATATACTTAATATGAAATATAGGTACTAAAAATAATAAAAAATCCTAATTTGTAAAATACCACAAACCATTGGAGTTGGAGTTAGGTAATTGAAGAATAATTTGAAGTGTAATAAATGAAAGTTAGAGTGAAGGGGGAGAAAATTTAATTAGAACCCATTAGAAATGTCCAAATGAGTAAAGAAGACAATTTGGAATAGATATCGAAGGATATACTATACCTGTGGAAAAAGTAATAGGGTCTAAAAGAGAGGAAATGGGAGGAAGAATGATTGAATGGACAAAAGTTTCAAGGAAATATTTTACAAGTGCTTGGTTTGAAAAAAGTAGATAGTTATATGTAATTTAGGAATAGTAGTACAAAAAACTATAGTAATAAATTATAAAGTTTAAATTAGTATAAAATAATAAGTAATACAATTTGAATGTTTTCATATTTAGGACAAACAACAAAAAGTTAAAGAATAAAAAACTTCAATGTCTGATATAAGTATTCTAAGAAAGTTATATAAATTTTATATGACTTCTCTATTAATGCTATATATTAATAATTACCTTATAAAAGTGAAGAAAACGAATCTGTAACAGAAAATATTTATTAATTTATATTTATTATAGTGTCATAGTATTATAGGCTTAATAAATTAAAAAAGGTAAAAGAAATAATAAATTAGACTTACTCACAATCAATTTAATTTAACTATCCAGACGACCGGTTTCGCTTTCTACAATATGCAAAGCATCTTCAGGTCTCAATACAAAGTTAAATAAATGATGCCGGTACTCTATTAATTGATGGTTGAAAGAACATGGTTTAAACTATCCTGTATTGTTAATTGGAGAACTCAAGTCTGCTATTGTATTTGTTTGACAGTAAACGGGGAAGTTCTAAATAACACACTTTCATAAATATATCTCTAGAATAAATATAAATAACTTTTAAATAACTTAATGATATAGAACATTACTTTCATCAAACAAACAATTACATTACACCTATCTCTACTTCATTGGATAAAATCTATCTCCTTAAGAACTTCCCCGTTTAACGTTTACCGTTTACCCAAGTTTTGAGCTCTCGTTTTAACTTGATTGTGTATGGCTTGTCTTTCGAAACCCTAGATGTCGATACCAGATGTAAGGCAATAGTGTTTGGGTTAATTGTTCTTTTGTTCCTTTTTATGGTAGTTCCGCTTCCTAATTTTCTTAATAGTGTCCCTGCTTGCCTACTTAAGACTTTCTACAGTTCTACAGTTCTACAGTTTCCATCCATTTTTATTGTCTCGCTGCATCTAGGCTATGGAGTAGTTCATCGACTAATTCTTGATCGCCGTTTTCAAGGAAATTTTGATAAAGTGATAGCCTCTTGGAATATACTTTTTGGTCGTGCTTATTACGGCTTCAACTAATTTTTTGTAATTTCTGATGGTAGGGGGTATCCAGCCTAGAGTCTTGTCCAGTTCCACAGAAAAGCTACCCCAAATGGCGTTCTTTAGATTCTAACGTGGGCGAGGGATGGATTTGATTATAGGAATCTGGGTTCCTGCCTCTAAGATCACTGGGCGGTGTTGGCTGTGTGGGAAGTCGTCCATTACTTTTCGAGAGATTGCTAAAAGTTGCTCATTTTTATTAGTAGAGACAAAACATAGATCAGGGTTGTACTCCTTCTTCCATGCTGCTGACATAAATGTAGGTCGGGCTTTAGCATCAAACTTAAGTGATAGATGTTTCTCCTCTGTCCATTTTACTAGTGCATTCCCATTGATGTTGCATTGTTTATATTTCCACTGTTCATGGTGACTATCCTAGTCCCCCACGTATATTAACGGGTGCGGATGTGTATGGATGACTTGGGCAGGCCGGGATATAGCTGGTGGTTTGTAGGTGTTTATAACGGTGATGCTTCCAATTTTTACAGCAATATGAATTTTATCGTTTTTTAACGTAATTCGTAATTTAACGTATGTTACTGTGCTGTATGACCGGTGGTACGTGGCACCCAGTAGTTCGAAGCCAGGTATTTTCCCCCTGTTTCGCAGTTGTTCTTTCGATTCGCAGTGTGTTTCCTTCAGAGCGACAAGGTCGATGTCGTTATCTTTTAGAAATTTTGATGAGTACTGGCTCTTTAAATAGCATATGCTCTCTACATTTAAGTGACAAATTCGGATCATAGGTCCGAGTTTTCTAGTCATTGGGTCCTGAGAGGGGCCATTTGTATTATTGTTAATTTGCCTTCTGATAAAGTTTAAAGGCATTATTTGCAATGTGTCTCTAGTGAGGAGATCCAAAGATTATCTGAACGCCAGTAATTGCAAGTTCATATACCATTACCCAGGGTACACTTGTATTATTCTACTACGAACCCAAACTAGCTCTATACCACGATAGATCTATAGTTTAAACACTATAAATATTACACAAATACGTTTACTGACAAATTTACTTACATATCTAAAACTAAATTAGCCACATCATCGCTTGTATTTCGTACTTTATAAAAACTATATCGAATGCTTGACAATACGGATCTATCTTCAACAAAATATAACAGTTATATTTATAAAATATTAAAGATTTAGCTACTGAACATACTATGGCTTCCACTTATGCCTTTCCAATTGCCGATCCCGGTCTAAACTTCAAATACAAAGATACAAAACGAAATTTGTCAAGTTGTTAAATCGTTATCCTCTTTATTAAGATTAGTACGCTTCTGTATATTCAGTATGCGGCAGCATATCGCGTTTGATATCTCAAGAACATACGCCCACAATGTCGCTTTGCTCTATCTTTGAGATGGGATTAATATTCTACCATTATGTTTAACAGCACAACGTACATATTCTTTGTCAAAGAGGATTTTGCCCTGAGGTGTACGAACTCGGGATGAGATGATAAATGCGAATGCAAACGTGGGAGATAGATCCAGGTTGGCTCAAATGAATAAGTAGATCGCTTTCCCGCAGGAGAATTTTACGTTAGGTTATTATTAAGTTGGTGGAAAGTTTCGTTAAGATAAGGATGTAAGTCATTTTTACAAAACAAACTACGTGAAGAGTTACGAGGATGAGAATTATGAATTTAAATAATTGCAATAAAGACTTACTACATCTAAATTATTTTACCTACGTCAGATATTTATTTTTTTAATTAATTAAATTAATGTGTCTTGAGTAGACTACATTATAATGCACAGCCTAGGTTTGGCGTGATTGGTTGGTGGGTGGGTCCCAATTTAAAAATTGGCGGGTTTCATGTTTATTAAAATGACAATGAGGTATCTCTTTTAGGTTATTAATTTAACTTAGAAAAATTATAATAACGTTATATTTATTTTATCTTTTGGGACTCTGAAATATTTTCAGCTCGAAAATAACTTAGACGTATTTTGCTAACATTATTTTCTCTTTTAGGGACTTATTTCGAATATTTTATTTTTTTTTCAGGTTAAAAATAACTTAGATTATTTTTCTGATATTTATATACTGTTTTGGGACTTTGAAACATTTTTACTATAAAAATAACTTAGGATTATTTTT
This sequence comes from Diabrotica undecimpunctata, assembly GCF_040954645.1. Lineage (NCBI taxonomy): Eukaryota > Metazoa > Arthropoda > Insecta > Coleoptera > Chrysomelidae > Diabrotica > Diabrotica undecimpunctata. The sequence continues at coordinate 2,757,491 of NC_092806.1, read as the reverse complement.
ACTTTTCAGGTCTTTTTCGACTTGGGAAATTTTTAATACGAAATTTGTGAATAACTTTTTATTTGTTTATATTTTGTTGCATGTCTTTGTTGATTAGTCCCGGAGGCACTGCGACAGACACAAATTTCGCATTTTCAGGAAAATCTGACAATTTTAAATAACTTTTGTTTCCCGAAATTTTTGGGACTTCAAATTTTACTTTTTTTTGCTTTTTGCATTAATTAGTCTTAGGTGTCATAACTAACGACCTTCTTTTACAGATTCTTAGTTCTAAGACTAATTAACACTTTATTTTCAGATTCTTAGTATTAAGATATCTAACCCCTTTCTTTGAAGATTCTTAGTTATAATACTAATCAACTTTTATTGCAGATTCTTACTTGTAATAAACATTTAATTGTATTTTAATAAAGGTATTTTTCCCGCTAGATAGGGTTCATATATAACCTATATGTCCACGGACCGTGATCAATATATGCTCCGGTCCAACATAGCTATGGATAGTGCGACTGGACCACCTTCCCTCATTCCCGAGGGTCAACTCCAGCGACAATTATTAGTAATATATGTAAGAAAATTTCATAAAATATAATATGTATAAATGCTTAGTTTAGGCCTGAATTTTAAAGCTGTGTTGAGTAATGATGTTATATTTGTAGGCTTTTATATTAGAATTGTATTTTTTTATCGGGATGTACTGGGCCCTAGGCAAGGTTTAGAGGGGTTTTCCTTCGCCATTGCCTCAATAATGGCCCCCCCTCCTTTGACGTCCCAGATTTTTAATAAAGAATAAAGACATTTTAAATATAGCTGTTTAGTGTTTTATTTGGTTTGCAATAGTTATTTCCAGTAAACCTCTGCTTTATTTTGTTGACAATGACAATTTTTCATAGTACTCGATTCACAATATATCTTTTTATTATCCTACATTTGTGGTGAAATCTAACATAATTCAGTGTTCTAAAAAATAAAAATGGATAAATGTCAATTTGGATTTATGCAAGGAGGCAGGTCTACATAGCAATTTTTTATTATAAAACAGCTAATTTAACAATTTAGAGTGAAAGAGATAGACTTGCACATAGTATTATTAATCTTGAGAAAGCACATGATAAAGTTATCAGAAACCTACTGTGGCAGAGATTTAGTAGGAAAGGAGTGCCGGCTGAATATGTGAGTGGAGTATGAGCAAGTAACAACTATAATAGTTTTAGAACTACTATATAGTTAGAAGAACTATTATAATGTTAGAAACGATTCAATTGTAGGTGAAACTGGCCAATTTTGTGTGAAAATAGGGCTTCATCCGGGTTTCGCCCATATTTATTCTCATTTGTGCTGGATTAGATAACAACTGAACCTCCTTGGTATAGAGTAGCGGAGACAGGTCCTTAATGAAAAATGATTAAAATTAAGTTGGATACAAAATATTTAGAATGTTCTTTTAAAGATGATATTTCAAGTCCAGCACAAAAAATGATAATTTTCGGCTTTTAGGATCGGTATTACCGGTTTATTTATCATACTTCAATTGTACCAAGAAAACTAAAAGGTAATTGTATAGGACTGCTTTTAGACGAGCTATGATGTATGGTACTGAATGTAGGGCAGTAAAAAAGGGGATGAACAGAAATTGCATGTTTCTAAAAAACCATAATCTCAGAAAAAAAGCGGAGAGGTACTTAGTCCCTGGAAGAGAACAGAAAAGTTTACAGGAAAATAATTAGAGAAGCCGCGATCCCACATAGAGAAAGCTAACGAGAATAATATTGTTAATGAATGTTCTAGAAATAAAAATAATAAGAAGAAACTCTAAATAATAATAAAAAAAATTACCTAATCAAAAAATTAAAACAATATCTATATATCTAATAAAAAAAGCATGACTAGCATATCAAAATAAAAAAACACAAGTCAGAATTTAATTTTACCTACATAATCTCAAAAGAAAAAATAATTACATTTCTAATAAAACTGTAATAGCCTGCTTAATCCTTAAAATTTGAATATCATCCGCTTTGTATATTGCTAATAAATTCTTTAGCGATATACTGTGTCAAAATACCCCAATTGTCATTTTAATAAACATGAAACCCGCCAATTTTTAAATTGGGACCCACCCACCAACCAACCACGCCAAACCTAGGCTGTGCATTATAATGTAGTCTGTCTTGAGTGTAATGGCAATTGATACAAACAATAAGTTTATTGTAATAATTTTACACAAAATATTGTATAAAAATAATATTTGTTCGTAAGTAGTAATCGTTAATTGAATATCTTTTACAAAACCAGTTAAGTAAAAGACTTGATCGGGTGAGTTTAAAATCTCTTTATTTTTTGTGTTGCATTTTGTTTCGCCTACCGAATAATACTCGATAAAAATGTGTTTCACCTTTAATACACTTGAGCAAATTTGGCAATTGGTCTTCGGCTTCACTTCAATAAGTATGCATGTGTGAATCAAGTATGTCCAATTGTTAACCTTCGTATTATGACTGTAAGTTTTTCTTTTCATAACTTGATTGTCTCATCTTATCATTAACTGATTTATTACTAATTGCTTTAGATTTTTTATTTGTAGTAATAACAGAGTTTTTGTTAGTTTTGATTCTCTTAATATATTTAGCCAAGATGTCGCTTACCAAAACACAGACGATATCGAATAATAAACGGTTGTTATAGAATGTTGCAACGAATGGGGCTGTTCATTCATACATTGTACTACTACTACTTGTCGGTTTATAACGTTCTCCTTCGTTTTCTGACTTCCAATCGCCACCTAGTCGGGTTGTTTAATAGTTTTTCTTCTATGGTCCTCTCTCTCAGTTCTTTATTTATTCCTTCGCTCCAATTTTTTTTCAGTCTACCTCGTTTTCTCTTTCCTTCTGTTTGCCATTTTAATATTTCTTTTGGTATTCGTTGTTGGTCCATTCTTTGTATGTGTCCGAAGCCAGATACGTTGTTTTGTTGTAAAGTCATGGGTGATTGTTCGTGTGATTTCCATTATTTCTCTAATGCTTTCGTTGGTAATCCTTTCTCTTCTAGATCTTCCTGCAGCTCTTCTCCAAAAATCCATTTCCGTCGCTTTCAGCGTTATCAGTGTTCTTTTTTTCAGTGGCCATACCTCACAGCTGTACAAAGTGATACTTTTTACTATAGTCTCATATATCCTCTTTTTATTTTCTTTGCTGATGGATTGGTCCCATACTGTTTAACATTGTGATGGTTTTTCTCCCTGACGTATTTCTCTTCCTTATGGCTTTGTCTAATGCTCTATCTTGTTAAATAGTAATACCTAGATATATGTAGTCACAGCAGTGCTTTATCGTGGTGTAATCGTCTAATATGAGATCATTTTGTTCTATTCCAATGCACAGGTATTCGGTTTTCTTTTTATTTACTTCTAGACCCAATATATCATGCTCTTGTTATTTGTGTCCCTGTTTTTATTTTTGTTATTGGTTGGTTGTATAGCACTTTGACGGCTTTTATTAATTCTATATTAATATTCGTGTTTTCCATTGATTCAAACAGCTTCTTCAGTGGAACGCTATCGTAGGCTTTCCGTAAGTCGACGAACAACATATGAATCTCTTGATTCCGTGCCATCTTTTTTTCTATTATCTGGGTTAAGGAGAAAATGTGGTCAGTAGTGGATCGATCAGTACGAAATCCTGCTTGTTCTTCTGGTTCATAATCTAAGTATTCTTTCTCGATTCGGTTCTTTAAAACCTTTTCATATATTCGACTCATAGATCCGGTTACAGCTATTCCTACGTAATTTTCACAATTATTTGTATCACCTTTTTATGTATAGTACTGAGGTATGATATCTTCCATTCCGTAGGGATTTCGCTTGTATTTATGCATTCTTGAACTAGTTGAAATGAAAGACATTCGTACAATTTGTTCGTTCCGTACTTAAACAATTCTCAGGGTATATCCCCTGGTCCGGGTGCTTTGTTCCTCTTCAGCTGTTTACACACATTTTTAATTTCCTCTGTTGTTAATCTTATTGGCAAGCCGACTCTTGAAATTCTATCTTGATTTTTATTTCTATGTTCTTGAAATTCGACTCTATTCTCTAACAAAATTTCTGTGAAATACTCTTCCCAGTCTTCCGGTTTTATGCTCTGTATAACTTCTTTATTCTTTTCTTTTCTCAATTTTTTTATCAGTTTCCAGCTTTCTGCACTTCTGTTTCCTACTAGATAAGTATTTATTCGTTGTCAGTTTCTTTCCCAAGACTCTTTCTTTTTCTTAGAGATTTTCCTTCCTACTTCTGCTTGTTTTTCTTTATATTTTATTTTATCTTGTAATATCTTGGAGCTTAAATTTTGTTGTTAAAATTGTCTTTTACATTTTATTTCTGTCTCTATTTTGTTATCTATTGTATCTTAACAATTAAGCATTGAAAAATTAGTCGCTTTCGTTAAAATTGCAGATCGCTACGGTAATTATCGCTCACACATAGCGTCAACTTGGAAAAAACAACTCTTGAACCAACTGTCCATTCACAGTACATAGAGACGAGTGCCATCAATAGTTTAAGTTTAAATGCTAATAACCCTTTAAGGTTGAGGCAAATTTTACATAAAAATATAATTGAAGTATAATAGAATCATCTTAACGGTAAAGGCAAAAGTAAACGATCAAAAATTCTCAAAGGGACACCGAATGGATTATAGACCCAATTTTAGTTGTTTATAACACTTATTTTAGAAAAATATTCAGACCTCTACAAAAATTATTGTTATCAACTAAAAAATCATACCCTTGTATAAAAATAGATTAAAAGAATAAATAATTACTTATTTTTCAACAAGCTTATGTTCAATCACAGGATATATCAAAATAACCATAAATAGAGCTAAACATAAAAAACTCGCATTCGAATAGAAATTAATATCTCCATTTGACAGGTTTTTATTATTTAAGCTGCACATCTTTCTAATTGTCGAATAAACAAGGATATCAGTTCTTGGTGTAGGTACATAAAATAAAGCGAAATAACGTGATTAAACTCTGGCTACCAAACAAGAAATTTTATTATAATAGATTACGAAAATCAAGTTATATATGCCTTCGGTTTTGGAACAGTTTGCTACTGAACTATTCCAAATATTTTAATTAATAATATATTGTAAGGTCAAAGTGTGGTTACACATTTTAAAGTTTCTCCACATTTTAAAGTTTAATTCGAGATTCCAACCCTGCGTTTAGTTGATAAAGTGCCGATTAAAATCTGCTCTTACTAAACATCAATTAATCCAGTCTCTGGTTTTTTGGCAACTTCCACAAGTCGAACTAATTAGCCGATACAAGACCGGCTCTAGAAAAATTTTATCAAATGAAGAAAACAAAAATTAAAAATGGATAATTCTGAAAATATTAGTATACCTACTACATCATCAACATCGACATACTCCAATGCAGTAAGCAACTTCAATTTTCCTTCAAAAGAACAAGCCATTATTCTGTCAGCTATCCAAGGTATTAAAATACATGAATACATAGTAGCCATAGGGTCTCTACTCACACCAAAAAATGTTATCTTTGCATCACGAATAGCTAACAACAGAGTTTGTATTTACTTGAACAATACTAGCATAGTAGATACCTTACTAAACAACCATAAAACAGTACTCATCCAAGGCAATGAGATAGAAATTCGAAGACTTATTACGCCAGCAAGGAGACTAGTAATATCAAACATCTGCCCCAGCATTCCGAACAGTATTTTAGAAGAAGAACTGAAACAACTAGAAATAACTGCAGTATCCAAATTAACGTTTTTAAAAGTTGGCATGCCCGAGTCTGAGTATAGTCATGTCTTAAGCTTTAGGCGGCAAATATTTGTCTCTCCGATAATCACCAAACCAATTCCAAATACAATCTTAATAACCTATGACAACACTCCTTACAGAATCTTCCTATCCCTAGATGGTTTAAATTGCTCTAGATGTAATACTACTGGCCACAAAGAAGAAAACTGCACATCAACATCAACTGGTACAGAAACACTTAAAGATCCTTATACCTCAGAACTCGAACTCATGGAAATAAATCAGAATAATTCAGCAACAAATATTTCAGATGATACAACCAACTGTTTCAACCCTATTTCTGCAGATATCCCAACGACAAATGATTCGCTTATAGTACACAGCATACCTTCAACTAAAGCTAACAGCAATAATAGTAAAACAACCAATCAAGCAAAAAGGCAAATTTCAACCTCTCCTGAAATCTCAGAAACTAAAAACCTAAACGAAACTTTCATAACTCCAAAAAAATCCGCACACAAAAAAAAGAAAAAGGCTTTAGATGTCGAAGCCACATTAAAACCAATTGAAAACATTTTAATGACAGCATCTCCTTCATATACGCTAAATTTCTCTGAATTATGCGACTTCGTGATAAACGCAATAGGATCAAAATTTCCTGAAGTCACAGCTAAAAACTATACAGAAGATTTTGACGGCTTATACACCTTATTAAAAATGGTTCACTCAAAATTAAATGATAGACGCATGAAAAATAATATCACAAGAATTATAAAGAAAATAAATCCAACAAATGAATCTTCCCTCACTGAAGAAAGCGACTACGATTTATCTCAATAGTCCAATTATATTCATTCTTCAATGGAACTTGAATGGCTATTATAGCCACATTGAAAACATTAAAATGCTAATCAATGAACTGTCACCACTAATAATATGTCTTCAAGAAACTCGTCTTTCCAACAATCAAGCAAAACTAAAAAATTATATGCCCTATACAAAAAATCGAGCAGTACAGCAAATATCCAGTGGTGGAGTCGGAATTTTTGTACATTCAACCATCCAATCCCAAGAAATTCCGTTAAATACAAATCTGGAAGCAGTAGCAGTTTCGGTAATACATCATTTTAAAATCAACATATGCAACGTATATTTACCACATCCTGACGAAACTACTCTATTAGAACTTCAAAATGTAATTAAACAAATTCCATCTCCAAAATTAATTTTGGGTGACACAAACTGCCACAACATCGCATGGGGATCACAAAGAACAGATAAAAATGGACGAATATTATTAGAAGCAATTAATAACATAAAACTAGTTTTATTAAACACAGGAGCACCTACTAGATTCAATGCACATAATGGCACTTTTTCCTCCATAGACTTATCTATCAGTGATTCAACTTTAGCTCCATTTTTACAGTGGAATACATTGGACCACCTATACGACAGTGATCATTTTCCGATAATAATTACTCATGACAAAGATGAAAAAACCTGTACAACACCATATGAAACTTGGAAATTAAAGTCAGCCGATTGGGAAAAATACTCGAACTTAGTAAGCATACGTATACCAAATCTCGTTATATCAGATAATATAGACACTACTCTATCATCTTTCAATGGTATAATTTTAGACGCAGCCAGAGATTCTATAGGAAAAACCAAAAATATCACAAAAGCTCCTCTTCCTTGGTGGAACACTGAAATCGCATCCGCTTTAAAGCAAACAAAACATGCTTTTAATATATACAAAAAGTTTAACACACCTAATAACTTAAACAATTTTAGATCTTTAAGGGCCAGATCTAGATTTTTAATAAAACAAGCAAAAAAAGAGAGCTGGACCAATTACGTGTCGTCAATTGACTCGTCTACGCCCATAAGGGATATATGGCAAAAAATAAGGAAAATAAAAGGTTCAAAAACATTTAACCATATTGACACAATCACTACAAATGATCTAACAACTTCAGACAAACACGAAATCTCAGAAATTTTAGTAGAACACTATCAGTTGTATTCAAGCAATCAGCAGTACCACCCAAATTTCTTAGAACACAAAGAAAGAACAGAAGCATCAAAAATTAATATAGAAGATACTGCTGATCCACTAAACACTTCCATAACACTTGATGAATTAAATGAAAGTCTTAATAACCTCAAAAATACCTCACCTGGACCTGATGACATACCACCAATTTTCATCGAAAAACTACCTATAAGCGCGAAGGTTACTTTAGTAGAGATCTTCAACAAAATTTATTCGACCCATAAATTTCCATCTCTCTGGCGCGAAGCAATTATAATACCATTTTTAAAAGACAATAAACCAAAAAACTTATCTTCTTCGTATCGACCAATATCTCTTACCTGTAGCATCTGTAAAATAATGGAAAAAATTCTAAGCAAAAGATTAAAATGGTACTTAGAAAAGAAAAATCTCCTTACATCCATTCAAAGTGGGTATCGATCAGAACGGTCTACAATAGATAACATTATAGCATTAGAATCTGAAATACACGAAGCTTTTATACATAAACAAAAATTAATAGCAATTTTCTTTGACATCACAAAAGCATTTGACACCACGTGGACATATCACATTTTAAAAACAATGAAGAGTTGGAAAATAGATGGTAAATTCCTAGCCTTCGCCAAAAACTTCCTGGAGAACAGAAGTATAAAAGTTAAAACAAACGGTGTCATGTCAACTAAGAAATCACTGGAAAATGGTATCCCTCAAGGATCTGTATTAAGCCCCCTGCTATTCTTAATAGCAATCAACAACGTATCTAACCATTTTATGCTTCCAGTAAAAGCAAACCTTTACGCCGATGATCTTGTAATATATATGAGAAGTAAAAACCTAAAATCAGCTGCATCAATATTACAAAATACACTAAATAAATTAGAAGGGTGGTCTTTAGATATAGGCTTGAGATTTTCAACCGAAAAAACTAAAGTAATAATATTTGACAAAAGAAAAACACAACACCACTTAAATTTAAAACTTAACGGAAATACTCTTATAACAACCAATGAAATCAAATTTTTGGGAATGACATTCGACTCTCAACTAAAATGGACATCGCACATAAATGAACTAATTAAATCATGCCAACAGAGAATAAATCTTCTAAAAGTTCTTTCCAATCACAAATGGGGCGCAGACACAACTATTCTTCTGCGATTATATCAAGCTCTAATTAGAAGCAAACTAGATTATGGATGTATATGCTACGAAACTGCTACTAAAACTCAAATGAACAAACTGGACATCATCCAATCCACAGCATTACGCATAGTTTTCGGAGCTTTCAGAACCACGCCAATTAGCAGCCTTCAAGTCCTAGCAGGAGAACCGCCATTAACTCTCAGAAGACAATATTTTTCAATGTGTTGTGCTACTAAATATCTCAGTGCAAAGGAAAACCCGTTTATAACAAGCCTAATAAGAAGCAACCCTCCAAATCTGTACTCAAATTATTGCCCTAGAAACTTACCTTTCAATGAACGAATAAATCGATTTGAATTCGATATAAATCAATTGAGAGCCACTTCTACAAACAGATGCCAGTCTCCTCCCTGGAAAGTTCAAATACCAAAAGTAGATTTTACCTTACTTAACTATCCCAAACATTCACACAATCCTTCTGAAATACAACAACAATTCCGGTCTACCATCTCCAGATACCCTGATTTCAAACTAATTTTTACTGATGCCTCTAAAAGCAGTAATGGTGTAGCTGCTGCAGCTATTTTTGAAGACAACACCTCTGTCACCCGTCTAGCCAAGGAGTGTAGCATATATACTGGAGAACTGCAGGCAATCTTCAACGCACTGAACCAATGTACCAGCATTGATACAAACTTTCTTATTATATCAGATTCTCTAAGTGCCTTAAATGGTGTCAAGCAGATGTATCCTACTCATGCCAATTTAGCATTAATAAAAGACATGCTATACAATGTCCAAACATGTGGTAAAAACATAACATTTTTATGGGTACCATCCCATGTTGGGATAAAGGGTAATGAAGCAGCTGATAAAGCAGCAACAGAAACTATCAATAACATGACAATTCCTATTATGCAAAACATACCAATTTCAGACCAAAAAACATTAATAAAAACTTACATGAACAAAATCTGGCAAGTAAAATGGAACCAAACAGAAGCAAAATTAAAAAGTATCAAACCAGATGTTACTTCTGCTTTACTACCGCTCCCAGCTAAAAGACATGACCAAGTAGTTATTAACAGACTGCGGCTAGGTCATACAAAATTTACACATGGATACATCATCTCCAAGGACCCTCAGCCGATTTGCCACATCTGTCAAATACCATTTTCAGTGCAACATATAATGATAGACTGTCCAGTGTACTCAACAGCAAGATCGACAGCAAAACTAAAACACAATTTGAAAGAAACTCTAAAAGAAGACATCAGCAATACAATAAATTTTATCAAAAATTGTAAACTGTATAACAAACTGTAACATAACATAAAATGTTTGTATTTTACAAAACTGTTATGTAAATTTTAATAATATACTAAATGTAACTTTTCTAAAATAAAGATATACCACCCGCTAATAACCCTAGGGGTTGATGCGGTACAAAAAAAAAAAAAAAAAAAAAAAAAAAAATATATTGTAAAAAAACAGCATCAAACCAAACTAAATGGATGCAGGTAAGGTAAACTTAATACGTATTTTACCAAGTTGTGGTAATTAAACTCAACCACAAGAAGGCGAATGAGTTTCAAAATGCAGTTCTCTAGTTATTTTCTAGTTTCCCTGTCGTTTCCTATTAATTTCCGTTTACCCGAGGCACTTCCATTATGCAGATTAAGATGGTTTAGGGAAATTCTTATCGAGTGCTATTAAGTGCAATAATCATTTAGTCGGTTATTGTGTGGTTTAGAATAATCCATATTCATAAAGAAGAAATTTTTTTTTTTTTCTATTTAGTTTTTGTGTCAAGTGATTGCACGAGTTTTTATGAAAATTTATTATATATATATATATATATATATATATATATATATATATATATATATATATATATATATATATATATATATATATATATATGTGTGTGTGTGTGTGTGTGTGTGTCGCCTTCGAAACCTAACAAGGTCAATCTCCTGGTTTTCATTATAAAAACTACTTTTTAAAAACAGAGTTCCCATACTATTTTGTTTTACTTGCAGTTAAACACAGTTTAAAAGAAGAACTAACAAAGACCTAAAATTTTTAAAATCTTCTAATTCCATTATGTACAGTATATTTCATTGGAGGGCGTTAAAATCGATATTTTAATTTCTATTTTATTTCTAATTTTAGGTTTTTTTCTCTTTCGCTCTATTAACGCATGGGCAGTGTCCGCCTATATGTGGGTGTGATCCTATAGTAGAAACTTCTGAGTGATGATGATTCATTAAACGATCCACCTATTCCATTTAAATGAGTCAATTTACAGCATCTAATTGGTTATTTACTTGACCAATTACTTCCTGATATGGTCTATAATGTTTTCTATATGTTTTGTTATCAACTAATTAAATTTAAGATAATATAAGTATGTGATTCACTGCATATTATTAATTTGGTTCAAAGGATATTTTGAAGGTTGGACGTCTAAAATTACTACTTTTTGTGATAACGAACATATCTTTAAAATGTATAAACTAGGTACAAAAGGAAAAAAGAAACGGTTGTTTTATGATTTATATATTAATTAAAATATTTGTAGTGTTTAGTTGTAGTTTTTAATATAATATGAGTTTCGTTAATGGAAATTTCCGTTTTGTTGTATATAATATTGTTTTTATTAATTTCATTATAGATATTTAAAAGAGATTTACTTTGGTAGTTATTCATTATATAAGTAGTAATTTTTTCTTAGATATTTCGGGTCCTTATAGCTGTATTTTCTAATTAGAAAAGTTGTTTATGTTAGGAAAGGATAACCATATCAAACATTAATAATAATGGATTGTGAGTACTTGTGCTTACTTTGCTAGTATAGTTATATGGCAAGTTGGATCATTTTTATCATAAACATTGTGGTTACTGATTTTTATTTATTGAAACAACAAATCCTGAAGATATTGTTGAAAATCGAACTGATATTCTACCGAGGCTCATACAAGGATTGAATAAACTTTTAAGTAATGATTTTTACTTGAGGATATTTATTCAGTATCAAAAACTAACACAAAGTAATGCTGATATTTTTATTGTGTCCGTACGGACCATAGTATGACTTCTTCTATCTCACTGCCAAGAATGACGGTATCTGCCCATTTCAGTAATACAGATTTGATTTCATTTCCACCACGAGTAGTTCGTCATAACTTTCGTATATATATCAGACTCATCTTATTTATCAAAACTCAAGGCATCTCTAATAATATGGTTTTCATTTAAAATATCATTGCTTGGTGTATTATTTGTTTCCGAAATGAAACTTGGCTTATCATATTGTGCGTGGAATGTTTAATAATATTGCTAGTCTAAGGTTGGTATCAAATCACTAAATTTACTTTTTGAGGTTAGGTTTTTTAATAATTAAAAAATAATGAGCAAAAAAGGTAGCTTACCTGTAAATGCAGTAAAAGAATTTGCAAAACTTTTCAGTAGTTTAAGAATTTTTCTTCAACGAGAATTATAGTACATTATTCTTAATATTAGTAACAAACAACTAAAAACCAACCACAAATAGCAAAGGTAAGATTATTAGATCACTAACAGTTTACTTGTCATCATAGAGATACGCAACACTATGTGCAGTGGTTTATTTTATTTATCGTATGGCATACAATAAGAACAGATATTTAAAAAGCAATATAAAACATTACATGGAGTATTACAAACGAACATCTATATTATTATAGTCTAAAACATTTTCGGTTGCATTCAGGAACTCGTCAAAAACTCCAGGGAACCGCCTCCGGGGGCATTCAACAATGTGACGGACGGTCTGTCGTTGCGCACCACAGTCACAATCCGGAGTAAGGGCTTTTCCCCATTTATGTAAGCTGTCAGCACATCTACCGCTTCTTGTTCTTATTCTGTTTAGCGTTGTCCATGTACTCCGATTTCTGATCGATACAGGCCATTTGCTGTGCTTCCTGTGGTGAGTCGCGCTCTCATTGTCTTCTCCAAGCGTTGGTGAGGTCGAAATGTTCCTGATGTAAGGAGGTGGCCCTTAACATGACAGGATATCTGGAGCGCAGTCTGTTCATTTCGATATCACGCCTCTCATGGTGGATGGGTAGTTGATGGTTAGACTGGATTTTTCAATATTCTCTGAGAAGGGAGTGACTTCTTCGTAGTTTCGGCGGTAGAATGTGACTCAGGATGGGAAGCCAATAGTTGGGTGTTGGTCCAATTGTACCTGAAATCATTTGCATTGTCTGGTTTAATTGGGTGTCAATAATCTTCGTGTGTTTGCTATTGAGCCATACTGGGGAAGCATATTCAGCTGTCGAGTATACAAGTCCGATATCAGATGATCTGAGTACGGAGGCTGAGGACCCTCATGTGGTACCACATAGCTTTTGTATTATATTATTTCGCGTTTTCAGTTTTGCTGCCGTTCTTTGTAGGTGTTCTTTAAAACTTAAAGTTCTGTCAAGAGTCACTCCAAGATATCTTGGTGTTGAGTTATGAGTCAGTAGTCTGTCTTCAAAGTGAACGAACAGGTTTTTGTTGGCTTGGGCATTATTTAGATGGAAACAGCACACTTCGGTTTTCGTCGCATTAGGCCGTAGCCCCTATTTGCGAAAGTATTCTCCCATAATGGCAAGGTCATCCGTTAGTACTGTTTCTGTAACTGCCATGTTATTATGTCTTGCTGAAATGGCCCAGTCGTCAGCGTAGCCAAATTTCTGCGAATTTGTCCTAGGGAGGTCCGCGATGTATAAATTAAACAGTAAGGGTGCCAAAACAGATCCCTGTGGCAGTCCATTGCTGAGCTTCATTTGGACACTTTTTGAGTTGCCCATTGTGACTTGGAAAGGTCTGTCGGTGAGCATGCTATCAATGAGTCTAGTTATCTTTTGACACGGGATGGCACGGATTAGTTTGCAGATTAGTCCTTGTCTCCAGACGGTGTCGTATGCAGCTGATAGGTCAATAAAAGCAACGGATGTTTTTTGCTTTCTTTGAAAACCTGCTTCAATATGTGTTGTTAGGGATAGGATCTGATCTGTGCAGCTGCGGTTAGGTCTGAACCCTGCTTGCTCAATAGGTATCAATTCAAATATGTTATTACTAATTCTGTTGTAGATTAATCGTTCCAACAGTTTATAGACACAGCTCAGCAGTGCAATCGGTCGGTAGTTTTGAGGCTGATCATTTGCCTTTCCCGGTTTTAGTATGGCTATAATGGAGGCCCTTTTTAGTGAGTGGGGGATTTCCCCCGATTTTATCATATCTGTATAGGAATCAACCAGCCATTTCCTAGCATATTTGCCACAGTGGAGTAAAAATTCTGGATGAATTTTATCGAAGCCGGGTGCCTTTCCATACTTAACTTCTGATATTGCTGAGTTAATTTCTTCTAGAGTAAACGCTTCAGAGTATTGAGATGTAAGCGGGCATTCAGACTTCAGTATTTTTAGTTCTTGCTTTACTTTGGTGGTGTGGTCACGATCTGTAGGTGCTCTTGAGGTAGCTACAATGTGGGAGGCCACTCTGTTGGGTACTATTGGTACTTTATCTCTAGTTGTGTGTCTGCTACTACCAAGTTTTCTAAGTAAGGACCATGCTTTTCTGCTTGATTTACTAAAGTCTAGTTTTTCCACAGTTTCCATCCATTTTTGTCGTCTGGCTGCATCCAAACTGTGCAGTAGTTCGTCCGCAATTTCTCGGTCTTGGCTTTCGTTGTATTCTTGATATAATTTCTCACATTTTTCATCCCATCCTGGGACATACTCTTTACGATATCCCCTGGGTATAGTTTTCTTCGCTGTAGAGATAACCGCGCCAACAAATCTCATGTAGTTTTCACGTGTTGGGGTTATCCATCCCAAACATTTGTCCAATCTTTCAGTAAAAGTTGTCCAGTCTGCTTTTTTAAAGTTCCACCTAGGTCGAGGAAAAGATGTTATTATTGGTATTTTGATGCCAACTTCTATTACAACTGGTCTATGTTGGCTATGTGGAAAATCTGGGAGTACTGTACGTGAAGTTGCCAGGGGTTGATTGTTTTAATTTGTGGAGACAAAGCATAGGTCTGGGTTGTATTCTCGTTTCAAGGCTGCAGATCGAAAAGTTCCCTGATCTTTAGAGTCAAAGACTAAATAAGAGTCAACCTCTTCGCTCCAGTTTAGCAAAGCCTCGCCGTTTTGATCACTTTGTCTATACTTCCAGAGTTCATGGTGACTGTTGAAATCTCCCACATAAACTGAGGGGTGTGGGTGGGCGTGAATAACATGCGGAGGCCACAAGACTGCCGGGGGTTTATAAATCTGTATGCCGGAGGTAAAGGGCACTATGTCCATTTTTGTCAATATTGAGATTAAACTGCAGTTATAATGAACTTTTAATTCTCCACACAGAGGTATAAAGCACTATGTCCTACGTTATAAAATAACGAAGATAAGCACTTTAAAAAAAGTATCATGTCACATTTTATTTAGAGGCAGAGGGCACCATGTGGACATGAAACCCTATACCTCTGTGTACATTGCAGTATCATCAGCTTTGATTACAAAGGTGTAGGTAAGCACTTCTAAGATAAGTTTTTATAAGAGAAAATTGTGGACATTTAATTTTACGATTTATGATTCCTTCGACTCTTCAGTACACTACATGATGTGGGATGAAAGTAAAGCAGCTCGTGACAGAAAAGAAATGGCTTTGTATTTATTAAAATGGTCAAACTGTTATGATCAAAATAAAAATACGTTTATTGTAATGGCATATTTCTGGATTTTGAAGACCTTCCCACAAATTCCCGCAAATAGATCACAAGTTTTTGTTAAAGGGCCATACTCATATGGAAGCAGACACTGTATATGGTCACATTGAAAGGAAAAGGAAAAGAGTGCCAAACATGACAATACTGACTCCTTGGGATTGGCAACAACTACTAAATACACTGTACACAATATGAAATGTGAGGACTTCAAGCAATTCAACTCATTATCTGTCGGAAAAGAAGCTCCTTTTGTCTTAAGAAAACTTGACACTGAAAAACAACGTGTATTAATGTCTGCCTGTGTTCATCTTCAAGTTCGTCGAGAGGCTATAGGAAAGCTATTTCTTAAAACTTCTTTTGATGATAATAATTTCAAACAACTTGATACGATTTCGAAAAAGTGAAAAAATTACATGGCCAGAAGTTCTACTGCCTATCACTAATGACTTATTACCGATTTCTCGCCAAAAGTTCGATGACTTGATATCACTGCTACCATATTTACCATCTGTATGTCATCAATTTTATAAAAAATTACCTACATCTAACAACGCTAGTAATTACCCAGAAGATGATGAAGAAGAAGTTTTTGATGCATGAGGGATATACATTATGTTTCTTTTAGTATTCTAACAGTATCCCGGTCGTTAAATGTAAACAAATATTAAGTTTTACACTTTACCCTGTAATGTTTGTCATGAAGGAGAAACAAATTAAAGTTTAACCTTGTATAATGCATTTTAGTATACATCTAGTACTATGACCCAAAAGATCTTGAAGAGGTAAACAGCACTATGTCCACTACATTGTGTTTTAATTTTTTTTTTATTAAAAATAAATCAAGTTTATTATCACAATATGTGTTTTAAATAATACAATTTTGAAAGATAATAATCCGAAGAATAAATTAGACAAGGGTTTGTGACATAATGTGTATTAACATACATCCTGTGAATAAACAAACACAAAAATAAACTTAAAACGCTTCTCCTGTAAAATTACAAATTTGTGACATAGTGCCCTTTACCTCCGGCATACAGAAATATTGCTGATAGTAATTTCGCCAATTTGTATGGTAACCGTATGAATGTTATTTATGTCTGATGTAGAACATACGTGTGCATTTTCTATTTTGTTTCGAACATAGGTTGCTACTCCATAAGCTGGATGGTAAGTTGCACCCAATAAATCATAGCCATGATAACCATGTGCAGTGGTAATTCACATGCGTAGAGGAATACAATATTAAGTACACATGGTGTTCTATCCCTCTAAGAGAAAATAGACTTAGTATTCTTTTAAACGTCCTTATCTCAATTATATGTATATGCCAAAAAATCATAATTTAAAAATTGACCTGTTTCGGAATTTGTCTCCAAGGTTGCCTCTTCTCCAAAAAAAAAATCAATTTATTATCTAATTTTGCTCCCCACTATATAATGTTTTAACTTTTTGTATTATTTTTTTGTAATCTACTATTAGTATCTTTATAGGAAAAAATATGTCTGAATTTGGTGCTTTTATTTTACAAAAATCCGATAATTTCCACCGTAAGCAAAAAACTCACGCGCGATAAATCAACTTGGTTCTTAGACAACCATAACTGCAGGATTAAAACATGAATGTTTACATAATGTGAACATTATCCTACAGTACAACATTACAGACGTTTATTATCTATATTACATAAAGCAATTCTCAGACCTACAACTTAGTTTTGCTCCATTTTACTCGAAAACAGTTTGCTGAATGCACGTATAAAATCTGCATGATACTGTGCATGTGCATCATGTAATAGATGGCCTCACACAACAAAACAAATCGTTTCCTATCTTCTAGATTAATGGCATTTTTTAAAACAAAGGCCATTAGTTTAAAGCATTTCTGATACTAATGTCTTTGGGGTAAATAAAAGTTTTATTGAGTGCCCTGCATTATTTTGATTTTTAGATAGATATAAAATCTAAGATAAAAATATAACGTTGTTCAAAAAGAAAATGCTGACGTTATGGAAAAAGAAAATCCTGGAAAATCTAAGAAATAGGTCACAACAAGCATTTTCTAAAATCGTCGACAAAAAATATACAAAAATTGCGAAGGAGAGTTGTTAAAAAAAAATATGTCTAGGTAACCTTATTATAGATATATAATATACAATTTTTAAAAAACCGTTTTCCCGTGCGCAAGGTGGGAGCGAACCAACAGACATTTTTGTTAATTCTTGTCGTGCTCTCATTGTTAGGTTGCCAAAACCGCCTGGGCTACACATCACTCATCAAATTAATATGATTATGCATTACGTAATCGTAGAATTAAAAATGGACTTTAGATAAATCAAATTCAATCTTTTGCTAATCTTATGAAAATAGCAAGAGCAATTGATGATACTTCTGAAGATAAAGGATACATCGGTTGGACATAAACTCTCTGGAAACGATGACAGCAAATCTACCAGATCAATACCGGAATATCAGTTTTGCAATAATTTTGGACATATTCACTGAACCTAGATTGTTATTACTTTCTCGACAAATTTGCTTTTTACGCACTTCCAGGCATTTCCGATAAGGTTTATGCCTGGTAAGTTGCCGGGCCATAATAATAGAGGAATTTCTTATCCTATCCAGTAACTTTTAATACTTTAAGCCGTATGACAGGGTGCTCCATCCTGCATAAAAATCTTGCGTCTACCTTCAAACCATTCGTTTATTTGGGGAATCAATATTTTCTGCAAGACTCGGCCCCATCGCATGGTTAGTTCTGACATATATAAAAGTCCCATTTCGTTGCTACTCATTACATATCAAATCATTACTAACTGAAATGCTAAGTGGTTTTTATTATACACATCTTTCCTTATTTTTTTCTTGACGTTTTCAAATAAATTGAGCTTTACATTTCATAATTAGTAATGTTGCTTCATTAGTAAACCTGCAACAGTGATTAAAAATTATAAAGTATGAAAACAAAATGACTTTTGTTAGCTTATTTTTTACCAATCACGAAAAGTTCAATGTTTTTACAAATTGACCCTAACTAACTGTTTCTTAAAGAACATTTGTGGTGTTAGTTTTGGATTTTTAAGTGGCCTTTGACAAACCCTATGCTATACAAATTTCGGTGTACCGGTGGTCACCGATACTGAACACCCTGCGGTTTTCAATTTATTCGTTAGATCTCTAGGGGTGGATCTTTCGTCTTTTACAGAGCCAAATTCTTTCAAATTGATTGGTCTCTGAGGGTGACTGAAAGTTTTCTGGCACTCCGATAGTTCTAAATCGTGTTAACGGAAAATTCGTCTTTGACTTTTTGAGTTATTCTTTAAACTGACTATAAAGATTGGTATTAATCTTTAAATATATAAAGAATTTTTTAAGGACCAGTATGAGAATAGATTTGCCCAACAGAAAGATCTTTATATTTACCCAATAAATAAAATGAGAGTCGTAGATTATTCTTTTATGATTCGAAATTAACTAATTTCAAAACTAACATGGCCATAGGATAACATCATTACTTAATACATTGGTTGACATTATAAACAATTTGTTTACATAATCGTTTAAAATATTTTCTCTTTGCAGATATAAACATCAGAAAAAGGGCACAGTGGACCGAAGAGGCCATTGAAGCTGCAATGAATGTCGTACGAAATGGCATGGCTGTTCATAAGGCAGCACTTACATTTAATATTCCTCGGCGTACGTTACATAACCATGTAGATAGTGGTAATTTCCAAAAACGACTTGGGCGACCTCTAGTACTTACAAAACTTTAGGAAGATGAATTGATTAGGCGGATAGGAAGACTGTGTAACGTGGGTATGCCATTAATCCCAAAATATTACGAAAACATGTGTATGTGTTTGTCAAAGAGACAGGAATAAGGCATTCATTCTCGGTTAAAAAGGAGATAGCTGGAAAAAATGGATGAAATTGTTTTTTTCTAGGCATCCTGTCATTGCAAAGCGTCGGGCTCAAAAATTAAATTTAGCCAGAGCCCAAAAATTCAATCGTACAGTTATTAGTAGCTACTTCGAGAAACTTCGACAGATTTTATCATCAACATCAACTGCATCACCAACAAACTGTATTGGCTAGTAAAGGTGCTAAAAGGGTGCATATCGTTGTATCAGAGCAAGGCAAAAATATAATAATCGTGGCATGTGGCAAGGCCGAGGGTAACAGCATTCCGCTACTTATCATTATGAAAGGGCAATGAGTTAACGTCCAGCAAAACAAAAACTATAATGACCACGAAAGAAAGCATGATAGCAGATGCATTTATCAAGTGCTTAGATCTTTCTGCCGATTCAAAAATCCTGGACCAGCTCTTTTAATTTTTTATGAAGCTTTATCTCATTTAGACATAAGAATTGTAGAACCTGCAATAAAAAATTATGTAACTCTGTTTTGTCTACCGTCCAACTCCACCCATGAGCTTCAACCACTCCATAAAGCAGTCTTCAGGAGTTTTGACTCTAACTGAGATGAGGAGGTGTTAAATTTTTGGGTGAACCATCCTCTCGATTCTCATTGTTTGTAATTTATTAGCTACATAAGATCCGCGGTAGTTTGCAGTATCGTTTTCCCCACAATGAACACATTTTGGTTTATCTTCCGGTGGTTTTTGGCAATCTTTAGTAAGGTGTTTACCAATACATTTTACACATCTTGGCTTCTTTTTACAGTATTTCCGCGTGTGTCCGTAAGCCTGGCATCTATTACATTGTGGAAATAATTTGGAACTCCTTAATGACTCGATTTCAACTCTCGTACTAAGTATGTCTGTTATGCCGTAAATTCTATTTATATCTTCATCCTGTCTAAATGTAAGGATGAACATATCTAGTTGTTTTTTAGTTTTCTATTTGAATTTCTTGTCAGCCTTAATGGCTTTAAATTGTCATTTTTGTAGGTCTTTTATTATTTCCTCTGGTGGCCATGTGTGATGTAGTTTCTTAACAATAACTCTAATTGGCCTCTCTTGCTTATTTTCATAAGCATGGTACGAAAGGTTACTCGTATTTAATTTCTCTATTAAAGCTTTGTAATGATCGCTATTGGCTGTATTTATTTTTATAACTTCACTGTTTATGATTTTCATAGTGAAGTTAATACCAGCCTCAGTCAGAAGCTTGCTCAGGTCAACAGCACTTTGAAAACCTGTGGTGTACAACCGAGGGTGGTGGTTTTGGTTTTTTTATCGGTTTTGCAATTTGTGTCTCTGCACTTAATTTTTATGGAGAGGGAGGAGATAATGAGGTATCTACTTTACGTTTTTTGTTAGTGTTCCTGTTTTCGGTTCTTATCCAGCCCGTTTCATACGCTAAATCTTCTTCATCGGTGCAGTATTCAAGTTTATCTTCTTTAAATTTCTTTTGTGATTTATCAGTACTTGCCCTTAACCCTGTATGTTGTTCGGCTTTTTCCAGCTGTGCTAATCTCTTTTCCATATCGGCGATTATTTGACTCAACCGTTGATTATCCCTTTTAAGTCTGTTAACATTTTCTTCTGACTGACACCGTGCATTATAAAGCGACTGCTCATTTTGTGAACGTTGTGTATTCTCTGCTAACATCACATTATTTTGTTGGACTAGTAGTGCGTCCGTTTCGGTATAAATAGGAAACATTATTAATATTTAAATATTTCGCTTACCTAAGTCTACTTAAATTTATCGTGATGATATCTTAATAACTAAAAAATAGCAACATATTTATCATTAACATCAACACCAAAGCCATTAAATCTAGCTTACTACCTACTTTAATCACTTAGTGGCTATATCTGGAATAGATGCACTATATGGATGCTTTTGTCTACGCATATGTATATGTGTGTGTCTGTATATACCTTTCTATATGTGTGCATGAAAAAATTCATACTTTTAATTACATTTTTTTCTGTAAAAATGTGTTTGTTGTAAAATAAATAAATAAGTAATTGATTAAAGAGACAAACTTTAATAAAAAGCACTTTTAGAATTTTTAGTAAATTCCAAAAACTTACTAAGAGTGCTAAAAGAACAGCAGCAGTAGCTGACAGAGTAATACGTCAAGTTATGTAATATTGCTCTATACTATAAAGTTGCGCTTCTAAATCCCGATTTTTATTAAAAATACTCCTCTAAGTAGCCTGATAAAAAATAAAAAATTCACTAAAAACCGTCAACACAAAACAAAATGAGGTTGCAGGAATTTTAATAATATCTTAAGTTTAGTTACGCAAAATCTCTCGAGTTGCTGCTTTACAGCCTTAAAGGACTGTATAAAAACTGACTTTAACCCAAAGGTATGCATAACTGAACACTTCTCCTCGTTAAATTGAAAAGGGTCTTTTGAAATTACTTTGTGGGAGACGGAAAACACGCAACGTTTTTCTTAAATTGTTTTGAGCAAAAACAAACCCTGTTATTGAGTGGTTAGAGCGCAAACCCTACGACTTGAATTTACATACGAGGAAAGTGGGACCAAATTCTTGTTTGGAAGTTATTTCTTAAAATGTATATCATGGGCACTAGAAATAATAGTAAATTTATCAGACTTTTTTGTTAAAAAAAAAAAATAACAGACATATGGAGAAAGGGAGAACCTCAAAACAAGTACTGCAGTAAAAAACTCGGAAAAAAAAAGAAGAACGGAAAGATAAAAATAAACTGTAGGTAAGCACTCGCTAAAAGAATGAAAAAAATCCCAAAGGATAATTTATTGAATGCCTTTTATAATTATTTAACAAAATGCTTACCCTACATGTACCTCTACCTTACAAATTACCCAGTATAGATACAAAATGAATTATTACTAGTTTCTAAGAAATACTTTTAAAACACATTACGAAATTGTTTATGTCAAATTTCACTATAGTCTTTGTAAACGTTGATTAAAATTGAGAGAAGGAAATATCGTTAGAGACATAGGTGAACACCTTGGAACAATTTCTATACACGATGTCAGGATACAATTAACTTAGTACTTACAAACTGTTGTCACTGATCACTGAATTAAATCTTTTACTTTTTAAAAAAATTCACTTTCTACTTTTTAACTTTTACGGATGCCAAAAAAGCTTTTGTTTCACGTAGACCGGTACTTTTTTTATTTGTTTTTAAATCACCAATTGCTCCTATCTGCTATCTCGAACACACCGGTGTTTTTTATTTCCAAAATGTCTCCTATGATGCAGCCCCCTTCTCTCAAATGAACATTCCTTCCTTTTTATTGGTCAACAAAATATCCTTTGAAAGTCTTTGAATTTACACAAATTATTATACAGTTAGATATTTAGATTTCCCTTCTTTTTCTTCTCTGCCTTTATTTATCTACAATAATATATATATATATATATATATATATATATATATATATATATATATATATATATATATATATATATATATATACTGCAAAAAAGTTTACATTTTACCAGAAAGTTTCCGCAGGTATATAAACAAAATACGTTTGTTTTGGAATAACATCGTCATTGCTGAAATTCTTATTCCATGGATATTACCCAGAACTTCCGGTTTGCTTTTATTTTCCTGTAATTCAGAAATAGTACGGAACGCCTTGGAATTTGTCGTAAAATAAACACTTTATTTACCCTTATAAAAGCTCTGCAGCTCTTTACACTAAAAGCTTAGTATATACAGTATACAGCCCCGTCATGTTTTCTCAATGGTTAGTTTTATTTTGAAGCTTTTACTTTTGAGGTTAGCTCAGCAAGTACGCTGCCGGGTTTAAAGCTTTTAATGGAATTATTTCGATGAATGTTGATAGGTAAGCCATGTTCGCATTTTGGTTGGTAGTTGATGTCAAGTAAGCGGAAAATTTTAAGTCGTTTGCTAAACATTAAACGAGGTTTTTAAACAACAGTCTATTAGACTAGAGAAACTCGATATATACTTCATGCAAATAAATTTTGTTTACAATACGACTGTTTTGAATAGCATTAAGTTCAATAATAACGTTACTAAAGAAACATGGATCGGAAAAGTGCGGAGAATATAGGGTAATGAGCCATACACTAAAACTTTTTCTTACAATTATACATCGCAGAATATACAAGCTATGCGAAGAGAGAATACAAGACACACACTTTGAATGTATGAAAGGCGTAGGTACGTCCCAGCAAAACTACTGAGATCATAAAAAGCATCAAGCAGAGAAAGCTGGAGTATTTCGAACATGTAATGGGAGGTACAAATATAGGTTGCTACGAAATATCATGCAAGAAAAAAAAAGCAAGCAAACGCAGTCCAGGACGAAAAAGAACCTCATGGTTGAAGAACTTGCGAGATTGGTATGGTGTTGATACAAGTATGCTATTTAGGGTCGCAGTGAATAAAATTAAGATAGCTATAATGGTAACCAACATTCTGAAAGGACATGGTACATGAAGAAGAAGAAGTAGGTACGAGGGATGCACTGTTTAGTATACAGGTATTATTTCAAAGATGCAGAGATATGTTTTTCGGTCTTCTCTCGGTTTTATTGGCTTTCGACTGTTGGAAATGAGCTTATGTGTGACCGTACTCCTTGATAACCACTTTCGTTAATTTTATTTGCCGGTGGTTTCTTTCCTCTATTATCTGGTTCAACGATTCCTGTGTCCATTCTTTTTGCTAAAGCGGTTGTAACAAACATATCTGATACGCAGAGTATATGTTTGCAGACTAGTATTTTAGTATCTCTTATAACAAAAAAAAGTGAACTAAGTTTACAAGTCTAATTTATGAACTTTATATATTATAAAAAAATTTCTCCCACTTAGTGTATTAAAGTCTTTATTTAATTTATATATACAATATTCTTGCACATCACAACTACTTTATTTTATGTTATTTATTTACAATATTTATTTCCGCGTTACAGTTCGAAACTCGACCTGATTATATTTTCAGACTAACTTTAAAATGAAAAGGTCCTCTATTTATATAAGATATCCATTATTCTGGAATCCCCTCGGCGACCTGTGTTGACCTTTCTCGAACAGAAGGGAGTCGCCAGACAGGTTTCTAGCGGGTCGGAGAATATACTAGAATGGCATGGAAAGAAGACCGGTTTTATAGTGGCTCACAGAACCTACGAAAGAATTCTTGTTTAGAATAATAACATGTTTACAGGTCAAATATTAGTTATATTTATTGTAACAATAGCCTAATGTTACTTTTCGCCGTGGAATATTAAGGTTTGTAACCAACCTTCGAGAACCAGGTTTTTTTCAATATTGTTGGATACAAATTGCCGTTTGAAATTATCAGAATTGTCTTCACGCCAGAACTTGTCAAATATGTTCTATCATCATGGGAAATTTTTCGGTACACTTTTTTTGTAGGATAGCAGACACGGTGGTTTTATTGCTTTTGTTGCTACTAATTTGCCTTGTATACAAATATATTGTTTTCCTGCTAGCTTATTTCTTTTTTTTTCATTGATTCAGTTGAGGAGATAGATACATTATTTGTCAGATTTTTCTCCTGAGCCACGGCATCTTCACCAGATTCTTCATCCATTTCATAATCCGGATCTTGGTCTGAATCGGTAACATCCGAATTTATGAAATCATTTCTCTTAACATCAGTCGATTCTTTAGTCATGAAGTTGTTCAATTCAGGCAATATATTCATTACATTGTCCTCGTTTTCATTAAACGGTGTTTCTTCTCTAACAATCTGTAACAAAACATATGTCTGTATGCATTTTCTTATAAAAATTAAATTGTATTTTATTTTCCATCAGTGCTTAAAAACATTATTATGTATGTTAGAAATAATTTTATATTCTTAACTTCATACTGGGCTTATTATGAAAACAGTGATCATATAAATGAGATGTTTGCAACAAAAATTTGATAATGATTTCTAACAAAATATAAATATTTTTAGGCAAGCAATAACTAATACGAAAAACTACCAAATAGGTATAAACTATTTTTGCTTACAAGTGTAAATTTTTTAATACTCATAATAAACTTTTTGTTATTATGATAGATTAGAATTACAACGAGTTGTAATTCAATACTTAATAAATTGTTTATAGAACACAGCAAGAAGGACAAATTCATAGGAATGTTATATTTGTATATTATATTAAGAGATTATCACCACTCTCCTATAATTAATTGCATTTTAGATATTCGGTCTATATTATCCAAAGGCGATGCACTTCACAATAGGTGAAGCAATAATTTATAAATTATAGATTAGAAATGAGATATTGAGTTTATTATATAGATTAGAAATGAGATATTGAGTTTAATAATAAAGATTACTATGTAAACATAGACTTCTAAATTAAAGTCGATTTTTGAGGTTAGGTTTCTAAGAATTCAAAATATCGTGAAAGCTGCAACGTACTACAAAAATATTATGTTTTATCACTTACCTCCATATCCAATAAAGCTTATTTTAATATTCTTCCACTTCTTTTGCCACTTATATTTCGGAACTCACAAATTCTTTTTGGCCAACACGCAGCTAAAACGAACAGTTGAATAATGGTAAACTATCGTAAGGGCGATTACGTTAGTTGAACACGTACACAGTTCCATATTCTCGGGGGAATTGTAATGGGAATCAGTTGCGATACTTTACCCTCAGAAAATTCGTGTTAAGATGTACCAATTAAATATATTAAAACACTGAAATTTGCAGATACGATGGCTTACCTCCGAGATACTGAAAAGAGAATTTTTAACTGAGTAAGTAGTGCTCTACCTTGTATTTTCCGTACATTTTGTATTTTTGTATTTTTAGTATTTTATGTATAGAAATAGTATATTACTTTATGAGGCGGAGAAGCATGACTTTTCTGACGCATCCGATATTACGCGCCGAACGAAGTGAGGCGCATAATAGAGGGCAAGTCAAGAAAAGTCACTTCTTTGCCGAATAAAGTATACTATTTTTTCTTCAAACGTAGCAATTTTCAACCATAAATAGTACAATTCATACTCTATTTTTACTCGAATTTAACTGTGACAACTATCAAAGTCGTCTAGATGTTAGAAATTAAAATAATTAAGTCGTCGGTGGGATTTGCGTCTCCCTGGTGACAGATGTTTGCAATTATTAAAGACAGCTTATTGTTGTTGCAACCGCAAGCGCAAATTTAGTGCGAAAATCGAAAACCTAAACGAAATTGAGTCTGCGGCTAATGATGCAGTAGCACGTTGGAATGATTGCTGAAAGTTGTTCTCGACCATCAGTATCATCAACAATTACCAATGCGTATCAAGAGTCGGGAACATTTTTGCACGGTTTCAATTTTGAAAATGCCTCAGTAACTAATTGTAATTTTAATATTACTATAAATAAAAATGATGTTTAATTGTTGTTAATGACATTTGTATTGTTGCTTTGTGACATGTTTCATATTGTTGCCATGACAACATTTTTCCCTCCACCGTAAAGAAATGGGAAAAAAAAACTTTTGCCGGCGGAGACATCAAACTTTGACAGGATCAAGTTAGATAAGTAATGTCATCATTATTTGACGTTTGAAGAAAATAAATATTTATAATTATAAGTATAATTAAGCTAGATTTAATGTAAGTTTTTGTTGTACCAAAAACTTATCATGTACATTTCAATGAAGTTCTAATTTGGAGACAACCGTTATCGTGCTAAACCCCTTTTATTAAAAACGTAGCCAAGCAATTTTCTTCTCATTTAAGGGCAAGGTTGCCGCTGCAAAATAAAAAATACTTGTCATTTGCGGCTCGAAAGTTTGTATTAGACTGTCGCTGATGGCTGGTTTGACTAATTAAACTTTTAATTAAAAACCTTTTGTAACTTTACTATGTCCGGTTAAACTACCCCACAAGCCAGTCCGAATAAAATTGCTCGGTATTTAATTTGTTTCATCCAAAATCCACTTTAACAGAGATAATAAATGTTGTATAGATAAATTGGTTTTTGGCAGAATGAGAAAATTTCTTTAATAACTGCATTGACCTAGTATAATGTCGATATGAATGACCTATATTATTGTTATTATATTATATTCGCAGCAAAGGACTATTGCTTTACAAATACGTAAGAAATCAATAAAGTTTATTGTATTGTATCAATTTATTTTATTGAAGTTTTTAGTTCTTTTTATTTTTCACACCTAAATGAACAAACTCCAAGTCCATAAAACTACTTAGTCACACTATGTCAATATGAGAGGGAGTAATTCATGGATGGATACTGGAAGAAACCAAAATATCCGATGATCAGTTTGGTTTAATTATAAGGCAGCTGATGCAAAAATGTAAAAATTAAAAAAATTAAGTTTTTCTTTTTTTTTCTTCTACGGTACTACAGCCTACATTAGGCCTTGGTCTCCTTTATTTTTTGCCTTTATCCTTGCTTGTCTATGGCTGATCTTCTCCATACACGGACTCCTAAAAGGGCTTGTGCGTCGCTGTTTACTGTGTCTTCCCAGCGCTGGCTTTCCAACCGGTCTCTTTCCCTGCCTTTTAGCATTCAGTGCTACTTTTGGTAGCCCCTCCTCTCCCATTCTTATCACATATCCGGCCCATTGCAACTTTTATATTTTAATGAAGTCTGACAGTGGTGCTTCCTTATAAAGTTGATAAAGCTCGTTGTTTTATCGACTTCTGAAGATTCTGTTTTCCCTCACTGGTCGTAGTGTTCTCCTCAGTACATACTTTTTGAATGTGTCGAGTTCGCTTTTGGATATCTCTTTCAGAACCCATGCTTCACTGCCATAGAATGCTATTGGTCAAATTAAGGTTTTATAGATTCTCATCTTTGTATTTCGGTGGACATTTTTAGACGAAAATATATGGTAGAGAGCAAAATAAGCTCTGCTTGCCTGCGTTATTGACTTCCGTATTTCTTCAACTTCTGATCCATCGGCAAGTATTTTTACTCCCAGGTATGTAAACTTTCCAACCGTTTCAATGTTCTCTTCATGTATAATGTTTTTTGGGACTATTAATATTATCGGCATTAGTGGCCAGTTGAACCGTTTGGTTGGTCAGTAAGTTTCTTTATCCAGTTTGCATTTGCCTAACCGCGTACTCCAGTGAAAGGTTAAACAAAGTTGGGGCCAGCCCATCTTCCTGTTTTAGTCCCTGCAAAATTTTGAAAAAGTCTGTCCGGTGGTTGTATATTCGTACACATGCGTGAGTTTCATCCATTGTGGTTTTGTTGACTCTAATTTGCTTGTGTAGTAGTGCCAATTCAGCCAATATATTGTAGAGTTTGTTCCTTTTGACTGAGTCGTATGCCTATTTGAAGTCTACAAACACGTTGTGAACATCAGTGTCATGTTCCTATGATTTACTCAAGATATGTTTATCACCAGGACTTGGTGCATAGACGGTGTTAGATAAGTTAACAGAAAAACTACAGGGTAACATTTCCTGGTACTTAATGTATGCTGATAATTTAAAGCAATTTAAAACAAACACTGGTACACTAAGGATAAACTCTTGAGAAAAAAAATAAAACTTGGTATGACAAAAATATAATATTTGAAATGTGAATTTAGAGATGGGTGACAACAATAAAATTATGCATTTCGATGGTGAAATGGTTCTGAAAACTAATAGTTTTATTCAGTATTACAGAGTCATGTGGAAATTTATAGATGTAGGTATGTGCAGTAGCATTATTTAATGATAAAGTGGAAATAAGAGAGTGGTGTAATATGTAGTAAGCATAGAGAACTGCAAGCCAACAAAGATAGGCCTAAGGGTAGTTCAGATTGGCCTACAACACTGACAGGCAGCCTCAGCAGTTCTGGTAGCGCTTAAGTGGACATTTAATATTGCTCTCGTACAAGAGTCTTGGGGAAACCAAAGGGGTTCAAAGGTTTAGGGTTAAATAGAAAAGTGATTTACAGTAGATCTATTAAAGTCCTTCCGACCTGTGTGTTTGCTAGAAAGAGGCTAGATATACTGCCGCTAATTAATTTTTGTTCCAGAGATCTGACGACGGTAAGAGTAAGATCGGAAAATAAACAGGACCAAGAGACATTATTTTGAATTCGGCCTATCTACCTTTGGATCTAGTAGTGACACCGACCAATGAAGTAAGAGGAGCTGGTGAGACACTGCAGGAAAACAGAGATGTAGCTGCTCATCGGCTGCGACGCCAATGCATATCACAGGACCTAAAAAGCACAAACAAAAGGGGTGGGTCATTATTGCAATTTATTATGAAAAATCATTTGGACGTATTAAAAGTAGACAAAAAATCGACTTTCATAATTAAAAGTAGAAAAAAAGTCATAGACATTACAATAGCCTTAAATTTCTTAAAAATTTTATATTAAAATGACGTGTCTAAGTGGAAGAGCTAACTAGATCATAGACACATTAAATATACCGTAGAGAAAACAGCAGCATGTCACGTTTTAGAACTCACGTTAAAGCAACTGGGATGGTTGATCCCAAAGATTTATTGTTTATTGATCCTTCATCCTTGCTACTCGATGGGGAACTTTATGTAAATGTAAACATATATTTTTTTTAGCCTTTTCAGGACTTCTAGGGAAGAATGTAGGGTCATCATCAGAATCATCGAAAGTGCTTTTAACTTCTATTTTAACGCCTTCTGCTGGTTAATTTCCCAAATAATTAACATTAGAACTTACTATTTTTTGAAATATTCAGTAAATGTTGCAGTTCTGCTTCGTTAAGACATTCTTTGGCCATTTTTTTTACAATAACGTTTCTGTAAGCTTATCAAATAAACATGGATCATGAATATTTACAATAATGTTGCATGGAAATAATTGAAACACTTTGTATAAGCTTATAACAACTCTTCGGACATAACTGTATAAAAACAATGCAACAAATTTTAAAACTCAGTTACTGCTTATCAGTTTTGCAAGATGCAATAATAACAACTGGTTTGATTTGCCATAAAAATTGAATATTTGGATCTTAATGTAAGAGGTTATGTTTCCACAAGATACTTTTCAATGATATTTAGTTAAAAAAAAACCGCTTTTTAAACCTAATTTTAACCATTTTAATCTATATGTAATATGTAACAATAATCACCAACTTATTTTACAATTTTTTAACTTCTAAAAGCTAAAAGTTAGACTAAAACACACAAACCACCTGTTTTGGGTAAAATATGGTATACGGAAATTGCGCACTGGTAGCTATACGTACCAGCTCAATTATCATATCTGATTTTTGCGCGCATTTCTTGTTTACGGGGTATGCATTCTTACCAGAGGTACTCAAGAGATCAATTTCGCGTGAATGTCGTTCCAAAATAAACTTTAAACTTGTATGGTAGCTATTGCTACCACTACCACTTAAAGGGTTAAAGAAAAAATATACATTTCTGTGTAGCAGCAACACTACAGTAGGTAGAGGAGGAAACGAATTTAAAATTTTTAAAAACATAGATAATATTGTTATAAGATTATGCAATACAATAAAACGATAAAATAGTAATCAACTTTCCCCAAATGCTCAGTTGAACAAATAAAAATCAAACAAAAACCAAAGAGAAGTAGAAAATGGAAAAGGAACAGCAATTTACTGCAAACAAAAATAATGGCAATAAAATGTATCAGTTGGCAAATACATTGACCTTACTAACAAAACAACAAAATTTGAATATAAAGAACCAGAGCTGAAAAATAATTTAAAGACGGCCAGTTGGGAATGCAGGCAACCAAATATATTACCTATCTCTGATCTAGTTGTTGAATATTGTGTATATAATATAGTAATATCGCCCTAGCAATAATTATTGGTTATACTAGATTTATTTAGTCCCGAGTCAGACTTTCACGACATAAATAGCAACAAACACCGAATGAGAACAAATGCTGAGGTCAAGCAGATGTATAGATCAAGCAATATAGTCCAAGAGATTAGATCCCAACGTCTAAGATTGTAGCGTTTTAAATTTGGTGGAATATTTTCGTTTTTCTGTTTGCAAATGAATTTTAAAACGATCAATATATTATGGCATTTTAAGTTGAGATTCTAAATATCAAGTTTTGGTATTCAGCTGTTTTTGTCTTTTGTCGTTAAAACGCAATAAACTGGAATATTTAAAAGTTGTTTCGAGTCCCCTAATATAATATTGCAAGTCAGGTATACGGTTTTTCTAAGACGTATTAACTGAGAATATTTTTTTGTCTTTGTTTACATTAATATTCCCCTATTCTCTGTGTGTATTGTGAGGTAAAAAATTTCCAGTTAACCAATTTAAAAGTAAATACTCAAGAAGTTTTTTGTCGGTTCTTTGCTAAGAACGAGATCAAAAAAGGGTAGATTGTTTGTTTTAAGTTTGTAGGCAAAAACTAGCTGTGAGACGTAAAGGGAAATTTATTTTGCGTTGAAATTGGTAAAATGTAAGGCATCGAGGAGTCGACATTTAAGCCCCAAGCAGAGCAGACGTGCTACAATGGAATGAAGCAAGAGATGCCAGAGTAGAAAGATTTTTTTTTGTGTTATGTCTTAAGACCGGTTAAGGTGATAATACTCTCTGCAATATGGCAGTTTAGAACATAGTAATCACCATGAGATTTGTGAACCGGCACTGAAGAAATTTGGAAAATTATTATATAGGATGTCCCCGTTGTCAGTTTGCTTCCTCCACAGAAAATAATTCTACATCTCTTGATTGTTCGTCCCTGAGTATGGAAATGGTTTGCTTTGTCCCTGTTGGAGAATATGTCCAGATAGGTGTTCCATAGATGTTCACAATTTTTTTTGAAAGTTAAGTGCTAAACAGTGAAATCAAGGTAACATTTAACATATTAATTTTAAAGTAAAGACAGACATTTTTTTGCTAAAACAATAATTGCTTTCGTTAAAATTTAAAGGAATTGTAATATTTAATAAATTGTAAATTTTATGGTTTATCAGCTGTCATTTTAATTGTTGTTTTTTATGTAATGTTAACATATTACAGCTAGCTTTGTTCTTTTCGATATTCATTTGTTTTGTTTGTTTAAAAAAAGGTTAATCTCTGTGCGATAACATTTGTAAGTTTCGTAGTATCTCCAACCCCTTTGTAAACGGACACATGTAAGTTTTTTATTCTGTATTTGGCAACTATGTATATAGTATATTTTTTGTGCCATTTTTATGTTTGATAACTGTTTGTATGAGACAAAAATAAACGTTTGATTTGTTTCTCTGATCCATTTTTGTTTTTATTTTAGAAAATCTCCTAACCTTTTTGTATGTTTACTTTTTAGGAAGGAAGAAACTTTCTTTCCTCCAGCAGGAAGTTTTCTCGAAGCGGCGTCCCTTTTAAATAGCTAGAGGTATTTCTTCTTGTCTTTTTTTGCCCATTTGTCCAAAAGATTTATGTAAGTAACCTTTTTATTTCATTCATTGTGTAAATACCCCAATCCGACCCATTTATTTCAACTTATCCACGACCCCAGCTCTCCAACAAC
Organism: Diabrotica undecimpunctata; assembly: GCF_040954645.1. Classification (NCBI taxonomy): domain Eukaryota; kingdom Metazoa; phylum Arthropoda; class Insecta; order Coleoptera; family Chrysomelidae; genus Diabrotica; species Diabrotica undecimpunctata. The sequence continues at coordinate 2,724,353 of NC_092806.1, read as the reverse complement.
CAACTGAGTGTCGTTCGCACTAGTAGCGTTTATTTTGCTTGCCTTATCTTCGCCCCCATAGTTTCTGCCCCCAATTTTTCTACCCCCATGTTCTTACCCTATGGTAAGCAAAATAAATTCGTTACAAGATGGGCTGGCCATGTCCATAGACTCCCTAATAACCGTCTTCGAGAAGAAGAAAAAGAAGAGTCAGACTTTGATTTGTTTTTGTTTAAAACTTTTTTGTAAAAGAACTAAACACGTAATAAAATTTATGTTTTAAATCGTATAAATGCTAAAAATAACTGCATTTACTGGACAACATTTTTTACAGATATTGGATATACGTTACAAACTTTGTGAGAATTTGATATAGCAACATGCCCGTAAAAATATAAGAACAAATTGCGTGGCTGGATATGATATGTGCTGTTCTAAGTTGTGATTTATATAGTCAGCAAAAAATAAATCGTCTTAGTTGGCGTTTTGGTCGACTTTTATCGTTGGAATAAAAATGAAGTTTTAGCACCTGCTATCCATAAATTTATTGTGTTGCCCTCTAAAAATATTGTAAAGGGAATAAATTTATTCGAAAGTGTTATTAACATATAGCTGTTATAACGCTAACGGTATAAAATTTATTTATTAAATATTTAAAATTTGAAAATATGCATTATATAAAATTTGTATTGTTTAATAAACCAGAAGAGCATAAGTCCAATAATTAATTTATATCAACAATAGGTCATTCCCTATTTCAGGCACAAGTTTTTTAGTCATTATTCGTGAATTTGCATTTATTTATTTTAGCTAATTAATTTAATTCCTGACTATTGGAATTATCAACGCATTCTATGGCGTTTCTACCTCTTCGAACCTCTTCAGGAATATCATTTATTCACTGTGACATATGAAATATCTTCTTCACCGTATTTGGCACTGCGTATCTTGCATGAACTCGCGGCTTCTGAAGAAAAAAATTTTCCTTATGTAGCTAAAGCGTTAAGAACACAATTTTATATGGACGATAGACGTGTCTGATGGACAATCGCAGATGCTTTGAATTTCGCAAATGTTCTAGTAATAATTCTGATCTAATTACCTTTCAATCTGCTTTCGATTGTCAGGACTTATAATATAGTTTTGATGAGGGCACTTCATTCATCAAACTTTTAAGATTAAAATGAAATCTTTCGTCAGATATAGTTTCTTATTTCTATGTCCTATTTGATCGCTCTGAAATGCTTAAAGCTGATCCGCATCTAACTGCTCCCCATAATCCAAGAGGTGTGGGAAACAAACCACATTCCAGCGGGCTGGAAAAAAGGTAACATTATCAAGCTTCCAAAAAAAGGCAACCTCACACTGTGCAAAAATTGGAGAGGAATAACCTTGCTTACTGTCATAAATAAAATTTTTGCGACCATCATACTGAAAAGAATAACAAACAAGGTTGAGTTTTGAGCTAATCAAGCAGGCTTTAGGCCAGAATCCTCCTGCATAGACCACATTAATACTGTGAGGGTAATAATGGAACAATCGGTTGAATGGAACACCCCCCTATACATGGTTTTTGTTGATTTTGAACGTGCCTTTGATAGCTTGTCTCACGCTGCTCTATGGAAAATTTTAGAGCTAAGAAACATCCCGCAAAAAATAATTTCTATTATATATACTGATGCGAAATGCAGCGTGACACACAATGGGATCAACAGTGACGAATTCAACGTACTTACTGGAGTTAGACAGGGATGCGTGCTTTCTCCGTTTCTTTTTAACATAGCTATAGACTATGTTCTCTCCAAACTAGACTCCGACACACGAGGGATACAATGGACTACAATGGACGTTAACCACACGCCTAAGCGATCTAGAATACGCGGACGATATCTGTCTATTAGGTCAAAGGGTCCAAGATCTGGCTTACCAATTGGAAACACTTTCCACTGAAGCCAATAAAATAGGTTTGAAAATCAATATTAGTAAAACCAAGTCCATGAGAATAAATGCAGGGAACAACACGCTATTTACTATCGACAATATGCAGATTGAAAATGTGGAAAACTTTACGTATCTTGGAAGTGTCATAACAGAAAACGGAGGTACAGAAGACGATATTCGTATGAGGATACGAAAAGCTCAACAAGCTTTCAGCACTCTCAACCCTGTTTGGAGATCTGGCGAGTATACTACAAGGACAAAGATCCGAATATTCCGATCAAATGTCATGTCTGTTCTACTCTACGGATGTGAAACCTGGAAAGTGACAAACACCCTCACAGACAAACTGCAGGTCTTTGTTAACAAATGTCTTCGAAGAATTGTTCGTATATTCTGGCCTAACACCATCAGAAACGACGATCTGCTACACCTGACCGAACAAAAGAGGGTACAAAATGAAATTAAGTCCAGAAAGTGGGGTTGGATCGGTCACACACTCCGAAAAAATAGTTGCAGTATCGCAAAGACTGCCCTAGAGTGGAATCCCCAAGGGAAAAGAAAAAGAGGTCGCCCAGTACAAACTTGGAGAAGATCCATCATGGACGAGATAAGAAGCCAAGGAAAGTCTTGGAATGAGGTGAAGGCCTTAGCGCAAAATAGAACCCGATGGCGCGTTTTCACTGAAGCTCTATGCTCCACTTAGGAGTTCAAGAACCTTATATATATATATATATATATATATATATATATATATATATATATATATATATATATATATATATATATATATATATATATATTTGATCGCTCTTGTAACAAGAGACACATTTTATCTGAAATCAGCAGGATTTGTGATACTTTTGGATTTATTTTATTGTCGTCATGCATCACATCTGCTTCAAAGATTGTGTGAGCTTAATGCCCCTGGAATGAAATCTTATTAAACGAAATTGCCGAGTTTTGAACAAAATTTAACACTAAGTTACCAAATCTTGCTAATATTAAATTTGCTCTTTATTTGAGCTCGAATTATCGAGTTAGACGGTTTTTGTGGCGCCTTTCAAGTAGGTTATGATAGTGTTGTTTACTTTCGAATTAAATAAATTTCACAATAATTAGAGTTAATAATTTTCATATTTCGTATTACTCTTTTCAATTATATAATAAATAGCTATATATAATTATAACTGTATATTATATAAAATATAGTAGATCTACAGTTATATATTTATTATATCAATAAAGTTGCAATTTCTTTTTGCTGGTTTATGTTGGACTATTTGTAATCAACATGTTCATAATGTAAAATTCATATAAAAAATTTGCGGTAATTACAATTTTCAATATAGCGTGTAGATTTTCCCCCTTTTGATGAATATTTTACAACACAATTATATTTATTTGGCAATGACTGCTCGCGTTATTCGTTTCTCTCTGACAAATGCGTCTATCGATCAAATTGAACTCGCTTGTCAAATGGTATCGTTAGTTTGGAATATTTTATATGAAAAAGCTTTATCGTTGTATTCATTGTTTAGACTCCATTAATCAAACATAAAATGCTCTAATACGGTGTAAAAATATCAAATTCGTTTTAAACAACGAAATAATTTTATTGTTATAGTTGTGACTCTATGTCATTTTTTTTGTCAATAGTGTAAATAAAAAAAATATAATGATTTGACATGGTTCTTGATATAGTAGCTACATAGTACATATATATTGATATAACACTATCTAAAGCGTTAACAAACAATTATAAAAGTTACATTAAAACATACAAAAATAAACATTTTATATTTACAGCAAAACATTTCAATTTAAACTTTTAAAATAATTCATGGTACGAAATGCTGACAATCTTAAATTGGTTTTACATTACGAAAATAGTTTTAACTCACATGATTTTTGAAATTTTTTAATTTTATACATATATTACAATTCATCATATTAATGATGCTACGACCCTACAACAGCGCCTCGACCTTCCCAAACCTATTTCGCCAGTCATCAGTATCGACTGCCAACCGTTTCCAGTTTGCTGTATCTATATTTTAGCATTTTCGTCTACACAATCCTCCTAAGTTTTTTTACCTTTCTGTTTACTTTCCACTAGATGTGAGATAAGTATTTGTCTAGAAATATTGTTCTTGCTATGAAGAAAGCCACCAACCAGCTTCTGTTAAGAAACTATCCCTATTAAAGTAGTAAACAATAATGAACCTATAAATGCACTTATCACAATCAGAGAACTAAGAGAAATAATAGATTATTTAAAGGACACATCCCCTGGCCTCGATGACATCCCAGCTTCTTTTTTAAAACACCTACCTAACGAAGCAGTAGAAATATTATTAAAAATATATAATCGTATATGGACTAAACATGAATTTCCCAATTTATGAAAAACAGCTATAACTATTCCCATCTTAAAATCAAATAAGGCACAAAACAATGCAGATTCTTATCGTCCAGTAGGTATCTCTAACTTGTGTAATGTGTAAGCTTTTAGAAAAAAATATAAATAAACGTTTATTGTGGTGTCTGGAAGAAAATAACCAACTGATTAATTAACAATCTGGATTTCGTCCTTTAAGATCGACTACCCACAATTTAGTAGATATAGAATCACATATTAATAACGCATTCTACAACAACCAAAAGTATATTGCAATGTATTTTGATTTGCACAAAGCATTTGATATGGCTTGGCATGACAAGATAATTTCAACATTGGAATCATGGGCAATCAAGGAAATATACTTGCTTTTATAAAAAATTTTCTCCTAAATAGAAATTTCAAGGTAAAAGTTAACGGTCTTCTATCTAGTGTGAGATATCAAAAAAATGGTACACCTCAAGGCTCGGTATTCAACCAAATGCTTTTCCTTATAGCTATTAATGATATAATTAAATCGATGAACAAACCCATTTAAGCAATTGTACGCGGATGATCTTTAATATTCTTAAATGGAAACAATATACAGAGTATGGCCAAATTACTACAAGATCAACTCGATAAATTTATAGCATGGTCTAAAACTCGCTGCATCATATTCTCAAAGAGACCAAAACAGATAAAAGAAATACCTACTTTAAAACTTGGAGGTACACTTGAATATGTAAATACAATTAAATATCTAGGTTTAATATTTGATCAAGCTCTAACCTAGAAGGACCACATCAAATATATATCAGCTATATGTCAAAAAAGACTAAACCTCTTGAAATGTCTTTCTGGTACGAACTGGGGAGCGGACGGTAGAACTCTACTCATATTATATAAAAATCTGATCCGCTCCAAGATCGATTATGGATGCCACGCTTACTCGTCTGTTTCAACAACAACTCTTAAAATTTTAGACACCATTTATAATAACACTCTCAGAATAATAAGCGGTACATTTAGAACAACCCCTATCTGTCTTCAGGCCGAACTCGGTAAACTACCATTAGATTTAAGAAGACAGGAATTAATGCTCCCATATGCATCGAAGCGGTACTCTTCACAATATCACCAAACCATTCCTTGCTTGAATATCCAGCACGAAAAACCCCACATTCCCTTTTACGAAAGATGCAGACGAATCAAAAATGAATTAAACCTTAAAATCCCTGAAATCTATCCTAGCAAGATGCCAACTTCCTCTCCTTGGCTAATATTTTCTCCTCACATAAATTTGGATCTATTATCAGAAAATAAGAAATAAAGCAATCGTCATCTAATTTATTCTAAATATTAAATCTTAATTTCTAAATTTTCTTCCTTCAAACAGTTATTCACAGATGGATCTAGAACAGAGCGTTGTGTAGCATCTGCCTTTGTAACAAAGGATGAAATAAAGAAATATAAACTAGCGGAGACTAATACTATTTTAACAGGAGAACTCTTGCAATATATAAAGCCATATGTCACGTTACAAAAGTCCTGAAACTAACTTCTTAATAATTACTGACTCAATAAGTTCTCTAGAAATCATCTCAAAAATCTATCTTCCCATCCTGTGGCCAAACTCATTGGACAAGAATTGCACAACCTAAATCATAGAAACATTGCTCTCCTGTGGGTACCATCTCATATTGGAATCGCGAGAAACGATCTGGCGGATAAATATGCACGAGAAGCCTTTGAGGACACAACTATTGAGTTCTATCCAAAAGATAGATATATGATCTCAAATCATATTTCCACAGCAAAATGGTTAACATATGGAATAGCAGAGACACAAAAAACAGGCAAAATTACTTGAAATTAAACCAATATTTTACCATGGTCTGATAGTTCCACCAATTGTTTTTCTCAGGTTATCATCACACGACTGCGGCTTGGTTATAGTCACCTTACGCATGGACATCTGATGACAAGGGATCTCCAACCGGAATGTTATGCTTGCGAGACCTCGCTAACAATAAAACATCTTCTAGTGGAGTGCCCATTATACAGTACGGAAGGGTGTAAATTCTGAATCCCGGAGAATTTGAGAGAACTATTCTTAAAGTTCGGTGCTAAAGTGATTATCCAATATCTTAAAGCAATAAACTATTTATACAAAATTTAATTTTTACGCTATTTAATTATTGTTAATACTTTTTCTTTTTTTCCTAATAGCCTTACAGGCTGATGCAAATTTGTAAATAAAAAAAAAGCTTCTGTTAACAGTTTGGTGATACAATTGAATATGATTAACAATTATATATAACTATTACACAGCAAAGAAAAGGTTAACGTCATAAGAAGTTCAGAAAATGCTTACAGCTGGTATCATCTGCCGACTCTGGTAGTTATTGTGATTAAGGAGGATGGCACTCATTATTACTATGTGGACTACCAGAATGTAAATGAAATCACCATCGACAAAGCTATTAATATGCCAAGCCCAGAAGACAGGTTTAAGGAAGTCGGTACAGGGAGGACATTTTCCACACCGGATTTAAAAAGCGGGTTTTGGCAAATCCCTATTCACGAAGAATCCTGTCCACAGACAAACTTTAGTTTACTTAGTGAATCTGCCTACGCGTTCACAGTAATGCCCTTCTGCTTCAAGAACGGACCAGCCATGTTCAAAAAATTGGTGACAATCATCCTTGCTGAATACATAGACAACTTTGTCAAAGTAGACATAGACGATATTATTATCATCTTCTCGGACGATTAGACTCAATACCCAAAAAATGTCTACCTGGTATTAGAAAGGCGTTGAACACACGGACTATAGATGTCACTTAGAATGTGACAAATTCACCACAGACCAGTTGTAGCCTCTAGAGTATAAGATCACATCTACTGGAGAAGCACGTAGGGAAAATAAAAGGTTTTATCATACTGACTACCGTGTAACAACTTAGACAATTTTCTCAGTTAGAGTCTTTCTTGTGGTGTTTTCTTAAGTCACACATCTCTACGAATAACATACAAACCACACAGCCCGCAAAGCCAACATAACTCATATCATATTTGAAGGATAAAACACATATAAAATAAAAATTTTAAAATAGAAAGTTCTTAATTAAAGCCCTTAAAGTAGGATTAGTAGCTATGTTTACCCTGGAAACAAAACAAAAATATTTCATTGTTTTAAAACGAGAAATCTAACTTCTGTTTTGCCAGAAAGTGGGAAAGTTTTCAGATATTCCTAATTACTCACCCTTTAGGGCATCTTAAGGAATTTATACAGCGTTTATATGTCGCTGGGGATATTTAATTTCATAATGTGAAATTTGGGTTTATTTTCAAGGGAATAAGTTTAGAAAATAAGTACGTGTTTTTGGTTTATTATAATATATTATAAAACAACACAAAAAAATATTATTTGAATTCAAGTTGACTAAGAATAATAATGTACTGAAACTACGAAGTAAAAATTAATATCATTATCGTAAACATTTTAAGGTTGATAATCCTTTGTGGATCCTGTCTTGTTCCAACATTTGATCTTCTCTTTTTCTTTTTTCTACAGGTATTTATAGAGATCGTGTTGTGTGACGTTCATATTAAATATCCAGCACATCTGAATCGCTGTGTTTTATTGCACGCTACGAAGGCTGTTTCATTAAAGTGTTGGTATATTTCAAAGTTAGATCTTTTGCACTACTGTCTTTGGTCTTATTTAGCTCCAAATATTTTGTGAAATATTTTCGAATATTTCCAAAAGTTTTTGCATGGTCCGCTTGCTTTGCCATATTTATTATTTTTACATGTTCGATTTCCTCCTTCAATATGATTGTCCCTTTTTCTTTCAAATTAATCCCTGTATGATCATTTCTAGATAACTCTTCTATATAGTTAGTCCATCCGTCTAGTTTTTGTTCTGAATCCAAACTAAAGTTCCGTCTACTTATTTCAACATACTTGTTTTCACCGTAATCATTCCTGTATTTTTTTTGGTTTAATTATTCATATTCAAAGATAAATGGCTCTTTAACCTTTTCGTCGATTGGTCGATGACTCTTCCTTTATTTTCTGTAGCTTTCTTTTAATTGTTATACAGACCGTAAATCTTTCAGCTGGACACAGGTAATATACATTAAGGTCATTGTGGGAACTGCGCTTTCTTCAGCCCACTGCTATCATCAATGACACCTGTTGTAAAATCATACAATTGCAGAGGCGTGGTTATTTCATTATTTTTTAGAATTGAATTATTTTATTATAAATTAATTCTATCATTGTCTGTGTTAGTGCCGTGGTCGTTCTGTAAATTTCGTAATTACCCGATCTTACCTTATTATTATGGGATTATAGGTACGTGACTTCCTACGATTAAAGCTTTTACCGGAATCAATTTCTTAAATCCACACATATCATTCAAAAATAAATTATGTTATCTAAAAACTGTTATCGATAAGTAAATATGTGCTGCGACGGCGAAGAAAGTCTGGATAATATCTTAGTGGATATTATTTTAGTGGGAATTGCATAACCGGTAAACGATTAATCAATCTGCAAAAATGTACAAAACATGCAAACAGTTTTTGCAATCGGTGTTTATCATTGTTGTTATAGCACCGGTTGTTAAATTTGCATTCAATTGCTTTGTTTAAATAGTTTTTGTACTTATTTTGTTAATTAGTTTTTTATTTTCATTTTAAAGTAAGACCAAATGTTATGTTAAATTACACGATTTCCCGTACGTACATTCCAACGTTTTTCGTAAAATAAACATAGATGTAACTAGTGATAAGTCCACGACATCCACGTCATAGACCTGTCTCATAAGACAAAAAATTAATTATCTGAAGGTATATGGTCGACTAAAAAACACTATCTTCAACGAAAGCTGTCAGTCACTGTTCTTTTTTAACAGGAGTATCAGTGGTAACAGTTGAACGTATTGTGTCTGAGAAAAAACTAACAAATGGTTTTAAACCTCCAGCTGAAAATCAGCGCTGACGAAAACCTGTTAGGTTAGATGAAGCCGAAAATATCTTCCGCAGAACTGGACATTAATTTTTCTTTGAAAATAGGGCTCTAACTTCCAAATCTACGTGATTTATTATGAAAAGCATGAATGAAAATAAATGAATAAATAAATTTTATGAAAAGTGAAAAACACGAAAAATTGATTACCTCAACAAAACTTTAGTTAACGCCGGACATACAGTCAACAAAGTTTGGCAAGATACAACAGTAACAAATGCACACAAAGTCTTTGTTGAAGGTTTATTGACAAGAATGCGAGCGCCGTTAGAAAAAGGCGGGCGTCTAATTGTCGCTCATGTTGGCAGCGATACTGATTTTCGGCAAAATGGTGTTCTTGGCATGGAAACGTGGACTTAAAAAAAAACATCTATCAACAAACTTAAAGCATTTGAAATGTGGTCATTGAGAAGAATGATGCGAATACCTTGGGTGGATAGAGTTCGAAACGATGACGTCCTTAAGAGAGCCGGCGTGGAAAGAGAACTCTTTGAATTAATTAAAAAACGCAAGATTGGTTACCTTGGGCACATATTGAGAGGAGCAAAATATGAAATACCACAGTTAATCCTACAAGGGAAGATCGAAGGTAGGAGAGGAGCCAGCCGTAAACAATTATCCTGGTTAAGGAATATTAAAGAATGGACAGGAATACACAATACAGGCGAGCTGTGTCACGCCGCCAAGAACAAAATTCTAGTAATGAGATAGTCGCCTACGCACTTTGGTGTATGGCATTTTAAGAAGAAGAAGGTGTTCTTGTTTTTATTTCGAAAAAAAAAACGGGACTATCATGAAAACGTGAACTCCACATATGATTTGAGAAGTGGTTCGAGAACTTTCTCCAGCGTGCAGATAGTAACTCTGTCATCTTCTTCTTCTAGTGCCATCTCCACTAATGAAGGTTGGCTATAACCATTGCAAATTCATCTTTTGCTTTTCTTACGAACGTCTGTGTGTTTAACCCGGTCCAGCCGGAATGTTTTTTTGCCAGGATATTTGTCGTCTACCAAGACCCCTTTTTCCTTCGATTTAACAACTGTGTCATAGTATTGGATAATACATCTCACCACAGCCGCATTGTTAAACGCATTCCAACGAAGATAGAAAAAACTGATTGAAAATCCATCATGCAGAGCTGACTGCAAGAAAATTGTAGTTCTTCATTTACAGAGGATATAGTCAAAGCAGAACTAGTGGCAATAATCAAGCAGCATCGTGGAAGATATCGTCAATATACTGTTGATTTAATGGCTAGTTTTATAGTATTACTGTTTTGAGACTTCCGCCTTACTATTACGAGTTGAATCCATTTGATTTAATTTGGGCTCAAATGAAGAGATATGTTTTCGAAGAGAACGTAACATTAAAAATTAGTGATGTTCAGCGCCTATTATAAATCAGTATAGATTGCATACATCCTACAAATTAAAAGAACGCTATTAGCCATGTATTGAAAATAAAAAAAAATATGAAAGCTGGGTGGTATAGTGGAAAATGTTATTAAACCTGTAAGTGTAAGGATCGGCGCCAATGAGTCAAAAGACTTATTGAGGCATTTATTATACAATAAATGTCTCAAATAAATTCAAATTTCAACACAAAACTTTTAAGATGTCTTTATGAAAGAAATAGGTCCAGATACGGTCGTTGCATATGCGGTCAAGGTAATTTTCGTTGCAAAAGCGGTCAATCCAAAATATTTTGGCAGGTAACGTTGCACTTGTGATCAGACATTTTACTTAAAAGCTAGAAATCTGAGAAGGTCGTAAATTAGTAACCACCCGAGTTATTATCAGGTCCGGTCGACCCTATTGAAATATTTTAATCCGCTTATCTATATTTCGAACAATAGGATATGAAAACAGTAATAACTAAACCACAATAATCCTCTCATTACGGATTTTTGGAAAGTTTGTATTTGCCTAATTATAAAGGTTGCGGGGAGAATTACCAAAATCTAAATATAAAAACAAATACATCATATTATTTGTATATGGTTAGTTTGAAAATTTTGAAGTGATTGAAACCACCAAGGGAAAACCTTCTGCTCTTCACGCTGGATATCAGTATCGAAAATATAGGAAGAATGAGGAAGATGTTGTAACTTGAGTATGTGTAAAAGAACGTCACCACAACTGTAAAGGAAGGATGAAGACAAAACTGATGGACTTACTCGAAGTCAACCAACACACCTGTGTCCCCGAGAAAAGAGAGCTTGAGAAGAAGACACTCCAACGTCAGGCATTTACAGGGAAGAGTTCGAAAAACTATGTACAAAAGGACTCGATTTTGTGAGTGAAATTCCTTTGTATGTCTCACGTAAGTCTACAATTTGTCGTTCAAGACATTTACAAACTGGTGTCGGACCAGAATCAGCGTCGTCTATTGAAATAGATATCACACTGGAAATGTTGACATTAGAAGATGGTCAGAGTTTTTTGTGTTTTGATGACACTGAAGAAGGAGAAAGAATTTTATGTTTTTCGACTTCGAAAGCAAAGGAAACGTTAGAAACAAGGTACACAAATATATACCATGCATGTTGATATGGGCAGCACTGACGACGAAACAAGAATTGATCCTGTGCTGTATGCGCTTCTACCAAACAAAAAAACTAAAACCTATAGAAGGCTGTTTACAATACTGACAAAAAAAATCGGTTGCCTGTAAAGTCGGTTTTACGGGCGAAAATTTTACGTGACAACGTCTTTTTCTCGGTAGAATATTTATTGATATGACTATTATTAAATTGCACAATAGGAACAAGGAATTTAATGAAAATAAGAATTGCACAAATTTTAACTATTGAAATATATTTTGTTTACTAAAACATTGTACATGTAAACTTAAACTTAACTAATTTCTATTTGAGTGATTTTGTTGAGGATAGGACGATGATGGGAGAAATATGAAATAAAAGGAAGTGTTTCTGCTGTAACGTGTCTTGAACGCCAAGAACGCTCGAGAAAGACAGAGACACAAGCACGGAAGCACGCACCGATTCAACGCGCCTAATTCTCTAGTGCTGCGCGCGCAGCGGACCGATCATTTTTGAGTGGGAGAGAGACGCAAGGCATTCGCCGGTCCGGCGGGCCTCTATCTCGTTCGGTGACTCACTGTAACAGACGTGAGCGGGCGTTACACTTTTTCGTGAATGACTCCGAGCCACAACCTAATTTAAGATGTTGTCACGTCAAAAACTAGGCGGATGGAAACCAACCAACAGTGATGGTTGATTTTGAAGGTGCTGTTATTCAAGCTCTCAAAACTATTTTTCCAGATGTTAGATTGCATCGATGCAACTACCATTTTAATCAGTCGCTTTGGAGGAACATCCAGTCGATCGGACTGACAACACAATACATTAACGACGATAACGTTAGACTTCATTTAAGAATGTGTTTTGCATTGGCATACTTACCTTTGGAGCAAATAGAAGACGGGTGGCAAATTATTCAACCTGTTTCTCCGGAAGATGAAAATTTGACAACATTTTATGGTTACTTTGTTAACGAATGTCTAGAAAACCTAGTGATTAGCATAAATATGTTGAACTGCCATGGCATCCGACACCAAACAAATAATGCCGTGGAAGGATGGAAAAACCGGTTAAACAGAATGTTAAAGAAACCTCATCCAAACATATAAATTCTCATAAAAAATTTAAGATAAGAAGGATAATATTTTGATTTCATATTAAATGGAATGGACTTAACATAGAAAATAAGAAACGAAACAAAATGTATATTTAACTGGATAATACGATAAAGAGTGCAACAGAATTAAAAGAAATGGATGGACACACCTAAGGGAGGCGTACACCCGACGATGGGTGGAATAGCTGTTGATAATAATACCCTATATATTAATTTAAGTTTTATTTGAAAGCAAGCTACTACTAAAATATGGTTTCAGCCAGTGTCACCTGGATAAATTATTTATAATTAATTGCAATTTAAATTTTTTTAAGTAGAATAAAATCTTCTTTTAACATGTTTCGATAATTAAATGTTCTGTTTCTCAAAATTGAATCGATCGTATTTATATCTGAGAATTGCTTTAAGACTGGTATAAAACTTTTCTATTTATTTATCTTTTACTGCTGTGTGTGTATACATCTGCATAATAATTAGATACTGATGTTTCTATATATTTTTTTAATTGCTTACTATAGTTTATTTTTATGAACGAGAGAGTAATTAGCATAATTTTAACTGGTAGCTCCGACCACTCCATGGGCGTGCTCAAGATTAATTGAAAAATTACTTTGAATAATTGTAAAAAATAAATGAATTATTTTAGTGTTATAAAGTGTTATGTGTATGTAAACAAAAGTGACCTCTTTTATCACACACTATATTAGAACTGACTGGACTACATTAAAAAGGGTTTTAAAAAATTCACATTTATTTTTAATTTTTAAAAATTACAAAAGAGAAAAAGAGTTTTTAAAACCGTCTAAGGTGTGTTAAATAGATGAATAAAAATATTAATATAAAACTTACAGCTACTTGTTACAAATCCAAATCAGATTCAGAAGATGAACTTTCAGAACCAAGATTTATAATAACTGGCTCGATCATTTTATCAGTAATATTGTCCAGCTTCCACATTTTTTCCTCTTCTTTAATAGTGTGATTTACTGCCTTTTCCCAGTTTTCAGGTTTTACATTATTTACGGCCTCCAAAAACAACTGTTTAACATCATGAATTTTAAAAGTGGTATTTTTTCTTGAAACTTCACTCTTTATCTGTGCCCATACCAGTTCAATCGGGTTTAATTCACAATGATATGGTGGGGATCTAAGTACTGTCATTCCACGATTTTTGGCAATTTCATCAATTTCGTATTTTTTAAATTTTTCTTTATGAAGGGCACACAACGAATAAAGTTCCTTTCTTATAGATCCGGGATGGTACCTAATATTTTTTGAACTCAGCCAATTCTGCAAGTCTTTTTTTAACCACTTGGTTGTGGGCAGTCCTTCTATAAGTCTGGAGTGATAACTTGCATTATCCATTACTATTACACAGTTCTTAGGAAGAAGATCTATCATTTGTTCGAACCATTCTTAAAAGACATCAGCGTTCATATCTTCATGGTAGTCACCGGTACGAGTTGATTCAAAAGTTAATAAACCACCTTCAACAAAACCGTCTGAACTGCCAATGTGTACTATTATCAGCCTGCGTCCCTTTCCTGATGGTGGGTTTAAACCAGTAGATAAGTTATTTACAAAAGCGTGCCTTTGACTTGTAACAGTTTCATCCTGTCAAAATTTATTTGGTGTATGACCCTCGTTGATCCATGTTTCATGAAGATAAAATATTTTTCTTTTTTGGTTTCTCATTTCCTTTATGGTTCTTAGAAAATGTCTTCTCCATATGACAATATCGCTTCTTTTTAATAAAATAGACTTTCTGGGATTCTTTTTCCAGCGGAAGCCTATTTCTTTTAAAAGTTTCCATAACGTACTTCGACTCATTTCTGGGTAATCCTTATCATCTCGAACTGAGACAACAACTTTATCCAATGTTGGAAATTCTTGTCTAAAGAAGAATTCATGCACTTTCCGTCGAAGTTCTTCTTTAAAATGATATTCCATTTGAAATTTTGGTTTCCCTGGAGCATTACGTGGCATTTGAAAACTATCACATTTCTCTTCTTTAATAACTCTGTAAATCGTAGATTTCCTAACACCAAGTGTACTGCTAACTAACTCAACAGTCTCATCAACACTTTCACATAAACGTTTGTCTGTAAATGATTTAAAACAATTAAATATTAATGTTTTTTCATTAACTGTTCGAGGACCAATTTTTTGGCGTTTACACGGCACTTCCAAATTTTCCATAACGCTAGTATACACAATAAACTGCACCTTGCAACTGAAGTACCTACTTTTAGTGAACTGTTAAGAATTTTGAATACGCCACTTGGACCTTCCTATATACAAAATGGAAAAACCTACTATCACATTTTCTGTGGAATAAGTTTAGAAGGTAATTATCTAGTCAATTACTGTCGTAGATTCCTGGAATTAAAGAATTAAATGTTTGATTGTTGAAACCCTTACTTCGTGGAATGCACTCATTTCAGATAAAATAAAACGTTTTATTTTATCTAAAGAATTAAACTTTATTTTGCAAATAGGCAAAGAATTAAACTTTATTTTGCAATATTTTAGATAAAATGAAACGTTTTATTTTATCTAATGAATTAAACTTTATTTTGCAAATAGGTAGGTACTTATTAAACTTTTATTGGTTATATATAACCAATAAAATAAACATCTTACATTTCTTGCAAATTCATTAGTACCTGTTAACCTCCATCACTCCGACACTGGCAACCTTATTTAGGGATTAGTAACGCTCACAACTATTGTATTCTATTCTGCTCCAACCTTTATACCTGGTGGTCATACTCTATTTAAAATTGTTTTCCTATATACTTCTGTAAACTTGTTGACAAATATCTGTTTTTTATTGAGTCACCCGTATCAACAGTTAAGGGATTTGCATACATAATTTATTGTTTTATTACTCTCTCATACATAAAAATACACTATAATCATTACTTTATTGTCTTTATTATTTATTATTTAGAAAACATATTTAGACAAAAACAGAAAAATGTACAATGTACAATGACTGTTTAGCACATTTTCATGTATAATGCAAAAATAAATGTCGTTCTAAATACTGTCGTTCAATGATCCTACCAGATTTGAACGAAAACTCTAAACAAACTTCCAGTAAAACCTTAATATGACGGTTTTATTATGTTTGGAATTTAAATATAAAAGCAACGACAAACAAAGCTGAAATCTCATGAAAAAGATCCGTATATTGTCTAAGATAGTTGAGTTGTTAAGAAAATTCAAAGAAAACAAGACTCTGTTCATGCCAAGTCGATTTTGCAGACGAGACTTTGATATTTGCGAGAGTATCTTACAAAAATACTTGGCAAATACGGGTAGTAAAATTATTTAAAAATAAACGAAACACAAAGAAGATTGTATATGTAATGAAAAGTGGTAATATTTTTTTTTAAAGAAACAAGATTATTTTTTATAAGAAAATAAAAAATTTGCATTTTCAGATTTAGAAAATATAATTACGAACAGCTTAACTATCTTCATCTCGATACGATGTAGTTTACACCTTAAAGGTTTTTGAAAAATGTGAAATCTTAGGCATTATTAGCCTAAGCCTGTAAATTACAGACTTAATAATTTTATAAAAGATGAAAATTTATCAGCGTATGCTCCCAACGTAGGTATAAAAGATAAGATCATCTTGAAGTTTGGTTTAGCGTGGCCTTGGAGGCTAAACGGTGCTAAGGGTGTGAAACATATCAGCCTATATTTATTACATTATAAAGCATGATGTAACTTATTTCCCCCCTAATGAACTTCTTCTTTCAGTACCCTGTCCGATTATCGAACGTTGGCGATCATATTGGCAATAATAAGTTTGTTTACGGCGGCTCTAAATAAATTAGCGGTGGTCTCTTGATACCATTCTCGGAGATTTCTGATCCAGGATGTTCTTCTTCTGCCTGAAACTCTCCTTCGGGTGATCTTACCCTGTATTATGCGTGTAGAAGATTATACCTCTCTGGATGTCTCATTACATGACCGAAATATTCTAGCTTTCGAATTTTTATCGTTTTTGTTATTTTTGTGCTCTTTTTATTCGAAGTAAAACTATTTTCTTTCTTATTCAATCAAACTAACTTATCCGCAATACTCGTCGATAAATTCACATCCCAAAGGCCTCCAATTTTTTTATGAATGTCTCTGTAAGGGTCCAGCTCTCCATACCATACAGCAATGTGGAGAATATGTAGCAGCCTATTACTCCGATTTTTGAAGCACTGAGGATGATCTGAGTTAGATCGAAAACTTTATGCATCTATAAATTTTGGACGACACTTTTAACAAGTTTTAAATTAAATGTTTTTATACCAATACAAATTTTAAAGTTTTTTATTTCTGTATAAGTTTTAAAATAACAAAATGGAATAAACACATAATCACAATAGGAGCAACAGACCCGCGTAGGAAAAATAGCAAATGAAAAATTACCCATCGGTAGAAGAAGTATCGGATAACCGCGCATAGAGTGGAGTGACAACCTTTCATAGAGGTATCAATCCACGAATGAACAAGAAGGAAGAAGAAGAAAGAGCAAAAGTAGAAGAAAAAGATTTTTTTATACTACAAAAATGCAGTTATTTATTTATTTTTAAAAGATTTAAATTATACAGGGTGAGTCTTGAGGAACTGTACATACTCCTCCTTTGTATGGGGGCGAATAGGCGAATAACAAATGAAAATTAAAAAGTGTGAATTTTTACTGAAATTTATATTTTTCGTAACTTTTGGACGGTAAGTTTGATATACCTCATATTTTAATCAAACGTTATACTACTACCACTTAATCAACTGATTTATTCAAACTAGAAAAAAATAAGTTCCGGCTTTAAAAAATTAGTTCGATTTGTCCATAACAAAAATTTCACACTGTATACAATGTTTGAAAACTTTAATAAGAATTTTCTAAATAGGACTAATAAATAGGCGACTAACTGATAAATACGCAATTAAAATATCATTTGTTTTTTTGGTCACACAATTACGTAATTTTAAATTAAAAACTCAAATTTGACTATGAATAGTTAAAAGTTTGGCAGACTGAATCACAGATTTAACCCCTATCCGGATAAGGTGGGTCCAACGTTCTCGAGACGCTAATTCTTTTATTATAAACTGATAAAAAAAATTTTATTAAATTTTATGCCTCACTGAATTTTTTTAGAAGTATGTTACCTTTCACATAGTCATGAGCTGAAAGAAGTTTGTCACGTGTAGGAGCAACACAGGCCCTTCTGAACCTATTTTTATTTATACCTAAACTGTTAAAATAAAAATAATAAATAATAATAATAATAATAATAATAGTAATCTATGATTCACTTTGTTAAACTTTTAATTTATAGTCAAATTTGATTTTTTTGAAGTTATACTTCTATACGCGCGCTCCACGTTGGAAATTTGTATGGGAGTGAATCTGTGAAACCATTACATATGTAAGATAATGAGTAAGAGAAAGACAGAAGATATATTTTTTCTCTCTTCCTCTCTCGAATATAAAAATGTTCCTTTTGTATAC
Organism: Diabrotica undecimpunctata; assembly: GCF_040954645.1. Classification (NCBI taxonomy): domain Eukaryota; kingdom Metazoa; phylum Arthropoda; class Insecta; order Coleoptera; family Chrysomelidae; genus Diabrotica; species Diabrotica undecimpunctata. Next base: position 2,705,833 of record NC_092806.1, on the reverse strand, counting down.
ATAATTTAATATTATATATATTATATAAAGATATATATACCTATATAATTATACATATAATAAAATATTTATTAATATTATTATTTATGTAATATGTTTTGTATTATTTATTAAATATTCATAATTATATTAGTCTTTTGTATTTCAAAATAATAATCTCAATAAATCACTGTATGATCCAGAACTGTCAATTTTGAAATATCTTTGTGTCATGTCCTCGGTAGTATAGTAGTCAGTATCCCCGTCTGTCACGCTTGAGACCGGGGTTCGATTCCCAGTCAGGGAGGACTTTTTTATTAATAATATTACATTATTGTCATTTTTAAATACTTGGATGAGATATTGAATTTTAATTTGTATTGTATTATTATATGGAATTATGTTGCACTGTATTGTAGTGTATTTTTTTATGTATATTATTGTCATTTTTAAATACTTATGAATATTGCAGTTTAATTTGTATTGTATTATTATATTAATATATTATATTAATAACAAAATAAACAATAAATTTTACTGCAGTAAGTACTGCATTGTTAGTAAGTTGTTATTAATTCTGTTTTTCTTTCTGCTATGTCTTACCTATAGAATTACATATGTAATGATTGTGCAGATTGACTTCCAAATAAATTTGTAAGGGCGAATACGTGTATAGAAGTGTAACTTCCACCGGCAGTCCCACTGGACTGCTACACCCGTTTTTTATTAAAAATTAAGTAATTTTGTGGGAAAAAATAAATATAGCATTTTAGTTGCCTATTCGTGTAATTTATAAAATTTTAATTAGAGTTTATAAAAGCAGTTTACAAGGTAAAACATTTAAAATTAGGTGTAACATTTGTCCAAAATATGAGATATATCGAACTTACCATTCAAAAGGTATAACGAATAGAAATTGCAGTCTAAATTCACAACTCACCCTGTATATTATTAAACAATGGAAGCAGACACTTTTTAATACTTACTTGTTATTGCCATAGGGGCTTCCATACGAAATATGAGTACGTACAGTTTCTCATGACTCACCCTGTATACGGGTAGTTAATGAGAATTAGAGGTCTTTATGCAGTGTCGAACACACTTTGAATCTCTTCAAACACTGCTGCTTCATCAATCAGCCAATCCCGTCCAATGCTGGACATAGGCCTCCCTCAGTTCTTTCCAGTGTTCTCTACACTGGGCCGCTTGTAGCCAGTTTCCCGCTACTCTTTTTATGTCGTCGGTCCATCTAGTCGGTGGTCGTCCTCGGCTTCTTTTATAATTTCTGGGCCTCCATTCCATAATTCGTCTTGTCCATCGTCTATCTTGTGTTCTGGCTAAGTGTCCTGCCCAGTTCCACTTAAGTCTCGTGGTTCTTTCGATGACGTCTTGAACTCCTGATCTTTGCCTGATTTGTCGGTTTGTTATGTGGTCTCGGAGGCTCACATTCAGCATTGCACGTTCCATGGCTCGTTGTGTAACTCTTAGTTTATTCGCAGATTTCTGCGTGAGTGTTAAAGTCTCTGCTCCATAAGTTTGTACAGGCAAAATACATTGGTTATAAACTTTTCGCTTGAGACACATGGGAATTGAACTAGAACACTGCTGCTACTTCCCCTCTATTATCATTATTTATTTTATTTTTATTTATTTATTTATTTATTTATATTTTTTGTATTGGAATTATTTCATAAGAACTTTTACTCCTTGGCTTATGTATTCCAGAAAATAAAAGCTGCAGTTGACTATAGCTAGTAAATATGATAATATTTGTACAACAGCAGAGTAAATTACATTTTACAGTAAGATTTACATTTAACATAAAGTTGTTTTAAATAATTTTGTTAAAATCACATGATAATCTATTTTGTCACAACACCACCAGTTTTCAATTTAGTGAATTAGGTCAGTAATTCGACAATGGTGAACTTAAATCTCTTATTTTGATAATAATTTTCTTTTCTCTACTAAAAAAATTACCTAACTGTGTTTTGTTATTACAAAATTTTGATAGATAATGTTGTACCATTTTTTTTAAACTAATTTAATTTTCAATTAAAAATAATACCATTGCTAAATAAAAACACACAACTAACCTTATCTATAACAAAATCCAATAATTTCGGGCACTATCACCGTAAACAAATCCAAAAATGTCACAATTTTTCAAGATCGAACTCGCGCTTAAACACTCGAGTTGAGCCGATATTCCGCCGGCCTACTACCCTATTGACAC